>NC_138078.1:129665536-130265536 GCF_964212035.1 Myotis nattereri | reverse complement strand
CAGCATGCTTCAGAGATAACTCCCAGCCCCAGAAGCACGAAAGTGGAGCACAATTCTTGGAACAAAGACAAACACTACGGGGATAAGGGAGGGAAGCAGAGAGCAAGGGTAGAGGAGAAGGGAGGGCTAGGGGGAGCAGGGGGGCTCAGGGAGGGGCGGAGGAAGATGGGGGTGGCTTGCAGCCCCCCCCCCCCACGCCCAGGCCCTAGGGTCTCAGGGCCTAGTAATTATCTACTTCATCGTCATCGTCGTCTTCTTCCTCATCCCAGCCAAAACACTGTTTGAACTCCTCGAGGAAGGCCCGGTAATCGCTTAGGAGGGGGCTATCCATCTCGATGTAGGGCACCACCCACTCCTCAGCTTCCCCAGTGAGCAGGCTGATTAGGAACGCCACTTTCATGGCGTCGTTGCAGAATCGGTTCTCGTTGACAAGCATGTAAGATGTCGTCTGCACGATAAACTCGGGGAGACGGGAGGTCTCGCCGTCAAACGTGCTGGGGAAGGGCACCGGGCAGCTGGGCGGACGTACCTGGCGCAGCAGGGTGGCCCTCTCGCACACCAGCAGGCGCAGCTGTTCCATGAGCTGGTTGTTCTCGATGCTCAGGGCGCGGTGCCTCACCAGGAGAGCCTGCAGCAGCAGTACCAGCTCGTCCACCATGGCGAACAGCTCAGAAAGGCGGGGCTCGCTTCGGGTTCCGCTGGATTCGGAGAAGGTGCGCACCAAGGCCGCGCAGGAAGTGCGTGTCCGCAGAGACGCTGCTGGCCCGGGGAGAAAGGCTGAGGATGAAGCGGTCCCAGCGGCTGCGCAAGTTCCGCCCACAAAGGCGCTTATGAGGACCAGGCCGCAGGCGCCGCCCAGGTTTCGGGGAGAGGGGGAGGGGCGTGTCCAGGGAAGACGCTCACGCAGCGTGGGGGCGTGGCCACAGGGGAGGGCGGGGCTGCGGCGACGTAACGGAGGAGGGTCTGGGCAGGGCGTGGCTAAGGGCCAGTAGTTCTCTAGGCTCACAAATAAAGGCAGGCCGCTGCAGTCCGGGCCTTGAGGTGGGAGTTGTATTTGTCAGGATCCAGCAAGCGTTAAAAACTTTGTCTCAGAAAAGACCAACCTGCTCAAGCTTAAACAAGTTTAAAGAATTAACTACCCTTCGACTCAGCCTATTCACACAGTTCAATGCCCCTTTCTGGGCCTGTGGCCACTAGATTCCATTTGTGTGATGTTTAACACATTTCCTCGCTTATTTAAATCTCACACATCCAGTAGCTATTAGCACTGCTGGCCACAACAGTGGGAGTCACACATTGTTTCAGTTATGAAAGACCACCCCCCTCCCCACCAGGGGCCCTCTCTTTAAGACAAAACAAAATATTTAAACAGGGATTTTTCTTTAGTTGGGAAATAATATTGTGTATCTCTATCCTTTCTTATTTTTATTTTTCTAAATAGTGAAGTATAAAAAGTTCTGCAAAATTATCCGATAACCATTTGTAAGCATCCTCGTAATTTTGACTATTTCATGTCCTAAATGTTATGTTCCTTTGCCACTGGGTGTTATTTTTGTTTAACAATGAAGACTTGTGTTTTTAAATCGTTTCATTTTTCTACTTAGAATGTGATTATTGAAATATTTGCTGACAATTAAATTGTGCCCAAGCCCTTAGAGCCAACTGTTGGCTCTGCTTTTAAAATATATCCCCAATTTAATCACTTTTTGTCACTTCTACCATTACCAACCACCCTGATTGCAGCCTTTATTTCTTACCTGATGGATGCAATTAATCTCTTAGCTTTCACTCTCCTCTTCCTACAATGTATATATTCTCTACAGAGTAGGCATAGGAATCTTTTAGAACAAAAGTTAGATCTCTTTACTCCCCTGCCCAAAACATTTTTTTCTTCTCACCCAAAGTAAGAAGCCAAGTCTTGGTCATGGCCCAGGAGGCCCTGCCTCACTTTTTATGCCTCTCTTCATTTCCTGCTCTGCTGAGTCTCACACACAAGAAACAGCTCTGATCTCAGGATCTTTGTATTTATATATTGTTTTTGCCTAGAAAGGACTCTCTTCAGTTAGCTGCTTGACTCCTTCTCCCACTATTTTTGGGAAGGATTTTCTTGACCATTTCATCTATTAGAGCACCTTTCTTTCTGCCAGCAATCTATACCCACTTACAATGCTTCATTTCTTTACATGGCATTTACCATACCAGCAGCCATCATCTCATTAGAACTTTGCCAGTCTGCCTCCACTTTAGAATGTAAGTCTATGTGGGCAGAGATTTTGCGTTGTTAGCTGCTCTATTCCTAATGCCTGGAAAAGTGCCTGGCCCAGAGTAAGAAGCTCCATAAATGTTTGGTGGATGAAAGAATCTCAGAGCACAGATGTTGAAATAAAAATTAGAAGTGATGGCTGCACAAAAATACTCTTCCCACTGTCCAGGATGTTCTATCTCTGATTATGAATCAGTCTCCACCATAAAATGATGACAGACATAATAGAATTGGCTAAACAATTTATTTAAAAACCCTCTTTCCTTCTTTTACAATAAAATTGAATGAGCATCCATGGAAGTGAGAGGGTGAGAGATAGAAGAAAAACAGGGCCAAAGTCCAAGCAGGGAAAGGAGGAGGGATACCCTTGCTGAAAGGGTGGGCAGGAAAAAGAGCAGATAAGAGGGAATCTGAGCCCTTGGACTCTCCTGTGAAATGAGTTACCCCACTAGATAAGAAGCCCCTTGAGTCCAGGGACCCTCTTTCATTTATCCTTTAACCTTCAGCATCTGAAAGTGTTTACTAGGTGCTGCATAAATGCTCAGTGGATGGAATGAAGGGACAGAAAAGGTCAGAGATAGGTTTCTAGCCATCCTGCCCATTCACAGGATGGAGGGTGTCTGTGCCTGGTGCAGCAGTGAGTGTCTAGCTCCACTTCCAATGTCCAGATCCTTCTGTTATAGGACAGGGGCTGGCCCAGAGCAAGTCTGCCTCAGGCTGGCCTCTAGTGTGTGTTTTTTTTACTTCATTTAGGAAATATTTTTCGACAGGAGTCCAGATGGATTTGAGAGTATGTTTATTAATGCTGGGGACAGTGAAACAAAGGAAGGAATTAGGGTAGAAAAAACAACAGGGGAGATCCTAGGCCAGGGGTGGGCAAACTTTTTGACTCGAGGGCCACAATGGGTTCTTAAACTGGACCGGAGGGCCGGAACAAAAGCATGTATGGAGTGTTTGTGTGAACTAATATAAATTCAAAGTAAACATCATTACATAAAAGGGTACGGTCTTTTTTTTTTTTTTTTTTTAGTTTTATTCATTTCAAATGGGCCGATCCGGCCCGCGGGCCGTAGTTTGCCCACGGCTGTCCTAGGCAGTGCTCTGCTTTGGCTCCCTAGAAATGTTATAGGAAAGAAGTGAGCCCAGGTAGGGCTGCTGTTAGCTCACTGGGAAGTCAGAGAAAAGGAGGCCTTGGAGACAGGATCGTGGATGAGTGTGGGAGAAGCTGCTGCTGCTGCCCACTGCTCCCCTGGTGGCAAATTTCCTGGGGACCTGGACCCTTAGAAATAAAAAAAGTTCATGGCCAGGAAGAGGCATGGGTATGCTCCAGAGAGAGCCCGCATTAAGTCTTTGTCCTGAGGCCTTCTTTTTATCTTTTTTTTTTTTTTTTCTGCAGGTGAGAATTTTAGGAGAGGGTTTCAGTAGAATGTTCATCAGCTTTCCAGGTGCATTTTTAATATGATGATGCATTAAAATGAGCATATAGGGGAGTTTTGATTATTCTTTTTTAAAATTCTTTATTGTTTAAAGTATTACATATGTCTCCTTTTTTCCCCATTGACCTCTCCCCAGCCGTTACCACCCCCCCACCCCCCGCCCAGCACATGCCCTCACCTCCCTAGTGTCTCTATCCATGGGTTATGCTTGTCTGCATGCATACAAGCCCTTTGGTTGATCTCTTAACCACCCCCCTCAGTTGGCTTGTATTGTGGGCTGAATTGTGCCCCTCACCCCCTATTCATATATTGAAGTCCTAACCCCTAGTACCTCAGAATGTGAACTTGCTTGCAGATAGGAACTATGAAGAGATAATTAAAATGGGTTCATTAAAATGGGCCCTAATCCAATATGATGGGTATCTTTTTAAGAAGAAGAAATTTTGTCACATATACATACTTAGGGAAGATGATGTGAAGACCCATAGAAAAGATAGCCATTTATAAGGAAAAGAGACAGGCCTGGGACAGATTCTTCCTTCATGACTCTCAGAGGAAACCAACCCTGCTGACAACTTGATCCTGACTTCCAGACTCCAGAACTATGAGAAAATAGATTTCTGTTATTTAAGCTACAAAATGATGATATTTTGTTATGACAGCCCTAGCAAAGCAATACACTACAGTTTAGGTAATTCACAAAACTGCCCAAATATATGGTTCAAATGTCAGATATTACCATATATCAATTGAATAATTACATAAAGTACATATTTTGCTGCTAAGTGTTCAGTACACATTATCACTATGTAATAACAAATATGCATTATGATAAATGACCAATCATATCACTTATTACACAGTCTATCAGTGATTGGTCACTATACATCTGATGTTAAATTCAAACACAGCAAAGTATGCTAAGTATATTTTCCTCCCAATGATAAAAGTAGGTGACGTTTTATAAAAATGGATAAATAGAAAGATGGAATTTTCCAACAAATGAAAGTGTAACAAACGACAACAAAAAAATAACACCAAATGGGAAATGGGAAAGTGGTTGTAATGGGAAGGATGGAAACGTCACAGAGGAAGTGACATTGGTAAAACCCTCACATTAAAGAAACATTTAGAGACATTTCACAATATTAAAAATGCAGAAGGTCAAATGTTGAAAGCTGATCCATACTTAGAAAGGAGTATGATAATTGGCCAAGTTATAGAAAAGATGTTTGTTTCATATCATAAGTAATATGAAGCTGTTGTGATTTTCTAGAAACTCCAGGAAGCTCCCAATATCTATCTCTGTCTCCCACTACAAAGCAGATGTCTCTTAAGGTCTCACCAGGAAACTCTTGTGAATCTCACATCTGCCTATGCATCTGGATGCAACTGCCAGTAGAATAAAATAAACTGATCTGTTCTACCTTCTAAATCTCATGCAAGTGCCTCTCAATGGCAAATTTTAATCCAGACCATTTAGAAAAAGGGGATTCTGGAAAACTGTTCTTTGGCTTCTCTTTTGTGATAGAAAGAAAACCTTAAAATAATTTTATGGTTGTGGTAGGCTGAAGAATGCCACCCAAAGATGTTCAATCCCTGAAATCTGTGCTTATGTTACCTTACATGTGAAAGGGACTTCAGAGATGAAACTAAGGTTATTTTAAAATAGGGAAATTACTAGTATCTTGGATTATCTATGTGAGCTCAGTGTAATTATCTGAGCCCCCTTTTTAAAATCCTCATCCGAAGATATTTTTCCATTGATTAGAGAGAGTGAAAGGGAGGGAGGAAGAGGAGAGAGGGGAAGAGAGAGAGAGAGAGAGAGAGAGAGAGAGAGAGAGAGAGAGACATCCATGTGAGAGAGACACATTGACTGGTTGCCTCCTGCACACACCCTGACTGGGACCAGGATGGAGCCTGTAATAGAGGTACCTGCCCTTGACCAGGAATCAAATCCCAGACCCCTCAGTCCACAGACTGATGCTCTAACCACTGAGAAAACTGGCCAGGGATGAGCCCTTATTAAATATGGAGGAAAGAGGGATGCAGGAGAGATTCAAATGTGAGAGAGACTCCAAACTACCATGGCCACCTTTGGAGATGGAGGAAGGGAGCCAGGAGCCAAGGCATACAGGTATCCTGGACAATCTGTCAGCCAACAAGAAAACATGCACTCCAAACTAGCATCTAGAAAAACTAATGAGGAAATGAGTGAATAATCTGGCAAAAAGACTAACAGTAAGTATTGAAACCATTGAAATGTAGTTACAAATGTGGAGACTATTAGACCCCCAGAATGTTAGACCCCCAGAGCAAGAATGATGGGCCAGGTACAGAAACTCACTAGGGCACAGAGCCCCATGCCTAGCAAGGAGAAAAACTGGGAAAAAAGATTTTCACTCCCAGGGTAACCTTTCCTCCCCTAGCATATCACTGGTCATGCAGTTTAGACCACCACCCCCTCCCCACACTGACACCTTTTCCTCCCTAAAGATAACATCTAGGCTGCAGTTGTATTTCAGCTGCAGGCCCAGAAAAGCAGACAAACCAGACAAGTGATGCAGTGGCTGCCTCAGGGCCAGTTACATTGACTAATGACCCCCTGCCTTGCCACTGACCAATCAGTAGATACCACGACCCTGAAAGAGCACACCTGGGAAGCTGATGAGCATTCTATTAAGACCCTTGCCTGAGACCACCCCTAAGATTTCCACCTGCAAGAAAGAGATAAATACGCTCAGGAAAAAGGTTCTAGTAAGCACCTTCCCTTCAAGGAGCATGCCCAGGCCACTCCCCCATGGCACGTATCCCCCAACTTCTAAGGGACCCCATGAGACTTGCAACCAGGGGAGCAATGCGCAGCAACAGTTTGTCCCAGGCTTAACCCATGAGCCTATCTCCAAGCCCCCCTTTTTAAAGTATGTTTTTGCTGTCATCATTGATCCATGTCCCCTTGGCTTGGTGTTGTGCAGCCCTTTTATTTGGATATCCCATCCTCCATCCCTTTTCCCTATATAAATTCAATTTTTCTTAAACCACTGTATGAGATAGCTATTTAGCCTACCCACGGACCACCATGCTAACCTTTCATGTTCAGAGACTATAGTTACAGATTTTAAATATATATAAAAGGCTAATATGCTAAGTGTCCCTCTGCCCATCTGACTGGTGGCTATGATGCACACTGACCACCAGGGGGCAGACGCTCAACACAGGAGCTGCCAAGCTGCAGTGACTTTGCATTGGTGGTTCTCGGGTGATGCACCCTGAAACCAGAGAGGAGGGAGCCCAATTCCTCATGGGGCCGCGTGATTTCACCTTTGGCTGTGGGTTATGTTGTTGCTGGGGCACTGTTGGCCCTGAATCTGGTTTACTGCACACCTGCATTTGCGTTCCACACCCTGTACAACAGCAACTTTGCAGAGTGCCCTCTCACACCCTGGAACCCCTCAGGGGATGTCAGAGAGCTGGTTTTGGCCCGATCCCCACAGGCCAGGCCGAGGGGCTCCACCTGCTGGAGGGACCTTGCTCACTCCTCAGACACCGGGTAGGGACCACAGGAGGTTGGCTCCAGGGTGTGTCCGGCCTGTCTTGCCCAGTCTCACTCCACCGGCCACCTTCTAATTAATTTCCTTTCAATGTGCACAAATCCATGCACCTGAACCGGCTCACTAGTAAATTCAATAAACTCTGATAATGTAGAAATGAGTAATTAAGAAAGAGAAGAACTGGAGAAAATGACTAATGTTCTTTTATAGTAGTGAGTTTATACTTAATAACAATTCAAAACATATCATTCTAATTTGATAAAGTGATATGTATATCCAGATATTTTAAAAGATAATGATAAACAATTAGAGAAATAAAATAACTAAAATTAGTGTAGTAGAGAGGTGGAAGAGAAAGATAAAGAACGTAGAAATATACTAATTCCACCACTCTTCATTATAGATAACGAATACTATCTAAAATAACAGAGTATTAAATATGTTCATTATAATTAAAGGAAAAAAAACTAGATTAAAAATGTAATACTTCAAAAACGTCAGAAGAAATACACAAAAAAATCAAAGAAAATATATTAAAAGCAATAGAATCAGAAAGTATAGTATACAACAATTTGGCAAAACTAAGTCTATAAGTGCCTGCCACTTCAATAAATAAAATCAGGTAAATAACTTTTTAAGAGATAAAAGCTTTCACATAATACCATATAGAAAATCTAATGTACCCAAAACAATGTGACTCAGAAACATCGATATTAAATGATGGAAAGAGTGAAACCATGCAAATGCAAGCAAAAAAAAATTAGGGTGGCCTGGCTAGTGTCGCTCAGTGATTGTGCATTGACCTATGAACCAGGAGGTCAGAGTTCGATTCCCGGTCAAGGCACATGCCCAGTTGTGGGCTTGTTCCCCAGTGTGGGCTGGCTGATCAATGATTCTCTCTCATCATTGATGTTTCTCTCTCTCCCCCTCTCTTCCTCTCTGAAATAAATTTAAAAAATAAAAAAAAAACAGTAGGAAGCATAATTTTAAAATCATGCCTGTTGAATATAGGGCAAGAAACATTAAAATAGAAAAAAATGTGGTATGATTTATAATGATAAAGGATGACATTCTTAACAAAGATTCAACAATTATGAAAATCTATGTGCCAAATTATATAGCATCAATTTTCATAAAACAAAAATAGCAGGAAATAAAATGAGAAAGATAAAAATATATGAGTAGTAAAGGTTTGACTTCATCTCTCTCAGTCCATGATAATTCCAAGTGGACAAAAAATAAAATCAAACACAGAAACTCTCAGTATCATAATAAGTAAATCTAATTGCTAAACATTGAACGAGACATATTAGTGGCAGGAAAAGAACTAAGCGTCAGGCTGCGTCCCAATGTGCTATTTTGTTGCCTCTAAACTTATGGTCCCCCTAAGACAATAACATGCAAAATAATCAAGTTGGACTTCTACCTCAGATCATATATGGATAATTCAAAGTGGGAAAAAAATACCTTAATATAAGAGCTAAAACCTTAAAACTCACAAGAGAAAACATAGGTGTGAATCTTCATGACCTTGTATATATATGGTGATGGTTTCTTAGAAAGGACACCAAATACACAAATGTCAAAGGGGAAAAAGATATTTGGATTTTATAAAAATTAAAAACCTTTATGCTTCAAAGGACACTATCAATAAAATGAGTAGACAACCCACAGACTGGAATAAACTATTTGTAAGGCATTTAATAGGTAAGTACCCAATCTATGAATTTTTTCATTTGCGATGAGACTTTTTACATCAGTTTCTTTTTATTTAAAAGACACTATATTCTGAGGCAGAGTGGAAGTGGGAGAATATTAATGTCCACACATACATTTTCACACCAGTGAAAACCTGGTAATTTATCTGTTAGTTCTGGATAGATTTATTTTAGCAGCGTGAAATGATCAACACAAGCCTTAGACGTAGCAAAAAGTAGAGATAATGCCACAGTGTTTAAGCTAATTTCCTGTGAGATATGGTTTTCCTTTAATTTAAGAAATGCTATTTTGCTTGGCCTCAAAGACAATAGAAAATTACAGAGAAAGAGATGACTAAAATGAAGCCAAAAAGCATTCAGCTTCTCTGCATTAAAAAGCCTGATTTTGCTATTCAAAAAAGAATGGCCAATAAACCCTTGACTTAGTTGGTCCCATTTTGTGAGCAAAGTAAAACAAAGTTGCAATGTGGAATATTTAACACTAGTGGTTCAAATAACAAATTAAACTAGATATGCACATTGTTTCAGTGAATAACTGTGGTAAGTGATTTTTCAGAGGAACTATTCATTATAAACAAAGAGATAAAATATGAAAGTAGTAGCAACTGATAATGATTTTTCAAAATAACCACTTTATCAGACTTTCCAAAACAACCACTGCAGACAATGATAAATCATAACTTTCAAATAGCATGTCCTTGGGCTTGCAGAGAAAATAGGATGGAAACACTGAAGGTAAAATTAAAGTTTGCATTGCCATTAACATTTAATTAATCAACTCTACTGCCTACTTCTGAAAACATAAGAGAACACTCTATGGAAACCCATTTTGGATGGACAGTTTCAAGACAAAACCTGTATGTTACTTGTGTTGTGATGAGACCTGTTATCTCATTAGAGCAGCTCAATGGCAAAAGAAGCTTTGTGACCTAACTGAAACATTAGTAAGAACTGAGGCAAAAGGCATTTAAGTTAACATTGTGTTTCACCACAGTTGTAACAAAGGAGTGCTTTTAGGCATTCAAATGATTCGGAAATGCATTGCCTCATTATCTCATGGAAGCCTATAGTTTTTATTGAAATATATTTGACACACAACATTGTATAAATTTAAGGTGTACATGTTGATTGATACATTTATGTATTGTAATATGATCACCATTGCAGTGAGAATTAGTACCTCTATCACATCATGTAATAACTTATTTTTTTGTGGTTGGAATAATTAAGATCTACTCTCTTGGCAAGTTTGATTATTATAACATTCACTGTAAGGTGCATTGAATCTCTAGGACTCATATATTAGTTGCAAGTTTGTACACTTAAATATCTCTCCTACTACCCCAACCCTCAGCCCCCAGTAACCATCATTCTACTCTGTTTTTAAGAGCTTGGCTTATTTAAATTGCAATACTATAAGTGATATCATACAACCTAAGTTCCCATCAATGGATTGATAAAGAAAAAAATATATATATATACATATATATGAATATTAGTAATAAGAAAGAAGAAAATTCTGCCATTTGTGACAATATGGATGAAAATTGAGGACATTCTTTATGTTAAGTGAAATAAGACACACAGAGAAAGACAAACCTATAGTTTTAGATTTGGAAGGATCCTTGGAGGTCACTAAGTCCAAGGTCTAGAGTTTATGGACTTGTTCCATTAACAAAAGTAGAAGGTAAAAGTTACTATCATAGTAAGGAGTTGAAGACACTTAGAAGAAATAACCACAGGAGCAAGTGAAGGTGATTGGAGGATGGCTTTGAGTTTCAATAATTTCCAATCTTGCTGCTATGTACCAAGCAAAGTATAGGGTTGCCTTATGCACTTGGGTCTAGGCCATCAACATTATGTTCACCCCACTTACAGTCTACTCTAGATCTATGTGAAAAGACCTACAAGATGGAAATGTGAGACTTTTATGTGCAAAATTTTTATTTTACATGTGGACCTTCTCATCATATCCTAATCTATTCCGATCAGGAGACTGTACTTCAGATATGACTAATTTTCTGAACACTTTCTTTTAGTTTGTTTCCATTTTTCTTTCCCTCTACCATAAGTAAATCTGTTTATTTTGAAAATCCCAGTTTGTCAGATCTTGGGGAAAAGGAACAGAAAAAGAAAACAGTTTTAAAAATATGATTTATTTTTTGGTCAATAAAACATGGATTTAGCTTCTCCCTCTTGACATGGGGTACAATAAGAACAGTAGGAAGAGAGAAATGCCAAGAAGAAGGCACGAACTCAGAGTGAAAGAAGAGGGGTCTACCTGCTCAACCTCTCCCACGGACTTGGAGAAATTGTTTCAGGAGCATCTCTTAGCTATAACCTTAAAGTGCTTATAAAATAGTAGCAATAATGATAACAAAATGACCAGAACACTGGGAATAATAATGGCAAAGTTAAGTTAGAGATCTGGCTATGCCATGTGATTTTAGGTAAATCACATGACCTCTTACTACAACTTCCACTTTGGGAAAAAATGGAAATGATATTGCCAAACCAGAAAATTTATTATATGTATTAAAGAAGAATTCACAGTATAAATGACATTCCTATTATCCATCAAAAATATAATTTGAACTACCCAGTTGAGCTGGAACTAAATCAACTTTTCTAAAAATGAATTGTAATACTTAGTAAATCATTTCTGACACCAGAAACTATGATATCAACTATATAGACGAAAGGATTTTGTTATATCCAATTCAATATTACTAGGTACGTAATCATTACAGGGATATTTTAAAATCTCTTTATCTGCTATTTTGTCGCAAAGTCTAATTGTCTATTTTGGTTGTCAGTCATCCATAGTAGACTGAGAGCTGCTCCAGGTTACAACTAGTGCTAAGACTTTATGGAGTATGTAGCAAATATATCAGAATTTTCAAAGGCATGGAATTTAAAAGTCTAATCTGTTTTCTGGGAATAGGTGAGTGTGGTTTATGTTTTGGTTATATGAAGGTAGGTAGAAGAAGCCATGACAAGTGCTAACAATTATGGTCATTTCATACCATCATAAAGCATTTGGATTTACCTATCAATAACATTGAAGCCATGAAAGAGATTTAGCAGTGGAATGTGATAAACAGATGTGTTACAGGCTGATCACTCCAATTTTACTGGGGCTCGGTTGAGTGTGACAGAAAGCAGATGTAAAGAAACCAATAAAATTACAACCATAGTCCAGGAAGCAGTCAATTTTTAGTCAGTCTATTTACAGGGTCACAGTTTGACACTTAGGTTTCTGGAGAGCTGAGGAGATATTTTGTAGAAGTGTATTGTGCACACATACACCACCCACCACTTCGCCCAAACTTTAAATAAAACTTGGCATGTTTATGCACTCAATAAGTCATTAATTACTGGCTAATTGATTTGACAAAGTAATCTACCCATAGCCCCACTCCAGATATAGTAGCAAGCGCTTATGAATTATATGGTCTAAAATAAACAAAGGAAAATAAAATCACTGAGATAATCTAAGTTAGAAAGGTGACTGCATGCTTGTCTGTGGAAACGATGCTCGCTCCATTTTGGAGACCTTTAGCTATGCTGTATCGCTATTCTGGCATACTGTGCCATTAAAGCAATTGCTTATATGGACAATTCGCACCTTTCATCAGAGAATTAATAAGGCTGCAGGAGTTCTACTTCTCATCAAGTTACTCTAAGACCTAAAATAAAATTTCTCCTTATGTAAAATTTTATTGTCTTTCCTAAGTAATGCACAATGGATGATTTCTGTAGGAGAAAGACTGGCTGTCGAGATCAGTCTGTTTTCTGAAAGTCCCATTTATCCTCTAGTGAATACCTTTCAGCACATGTTCAGGCTTACCTTTCTCAACCAATTCCCTAGGTTGTCTGATGGCACAGAGATCTAGTGGTGTCTAAACCTGTTTTACTCTCTTCAAACAGCTAATGAATACAGGTTGAGTCTACACTGATTCGCTCAGAAGGAAAAAAGATATATAAAAACATACCCAAGTAGGCACAACATGACATTTTCTTTCAAATATTCTGCACTTGTGGTCTACCACATATTTCAAGAATATTTTTCTACCTTATTTGGACAAGGATTTTCTGAATAAATGAGCTATATAAGAAACACGATGAATAGGATAAGAGATTGATAAGGCATTATAAAAATAAGTAAGCAGGCCACACATGACACTATCTATGTACTGGTTATTCAGCTAAGAGTATTGTAATTTTTTTAATTTTGCAAAAAAGAAAAACACCCTTTCCATCTCTCATCCTTATTTATCCCATTCATGATTTTTAAGGTTCATGAACAATTGTGGGTTTTTTTTCTTCTTATTTACAGTGACCATTTTGTTGCTTTTAGATATGGACTCTGTGACAGGAACAGGAAGTTTTCCTTAAGAATATGCCACCAGCCCAGCCGGCGTTGTTCAGTGGTTAGCGTGGACTTATGAGCTAGGAGGTCATGGTTCAATTCTCAGTCAGGGCATATGCCTGGGTTATGGGCTCAATCCCCTGGGGTGTGCAGGAGTCAGCCAATCAATGATTCAATCATCATTGATGTTTCTATCTCCCCCTCTCTGAAATTAATAAAAATATATATATTTTAAAAAGAATATGCCACCAGCAGTAGTGAGAAGTTCTCCTAGGAAGGAAGAACATGAAGACACTCAGCTATCCTGACAATTATAAAGAAAAATCAAATGTCTGTTTGTCACTCTTGTGTAGCAGTGTGTGTTTTCAGTGGGTTCAGAGTTATTGCCTGCTAATGTAGCAGTCTATATAGTTTCTTCTGGAAAGGTGGACTTCAGTAAGTCCCATCCATTGACCCTATGTGTCCCCTATCTTTTGTGCATTTATTTAGCAAATATGTATTGCACGCAATATTTACCATGCTTCAGAGACAATATAACATGATGGTTTGAAGCAAGAGCTCTGCAACTGGGTAGTCAAGCCAGGTTCAAACTCTGGCTCAGGCTTTGTGACCTTGGGCAATTGGCTTAATTTCTCTTCTTGCTCTTTTCATCTGGAAATTGAAGGATAGTAATACAACTTAGAGTTAGTTGTTAAGAGTGATCACTTAGTATATTGTCAGTTCTTAGAAAAGTCACAGACACCACAGCAGTGGTTATCACTGTACTAAGCTTTGAAGATATGGTTATCAGGGTCCCTGTTCTCAGGAACCTCAAAATCCACATGGGCAAACAGATACCTAAATTGTCATACCAATAAAGTATAGGTAAGTGTGTTAAAGTGGAAATTCAGGGGGTTGTGGAAACCCTTATGAGGGGAACCTAACACATTCATGGATGACCTTTGGAGTAGATCTCTGAAGGATTATTGGAGTCAAGAGACTATATGCATGTGGGAATGCATGTACTTGGGTTGAATGGGGAGTTCAGGCAGATAGAAGCTCATGCATTAAAATTTGAAGGAGATCTTAATATGGCACAGGGTAGAAATGAGAAAGTTTTACTGGTCTAGGCATAAACTTTGAATGATTTTGGCTGCTGAGAAAAATATAGGGATAAGGGCAATAAATGAAAATGGAGAGGTAAACAGATAATGCAAAGCCTTTTAAGACTTGTAAGAACATGCAAAATATGATTAGCCTTTAAGAATTTAGATTTTTTCCCTGGGAGCAAAGAGAAACCTCTGAAGGGTTCTAAGCAAGGAGATTGTGTTATTTTTAAGTAATAGAAGTATTGTTTAAGCTAAAGTGGAAAGGGTCCATTCATTTATTTAACAAACATTTACTTATTGTTTACTGTGTGTCAACACCTGTCCTAGAATTTGGGGATACAACAGCAAACAAACTTTAAATAAAACACACTCAAAACTCAATCAAGAAGAATAAAAAAAAAAATCTCAATAGGCCAATAGCTAAGGAGGAAATTGAAGCAAAAAGCTTCCAGCAAACAAAAGCCTGGGGCCAGATGGCTTTACAGAAGAGTTTTACCAAACATTCAAAGAAGAACTAAAACCTATCCTCCTCAGACTATTCCAAAAAATTTAAGAGGAAGGCACACTTCCAAGTTCTTTCTATGAAGCCAGCATTACCCTAATCCCTAAACCATATAAAGACACTACGAAGAAAGAGAATTACAGGCCAATATCCCTGATGAACATAGATGCTAAAATCCTCAATAAAATTCTTTCAAATCAAATCCAGCATTACATTAGAAAGATCATACACCATGACCAAGTGGGATTTATTCCAGGGATGCAAGTATGGTACAATATTCGCAAATCAATAAACGTGATACATCACATAAACAGATTGAGAAACAAAAATCACATAATTGTATCAATTGATGCAGAAAAGGCATTTGACAAAGTCCAACACCCTTTCCTGATTTCCCCATTTGAGAAAGTGACATTTGAGCAAAGCCTTGATGGAGAATGAGGGAAAGTGTCATTCCAGGCAAAGGGAATGACCAATGAAGAGGTTCTGAGGCAGAAGTGCACCTTGCATAATAATACAAAGATTAAAGAGATTAGGTTAAAATGCAGTAAACTGGGGGGCGGGGAGGTATAGGAGATGTAGCAGAGAAATAATGAGGGGGTGGAATCTTTGACATTGTAAAATTGGCTTTGAAGATATGAGGCACCTTTGAAGGGTTTGAAAATAGGAGTGATTCAATCTGACTTATATTTCAACAGAATCATTCCAACTACTGTGTTAAGAATAAATGGTAAAATAACACGTAAGCAGGGAGACCAGTTACATTACTGCAATAATTCAAGTGAGAAATGAGGGTGGTAGGAGCACTATTAGATAGACCCATGCCTAAAATGTGTGGCACTCAGGTAAAGAATTTAAATGGAAAACCACACATGCTAAATACAATATATTCTACCTTCTTATCTTACAAATAGGCCTTCATACTGAGAATTTTTTAATGTATAAATATATACATATTATATAAATAAAAGTTGGAATAATATTAAATATGACCAAATTTATATATTACAGTCTCTATCTGGGTCTTCTGTTGTGACTGACAATGTACTAGTATGCATTATTAAGAACATAAAACATATAATTCATATTTTATTGTCTATTTTATAAATTTTGTCTTTATTTCAGCAAAGTTATTATTGTAATCAAGATTTTACATAATATTTATTCTATTCATGACAATGCCAGATTAGATGTTCTTTCTTGAATCACTATAGTATTAGTAATTTCAATTTGAGAAAACTTTATCTGTGAGGCAGTAGCCACTAACATTATAAATAAAACTAGAGGCCCGGTGCACCAATTCATGCACAGGTGGGGTCCCTCGGCCTGGCCAGCAATCAGGGCCAATTGGGGCATCTTACCCAGTCCTGATCGGGGCCGATCAGGGCCGGCCGGCTGTGGGGAGGGACCATGGGAAG
Source organism: Myotis nattereri (assembly GCF_964212035.1). NCBI lineage: Eukaryota > Metazoa > Chordata > Mammalia > Chiroptera > Vespertilionidae > Myotis > Myotis nattereri. The sequence goes on along the minus strand of NC_138078.1, from coordinate 130,249,188 downwards.
TTGGCTGTGGGAGTTCACTGACCACCAGGGGGCAGCTCTTGCATTGAGCATCAGCCCCCTGGTGGTCAGTGGGCATCATAGTGACTGGTCAACCAGTCATTCAGTCGTTCAGTCGTTTGGTCACTTGGTCACTTAGGCTTTTATATATAGATTGTTAAAGCAATACCTAGATTCATAAATAAACTATAGATTTTACTTACTACATTCAAATAGTGTAATACAGTGTATTTGACAAATTTTCATTATTGTAGAAAATATTACACTATATTTAAATTTCATCAATTATTATCTATGACATATACACATTTCACAAAGACTTAAAGTAACATATAGATGTATACCTTAATTTAAAGAATTGATATCATGCTTCCTACAAGCTATGTGGAAATTTAAAGAAATTTACATTTTAAAGTTAAACAAATATGAATCATTTAATATGAAAAAACATTCCTCAACTTCCATGTCCAATTGTTAATACTGAACTAATTCATAACTCCCTGCAGTTAATACGAAGAGAGGCAATAAAATGGAAACAGCACTACTGGGAAATGATATTTTCTTATTCAAGATTCTACTATGCTATTAGAGAGGAAGAATTTGATAAATTAATTTGTCCTTTTCATTATTTAGGAGCTTCTGCCTCTCAAATCTTCCCTACACTTTAAAGCAGTGCCCATCTTCAATTTCAGCAGCCATACAAATTGTGAGTCTTCAGAGTATTTGAGTATAGTGTTGTTTTTTCAAGAATACGGAGCAAGTGATGTGTTTTTCTGATTTCTGAATGATATTTATGAGGAAAATGGAAGTTTAGGGTTACAGATCATATTTTGACACCATGCTGAATGTTTGTTCTCACATAATGAAAGTGTGCATGTATTCATTAATATATTTATTGTTGTGTGTTTGAGATTTTCAGGGCCCTCTAAAGAAGTGAGCCAAGAGAAAAGGCACTACTCTCTGGGTCTAATGGTGGCTCTGGTGGAGGCGATCAGAAGTAGGCAGATTCAGGATATATTTTAAGGCACAGCCAAAGAATATGCATTAAGGGAGATGGGCAAGAGTGCAGGCTTTAGTGTAGGAAGATCAGGAGTTCTTGTTTTGAAATTCTGAATTTGAGATATCAATTAGATATCTAATAGACATTCAACCGGAAATGTCAAGTAGGCAGCTACATAAACAGGTCTGGATTTTAGGAAAGAGGTTGAGGCTAGAGATATAAATGTGGTAGTCATTAGCATGTAGATCATATATAAAAAACATAAGATTGGATGAAATCACCAAGGGAGTATGCATATTTTCGAGAAGAACTATGAGCAAGGATCCCTGGTTATTCCTATTTTAAAGATTGGAAATAAAAGGAGAAGATGGCAAAGGAGACTAAGAAGGAAAAATACGTGAGGTAAAAGGAAAAGAATGAAAACATATCATAGTACACATTTTTTTTAATTTTTTTTATTTATTGCTTAAAGTATTACAAAGGGTATTACATATGTGTCCATTTTATCCCCCCGCCCTAGACAGTCCCCTAGCCTCCCCTATCCCCCAGTGCCTTATGTCCATTGGTTATGCTTATATGCATGTATACAAGTCCTTTAGTTGATCTCTTACCCCCCTACCTCCCGCCCCCCAACCCTCCCCGGCCTTCCCGCTGCAGTTTGACAATCTGTTTGAGGCAGCTCTGCCTCTGTATCTATTATTGTTCAAAAGTTTATAATGGTCTCTATTATCCATGAATGAGTGAGATCATGTGGTATGTTTCCTTCATTGACTGGCTTATTTCACTTAGCATAATGCTCTCCAGTTCCATCCATGCCGTTGCAAATGGTAAGAGTTCCTTCCTTTTTAGAGCAGCATAGTATTCCATCGTGTAGATGTACCACTGTTTTCTAATCCATTCATCTACTGATGGGCACTTAGGCTGTTTCCAGATCTTAGCTATGGTGAATTGTGCTACTATGAACATAGGGGTGCATATATCCTTTCTGATTGGTGTTTCTGGTTTCTTGGGATATATTCCTAGAAGTGGGATCACAGGGTCAAATGGGAGTTCCATTTTCAGTTTTTTGAGGAAACTCCATACTGTCTTCCATAGTGGCTGCACCAGTCTGCATTCCCACCAGCAGTGCACGAGTGATCCTTTTTCTCCACATCCTCTCCAGCACTTGTCGTTTGTTGATTTGTTGATGATAGCCAGTCTGACAGGTGTGAGGTGGTACCTCATTGTTGTTTTGATTTGCATCTCTAGGATGATTAGTGACTTTGAGCATGTTTTCATATGTCTCTTGGCTTTCTGAATGTCCTCGTTTGAAAGGTGTCTATTTAGGTCCTTTGCCCATTTTTTGATTGGATTGTTTATCTTCCTTTTGTTAAGTTGTATGAGTTCCCTATAAATTTTGGAGATTAGGCCCTTATCAGATATGACATTGGCAAATATGTTTTCCCACACAGTGGGTTTTCTCATTGTTTTGTTGATGGTTTCTTTTGCTGTGCAGAAGCTTTTTATTTTGATGTAGTCCCATTTGTTCATTTTTTTCTTTAGTTTCAAGTGCCTTAGGAGCTGTATCAGTGAAGAAATTGCTTCGGCATATGTCTGAGATTTTGTTGCCTTTGGATTCTTCTAGAATTTTTATGGTTTCCTGTTGTACATTTAAGTCCTTTATCCATTTTGAGTTTATTTTTGTGTATGGTGTAAGTTGGTGGTCTAGTTTCATTTTCTTGCATATATCTGTCCAATTTTCTCAACACCATTTATTGAAGAGACTATCTTGGCTCCTTTGTTCATAGTACACATTTAAAGCAGAAACTATTTAAGGAGCATTGTGCCAATTGTTACCAGATGAGAACTGAGACTCAATCATTGGGTATATCAATGTGGTCATCATAGGTGACCATGAGAAAAGTGTTAGGGGCAGAAATAGAATATTGGGGACCAGCTATAATTGTAAATAAATATTAATCATGCTCTGTTACCTGTGATTGTTTTGTTCTGATTAAAGAAGGCACATTCTAACCTGGCTGGGAGTTGCACACAGGACGTTGGAGCTCACCTGGAAATGCAGCTTATCCTCCCCATCAGGGAGCTGCCTATTATCATGGAAAGGTTAACAACCTTGTTGCAAAAACAAGATGCTCCAGTCCTTTGGAAACCCCCAGACCTCTGCATACCTGTAGGCCTTTGCAAATCCCCAGCCTGCATTACCTGTAAACTGCCCATTTTGCATACCCATTCTTATCCCTCTTGCCTACTTCCCCATGTAATCTTTGTCCTTCTATCCAATATAAGCAGTTGATTTATGGTGGGGAGCAGAGCAGATTTTTGTGGATGACCTGCTGCTCTCCCATACTGCCGGCCATATTCCAATAAACACTCATGTATGATTCAGCTCTGTCTCTGTTCAATTGGCTCAACAGGTGACAGGCAGTCTGGACCCACTGATTGTCCAGTTACAAAAGCAGTTTAGTATGAAGTGATGAGAGTGAAAGCCTGATGTGAATATGTTGAAGAGAGAATGGAAGAAAAGGAATTTGATATAGCAAGTATAGAAAACTCAAGAAGTTTTGCTGCAAAGGGTAAATGGGAAATGGGGTGGTACCTGGAGGACAAAGTGCAGCTGGGATTATTTTAAAAAAACAGATGAAATAGTGACATGTTTGCAGGCTGAAGGACATGATCCAGTATAGTGGAGAAAAATAATAATGTAAGAAAGAGAAAAGAGAACTGCTAGAACGATATCTAGAATAAGTGAGAAGCAATGACAAGTAATGCATAGATCAGAACAAGTCGTTCCTAAACTCCAGACTTATTTATGTGGCTTGAGATAGATGCATATAGTAGAGATAGATGCATATAGTAGAGAGTAGATCTATAGTAGAGGGTGGGAATATAGAGTATGTGAGGGAAGATGCTGGTAAGTGAATGGATGATGGTGTGAATATGTGGAACCTCTCTTCTGATCACTGCAAATTTCTCAGTGACAGGGTAAGCAAGCTCACCAGATGATAGTGAAGGCAGGGTAGGCAGTTTCAGAATTTTAACAAGAGATGATATAGTATGCAGTATGAGCATTGGAAAATGAGAGATTACCCAGATTATGTTAAATTTCCAGTTGAGATTACTGGGCATAAATTTAAAGTAATTCCAATTAGCATGACTGTGATTTTACCCAGCCACATTCAGTTGCATAGATACTACAGCACAATAGGGAATGGTTGGATTTAACCAGGTTATTGTTTTTCTGAGAGGGTACAACAAAGCAAGAGAGGAACAAGGAAGCTGAGGGTGTAGGCAACTAAGATTTAATGTTTGACCCTGGAATTTTCCTAGTCAGGGAGAGAACATGAGGGTTGAAGGACAGTGGCAAAACTGGTAGAACCACTTATGTCCAGATGGGTTGAAGAATTATCTGAGTTGGTGTAGAGAAAGAATCAGATGGACAGATAGGAGGTAGTGGAGAGGGAGTGATGATTGAAATTGAGATTATGAAGAAGTTGATCACTACTTATGATAAAATCAAGGTTATGACCATTGGAGTGAGTATCTGAGTAAGAGTAAAAAGACAACCATTGGAGAAGAAAGGTTCAAGGAATTGCAACATTGGAATTTTGGAGTATCATTTATGTGTACTATGAAATTGCTAAGAATTAAGACAGGAGTAGTTTTAGAGAAAATGCCAATGCACCAGGGAATAACTTCTATGGTAAATGACTGGGGAGCAGTGGGGAGTGGGGGAAGGGAGGCATTAGAAATTACAACAATGAGGCACAGTGAGTAATTTTGCCTGACAACATAAGAATCAAAACTCACAGTGTTTAGGAAAGAGTATGGGAGAATGATCTAGAAACAGTAATGAGGTTGCTACTAATTTAGGTATGAGCATGTGGGGTTTTTATTGAATATTTTTAATTGATTTTTAGAGAGGAAGGAAGAGGGGGAGAGATAGAGAGAAACATCTATTCGAGAGCAAAACATGGATCAGCTGTCCTCTGCATGCTCCCCACCAGAGTTGGAGCCAGAAACCCTGGCATGTGCCCTGACCAGGAATCAAACAGGCAACCCTTCAGTGCAAGGGATGATGCCCAACCAACTGAGCCACAGTGTCCAGGGCAAGCCTCTATCAATTTACCCTGGATACCTTGCTTATAAATGTTTCTAAATTATAGAGTACAGCTCCTAATTGGATCATAAATTTTTCTAGGGCAAGTACCACATCTTTTACTTTTTTTGTATTTCTTCATAGTATTTAGTGATAGTAGAGTTCTCTTCACACACATGAATGCTTTTCGGCTGCAAATATCCACATCTTCTTAGAAGCAAAACAGCAAAAGGGAACTTTTTTATTATAATGGAGAGTAAAGTTGTCAATTATTTCCTTATAAGAAATTACTTTCCCTCTAATTTAGGGCTGTACATGCAAAATCTAAGGAGACTTTGGCTTAATTGATTTTCCACTTGTAACCATTAAGTCTGCCTTTTTATGGATTGATTTTTTATTGCAGTACTAATTCTCACTCGACAGAAAACCAAAGTAAGAGTTACCCTCCAACATGTGTGAAAACAAAAGAAAAACTACTAGCCCCAATATGTCTTAACTGTTATTGCCTTGATTGTTCTTTCCCAGCTGTATGGTGAGGATATTAGGGAAGACATACATCATTGTGCATGTCCAATATATTTAAATCACCATTTGGAATGCAGTGACAGTCCTAAGTGCCAGAAAAGTATTATACTACTAAATAATTAACTAAGAAATTATGAAAAACATAATGAAGAATAAAAGCCAAGTAAAAATGCATCTATCACAGCAAAATAGTTGTCTTTTATAGTTGATTCTGTTTGTTTTTCTGTGACTGGAGAACAAGATATCAATTATATGCAGATGGCCATTAGCATAATCCATAACACCAGAAGACAAAACAATGCTTTGTATCTATCACCTTTGATTAGTAGCATAATGTTCCATTAGGCTATGGATAAATTACACTATGTAACAGAATATGGGCTTTGACAAAGCAACAGTTTGTTTTCAATAGCAGCATCTCTGTTATGAAGTAAAAGAAAGAAAATATCTCCCAAATCCTCAAACATAGATCAAAATGTGGGATGTTCCTGATTTGTTCAAACCAAGGGCACATACTCAGTATATAGCAAGGTACTTAAAAAAATTTTGTGGAATTAACATTTCCATGGAAATTTTTCTTTAATAAGATAAAACAGTTTTCAGCTTTCTAACAGATGGCTTAAGGGATATATCCGTATTCCAAGTGTTTGAAAGAAAGTTTATACGTACTTTCCAACTTCGTGAGCTTTGGATATCTTGTCTTAGATTTTACCTAATGGGCCTTTGACAGCCTCTACTCTATGTGTTTTTTTTAACCTCCATTGCCCTCTACTCTATTCCCATGAGGAGAAAAAGAAATCAAAGTCTCCACAACAAAGCCTGTGGAGCCTCCATTCTCAGGATTTAAGATGCTCCTGTGGTTTAGATTGGCTGACTCACAGCTAATAGCAAATTCAGGTGAACATCTTCCTTAAATAAAATCTCTGTAGGAAGAGTGTGCAAAGGCTATAAAATATGAGACTGAAAGTTTTTTAATTCCCCTCATGTACAAAAGGTACAACCACTTTTATAACCCGCATTAAATAGAGGAAAGCACCAGCAAACCTGCAAGGGGACAAGTTTTAACTGGAACTATGTCAGCTAAGGAGATGTCTGAGGGTAGAGAAAGCAGGAAAAGATCTCTAGGGGGAAAGGGACTCTAAGTAATAGGAGTCTTCCAGACAGCACTCAGCAGGGACTGTTTCTTTCCTCCACCTATATCCAATGAGGAAGCCATTTTGCAAATACATTCTGCAGCAAATGTATTTTACAAATGTCATTGGCAGGGCCAGTTTGCACTTGAAGGAGAGTTGCAGTGCCAGCATTCCACAAATCTGCAAAGATAGCAAATAGAGGCATAGAAATATAAATACAGGATGTTGAGCAAGTGCCATTATATTAAAAACTCTCTGCAGTTAATATTTTGTAACTTAATGACTAGAACTTGCAGACCAAGTAAGAAGGCCCCTCTTGGGCTACTGTCTGGTAGCACTTCCCATAAAAATTCCTATCTTGTTTTTAATTACATTTATTGTTTGATTGTGATCACAAGAACTATATATGCTTATCATGGAAATTGTAAAATACCTAAATATATGAACAAAATGAAAAATTCTACAATGCCATGATATTACACTTTTTATATTAATATTTATTCACCCAGGGTTTTTTGTTTTTTTTTTCATCTTGAAGGTATGTTGTGTGCATGTGTGTATGTGTGTGTGTGTGCCTATCTGTGTATCTCTGTGTTTTGTCTGTGTTTTAAAACTAATTCATGTTCCAAAAACAATTTTGTATCTTTTTTTTTTTTTGGCAATCCTCACCCAAATATATTTTCCCATTGATTTTTAGAGAGTAGAAAGGAGGAGGAGAGACAGAGAGAGAAAAACATCGATTTGAGAGAGACATATTGATTAGTTGCCTCCTGCACGCACCCGAACCAGGGCCGGGGATCGAGCCTGCCACCAAGGTATGTGCCCTTGACTGGAATCAAACCCAGGACACTTCATTCCACAGGCCGATGCTCCAACCACTGAGCAAACCAGCTAGGGCAAGTTTGTATCTTTTCAAAATTAATGCATAAGGAACATTTCTCATGTCATTAATTTTTCTTCTAAAATGTCATTAGTAATGGCTGGACAGTATTTAGAGTTTCTAGCTATTGAGCATGAGTATAAAAATATTTTCCTCAGTCTGTAATTATTGTTTGGAGTAATGGTTAATACAATAACCATGGTTAATACAATTAAATATAGGTATACATTTTAGAACATGAGATAATTTAATATTATTTGCAGATATTATGACTGTGTACTTAGAAAATCCAAAACCACCAAGTAAATCAACTATCAGGATAAGTAAATTTAGGAATTTGGCTAGAAATGAGTTTGGTTTTATACTGAAAATATACAATTAGAAGTAAAAATTGAAAGAAAATAAATTCAATTCATAATGGCCAAAAGATCTATAAAATGCCAAGAAATAATGTTATAGTGAAAAATCATAAGAACATATTGAAACCATATAAATGTACCTGAATAAATGGATAGACACACCATGGTCCTTGGAAAGAAAGACAATACTGTAAAGATGTAATATATTCCTAAATTTAAATGCAATTTCTGGTGTTTCAATTAGATTTTTTAAAATATAGAGTATGTTTAATATGCCATGAGATACAATGTAGACTATGTGGCTTACATGAAAATCATTTTGGAGGGTTACCTCCAGGAATAAGACAAGTGCCCACCAGAGCATTGACACCTAAGCACAAGATATCTATGTAACTACTCATTGGTAATGATATTAAGGTGGCTACAGATAAAGAATGCATATAAGCAGCAAATCGCAGGATAAGACATTATGAATTTCAAAGTTTGATTTGTAATCAAGATGGCTTTCTCACCTGAATAATAATCTCTATAGTTAAAAGAGCTAAGATTTGTTTATGTAGTGATAGTTGATAATAGCAATTTTGGACATTAGAGTTAATTAGTATATTAATTTATTTTCAATCCAACTCCAACTGGATTTTTTGCAGTTATAAAAAGTAAATTTGAAGTTCTTATGACAGAGGAAAAGTACAAGAAGGACCAAGAAACTTTTGAAAGAAAGATACTGTGGATGAACTTGACCTACCAGATATGTAGTGAAGCTACAGTAATCAAAGGACTGTAGTATTGACAAAAGAATAGACAAATGGATGAGTGGAACAGAGAATCAAAGAACAGATACAAGTATATACAGGGATAAAATGTATTAAAATGGGGGCATCAAAGAGGCAAGGAAACAAAGGATTATTTAATAATTTAATTGGGTCTACTGTAATACATTTGTAACAAAATAAATTTAGATTCTTACCTGTGTATATTTTGAATTGATTAAAATTGAAATGGAAAAAATTAGAAGTAGTAAGAGGATAATATTTTGTAAATTGGTATTGGTGAGTGCTTCTTAGCAAGATATATCTGGAAGGGATAAAATTAAAATATTCATATGATTTCACTCATATGGGATATAAAACTGAAAGCAACAAATGAACACACAAGAGAAACAAACAAGCAAAAATCATAGACACAGACAACAGTATGATGGTAACCAGAAGGAAGGGGATAGAGGGGTAGTAATTATGAAATGGATAAAATATATAGTGATGGAAGATGATTTGACTTAGAGTTGTGGGCACACAATGCAATATACAGATGATGTACTATAGAAATGTACACTTGAAACCTATATAATCTCATTAACCACTGTGACCCCAATAAACTTAATTTAAAAATTTCTTAAAATATTGGCAAAAAGTAAAATGTTCACTTTAACCCATAAATATTAAAATCTTCCATACACCAAAATATTATATAAATAAATCAAATGACAAAATGAAGATAAAACATTTTTAAATTTTAAGAGACTAAACATGCAAATCTCTAATACACAAAATCTTGAAATTAAATAATTAATGATTTATTATAGAAAAGTAGAGACCCTAGGCCTGGCCAGTGATCAGGGCCAATGGGTGCTTTCCTTTGTTCCATGCCACCCCCTGGTGGTCAGCACACATCATAGCGAGAGATCGAACTCCTGGTCTCCTGGTCAAACTCCTGAGGGGACACTTTGCATATTAGCCATATATATATATATATATACTAGGGGCCCAGTGCACGAAATTCGTGCACTGGGTGTGTGTGGGGGGGAGTGTCCCTCAGCCCAGCCTGCCCCCTCTCACATACTGGGAGCCCTCAGGCGTTGACCCCCATCACCCTCCGATCGCCTGATCGGCCCCTTGCCCAGACCTGATGCCTCCGCCAGAGGTGTCAGGCTTGGACAGGGGACCCCCATCTCCCCCCGATCACTGGCTCTGGCCCCCGCCCAGGCCTGAGGCCTCTGGCCCAGGAATCATGCCTGGGCAGGGGACCCCCATCTCCCTCTGATCGCTTGCTCCACCCCCAGCCCAAGCCTGACGCCTCTGACCCAGGCTTCAGGCCTGGGCAAGGGAACCATCATATCCCCCCAGTCCCCGGCTCCGCCCCCCACCCAGGCCTGATGCCTCGGCCAGAGGAGTTGACCCTCATCACCCTCCGATCACCAATCACCGGATCGGCCCCTTGACCAGGCCTGAGGCGTCCGGCAGAGGTGTCAGGCCTGGGCAGGGGACCCCCAGCTCCCCGCGGTTGCAGGCTCCCCCCCTGCCCAGGCCTAATGCCTCTGGCCTAGGTGTCCGGCCCAGGCAGCAGGGACCTGCAGTGGCAGTGGGGGGGGGGGCGCCGCGATCGTGGGCTTCGCTTTAGGCCCAAGCAAGGGACCCCTAGCTCCTGGGACTGCCAGCTTCGACCGTGCCCAGCTCCCATCGCTGGCTCCACCCCTACTTCCTGCTATCACTGGCCCGGGCGGCAAAGGCGCCTGATTCTCTGATCATGGCTGGGGGGCAGGGCAAAGGCGGTCCTGGGGCCGCCTTTGCCCTGCCCCCAGCTCTTAGCTCCCCCCTGGGTTTCCGATCACTGTCAGTGGCAGGGGGCTTCTTCCTGCTTTCCCTTTCGCCTCCCTGCATTGTGCCTACATATGCAAATTAGCCGCCATCTTGTTGGCAGTTAACTGCCAATCTTAGTTGGCAGTAATTTGCATATAGCCCTGATTAGCCAATGAAAACGGTATCGCCGTACGCCAATTACCATTTTTCTCTTTTATTAGTGTAAATATATACATACACACACTGAGTGGCCAGATTATTATGACCACCTGACGTTTGTAGGCAAATTAGCTATAATTTTGTGCTGAAGTTCCTAGAGGGCCAGATCATTATAAATGTCTGAATAGCACAACATACCTAAGTATCGTTGCTGATCAACTTCATCCTATCATGTTGATGGCATATCCCAATGGAGATGGCTTCTTCCAACAAGACAATGCGCCATGCCATAGTGCTCATATTGTGCAGGAGTGGTTTCAAGAACATGAGGGAGACTTTACCTTGCTTAGGTGGCCCCCACAATCACCAGATCTAAATCCAATTGAGCATTTGTGTGATGAAGTTGAAAGAGCCATCAGGCAGCTGGTTCCACAACCATCAAATCTCACAGAACTGGACAGTGCTATTCATCAGGCATGGTGTCAGATTTCTCGCATCACCTTTCAACATCTTGTGGAGTCAATGTCAAGAAGAATCGCCACAGTATTGAAGGCAAAAGGTGGCCCAATGAAGTACTGATGGGGTGGTCATAATAATCTGGCCACTCAGTAAATATATATATATATATATATATATGTATGTATCCACGTATATACCTAGCAGCTAGCAAGTCCTTTTAACGTCTCTGTTAAGATGTATCCTGGTTTCAAAAATGTTAAAATTTGAAGAAAGGGGTATGCGTACAAATGGAGGAAATACAGTACTTCGAGTACAATTGCGAACTATTGCAGAAGTGTTTGTAACAGGCAATTTTGGAAAAACAGAATAAAACTCAAATACATCCTCTGTCTCATTCCACCCCTGTCATTTGAGCAGGTAGATCACTCCACAGCGACCAGGTCCAGTGTATCGGTGACCCCCAAATCAGTCCTAGCTCCCTGGAAAGGAAGCTGACCCAACTTTTTGAAGTTTGTGGGGGAAGGTTATGTGATTAATGGACATCTCTTTTTTTCAGCTGTAACTGGTGCAGAGGAAGGGGCTGCATCCTACTGATTGGAGCATTTGGGAAATATCCTGCTTCTGAATATATAAAAAGTAAATGCCTTGTTACCAAAGTGGAAAAATTTATGAAATGGTTAATGACAGAGAAGCTTCTTTTAGAACAGCGGTCCTCAACCTGTGGGTCGGAACCCCTTTGGCGGTTGAACGACCCTTTTAAGGGGGGCGCCTAAGACCATCCTACATATCAGATATTTACATTACGATTCATAACAGTAGCAACATTACAGTTATGAAGTAGTAACGAAAATAATTTTATGGTTGGGTCACAACATGAGGAACTGTATTTAAAGGGCCAGAAGGTTGAGAACAACTGTTTTAGAAGATCCCCCTTCTCACTACTCCCAGACAAGCCTCCCTCAGACTGATGACAGGCAGGCTGGTCTCCTTCTTACCAGATCTGCCTCGGATGCTGGTAGGACCAGAGATGGGGGTGTGAGAGTGCTGGCTCTTGAGGCTTTCAGCTCCAGAGGGTGTCTGTTTGGAGGAGGACTGGTAACAGATTTTGTTCTTTCCCAGCCTTCTACAGACAAACCATATTCCCAAGCAAAACAATCATTTTTCAAAAGACGCCCAACGTTCATGTCGGCCTCTGGACTGGAAGTGGGTCTTCTCCAAATTCCCCAGGAGAAGCAGCCTAGGGCGGGTCTGCTGCTCCTGATCAACCAACGCGGCCTTTCTTTGCTGCACCTCTCTGCGCCGGGCTCTAGGTGCTGCAAAGGGAGAGGTTCCCTGAACCTGCTTCCCGCACACCTAGGCTAGGATACATCTCGTAGGAAGCGGTTTCAGTGCCAGGGCAGCGGCCAAGTTCTCCAGAACCTCGCCTCCTGGGCTGCAGTTCGATGTCTCCCAGCGTCCCAGCCTCAGATGCACCCCACAATTGCCCGCACCACCAGTCGCCTCAGTGCAGGCCCCAGCAGCCTGGAGTACAGCCCACCCAAGCTGGCCGTCTGGCAGCCTGGCCACCACACCCACTGCTGCTGGTAGCTCTCCACTGCTGCAGCTCCGGGCACAGGACTCTATGGGTGCCGCCATCTTTGTTGGGTTAATTTGCATACTCACTCATGATTGGCTGTGGGTGTCATGGAAGGATGGTCAATTTACATATTTGTCTATTATTAGTATAGATATCCTATATAATAAAAGTCTAATATGCAAACAGACCAAACAGCAGAACAACCGGCCGCTATGACATGCACTGACCTCCAGGGGGCAGACGTTCAATGCAGAAGCTGCCCCTTGGTGGTCAGTGAGCTCTCACAAGGGGAGCACCAGTCAGCCAGAAGTTCTGAGTGGGCTCATGTATGGCACGCGCAGCAGCGGTGGAGGGAGCCTCTCTCACCTCAAAAGCAGCACTAAGGATGTCTGACTGCTGGCTTAGGCCTGCTCCCAGACATCCCCCAAGGGATCCCAGTTTGTGAGAGGGCACAGGCCTGGCTTAGGGACCCCCACAAGTGCACGAATTTTGTGCACCAGGCCTCTAGTAATTAATATAAAATAGGTAAAGAGTGTGAATACACTAGTCACAGAATTTTAAATAATGAATAAACCTATGGAAATATGGGCAACCTAGGTAGTTGCCAAGAAAATATAAATTGTAATATCAAAGCGATATGATTTTTTGAAAATTACAATGGAAAAATTAGAAGGTTGGATGATACTGCTACAGAGGGTACAGAAAAAAAGACAATATCTTACAGATGTTGGTAGGAGTATAAATTTTCTCTAACCCTTTAGAAAGTAATTTGGCAGTAACTATGTACATTTTAAGAATGTATACCTTTGTTGAAGCTATTTCACATATATGAATTTATCTGACTGATAAAAATGGATATATGTATATGGATACTATCATAGCACCTCTGAGTTTCCTAGACATTGCAGTCTCTTCAGTGTCCAAAACACTTGAAATAATTTGTCTGCCTAAGCCACGATAATTGACCTTTAAAGCAGGCATCTGAGTAATGCTATCAGACTTGCACAAACACCTATTTGATCAAGGCAGTTAATCCTTTTGTAAAACATATTAAAGTACATTGAGCTTCATAGAAACACTTTTTTAAATCCCAGAAGTAGTCTTGGGCAATAGAAGCAGACAAAAAATTGTTTAGTCTGGCCTTTACTATTAATAGATCTTTTATCCAGCTTCATCTTTTTTAAAAAAATATTTTTATTGATTTCAGAGAGGAAGGGAGTGAGAAATAGAAACATCAATGATGAGAGAGAATCTTGGATTGGCTGCCTCCTGCATGCCTCACACTGGGGATCGAGCCCACAACCCGGGCATGTGTCCTGACCAGGAATCGAACCCCTGGCCTTCTGGTTCATAGGTCAATGTTTAACCACTGAGCTGGCCAGCTTCATCTTTTTAATTCCCTCCATGTGTAAATCTTCAGATATTGAGTCAAAATCGATGATACTGCATGATTTGTAGTTCTGGTCTTCCACCAATTTTCTTACTACTCAGTTGACAAAGATATAAGGTGTCTTAATTTCTTCTCTAAATAGGATACTTTGTGTCAGGCACCATTCACTTATTCATCAAATTGTTACTGGGTACCTACTATAAGCCAAGAACCAAGGACACAACAATGAATAATATAGATGATGGAGCTTTCGCTGCTTCAGAAATTTCCTAGCCCTTATAATATGCTACCTGCCTAAAGGTTTTTCCAGCATGTTTGGGGGTGGGGGGGGGGGAGGAGTACAAAACCTTCCAATACGCACTTCCTTACAGCTGCTAGTTGTTTTTAGATTTTGTTCATTCAATCAACACATATTAATGAATGCCTACTATGAGTCAAGCACTACTCTAGGCACTGAAGAAACATCAGTCAATAAGAAAGTAAATTAGTCACCCTCAAGGGGATTGTAATATAAAAACAAACACAATTATTTTAAATACTGATGTGGCATGAATAAAATAAAAGTAATTGGGGGTTAAGGGCTACAAGCTAGGGTGTTCTATAGAAGTGACATCTGAGCCAAGACATGAATGACCAAAAGGAGCCAGACATAAAATAGATAGATGATGATGATAGATAGATAGATAGATAGATGATAGATAGATAGATAGATGAAGAGCTAAAGCTAGATATTTATAGACAGAGGGAACAGCTTTTACAAGAATGAACTTGAGGTGTTCTAGGTACAGAGAGGAGCAAAATGATCTACAGAGATAGTTGAAGAGATGATTTCAAAGAGATGTCAGGAGGCAGATCATGTTGGACCTAAGATAAGGAGCACAACTTCTATTTTATTATGGTAGAAAGTCATTCGAAGGTGTTTAATGAGAGAGTGATGAAATAAGATTTACATTTTTTGAAGATCACTCTGGCTGCTCTTTAGAAAATTGACTATATGAAAGTAAGGGTGGAATCTGTATTGCATTATCCCAAATGAGAGATGATGGTAGTTTGGACTAGAGTGGGAACAGCAAACATGGTACAAAATAGTTAACTTCTGGGTATATTTTGGAGGTAGAGTGTTTCAGGGCCCTCAGGGCCACCTTAAAGTTTGTTGCTTCACTACAAGGACTCACAAGACTCAACAGACATCTATACTAATAAAAGAGAAACATGGTAATTGGCATACGACCACTACCCTTCCCATTGGCTAATCCCCTGTCACAGAGTAGGGCCGAGATATGCAAATTAACTGGCAGCCAAGATGGCGGCTGGCAGCCAGGCAGCTGATGCGAACAGGGAGGCTTGCTTGCTTCGGTGACGGAGGACTCCAACGTTCCCCACCTGACTTGCCGGCCTCTCAGCTGCAACTCTAAGCAACTATGTTGCAAATAAAGAAGCTAAAAAAACCCCAGAAACCTGCTTTACTCAGCGGAGCTTCAGCCAGCCGAACCGCAACATTGTATCAAATACAGACGGTAAACAAAGGCCAGAAACCTGTTTTTAGCAGCCGAGGCCTCAGAGCTAAAGCTGGCCCAGAACAAAAAAAAAAAAAAAAAAGAAAAAAAGGAGCGGTTGGGAGCTTCAGTCCCAGCCTGAAAACAGTCCTCAGCCCCTCACCCAGACTGGCCAGGCACCCCAGTGGGGACCCCCACCCTGATCCGGGACACCCTTCAGGGCAAACCAGCCAGCCCCACCCATGCACCAGGCCTCTATTCTATATAGTAAAAGGGTAATATGCCTCCCAGCACCGGGATCAGCGGAGCTGA
This sequence comes from Myotis nattereri, assembly GCF_964212035.1. NCBI lineage: Eukaryota > Metazoa > Chordata > Mammalia > Chiroptera > Vespertilionidae > Myotis > Myotis nattereri. The sequence continues at coordinate 130,233,230 of NC_138078.1, read as the reverse complement.
GAGGCCTCCCAGCACTGGAATCAGCGTGACAGGGGGCAGTGCCCAAACCCCCTGATCGCCCTGCAGCTCTGTGTGTGACAGAGGGCAGCGCCCAAACCCCCTGATTGCCCTGCGGCTCTGTGTGTGACAGGGGGCGGGGCCCCACCCCCCCGCCCCCCACGAGCCCTGCTCTGTGTGTGATGGGGTAAAGCCATAACCTCCCCATTGGCCCTGCCCTGAGTGTGACAGTGGCAGCGCCCCAACCCCCTGATCCGCCCTGCCCTGAGTGTGACAGGGGGCGGTGTGCCAACTTCCCTATCGGCCCTACTCTGTGAGTGACAGGGGGGAGCTCCTCAACCCCCTGATCGGCCCTGCTCTGTGCATGACAGGGTATGGAGCCCCAAACCCCCTGATGGGCCCTGCTCTGTGTGTGACAGGGGGTGGTGCCCCACCTCCCCATCGACCCTGCCTTGAGTGTGACAGGGGGCAGTGCCCCAACCCCCAATCGGCCCTACCCTGAGCGTGACTGAGGGTGGCATCACAACCTCCCAATCTGCCCTGCTCAGTGCATGACAGGGGAAGGCGCCCCAACTCCCCAATCAGCCCTGCTCTGAGCCCGACCAGGGGCTGCACCTAGGGATTGGGCCTGCCCTCTGCCACCCGGAAGCAGGCCTAAGCCAGCAGGTCGTTATCTCCTGAGGGTTCCCAGACTGCAAGAGGGCACAGGCCGGTCTGAGGGACCCCCCCTTCCCCCGAGTGCACAAATTTTTGTGCACTGGGCCTCTAGTCCTATATAATAAAAGACTAATATGCTAAGTGTCCAGTCATCTGGTTGGCCATTCAATCAATCAAAGCACAATATGCTAATGATATGCTAAGGCAGCTCACTGCTTGCTATGATGTGCACTGACCACCAGGGGTCAGTCAACCAGTCGCTATGATATGCACTGACCACCCAGGGGCAGATGCTCCAACCTGTAGATTAGCTTGCTGCTAGGGTCCGGCAGATCAGGACTGAGCAATACAGGTCAGACAAGGCCTGGAGCCCTCCCACAGTCCTTCCCCAGCTGGCCAACCTCCTGTGTCCCTCTCCAGCCCTGATCATGCACCAGTGGGGTCCCTTGGCCTGACTTGCACCCTCTCGCAATCTGGGACCCCTCGGGGGATGTCGGAGAGGTTGTTTCAGCCCGATGGCGAAATGACTGGTTGCTATGACACGCACTGACCACTGGGATGCACAATGGCGGTGGTGGGAGCCTCTCCTGCCTCCACAGCAGTGCTAAGGATGTCCAACTGCTGGCTTAAGCTCACTCTTTCAGGGCTCCCGGACTGCAAGTGAGCACAGACTGGGCTGAGGGAGCTCCCCCTCAAAGTGCACAAGTGCATGAATTTCATGCACTGGGCCTTTAGTTTAATATAATTTTTAAGTTTTAATACTTCAAAGGAAACAGTGCAAAAGCAACAGGAAAAGATATACATTGGGCAAAATCTAGAGAGGCTTAACAAAGGTTTCCAAGTCCTTCCTGATCTGGGGACCCACGGGACATTCTTTTTTTTTTTTGAAATATATTTTATTGATTTTTTTCAGAGAGGAAGGGAGAGGGATAGAGAGTTAGAAACATTGATGAGAGAGAAATATCAATCAGCTGCCTCCTGCACACCCCCTATTGGGGATGTGCCCACAACCAAGGTACATGCCCTAGACCAATATCAAACCTGGGACCCTTCAGTACACAGGCCGACGCTCTATCCACTGAGCAAAACTGGTTAGGGCCCCACAGGACATTCTTTCTGTCTAACAGCAAACTACAAGGCTAGATGTGAAATGTATTGGTCCAGGGAAACCCATTTTTCCCATTCAGTGGGTTGTCTTTTCATTTTGCTGATGGTTTCCCTTGCCGTGCAAATCTTTTTAGTTTGACTCTGTTCCATTTTTTTTTAAATTTGTTTACCTTTCCCAATGAGATATGTAAGAAAAAAAAAAAAAATATATATATATATATATATATATATATATATATATATATATGCTAGAGGTCCGGTGCATGAAATTCGTGCACTGGGGGTGGGGTTCCCTCAGCCCAGCCTGCCCCTCTCACAGTCCGGGAGCCCTCAGTGGATGTCCTACTGATGGCCACAGTCTGGCAGCAGAGGCTCGGAGCAGGCATCCCGTGTGTGTCTGTGTGTGTGTGTGTGTCTGTCTGTCTGCTAGGGCCTGCCCCCAGCTGCACCACATAGGCTTGAAGCAGTTGCTGTGTGTGTGTGTGTGTGTGTGTGTGTGTGTGTGTGTTTGTGTCCCCACTGGGGGTCTGCCCCCAGCCACATTGGAGGCTCAGAGCAGGCACTGTGTGTGTGTGTGTGTGTCTGCTGGGGGCCTGCCCCCAGCCACACTATGGAGGCTTGGAGCAGGAGCCCCTCTGTGTTGATCTCTCAGGCTCCTGGCCTCCACTGCATGTTGTACTCTCCCTTGAGCTATGGCCAGGATGGAGGTGCTGCTTGCAAGTCTGGCTTTCCTGCTCCCGGATCCCCATGGCGACCGGGGAGCAGGCCCAGCTTGGGGCTGCCCACAGGCCAGGCTTGCTCTCCTGCTCCCGGATCCCCATGGTGACAGGGGAGAAGTCGCAGCTGGGGGCTACCTACAGGCCGCACTTTTCTACTTACCGATGACTGGATCACCACAGCGACCCAGGGCCCAGCGGCACACTCCTGCTCTCCAATAGTCATAGGGTCCCAGCTGGGGGCGGGGCTTAGCAGTGTGGGGCTTAGGCGGCACAGGGGTCCCGGCTGGGGGTTCAAGTGGCACACTGGGGTCCTGGCTGGGGGTGGAGCTTATGCCATGCTGCCCAGGGCTGCATATGGGGCCCAGATGGCAGCTGGCGCTGTCCCACCCTGCCTGTAGTATAGGATAGAGGCCTGGTGCACGGGTGGGGGCTGACTGGTTTACCCTGAAAGTGTCCTGGATCAGAGTGGGGGTCCAGCTTGGGTGCCTGGCCAGCCTGGATGACGGGCTGATGGCTGTTTGCAGCTGGTCACACCCCCTTCAGGGTAGGGGTCCCCACTGGGGTGCCTGGCCAGTCTGGGTGATGGCCTGAGAGCCGTTTTCAGGCTGGAGGGCAACTTAAGCTCCCAGCCTCTCCTTTTTTTCCTTTTTTTTTTTTATTCTGGGATTTATTTACCTTCTATAGCTGTCACTGGAGCTGAGAGCTGGCTCCAGCTCTGAGGGCTGAAAGCATGTTTCTGGGTCTGTTTGGCTTCTATAATTGAAACTCTGTTGCCATCACAGTAGCTCTAAGCTCCGAGGCCCAAGCTGGCTGAAAGCAGGTCTCTGGAGCTTGTTTAGCTTCTATAATTGCAACATAGTTGCTTAGAGTGCAGCTCAGAGGCTGGCAGTGGCAGGCCAGGAACGTTGGCTTCCTCTGTCACTGGAGCAAGCAAGCCTCCTGTTCGCTTCAGCTGCGTGGCTGCTGGCCGCCATCTTGGTTGGCAGTTAATTTGCATATCCTGCTGATTGAACAATGGGAAGGGTGTCGGGGTTATGGTCAATTTGCATGTTTCTCTTGTATTAGATAGGATATATATGCTAATTAGACTGGACATCCTTCCGGATGTCCTTCCTTCCAGACAAAGCCTCAGTGGGTGGGGGTTGGGGCAAAGGCCCTTGCATGAATTTCATGCATCAGACCTCAATATATATATTGCTAGGAGAAATATCCAAGATTTTACTATGATTTTTACAGTTTTGAGTCTAACTTTCAAGTCTTTAATCCATTTTGAGTTTATTATTGTGTATGGTGTAATAGGTGGCATGGTTTCATTTCTTTGCATGTGTCTGTCCAATTTTTTCCACATCATTTATTGAATAGTTTATCTGTACCTCATTGTATGTTCTTGCCTCCTTTGCCAAATATTAAGTGACCATAACTGTGTGGGTTTATTTCTTGGTTCTCTAATCTGTTTCATTGATCTATATGTCTGTTTTAATGCAAATACCATGTTATTTTGATTGCCATAGCCTTGTAGTATAATTTGATATCAGATAGCTTGATTCCTTCCATTTTATTATTGTTTCTAACAATTGCTGTGGCTATTCAGGGTCTTTTGTGGATCCATATAAAAGTTTTGGAATATTTGTTCTGGTTCTTTAAAATATGCCATTGGTATATTAAGAGGAATTGCATTGAATCTATATATTGGTTTGGGTAGCATGGACATTTTAATGATGTTAATTTTTCCTATCCATGAACACAGTATATGCTTCTACTCATTTGTATCTTCTTCAATTTCTTTCTTCAGGGTCTTATGATTTTCCATGTACAGGTCTTTTATATCCTTGGTTAAATTTGTTTCAAGGTATTTTATTTTATTTTATTTTTTGATACAATTGTAAGTGGGATTGGTTTCTTAGTTTCCCTTTCTGATAGTTCATTATTGGTGTATAAAAATGCAAATGATTTCTAAATATTTATTTTGTACCCTGCTACTTTACTGAATTTATCAGTTTGAGAATTTTTTAGTGGAATATTTAGGGTTCCCTTTATACAATATAATGTCATCTGCAAATAATGACAGTTTTACTTCTTCCTTTCCAATGAGGGTGCCTTTTATTTATTTTTCTTTTCTGATTGCTATGGCTAGGATTTCCAGTACTGTGTTGAATAAGAGTGGTGAAAGCAGACATCCCTGTCTTATTCCCAGTCTTAAGGGAAACACTTTTATTTTTTGCCCATTAATGAATAACTATTTTAATATTTCTGTCTATACAGGAACATCAATTATTCATTAGGTAATGGCATGGATTATTCAATTTTGTTCTTAAGTCACTATAACTACCTACCCATCTGTATTGATCCTAAAAAGTAGCCATACCACAGCAAATATGTCCCAAATATTATAAAAATCTCAGGTTCTAAAACCATATTAGGTTAGAACTGTCACAAATGAAATCATAAAAAGGAATAATTTAATAGTGTTTCACATTTGAATAGATTTACAGTTTACAAAGCTTTTGTACTCATGCATCAATTTCCCTGATTTACATATCCCAGGAGTTAAAATAGTGGTACATTCATCATTTCCTTGGCCTTTGTACACCAGACTCTGAAAACTGCCAACTATTTATATGGGGGCTGCCATCTCCTCAGAAACAACTGGTGAGATGAATGCACTGGACCCCTCAAGGTCCAGGGCTACAGAGTTCTGTGTCAAAATGGGAAAGATATCCTCTCTACCGTAATTAGTTAGAGAAATCCCAAAGCAAGACTTCTTGGGTCCCGATATATTTCAGGCTCTTTAATGAAACACTCGTGTCAGTATTCCCCCTGTTTCTTCATTTCCTTTGGACGCAGACATATATCTGTTGGCAGGAGTGGAGGTGGAGTGATGTCCTTCCCCATGGCATCCTGTTCCTAAATGGAGGGACCCAGTAGAGTAACACCACCAGCCTTTCTCCATAGGAGGAGCAAAGTTTTCACTCAGCTCAGTACTGCTTGCTTTTCCCTTTGGGACAGGCCTACTGTCAGGTAGCAAATAATCTTTTTTAAAAATGTATATATTTTATTGGCTTTTTTACAGAGAGGAAGGGAGAGGGATAGGGAGTTAGAAACATCGATGAGAGAGAAACATCGATCAACTGCCTCCTGCACACCTCCTACTGGGGATGTGCCCGCAACCGAGGTACATGCCCTTGACTGGAATCCAACCTGGGACCTTTTAGTCTGCAGGCCGACACTCTATCCACTGAGCCAAACCAGTTAGGGCAATAATCTTAATTCTGCACACCATGAGTTTTACAGAGGCAGGTCCTTATTAGAGAGGGTATGCTATGTTTGTTTAGTGCTGCCTATGACTAGGTTAAGTCTAGCTAATTCTGAGGTGCAGGATTAGGAGTTTCATTTTTGCTGTATACTTAAATCATGTTCTCCAAATCCAGCTGTTTTTAGGAATAAAGATGATATTGTTGATCTCAATCTATATTTTTCTTTTCATTCCAAACTCATGTACTGGGCCCACCAAACTCCACAAAGTTTATGAGAACTAGGGTGGAGAGAGTTTTCAGGGAGACTTTCTTTAAAAATTATCTTCTCTTTTTCCACTGTATTTTTTTATTTAGCTGCCTGTAATTCAAGGTGAATTAAAGTATAATGAAATGTAGTTTTGAGCTCTTCATTTCTTCCCTCCTTTTTGCCTTCAGTAATATTTTATTGAATGTACATTCTGTGCCAGGCATTGTCCTGAGCTCTGAGCATCTACCCTAATGAAGCTTATTATAGTCTAGCAGTCCAACAGACAATAATGAAATGATCATCCAAGTTGTATAATGGATAACACCAAGAAAATAAGTGCTGCGAGTGTCATGGACTCTGATATAATCTGAGGAATCAGAGAAGGCTTCTTTGTGAAAATGGAGTTTCAGCTGCGATCTGAAGAATGAGTTGATATTAAAGAAAACAGAGGGAGAAGGTGAAAGAAAAAGTGTATCTAGACAAGGGTAAAGATAAAAGTGAATGCCCCATAGTAGTAGGGAGATAGTATTTTACCATGTACCAAGGTTTGTAGACATCTGCCATTTTAGTTTTCTCAACTGTCCTTTTTGCAAAGTAGCTAAGATCCCCATTTTACATATGAGGAAACTGAAGTACAGAAGGTTAGTTGCATAATTTTAGGTAAGTGTTAGAGCTAGAATTTAAAGCCAGGAATGGCTTTAATCAGACCCATTCCCTTAGGCACAACTGGTAATCTCTGGAAGTAATTTTAGTTGTCAAAACTTGGATGGGGGTACACTACTGGGTTGTTGCCATTGATGGCGCTGAGCATCCTACAATACACAGGAGAGCCATCACAATACACAATTATCTGGTCCAAAATTGGGTTAAGCTCAAATGCTTAACCCTTCCACACATCTACTACCCTCCTGGAGGCTTCTCAGACCTTTGTGCAAATAGACTTCTGATCAGTCAGTTCCAATTAGCCACATATGCCCAGTACTAGACACAGATAAAACTTAAGCAGGGGCTTCTGCTACTTGAAAATTCTTTCAGTGATCCGCACCAGCTTTAGTATTATCAGTTTCATCTCACAGGTGAAGAAACAGAGGTTAAATAACATGTCTTGAGTCTCAGAGATCACAGTGACAGAGCAATTGAGTCCAGGTCTTTTAAAATTGAATCTGATGTCGTTTTCCGTTCAAAAGGCAGCCCTTCAAAGGACAAATGCATATTCTCATCCTCCTTGGATAAATTTGTCAAAGGTTAGAGACATAGGTCTGGATTTGTAGGGGTGCTATGAAAAGTTTGTCAAATTTAGTGCCTGCATTATTTTTGTAGGAGGTTGAAAATCAGCCCAGTATTATTCAGCTCGAATTCTTTTCTTGCTAGACTCAAAGCACACCAGGCACACAATATGCTGTTTGTATAGAGAATGTATCAGGAGAGAAAAGAATAGCACCCACATGCACGCATCTGCTGGAAAAATCCATTTCACCATTACCCATACAATTGAATGAGAAAAACATCTGTGCCTGTAACTGCAGTTGTACTTGTAAAACCCAAATGCAGCAATAGATCCAATAGAAAGGCAGAGGATAAGAAATAGGAGAAACACATAGCTTTAGTGTCAGAAAGAGATGGGTCTGGTGGCTGGGCTCTTGCATTGAATAGCCTTACCTTTCCCGCTCAAACATGATACCATCTATAGGAAACAGCAGGATCATAAGCAGGCAAATTATGCAAAGACGTTTCGAAGAAGCAATAAACAAAGCAGAGGAATCCTAAAGACTGCAAATTGACAGCAAAACAGATTTAAATATATGTTGGCGCCATTTCAATGTTAAGGCAGCTCTAAGGTAGACTTAGAATCTTGGAACTAGAAAATGTAGAAAATGTCGAAGCTGAAGGGCCCTCAGAGATCAACTAGTTCAATCCCCAGTCAGACTCATGAGAAAACCGAGGTCCAGAGAGGTATGTGATTGCCCAAGGTCACACAGCTAGGCAGTGGCAGATGATTCTGGGTAGCTCCAAAGGAAACACTTTGTTTTTTTCAGACTGGCAAGATGAGGAACATGTCCAAAAATTTTACAAGTAGGTGAAAACAGCAGCTTGAAAGCATAATTGTGTTATAGCAATATAAATGTAAAACTTGGTTAGGAAGGCAAAAGCCAATACCGATCACCTTTCTTTGTTGGAAGTGCTGACATGTAATTCTGCCACTCAGGGTGGTATAGAAACACCTATTATATCTCAGCAAGTGACACTGCACATCTGCTTTGAAAACATACGTCAACTATAAACGTGGCTCTGCTTATGCTGGGTTGCCAGTTTTAAAATACCACACAACTTTAATCTGAAGGTGGGAAGAGGGAAACCATCTAGGCCCATGGCAACCTATCCACAATCCCTTCATTGGCCCATGAAGATGTCTGCATACAGGGAATCAGAAATCCTGGCTTTGGCTTTTGGTTCTGTCTATAGCCTACTTAGTATTTCCATGAAACTATCTGCCTTCAGAAGATCAAAGGTTTCCATATTATAAAGTGACACCACTTGCCTTATCGTGTTTTGAGCTTCAAGAATAACAATGTATGGCCCTGTCAAGTTTGGCTCAGTGGATAGAGCATCAGCCTGCAGACTGGAGTCCCAGGTTCAATTCCGATCAGGTGCATATGCCAGGGTTTCGGGCGCGGTCCTCAATAGGGGGCCGTGCAGGAGGTAGTCGAGCAATGATTCTCTCTCATCATTGATGTTTCTATCTTTCTTTCCCTCTCCTTTCCTTTTTGAAATCAATAAAAATATATTTTAAAAAAAGAAGAAGAACGTATGTACATCCATTCATTTTAATAAGATGGTATGACCTAACCTTTGTGTATTTAAACACTTTCACTAGCATCACCTGGAGATTAGTGACTTATCCAAGTTCATGCAGCTAATATGTTTCGATGGAGCACATAGCATAACCCTAGGATAAAGACAGCTGCTCCAATGACCTTTCAAGTGATGTCAATTTAGCAGGCTTTTAAAACAGACAGGGCAAAAAAGAAGATTCCTGAGAGGAAGAACACATTACCTTGAACAGTAATCAATTATGCAAATGGTTTCACTGTCTGTTATACCATGGGTTATGCTTTCATTTTTCATATTAATACTCTATGTTTTTCAATTAGTCATGGCAAATTACCTGTCCTTTGCCTTGGCAAGGGCAGCTCAGTGGGCCTCGGTGGAGCATTTTCCAAGTTCTGTCTGGTGAATTTTTGCTCAAATTCTTCCTGAGGCATTAACATGCAATTTTTTGAATGAATGAATGTATTGCATTTGACACCATCTCATTCATGTAGGAAATTACTTATTGAATAAGGAATTAGAAAAAAGTTGCCTTTCTGTTTTTGCAATGCACCATAATTTTAACTTAAATATGAAAGAAGTATTGAAACATTATAAAACTAATTCACTACTCCTTAGTCATTCTAACAGACAGGACTTATGGCATGGGGCATATAAAATAGCAGATAATTCAAAATCTAGGTGCACCTCCATTTTTCCATGCCCAGTCCTGGTGAAGTGCCTGACCCTCCTCTGAACTCTGTTCTACTGTCCCATAATTCCCATGCCATAATACCTGACTAGCTGCATTTTTTAAAAAATATATTTTTATTGATTTCAGAAAGGAAGGGAGAGGGAGGGAGAGACAGAAACATCAATGATGAGAGAGAATCATTGATCACCCACCTCCTGCACACCCCACACTGGGGATTGAGCCCACAACCCAGGTATGTGCCCTGACAAGGAATTGAACTGTGACCTCCTGGTTCATAGGTTGATACTCATCCACTGAGGCATGCTGGCTGGGCACTCACTGCATTTTACCAGCCTGTTTACTAGCTATGCCCTGCTCTCCTACACTAAGTATGTGAGACCTTCTAAGACAGGAATAATGACTTAATCAGGATAGAATCCCCAGTTCTTAGCACACTGCACAGCACAGAATTAAGTGCTTAGTAAGTGATGAGTGAATGAAGCCATTTGCCTTTGGAAAACACAAGTACATCCTTGTTAGCTGCAGCCTTATCTCACAAAATGGGCTTTGCTCAGTCTATAATTTAATCATTATGTTTCACTCCCATAATTCTCTCTGGGTAGGAAAACCAAATAACTTTTCTGCCCTTCGGGATCTCACAGTCAAGCTCTGACAAATGTTACCTTCCTAAAGGTCACATGGTATTCTCTTATCAGAATACTTTGTCAAGAGCTACCCTTTTACTTTTTCTTTTATGTGTGGCATGGTTTTTAAGATTATCAAGCTCCTAGCCCTAGCCAGTTTGGCTCAGTGGATAAAGTGTCAGCCTGTGGACTGAAGGGTCCAAGGTTTGATTCCTGTCAAGGGCATGTACCTTGGTTGCAGGCTCCTCCCGGCCGGGGTTCTGGTCGGGGCTCCTGCAGGAGGCAACCAATCAATATGTTACTCTCTCATATCAATGTTTCTCTCTGTATTTCCCTCTCTCTTCCACTATCTAAAAATCAATGGAAAAATATCCTCAGATGAGGATTAAAAGATTATCAAGCTCCTATAAACACTACTGCAATGGTGACTCAGAGATCAAATACTTTGTTCCCACAGGCTGTTCAGGTCTTTTGAAAGACATCTAAATATGGTGGAGGTTTAGGGTAGAAGCCTCTCCTTCCTCAAACAGCATGGTTTTATTTTATTATGTAATTTTTTTTGTATGGGGGATGGCACTGTAGAAACTCCAATCCAAGAGCTACCCACAATTATATCTTTGCTTATCACCAGAGAATAATTTAACTTTCTTTACACTCTAATTTCTTTCCTAGTGCCATTTTATGACTTTGGGGAGGGCAGGAAAGAGCCTCTGTGGACTCTCTGAGTGTTCCTAAAGAACTCTGAGTTATTATTAAACCAATATCTTCACTATCGAAGCCCCTTGCTGCTATTAATAATTTTAAAGTCACCAGGGTAGAAAGCAATAAAAGAAAATGCTATTATTTGTTCAAAGTTCAGGTTAATTAAATCCAAGAAATTATATAAAAGTAGGTCTGAAAATACCTCTAATTTTTATGCATTGTGCAAATAAATAAATACAAATATCAATTGAGTGATTGTTTACTTGAAAAAGAGGCTACAAAGTATCTTTCCAGAGAAGTCTATATATGATAATCGCTGCTAAAAGAGTAGTATTTAGAAACCTTCAAAAGAATAGTAGAGTTGAAAAGTTGTAAGAAGCTTGAGAAAATGTCTGGTATGGTACAGTGTAGGACCAGTACAGTTTGGTATAATGTTGATACAATGTAGGATTATTTGCCCTGCTCTATAACAATCCAGGAAACAGAAATGCCACATAATACTTGATTACCCATTCAGACAATTTAACACATCAACAAACAAAAAGTTTTTCCTATAACTAAGGAAAACTTTTCTGTTTTGATATAAGTTCAGGTCCTTGTATAATGATATTTTGCTGCAAACAGAACAACTAATCCCTGATCCTTTTGTAGAAATGTTTCATGCCCTTTACAACCATAAATAAGATGACTCTGATCCTCATAATCTCCAGGCTAGACAAAATCTAGTTCATTCCATGCTCTGTTTCTTTAATTTTTTTCCCTTTAATCCTGTTGAAGGACCAAAACAGAAACAGCTCTATAATCTACTTTTGCTTTTCCTGGTTCTCAGAACTATTGGAGACTGATAAATTGGATCCTCCAAACCACAAAGTCATTATATCATATCCACAATTGCCCATAGGTAATTGCTTGGTTTAAACACACACACACACACACACACACACACACACACACACACACACACACAAATATACAAAGAATCCTGAAGAGAGGCAAGTAGTGTGTGTGTGTGTGTGTGTGTGTGTGTGTGTGTGTGTGTGTGTTTTATTAAGGGTTAGAATTGACCAGGGTGTGTTTTATTAAGGGTTATATTTAACCAGGCATGCATATTTTGTGACATCAACTCTGAAGTGGAAAATTTTAAAAATGAATTATGAGAAATTAAAGACAGCTCATTTAGTGATATAAATTTAATGGCAAAAGCAGTATTTTCAAATTCCCAGCAAAAGGCAAATCACTCCATCAAAATTCCTACCAGGCAGCACATTCAACAGTATAATGTAAATGTAAGAATAGAAAAGAGGGGACTACAATTTATATTTTGTTTGATGTTGGGTAACTCTCTTAAAATCTATTATCCTATAGTAAACATATTTGGAGTGGTGCCTCAACTTACAATTCTCATTCCTCTGAGAACGGTCCCAATATGTAGGGGTGATAGGCCACCAATGGTCATGTTAATACTATGGGATCCCAATCCCTTGGGCACAGTTGTTGATCCAGGGGTGGGCACAGTATCCAAACCAAGTAAATAAGATTCATTCTTTCAAGAATTTAAAACCTTGAACAGAAAAGCACAGGATACTATATGCTGTTCAGTGTCTATTTCTGATTTCATTTTGCCTGCCTGTTTAAAGTGAGTTCTTTACATGTCTTTCACTTGACATTAATATCCTTCAGAGCAGGATCTTCATCATATATTCCTCCACAGGATAACAGAGAAAACATTTTATGTTGAAGTAAATATTCATCATCTTGATTATGATGATAATTTCATAAGTGTATTCATGTCAAAAATAATCAACTTTTGCACTTTACACATGTACAGAATATTTAAGCCTCAATAACCTTGTAAAAATGTTATGGAAACCCATAGGAAGGAGCAATTAATCCTAAATGGTGTGAATATGGGAGAGATTTGTTTCAGATAAATAAGCTTTATGTTGTTGTTTTTCTCAGTTAGCTCTGAGTACTTTGGACCATTATTGCCATTCTCACTGTCTTCTTCTAAGCGAAACTTCTCTTTCCATAACTCCTGCTAATGAAAGCATCACTAGTCTGCTTCTTGAGCAAGAGGTAGTGCTTATTATATCATGAGTAGACCACCTGACCCAAATATGACTAATACAATTAGGTAATTAGTTAGAACAATCAAATTCTCAGTCTTTCCAGCCAGAAATTGATTGGATAATAAGATTATTGTGTTTTTGGAAGTGGAAGAAAATTCATAAGTATACCTTGTTTTATTGTGCTTCACTTTAGTGCACTTCATAGGTAATTGCATTTTTACAAGTTGAAGGTTTATGGCAACCCTGTGTCCAGCAAGTCTATTGGTATTATTTTTTCATAAGCTCAGATGATGGCCAGCATTTTGTATCAATAAAAATATGTTAATTAAGGTATGTACATTTTTTTATATGTAATACTATTACACACTAGACTACAGTACAATGTAAACATTATACTGGGAAGTAAAAAAAAATTCTGTAATTAATTTTATTGTCATATTGGCTAAACTGTGGTAGTCTGGAACTGAATCCACAGTATCTCTCAGGTACGCCTGTATTTGGAATTGAAGAGAGAGAAGTCAAGATGCAATGAGAGAGAGAAAGAGAGAGAGAGAGAGCATACTCCACACCAGTGATACCTTGGTGACCTAGAAAATCAAAGCACCGGAGCCAAATTACTATGGCAACTCACGATAATGCCATGACAGGGTAATCTGTTTGAGTCTGTAACTTTCTCATTAAAATACCTAAGTTATCTCAAATGGCATTACATTATCAAGATGCATACCTTGGTCAGGAGCTCATAGAATCTCTCTTGCCATTCCCACTTCTACCAAATAAGAACATTTTTTTAGCAGCAGCAGACTCAAGTGATGCTGTACATCATTGTTTTCAAGCAAATTATTTGAGGTCATTTCTGAGTAGATATTTTAAGCTTACCTGTTTGAATATGAAACAGTTTTTATTCCCTTATTTGAAGGCGGTTGAACTCCGCCAAATATTCTCTATCTTTCCATCAGGATACATTCTTTTTTTTGCCTTTCTCTATCCTTCTTTAAGCTCTGGTAGACTAACATCATTGGATGGCTCAATTGGGCTCCCTTATCCTCTGGCTTCCATTTGATTCAACCCATGAGAGGCTCTATCAGAATATCGGAGAGAGAGAGAGAGAGAGAAGGGTGAGTTGACAAGGATCAGTATTGGTCAGTGGCTGTATTCCACTACCTGAGGCCACAGCTCCTATACGATGGCTGCTGTTCTACAGCTCTCACTCTATTCCAGTAATGATTGCCTTCTATTTTCCCTTTAGGCCTAGGGTTGACAAAACCTTCCAAGGCTTCCGCCATTGCTGCATTCTATGACACTGCACTCTTCCTTATTGGTTACCTTGCCTTTAAATAGTTCTTTCATGAAAACGTTTTCCAAAAACTTTTTTGACTGTGTCATCTCTTTCTAGTGTGGTCCCAATACAGGGACTGATCCATTTTAACTTAACTATATTAGTGTTGGGCCCCTATTAAGCTTCTCTTTTTCTTAAAACTTCCAAGGGACAGTAAGAGCTTGCATACACTTTCTATTTTAGACACAAGGATTCTATCTGCTTTTAAATCTTTTACTAAGAACACAATACCTGGCATAGAGAAGCTGTCCATAAAAACTTTACTAAAGGAATTTATTAATGAGTAAATTAATTTTAATTAACTGAATTCTGCAATTAATTACTGAATAAAGGTTTTCTGATATTTTATATGAACCAACCTAATTTGTGATAGAAAAACAACAGTGAACAACCTTGATAGTAATTGAAGGAATGCAAATTAAAACTGCAATGTTATAACATTCTACACCTATAAAATTAACAAATTTAAACCATAACACCAAATGCTGATATTATAGCAAAGTTGTATATTCAAATATTGCTAGTAGCTATATAAATTGCCACAGCCCATTTAAAAAGCAATATGGCAATATGTATCAAGAGCCATAAAAATGGCCCAGTAATCCTACTATTGGGGATTCATCCTGAGGATATAATTGAAGAGAAGCAAAAAGCCATATGCACAAAGATACTTAATGAAGCAATATCTATAACAGCAGCAAAACTGGAACCAGTCTAAAATGCCCAACATTAGAGAACTAGATAAGCACATTCCAGTGCATCAGCCTAATGGAACCCTCTGCTCCCATCAAAACATGCTTCCTACAGAATAGAAAAGGATTTCACATATTAAAATCAAGAAACTGGGGAAAAACTGAGCCAAAAAAAGGAGACTTTATGGGCTGAATTGTATTTTTCCCCATCCCAAGTTTATATATTGAAATCCTAACCTCCAATACCTCGGAATGTAACTGCATTTGGAAATAGGTTCTTTAAAGAGGTAATTAAGGTAAAATGAGGTCTTTAGCTTGGACCCTAATCCAGTGTGACTGACTGATGTACTTATAAGCCAGCAGTTCTCAACCTGTGGGTCGCCTAAGACCATTGGAAAACACATATATAATTGCATATTGTTTTTGTGATTAATCACTATGCTTTAATTATGTTCAATTTGTAACAATGAAATTGGGGGTCACCACAACATGAGGAACTATATTAAAGGGCCATGGAATTAGGAAGGTTGAGAACCACTGTATATAAGCAGAGGAAATTTGGAAACAGGCACATACAGAGAGAAGACAATGTGAAGACACAGGAAGAGGGTGGTCTTCTGCAAGCCATGGAGAATGGCTTTCAAAAGGAACCAACAGGCCAATACTTTGATCTTGGACTTCTAGCCTCCAGAACTGTTAGAAAATAAGTATGTTGTTTAAGCAACCCAGCCTCGGTATTTTTCATGGCAGCCTGAGCTAATACAAAGGCAAAATGCAAAGTGGTGAGTGCACTATAACTATTAAAATATAGATATAAATATACAAAAGATGAAAAGTATATATGCAAAAACAAAATGTTCCAATTAGTTATGGTAGGGGGATATGTGTGACTCCTTTGTCTTGTCAGATGCTGAGATACATTTTTTCAATTAAAAAATTTACCACAGTGACTATAAATTGTGTTGAAACACAGGTTCTAATAGGTAATGAGTAGTATCAGAATACTTCACTAAATTTGGAGGGGAAAATGTGTATCAAAGGTCTATTGCAGCGGCATCTATGCAAAACAGACTTGGTAGCAGCAGACTATATACCTATGATTAAATCTCTCTCTCTCTCTCTCTCTCTCTCTCTCTCTCTCTCTCTCTCTCTCTCTCTCTCCCCGCACACACACAATTTCAATAGCTTTGTGTGCTGTGCCTGGCATCTTTTGTGTCATTACTGGTGTAGTCAATTGTTACTGCTAACTTATTTAATGACTAAAATACGGTAAATTAACTTTGTGTGTTATGATTAATAACTTATTCTGACCTAATGAATTAATCTTTCATGGCTGGAAAGAGCAGAAAGACTTGCGTTGTTGAACCACAATTCCACATCTGGACCCTTAGCAACATTTATCCATTCCTAGAGAATCCTCACTGGCTCCCAGCTTCTTCAGGCCTCTTCTTCCAACATCTATGGCCACCAGCTTCTGTACCTACAGAATCAGCCATTGCAAACCAAATCTGACCTCAAGCAGGGAATGTAAACAAGGCTGGGACATCTCAACAAGGTACTTTATGTGAATGTACCCTTAACCTGTACCACAGCCATTTCTCATAATTGGATCTTCTATTATTTTGGCTTGAAGCTATACATTAATAATGTATCAAGTATTTCAGCCATTTCAGAGGCCTCTTTCCTGCTCTACCCAATATTCAGAAAGAGTTTAATCTCTGAACCTCAATCAAGAGTTTGTGATCCTACCACTTTCAGTAATACCATCCAATCTGGTCTTCTTAACTCTGGAATTATCCATCACCTAATCTATAGGGAGGGTCACTTGCATCTGAAGAAAAATCAGAGTTCTTAAAATGCACATGCATTAACTCCATACTCTCTTCTGTGGGACCAGAGTCCACAAATCTGTATTTTACATGCTTCCCAGTTTTTTATGAAAAACATTCAAGTTCCAGAACCATTGTTTTGCACAGCAGCTGGAAAGAACTTCCTAAAATTCAAATCTGATGCCTTATTTCTCTGCTTTAAAACTTTTAATTTCTCATTACTCCTAAGTCCAAAATGTTTAAGAAAGCTTGCAAGGTTTTAAAGGACCTGTCTTCTTGTCCACCCTTACTCTTATTGCTTGCTGTTGTTCCAGTAATACTCAATTACTAATAATTTTCTATACCTATCATGCCATTGCAAGCCACCATGTTTTTGCTCAAGAACTGTCTGCCTGTTGAATATCAATTCTTCAAAATCCTACTCAAGTGGCCGTTACCAACACTATAAGGCTTTTACCCCCCCTCCCCCCCCCCACACACGTTCCTGACAGATATAATTGCTCTTTCTCCACTCTTACTTTATATGTTATTCTGTTATTGCATTTAATTGAGAGAAACTGCATTTATTTATTTTTACATCTTCTCTACCCACATCCAATCACTGCTCTACCCTTCACTGAACTGTGAGTTCTTAGAAGGCAAGGACATCATCTCAATAATCTTCATATTTGGAGTGCTTCACACATAATAAGTACCCTATGAATGTTGACCAGAACTCAGTTGCACTCTTTAAAGCATCCACATTCCAGCCAAACCTTTCCTTTGTGATAATTTTATGAGTCAACTTGATTAGCCATAGGATGCCCAGATTAGACATATCTGGGTCTGTCTGTGAGGGTATTTCTGGATGATATTTGAATTTAAATAGGTAGACTCTGTAAAGTAGATTGCCTGAATAGGGCAAAAGGTGGAGGAAAGAGAAATTTACTCCTTTTTATTTCTGCCTGATTGCTTGAGCTTGGACACTGATCTTCTCTTGCCCTCAGTGCTACTGGTTCTCAGGCCTTCAGACTCCAACTAGAGTCTATGCCATTGGCTTCCCTGACTTTTAGGCCTTCAGATTCAGACTGAATTACATCACTGGCTTTCCTGGGTCTTCAGCTTACAAATGGCAGATTGTGAGAGCTCTCAACCTCCATGATTGCATAAGCTGGATACTTATAATAAGTCATATAATTACTTATAATAATTATGCATAATAAGTTGTCCATATGGAAAAAGACATGCAGGTTATGATTATTACAATAGATTTATTAACTCAAAAGAATATCACAGTTGGACATCAGAGGAATGGTGGCATAAGGGTGCATCTTTTCCTCTCCCACTGACATTTCAACAAGTTAACCATCTATAATTCAACAAAGAAATCCGTGCTCAACACAGATGCACACCTGAGAGACCAGAGCTTTTGTTGCCCTTGGAGTTGGGTCCAGGTCGGGTGGGCAAACTTTTTGACTCGAGGGCCACAATGGGTTCTTAAACTGGACCGGAGGGCTGGAACAAAAGCATGGATGGAGTGTTTGTGTGAACTAATATAAATTCAAAGTAAACATCATTACATAAAAGGGTACGGTCTTTTTTTTTTTTTTTTTTAGTTGTATTCATTTCAAATGGGCCGGATCCGGCCAGCGGGCCGTAGTTTGCCCACGGCTGGTCCAGGAGCATATTATCTGTAAACCAAGAGCTATTGCAATAGAATCACTGTTTCCCTCTGTGACTGATCCCCAGGAGGGTGCTTGGGGCAGGACCCCACGGAGGTCAGGCGTCGCCATTATGTGCGGGCAAAACAAACCCACCCCCAAGTAGCATGGCTGTATTGTCTTACCAAAGCCACAGAGGTTCAGGACTGGGAGATCACAGAGATGAAAAAAAAAAGAAAAGAAAAAAAGAATGTTGCGATTCACCGCCATCTACTGGAAAATAGTAGAAAGACCACTTCAGAGATAAATGTGAAAGCCAAAAGGACAGCAAACATCATGAAGAATCACAATAACTATGTTGACCAGAAAGAAAATGAAAAATACCCAGAAAGGAGGCTGGGACACATGGAAATATGTAATATAAATGACAGAGATTTCAAGATTGTAGTTCTGAATACTCAACCAGATGCGAGAAAATACTGACAGGCAATTCAGTGTACTCAGAAAATGAGTCAATGAACAAAAGGAGTATTTTACCAGGTATATACTAGTATATGCAATGGAATACTACTCAGTCATAAGAAAGGATGAAGCAGCGGCATTTATAAAAACATGAGTGGGCCTTGAGAATATTATACTAAGTGAAATGTCAGTCAAAAAAGCTAAGAACCATATAATTTCATTCATATGTGGGATATAAAATTGAAACTTGTAAATGCGAACAGCAGTGTGGTTGTCAAAGGGAAGGGAGTGGGGGTCCTAATATAACATGACAGGAAAATGTTTGACTTTGGGGGGTGGGCAAACAGTGCAATATACAGATCTTGTAAGAGAAACACAGACCTAAAACCTATATGTTCATGTTGACCAATGTCACCCCAATCAATTTAATTAAAAAAAAATATTACAATGGCCCAGCTGGTGTGGGCCAGTGGTTGAGCATTGACCTATGAACCAGGAAGTCACGGTTCCATTCCTGGTCAAGTCACATGCCCAGGTTGCTGGCTTAACCCCCAGTAGGGGGCATGTAAGAGGCAGCCAATCAAGGATTCTCTCTCATCATTGATGTTTCTATCTCTCTCTCCTCTCTTCCTCTCTGAAATCAATAATTGAAAAAAATATATTACAATGCAACTGTAAACCTACTTTTGCCCACCCCGTATATATGCTTGTTGGCTCTCTTTCCCTGGCGAACACTGACTAATACATCCTTTCACTGATCCAGAAATAATCCATTGCTATCTTACCTCCTGCCCTCCATGCATGCTGTTTCATATCCATAAATTCACTTACTCTCTATGACAAAACTAGATTCATTTCCCAAGTCTCTCCTCTGGTACACAGCTTGTTTATTTGCACCTCTATTGTTGTGATTATCACACTCTGTTAGTGTCCTAATTAATTGAAGACCTATAGTTTTCTTCAATATTACATGTTTAATAGCTGCCATATAATAAGTGCTCAATAGTTGGTTGCCAAATTAATAACTATTCATAGTCACTGTATTCTTTTGCAAAGGCCATTTGCAAATTTTATTTGATCAAAAACCTAAAAACGATTTCCTTTATGCCGAAAAGGCTGTGAATTATATGTCATTGACTTCAAAATATTTGCTGCCCCTTATTAGTTCTTGATGAGATGGTTCAACACAGTATTTTATAATTTTAGTATTTTATAATTCTCAAAAGAAATTAATTAGTTCCAAGTCTTCATAGTAAACAAGCCCCCATTCAGGAAGCACAAATATTAATTATGATTTGAAAACTGATGCCTTTAGATGTCTTCTTATGCTCTTTAAAAGACCAAGATAAAATATTAAACTTCATTTAACTTGTCTCACACCAAAAAGTGCTTTGGAATGAAAGGAAGAGAGTGGGAAGGAAGACAATTCGCATTTCCTGTGATCCTATTATGCCCTCATTGTAATACAACAATACAGGCCTTTCTGACCTCGTAGATGTAAGGACTATGCAGCTATGATACCAATTTCCATTTTAGAAATGCCAAAAAAGGAAGTAAAGGGATATGAAGTATATTTCTCACTATCACTCGACTCAAGCAAAAGAGACAGGATTCAGATCCAAGTGTAACAGACACTAAGACTCTATACACTTTCCAGTAACTAACTACATCTCCTGCCTTAGAGCTCATAATCCTTTCCCAGTGTAAAAAAAAAATGAAAACAAATTATGAGATAAAACTTTTGTAACAAAGGGACAGATATCTGATCTTCTGTGTGCATGTGTTTTCAAATTTCAACCTGTGCTATTCATTCAACAAATCAGTATTGAGGCATCTCCAAAAATAAGCCACTATGCTGGGTGCTGGGATATAGCAAGTAAAGAGACTAGCATAGCCCATATATTCAAGAAATAAACATTTGAGGGGTAGACTTTATAAATAACTAGAGGTTCAGTGCACAAAACTTGTGCACGGGGGGGGGGGTGTCCCTCAGCCCAGCCTGCACCCTCTCCAATCTGGGACCCCTCGGGGATGTCCGACTGCCGGTTTAGGCCCAAACCCTGTGGGATCAGGCCTAAACCTGCAGTCGGATATCCCTCTCACAATCCGGAACTGCTGGCTCCCAACTGCTTGCCTGCCTGCCTGCCTGATTGCCCGTAACCACTTCTGCCTGCCAGCCTGATCACCCCCTAACCACTCCCCTGCCAGCCTGATTGATGTCTAACTGCTCCCTTACCAGCCCAGTTGCCCCCAACTGCCCTCCCCTGCAGGCCTGGTCCCCCCAACTGCCCTCCCCCCGATGCAGGCCTGGTACCCCCCAACTGCCCTCCCTCCCCTGCTGGCCTGGTTGCCCCCAGCTGCCCTCCCCTGCTGGCTTGGTCACTTTTAACTGCCCTCCCCTGCTGGCCTGATTACCCACAACTGCCCTCCCCTGCCAGCCACCACAGACCCTCTCGCCGCCATGCCCCAGCAGCCCAGAGCCCACAGACCCTTCTTGCTGCTGTGCCTCAGCATCCCAGGCCCACAGATCACTCCCGCCACCATACCCCAGCACCTGGGGCCCACAGTTCACTCCGGGGGCCCACAGATCACTCCTGCCTCCATGCCCCAGCAGCCTGGGGCTCACAGACCCTTCTTGCCACCAGGCCCCAGTGGCCCAGAGCCCACAGATCCTTCCTGCCTGCGTGCCTTGGCTGCCCGGGGCACACAGATCGCTCCTGGGGTCCACAGATCGCTCCTGGGGCCACCAGATCTCTCCCACCACCATGCCCCAGAGGCCCAGAGCCCATAGACCCTTCCCGCCTGTGTGCCTAGGTGGCCCAGGGTTAAAGACCCTTCTTGCAGCTGCCACTGCCACTGCCATTACCACTGTGCCTCAGAGGCCCAGAGCCCACAGACCCTTCCCGCCTGCATGTCTCAGTGGCCCGGGGCCCACAGATCTCTCCTGCCCACCAAGCCCCAGAGGCCCAGAGCCCACAGACCCTTCCCGCCTGTGTGCCTTGGCGGCCAGGGGCTCACTGTTTGGTCATCCGTCCTGGTCGCGATGGCCCTAGGCTATTATTAGTATAGATTATAAAGCAAATTATTTATTATAATTTTATATCAATGCTACAAAGAGGAAGACCAGGGTGCTCTGGATTATAGAAAGTAGGCCAGACCTCTTCTGGATGTCAGAGAGGGTCTCTTTGAGGATGTAACTTTTTAGAAGTAAGATCTGGAGGGTGACAAAGAGTTGACCATGCAAAGGATAAAGAGAGAGAGTTACAGACAGTGGTAATAGCATGTGAAGATCCTTTGAGGCAGGAAAGGACATAGTTTTAGAACTGAAAGAAGATAAAAAGGCAGTCAAAAGGAGGCATTCTCAATCTGCCAACTCTCCATTCTTCACACTTGGTTGCAAAGAAAACAGGGACAGCTGGTGAGATGAACAAGAAAGTGAGCACTTGCCACAGTTCATTCACCCTGGAATATAACCCAGCATGGCAAAGAATTCCTGGCCCTTCATTCCTGAGTCTTCAAAATTATACCATATTTCCAGTGAATATCAAGACTCTTCCCTTATATTTGAGATACGAACTGCCCAACATCCTTTTCATCATGTCTATTTTATACCCTATTCTGGGTATCTATCACCTGAACTAAATGTGGAAGGATCATCCTGCCTAACTCTGAGGTAAGTAAACTAAGTGTTCTCTAGAAGTTTTATATTCAGCCATGAATGGTAGATGCCATCTCTCAGGGCTACACTTAGTGTAAAAAAGCATAACTCACTGAACAGCTATATTCTTTTGCGTTTCCGTGCCCCGAAAAATAGGAAAACCAACACAGTGTAATATGTGTTGTAAAGTGTAATATATGCAAAACAAAAATTATAAATAAAAACATGACATGAGTAATAATTTTACTTAAAATTCAAAAGGAAAATTAATTCATTGCTCTACTTGAAGTGTACAATTAGCCAAGTTTTGGAATGGTCCCAAATGACACTTTTAATCTTAGTCTTCAAATGAAAGTCGGCATATTTTTAGACAGTAAACCTGACTAAGATGTGACTCGCAGTTAAAGTAATTGCATATCTGGTGGTGGTAAGTGAATTACAGAAGTGACAAATGCTGTACTTAAATAATTTGAAGCAAAAAACGACACCCTTCTGCATGAAGCACATTTAAAAGAGCAGAAGCCAGTAAAACATCTGCCTCATTTTTCTTTTTTTGCCTAAATGGCTGAAGCACAGCTTCCATTTTGAGCTGCAGTTTTCCTAGCATACAATATATAAGCAGCAATGCCCTCCAACCACCATCCTGAAAACAGTGGATATACCAGGACACTGATTTCTAGAAGCAGTCAGCTTCTTTTTCTTAAAAGAGAAAAAAAAATAATTAAAGTATCTCTAAATGTACTACACTTAACCTTGACAAACACCTTTATTCCTAATTTAAATGGAAAAGGACTCCTGTGTTTAAGAAATGTAAGGAATACTGCTCTGCCTGGAATTGTTGTCATTGCCAACTCTTCATGTAAGTGTCCTTTGTATCTTTCAAGTCTGACTCAAAATCTATGTTTTCTTTCAACCCATGTCACAGTGAATTTCCTCTTTTCTTGCTTTCTATAACCCTGGGTTATAGTCTAGTGTTTATCATTCTGCATTCTATTAGCTATGCAAGGATCCATCCATCTTCCTAAATAGTTTGTTAAATTATTAAGTCCTGGAAGACATGTGCCAGGATCACAACCCCACCTCCAATATCTAAATAATTTTTGCCATGCAGCAACATTTAATAGAAGCTTGTTGAATTAGATGTCAGGATTTAAAACTTTCTTTAAACCAAAAATCCTGAGAATTTTGAGGTAATGCTTTGAAAACTGGTTACATCAATATGTGCAGTGAAGAAACTATTTCTGAACCATGCAACTGACCCTCTTAGTCAGAAACCAATCAGCCATGGTCCAAGTATGCAGCAGTGCAAACCAAGGGGTCTATATCCCTGAGTCTCTGCCAGTCATATTTGTCTAAAAGGTCCCCAGCTACTGTTTGACAAATTCATGGCTGGATAGGTTTGGGATTTGTTATGCTGCCCATCTGGTAAACAGAGTCTCTGTGTTAAAAGTAGATAACTCTTACTATCTGGATACATTTTTTTTTTTTTGCGGGGGGTGGGGGGGGGAGCGGAGAGGAGAGGAGAAAAAGGAAATAAAAATTGCAAAAGAAAAATTCAGGTTTTTATTTTATTTTAAGTTCACAAATATCTGTTTTCTTTGAAAATACCAGCCTAAATAGCTCTAACTCACTCTTTAGAATAAGTTAAAAACATAAATTTGTTGATATATACTTTTTTATTATCAAAGTCATTGCACTGTTTCCATTAAAATATGCAACCTGATTATTGATTAAGTGCTTTTTTATGCATTCAGCTAAGCTTATATGTTGTGCAGCTTCATCATCAATTCTGCAGCTAGATCTATGAAATATGAAACTTGATTAGTATGGTATACATTTTTGTTAATAAACTATGCAGAAAAAGTAGAAAAATGTATACCCTGAGTATTGAAACATGGAGACTCAATCGGCATAAAATTGTGATTAGGTAAGTACAGGGAAGAATCAATGATGAGTGCCATATGAGCTATGCAATGTGCTGAATTATATTCAAATCATACCCTTTTGTCACTACGTTTATCTGGCACACTACAAAACTTAATCAAAATACAGGAATAGATACCTGCCCATGTGAGAAGAGGAAGTTCTTTCAATCTTGTTTCTTTCCTCCTGAGATTTTACTTGGCAAACTAGTGACAATGAAATTGACAAAGTTGTATCTAAATATATGCATGATTTAACTAGAATTAGACATGTCTCACACACACACACACACACACACACACACACACACACACACCTTTCAAGGTTATTGTGCAGATTAAATGTGTAAATCATTTTACATTTTGACCAGATATGGTAACAATATAAAATGACAATGATTATTAACAACTAGTGGCCTAGTGCACAAAATTCATGCATGGGGGAGGGGTTGTTCCTCAGCCCGGCCTGCACCCTCTCCAATCTGAGACCCCTCAAAGGATGTCCTACTGCTGGTTTACAGGGATCAGGCCTAAACTGGCAGTCGGACATCCCTCTCACAATCCGGGACTGCTGGCTCCTAACCACTCACCTGCCTGCCTGCCTGCCTGATTGCCCCTAACCACTCTGCCTGCCAGCCTGCTCACTCCCAGCTGCCCACTGCCATCGGCCTGCTTGCCCCCACCTTCCTTCCCCACTTGCCTGCTCATCCCCAACTGCCTCCTGCTGGTCTGCTCACTCCAAACTGCCCCCCCTGCTGTCCTGATCACCTCCAACTGACTCCCACTGATGGCCTGCTTGCCCCCAACTGGCCCCCCTGCTGGTCTGCTTACCTCCAGTGGCCCCGTCCCCCACCAGCCTAATCACCCACAACTGCCCTCTCCTCTTGGCCTCTAACCACCTCTACCTCAGCCCTGCCACCATGGCTTTGTCTGGAAGGTCTCCCGGAAGGTCTCCCAGTCTAATTAGCATACTACCCTTTTATTAGTGTAGATAGAGGCCTGGTGCACAGGTGGGGGCTGGCTGGTTTGCCCTGAAGGGTGTCCCGGATCAGGGTGGGGGTTCCCTTGGGGCATGGGGCAGCTTGGGCAAGGGGCCTGTGGTGGTTTGCAGGCTGGCCACGCCCCCCAGCGGGGACCCTCACCCCATGGGGGCATGGCCAGCCTGGGTAAGGGGCTGATGGCTGTTTTCAGGCTGGCCACGGCCACAGGCAACCCAGGCTCCCAGACCCTCCTTGAGCAGAGGCCACAGCAGCTGGAAGCAGGTATCTGGGATTTATTTATCTTCTATAATTGAAACTTTGTAGCCTTGAGCAGAGCCCATAGCTGGCCAGGGCAGGTGGGAAGCATGGCTTCCTCCATCACCAGGGGCAACCCAAGCCTCCTCTTCGCTCCAGCTCCGTGGCCACCACCATCTTGGTTGGGTTTATTTGCATACTTGCTCCTGATTGGCTAGTAGGCATGGCTTGTGGGTGTAGTTGAGATATAGTCAATTTGCATGTTTCTCTTTTATTAGATAAGATTCTGTTGTGAAGCTAATAAAAAACTTGAAACCTGAAAATGATAGGGAAAAAAAAACTACGTATACATTGTACTTATGTAATCAGTACAAAAATTAATACAGACACATTTTATGTTCCTTTCTTTTCTTATACTAAGTCTTCAAAATCCAATATATGCTTATACTGCAAGTGACTCATTTCAACTCTCCACATTTTAAGTGCTCAGTAGCCACATGTATATGTCTATTCACTATTGCATTGGACAATGCAGGCCAAAAGCACTCCACAGTAACTGTTTTAGCAATGGTAAATCCAATGACCATTTTCAATATCTCTACTTGACTGGATGTTATAAAACATTTAAGACAGTTAACTAATTCCTTTTTAAAACTCTGCCTTTAGCTTTTAAAACTCCATTCCTTTTTGGTTTTCCTTTTATCTGCCTACTGCTTCTTAGTATCTTTTCCCTGCTCTCAAACATTACATTTTAGTCTTCCCTGGGTTGTCCTTATGCAGAAATCTACCACTGATTGACCTTAGGCTGGTACTTGCTGAGCATTCTCATGTCTACATCTCTGCCTTAAGTGCCTTGCTATTCCAAGTGGGTTCCCAAAGCAAACAGCATCAGCATCACCTAGGACCTGGTTAGAAATACACAATCTCAAGCCCCACACTAAGAATCAGCCTTTTGATAAGCTTGCATAGTGATTTATGATCTCTAGGGCTAGTCCATCTATGATGCCTATCTCTATTGCATTTTACTGAAAATTGTCTTGTTATTTTCTAAAATTTAACCCAGGTTCCATTTCTTTGGTGAGATCTGTTTATGTACTCCCTACTTTGTCCCAAATACAGAGCTAAGAACCCCTACTTCTCTTTCTTCCCTGTATATTATATCTTCATTATAGCATCTATTGTATTGCAATTATTTTTCTACTTTGTGTCCTTCCCAGTAGAAGATGATCCCTTCGAGGATAAACATTTTAAGCATTGAATTTAGTCATTTAAGGCCATTCATATTCAGGTCTTCATATCATAGTTTCTTGTATATATCAGTGGCTCAAAAATGCTTGTTGAATAAAAGAACTGTGGGACTTGGGAAAATGAATTGCTCTTTGTAAACTTCAATTTCCTAAACTGTAAAATGGATGCATTAACAATACTTCCCTTAACTATAATAGGTCATTGAGAATATTAAATCAGAACAAATATTAGTTTCCCTGTTTCCTAAGTAAGGACAACTACTTCAAAAGTCAGCAAATAGACAAGTCAACTCCATCTAAATAAAGATCTCAAAATACTTATGGTTTTTATAGATATATTAACATTCCATACCTTTTTTATGACACCTGGTTATTAGGCCAAAATTCAACATTGTTAAATACCTGGAGTTTCTTACTTCCAATCACCTCAGAAAATATCCTGAATTTCTTGACTTGAGAAAAAAAAAAGGTTTTGACTTATTAAATTCTTCCACCATGAAAGTTTCTAGTGATGAAAAACATAATCATGAAAAGTGGCCTTGAGTTGAGTTTCTTTCCCTAGCTTCTCTACTAAATTCTTGCCTTGCTTAAAAAAGTCATCTTCAGCCAACATTTTCAGGAATTTCAGGAAGAACTATGTCATATTTTTATCATCAGCTCTCTCTGGAACCTTTAGAAAATTAGTGAATTTTTTCCTGATTCTCTAGCACCTTTGTACTGCAAAGTGATCAGTTATCTCTCAGGAGTCTGTTTTACATATTAATGGTTTGCCTGTTTTGTTTTGTTTTTTTTCTTTCTCCTGTATTTAGATACTGTCATTATTTTCTAGAAGTTGTAACTTCATTCCATCCATATTTTTCAGTGGAGTAGTTTTCATCTCTTTGGTCTGGTTATTTTCCATTGATGAGTTTGTATTATATGTCTTCCCAGCTTTGTCTACTGTGAAAGCAGAAAAGAGGTAATAATCCATGTGGGCAAGTATCCTGATTTCTAGAGGGTCATGCATGCTGGACACTAGTGATGCCAAAGCCACCCTGACTCTTTATTTGATGTTAATCATAACACAATGTGGGCTTTGTTTGTTTTTTTTGAGGAGAGACTGTGAAGTGTATTTTAAAAAACACCTTTGTCTAACATTTTAAATTTTTCTTATTTGATAACAACAGCCACAGACAAGCTTCTCCAGCACTGCCAATAGACGGGCATGTGATCTGGGAAGAGAATGAGCAGATGAAAAAAACACAAGAGGAAGTTAGAAAACAAGTCATGTGATATGATGTGATCCCTTCTGTGGATCTTATAGTCTAAATGTCAGTTGTCTTCTCAGAGGGAGAGAGGTAAGAGTTAGAAACATCGATCAACTGCCTCCTGCACACTACCTACTGGGGATGTGCCCGCAAGCAGGGTACACGCCCTTGACTGGAATTGAACCTGGGACCCTTCAGTCCACAGGCTGACACTCTATCCACTGAGCCAAACCGGTTAGGGTGCTTGTTAATATTTTTGAACATATAGCATAGTCATTTCAGTGAGAGGTAAAGAAACCAAACTTAAACATCAAATTTTTATCCCCAATTTCTGAGCAGTTTTTGAGAACAATGCTTATATGTCTTTTCTCATCCTCTTCTTCTTCATTCTCATTTCCATTCTCATTCTTATTCTTATTTTCTTCTCTCTACAAACTCACAATAAATTTTCAGCTCTGTAATTTACTAGAAATATGAGTGGCCAGTTATTTCCCTCCCTGGACCTGTTTCCTCTTAAGTAAAATAGAGAAAGCAAGCCTATCTTAGGGGTTTTCTGAGGATAAAATGAATATGATAATACTTTCTAACCTGGGGAGCTATATATGTTTTATTAGTAGATTCATATGCTGTTTTGTGATGGGATACTTCTGATAAATGCATGGTTAGACAATCTCATCATTATATGAACACCACAGAATGTATTTACACAACCTGGATGGTATAGTCTACCACTACTGTAATTGTATGAGCTATACTTTTATAGTATTGAAAGTACAGTACATTTGTTCATACCAGCACCACTACAAACACATGAGTTCTTGTAGTGTAAAGCCTGACAATTGCCTTTTCCTCTTGTAATGCAAGTGAAGTTTGATTGCCCAGGAGGCATCCACTTCAAAGATGATTATCTCAAATAAACACATTTCAAGTCATAGGACCAACTAAAGAACCAGTGTGATTTACCCCACCCTTCCCCAGGCTCCTTTGTTTTAGTGATCTTGGTTGGTTTCTATAACTTACCATTTGGGGTGCTTGTTTATTTTTCTTCTTCCTGCACTTTATTTTTTTTCCTTTATTGATTAAGGTATTACTTATGTGTCCTTACTCCCCAATTTCCCCCCAACTCCCACTCATGCCCTGACCCCCCGCCCCGTGTCCATCGGTTAGGCTTATATGCATGCATACACGTCCTTTGATTGATCTATCCTCCTTACCCCCACCCTCCCTTACCTTACCTCTGAGGTTTAACTGTCTGATCGATGCTTCTCTGTCTCTGGATCTGATTTTGTTCATCAGTTTATGTTGTTCATTATAATCCACAAATGAGTGAAATCATGTGATGTTTATCTTTCTCTGACTGGCTTATTTCACTTAGCATAATGCTCTCCAGTTCCATCCATGCTGTTGCAAATGGTAAGATTTACCATAGCTGCCGAAACCGGTTTGGCTCAGTGGATAGAGCGTCGGCCTGCGGACTGAAGGGTCCCAGGTTCGATTCCGGTCAAGGGCATGTACCTGGGTTGCGGGCACATCCCCAGTGGGGAGTGTGCAGGAGGCGGCTGGTTGATGTTTCTCTCTCATCGATGTTTCTAACTCTCTATCCCTCTACCTTCCTCTCTGTAAAAAATCAATAAAAAATATTAAAAAAAAAAGATTTACCATAGCTAAGATTTGGAAACAGCCTAAGTGCCCATCAACAGATGAGTGGATTAAAAAACTGTGGTACATCTACACAATGGAATGCTACACTGTGGTAAAAAAGAAGGAATTCACCCTGCACTTTAAATTCTCACTCTTATATTTTACATTCATCAAAAAACAGTCAGTCCAGAAAAACCTTAGGCCCTCACCCTCAACTTATAAGAGCACAACCTCAGGCTCCTGTGTTCTCCCCCTACACACACACACACACACACACACACACACACACACACACACACACATCTTGCTGTGTGCCTCCTGGCTTGCCTTACATGCTTCAGGTCAGGAAAGAACTTTTTTTCCCTTCAAGTTTCCTAATGGTTATTGCTAAAGGGCATTTTGAAAGTATAATAAGAATCATAGGGGTTGGTCCAGTTGTAACATTGGTTCAGAAAGGGGAGATGTCTGTTGGAAGCTCACTGGGGCTTAAGTGAGTGCCCCAGGCATTTATAGCTGATTGTATTACTAACCATAGACTGAAAAGAGCACAAAAGAGTAATGCATTGTGCTCTGACTTTAAGAGGGCCAGGGCATCATTAGGCAATAGGGATTTTTCAGCTCCATTATAATCTTATGGGATCACTGTCATATATATAGTCCATTATTGACCAAAAGGTCATTATGCAGTGCATGACTGTAATATCAGTCCCTCATGGAGAAGGAAGAAGTAGTTTTAGAAACTGATGCATGAGCCCGATGGGCTAGATGGGCAAGATGAATGGAGGAATAGTCAAAGACATGGTACCAGACACCATGGTAGGCAACTTCTTGTTACATTTTCAAAAATTATGAGTGAAAGCAAGGAGGTGGAATTTTACAAAGTGTCACTGAGTGAAGTAAATTAAGGCAATAGACCTAGAAATGTAAGTTGGAGACAACTAGCTGTGGTCACAAATACCAAGCTCAGGACTTCCATTTTTCATCCAACAAACAATAAGGGCCATATCATGGAAATTTGGCTCAGTGGTGGTGTCTCATCATCAATGGATCTGTTGTTGATATAAGTAAATTTGCTTGCCAGGGAATGGGGAGAGTCAGGAGAAAGAGTGGTACATATGGGAGGCTCAGGCATTAGCCCAAGATTGAAGTAATTTGGTAATCCTTTAAAAATAAAAATAACCACAGCTACAACAAAAAAGAACCCTGCATGTAAGATGGAATTAATTTAGCTTTAATAAGAAGTAAAACCTCATGTTGTGTGTTGTCTGTGTGTGTGTGTGTGTGTGCGTGTGTATTTACACAAACTATTTCTTAAAAGCCATGTGGAAATGTCATCATGTGGTTTGCTTAGACTGGAAAACAGTTGGGCCTTGTTACAGGCTTGGCATCTGTCAAGAAGATTATATGGGATATACACCTAACCTTGTATTTCTGTATTACTCTCATCTCTTATTGTCTGGAATCTTTGTTTTGTCACATCAGTAACAAGAAAATGACAGTTTCTAGGAGGAATAATCTTTGTGTTACTGGTGTTGGAGTTCTTGGTTTCCCCAAGATGGAAATCAAGAACAACCAGCTAAGGTATTTCCAAATAAATTTTAATAGACTCACACCTGGGTATGACGGAGACAACATAGAAGGACAGGGTTCCAAATTGTCTCTCAGTATTGCTTCATTGGCTTGCTTTTAAGAAGCTGGGGATAAGGCAGGCTTGTGTAAAGTTTGGGTGGGGCATGGATTTTTTCTAGGCAGGGCCAGACCACTTCCTTGTTCCTTTGAGTTGTTTGTTTTGTAATGATCTCTGCACCTGCACTGTGAGGGCAAGATGGCATTGTCGCTAACTACCATCACCCCAGGAAGGTCATATAGAAGTCAAACTTTAATGGAATACACATGTGGACTGCAAGGGGATAAGTGTTAGGAGGGAGATAGGAATAATGACTTTTTCATGTTTTGTAGGAAGAGGATGGATGGTTGCATTCATGTGGTCGGCTTCCCTTTTGTCCCTTCTGGCCATTGGCATCTCTTCTACCCCAGACCCAAGTCTCTATGCTATCTCAAGTGAACATCGTTTAATGAAAGGAATGAGGACTTTAAGTCTTCATGGAAAAATTTTTATTCATTTTTCAACTATCCTACCTAAAGCTATGTTTATGAGTTGAGAGTTGTCACTTTTGCAAATAGGCCACATTTGAAAAGCTCATCTGGGAATCTCTGGAGTGTTTTCACAGTCCTCAAATGAGCATCTTGACAGGCCACAAGGAAACAACAGGACAGGGAGTCACACCTCAGCAGTAAACTTGGTCCAGTGTTACCAAAAGGCCCTCACACACATTCAAAGTAACAAAAGCGCAGGACTCCAATCAGCAAGGTGATCAGCAATCATATTGCTGCCTCGTCACATTGATACTGCTGTAATTAGCTAGTTATTCATAATAGAAAAGGAGTAAAGGGAAGGCCAGACATTATAGGCATGCCCTTTGGGTAGCTTCACCAGGAAGCTGTAGCCTTGCACTTCCCAGAGAACCACCAGCCTATTCACTGCAAAACACTGGCGGGGGGAAGGACTGGACAAAGGAAAGATAGACACATGCCTGACAATTTGGGGTGAAATAGGAAAAGTACTTGACTGTCAATCACACCTGGAAACAGAGATCATTGACCAGATGGGTGTGGCCACTGCAAGAATGCAAAAATTTGGGAATACTTGCTCTCCTAAACAAAGGAGTTATCTTTCTTGGCTTTTGGGGATTCCTTTGCTCCTGCTTCCTTGCATTCGCCCATATGGCCCACACACAATGGACTAATGGATCAGAGTGGGAAACACAAGCTAAGGTAGCCTGATTCTGTACTGAACTCAACTCCAACATAGAAAGGAAACTCTGGACACTGGCTCTCATTTTAGCTCTACTGAAACCCCAGCTATACTTCTTCTATGACTGGACTAAGGAAAATGGGACATTAGAATCCCAGGGTTGTTATTCCACAGAAATAAAGCTTTCTACCATATATCACCCTCCCATGCAAGTCTCAGAAAATTCATTTTTGCAGGATATATCAAGGATTCCACTCCCACTAGCAACTGAGGAAAAAGAGGACCTCTCCTCTCAGTTAACAACACCATGTGCAAAAATGTACCTAACAGATGGCTGGCTACCATATAAAGGTTGGCACACCTGCCATTATGAGTTTCACACAGGAACATGTGCTATTGAATATGCAAAACATTTCAGAACCAACCAGCTCCAGGGCCAACAGTTAGTTCATGCTAACTTGAAAGGGAGATTCCAACAAAGAAATCCTGCATTTCATTAGTACAGAGAAATATTCTTCCTGATGCTTCTCGTTATTAATTTTACATTCCATATCCTCATCCAAATGTGGAGATTTTGACACCACTAGTGGAGAAACGATGTTCACTTACAAATCAAAGTTCTATTTGCTGGCTAAATGCCTCCCTGAGAGGCACTTTTTAAATTTAAAAAAAATTCTCACCCTAGGACATGCTAAGAGAGGAAAGAAGGGAGGGAGGTGGGGAGGGAGAGAGAAAGAGAGAGAGAGAGAGAGAGAGAGAGAGAGAGAGAGAGAGACTGAAGCATCAATGTGAGAAACATCAATCAGTTGCCTTCCATAGGCTCCCTGACTGTGGATCAAACCTGCAACCCAGGTATGTGCCCTGCCCTGAACTTCAACTGCTCTGGTTGGACACCTCTGGGAGATGCTTTGCCTTGACCTTGGGAAAGTGGAATTGGATGCCTTGCACTTTATGAAGGTTTTATACACTTGTGCTAAGGTCCTTCTTGAGTGCTAGTAGGTCTTTGCTTTAATGGAAGACGAGGTGAAAGTCTTTGTGTGGTGAATGTCAGCATTTATATCTTAGTACCTTGAGAATGGGAAATTGCTTACCAAACTTCTCTGGCTTGCTGCTCAAAGTGGCAAGGGTAGGTGGTGAGAGGTGGCAAATTGAGAAAACTACCCCAGAGGTCCAATGTCAAAGCTAATGAAGGCCTTCATTTTGAAGGTCCAAGGTTACTAGTTTAAATCCTAAGCTCAAAGAGGTAAAGATTCATGTTGATTATTTTAGATCATAAAACCAGCTACAAAACCAAATCTAACAACATATGGAGCATTCTTCACATAAGAACACAAACAGCATCCTACTTCTGCCTTCTCCTGCTAAGGGTAATGGGGGGAGCTATTTAGAAAATCAAAGGAAGTGATAATACAGATGAGCAAAAAACAACAACAACACATAGCACCCATTCTAGTCATATCCAATTTTCCAAAATCCAGCTCAAGGTAACTACATACATCCCTCTTCTTCTCTGCGTCATCCCCTAATTATAACACATAAAAACAAGGCCTTTCACACTTATATGCCTAAACACGACCCTCAAAGATAACCACTGTGTAACTTCCCAGAATGTTACATAAACTTGAAGGTTTGAAGTGGAAAAACATGTTTTATTAGAATAAAAATAGATAAATTATGAGATATAATTGTTTAATCTTGTTTTTAATTAATGAAAAGTCTTTGAAAAGTTTGGGGCTTACAACTGCTTCATCAAGCCATATGTAAGTTCAAAAGGGTTATCATCCTCATCCCTCTCCATCAGCAACATTTGCTTCAATGGATGTAATTCCCAAATTCTTGGAATTTCTGTTGGGTCTTTAAGCCACACAATTTTTTTCTGATCCAAACATTATCAGACTGCAGTTATACATATAAAAAAAATAACCTTTCTCTAAAATGAGATTCAAACTAGAGAATTTGAAGGCTTAAACCAAAATCTCTATAAGCAGATAGGTAGTTATATACTGACTATTCTAATTTTACAAATTAAAAAATGGAGAATTGGAGATATAAATGGTTTGCCAAGAGTACCCAAGCAGTAAACAAAAGAACTATGAAATGCACCTAGGTTGTTTTAGGGAAAGTTGTGTCTCACAGGAAATGGTACACATCCAGTATGCTGCCTCATGCCAAGGCCATAACTAGTTAAGAATGCTTTCAAAGACCTTATTTTTTTTTTAAATCCTCACCTGAGGATATTTTTTCGTTGATTTTTAGAAAGAATGGAAGAGAGAGGGAAAGACAGAGAGAAATATCGATGTGAGAGAAACATCAATTGGTTGCTCCCTGCAGGAGCCCTGACCAGGACCTGGGCTGGGGAGGAGCCTGGAACCAAGGTATAAGCCCTTGACCAGAATCAAGCCCAGGACCCTCAGTCCACAAATCTTCAAAATAACCACAACTGATACTATAACTGGATGATGAAAAAAAAAAAGAATAGTTGCTTTTGTTATTTAGACTTGTTTTATTGCTAATCATGCCTATCCTGGGTAGCATATAACACGTGCTCTTGAAGAGACTTTGCTGTTCTGCCATTGTTGTGCAGTGTCTTATAAACACCAAGGGAGTCAATGTGGTTGATAGTGTTTTTCAGAACTTTTATGTTATTACTTATTTTTGTTTGTTTGTTTAATTTTTCTATCAAATTTTAGGCGATGGATGTGTTACAATATCCAACCATGAATGCAGAATTATCTATTTTCTTCTAATTTCTGTCAATGTTTTTCTTCAAATGTATTGAACCTTTGTTAATAGATGCACACTCATCTATTATAGTTATATCTTCCTGATGAATTGACACTTTTATCATTATGACATATTTCTCTATTTCTGGTAATACATTTTATCTTGAAATCTATTTTATCTGATATTAATATAACCACTCCATTCTCCTTATCCTTATTCTTCACATAGTATATCTTTTGCCATCCATTTACTTTCATTCTATATTTGTTTTCACATGTAAAGTGTGCCTCTTTTGGATAGGATGTAAATGTCTTTTTAAAATATCTGATTCCATACTTTTTCTTTTAGTTGGGGTGTTTGCTCCATTAATATTTAATGTAACTATTGATATTGGTGAATGTTATAAGCTAAATTGTGTCCCCTCAAAATTTATATATTGAACTCCTACCCTCAGTATGTCAGAATGTGACTATATTTGGAATTGGGACTTCCTAGCAATAATCACGTTAAAATGAAGTCATTAAGAAGGGTTCTATACTAATTAAGACCAATATTATAAGAAGAGGAAATTAGAATGCAAATGTGTACAGAGGGAAAACCATGTGAGGACACACAGAGGAGATGCCATTTGTAAGTAAAGGAGAGAAGTTTTAGAAGAAGCAACCTTGCCAATATATTGATCTCTGATTTCAGGCCTCTGGAACAGTGAGAAAATAAATTTTTGTTATTTTAACTGTCATGTCTGTGATACATTGTTTTGGCAGCCTTAGCAAATGAATACAGTGAATTTGTATCTACCCTTTTAGATTTTTTTTGCCTTCTTTGCTTTGTTACTCCTTTTTTCCAGCCTTTTGATTACATTTTTACTATATTTTCAGAATTATATTTTAGTTTTCTTATTGGATTTTTAGCTAGACTTCTTTGCATATTTTTAGTTTCATCTAGAGATTTCAATATATATTCTTCACTTTTCACAGTTCATTTTTACTAATCTCATATCACTTCATATAAAATACAGAAACATTGCAACAGTTGGACGACATGAACCACTCCTTCCTTTATTCTACACTTGTTTTATGTATTAAATGTACTTACATTATAAAACCCCAAAGCAATGTTATAAATTTTCCTTTAAATAATTATAAGTATTATAAAGAAATTAAGAGAAAGAAAAAGTCAAAATAATAGTCTTTTGCATGTACCTTGACATTTTCATTAATGATGTTTATTTTTTTCTGAGGATATTACTTTTTATCTGGTATCATTTCCCTTCAGACTGAAGAATTTTCACAGGTGTTTCTTTTAGTACGGATCTGCTGGTTATGAATATTTTTGTTTTCTTTTCTTAGAAAAATCCCTTTATTTTGCTTTCATAGTTGAAGGATAGTTTTATACTGAAATTTTTCTTTCAATGTTTAAAGGTGTTTCATCTCTTCTAGCCTCCATTGTTTCTCATCAGTCAGTTGTAATCATACTATTGTTCTGTTATTTTTCATTTGCTATTTTAAGCTTTGTTGTTCATTATTGGTGTTCAACAACATCTTATATATGTAAAATTTTGCCCATTATCATACTGGGAAATTTTCAGCCATTATTTCTTCAAATAATTTGTCCCATTTTTTCCTCCTTTGTTTTATTTTTAATTTATTTTACTGTTTAAAGTATTACAAATAGTAGTACATGTCACCTTCTTATCCTTTGTTTTAGAATGCAAATTTCATATGTTGGAAACCCCAGTATTATCTATAACTTAATTGAAGCTCTATTTATTTTTATTCTTATCTTTTATTTCTTTTTATCCACAGTGAATAATTTCTATAGATTCATCTTACAGTTTACATATTTTCTCTGATGATTAGTGACATTGAGTGTCTTTTCATATGTCTATTGTCTATCTGTATGTACTCTTTGGAGAAGTGTCTATTTGGGTCATTTGCCCATTTTTTAATCTCCATTTAGTTGTCAAATCCATCTAGTGAATTTCTAAATTTTCAGTTATTATATTTTCCAGTCCTAGAATTTTCATTTAGTTCTGTTTTATAATTTCTATATCTCTGCTGAGATAACCTAAGTTTTCATTTATTATAAACACTAGTAGCCTGGTGTATGAAATTCGTGCACATTAAAAGGGAATTAGCCCTAACTGGTTTGGCTCAGTGGATAGAGCGTCAGCCTGAGGACTGAAGGGTCCCAGGTTTGATTCTGGTCAAGGGCATGTACCTTGGTTGCAGGCACACCCCTAGTAGGGGGTGTGCAGGAGGCAGCTGATTGATGTTTCTCACTCATCAATGTTTCTAACTCTCTATTCCTCTCCCTTCCTCTCTGTAGAAAATCAATAAAATATATTTTTTTAAAAGGGGAATTAATTAGGGGAGATATTTTAATATTGCTATTTGCCCTTTCTCTATAACAGAAGTGTGAGAGATGAAAGGAAATTAGTAAAATGTATATGAAAATCATATATAAATTTATTAATAAATAAACAGTAACAAAAGGATATAACAACAACAGAGGCATGATATAAAAACGACAAAACATGATATGAAAACAACAAAAACATGATATGAAAACAACAAAAACATGATATAAAAACAATAGTGATGCAAACAATGACTGATAAAGTGATGAAACTTATTCTAATATCTCCCTGTACACCACATTAAGAGTGAAAACACTTTCAGAGTGCTTGACTAATTTCCCTTGTGAGGAAGTACTTAGAACTTTAACTGTAACATTACATGCTCTTCAAACTCAAGAGAAAGCAACATATAACTGACCATGTGCAAAAAACGGGTTCAGGTAGGAATATGCCTACGCTGTCTAGAGTTTGTCTTTGTGATTTATTAATAATCATCACAAATTCTGGCATCACGGGAAACCGTTGTCGAATCAATTTAAATGGGAGGCCAGTGTCAGATGGGGACAAATGAATTCTTGGAATCAGAACAGCCTCTCCCTCTGCAGATCCTGTTAATACTTCAGCTTCGATAATGTTAGATCGTAATCTTTTGATAATAAAGCTGGTACCATTACAAAGACCCCATTTACTATTGAGATTTCCCAATAGCGTGATGATTGAACCCACTTTCAATTTTAATTTATGACACGGCATTCCCGAAGGAGTAATACTATTAAGAAATTCGATGGGAAAATTTTCCTTTTCAGCATCATCTGTGGAATCAATGGAATCATCACTCAAATATGTGTGAAAATCTCCATCGAGTATATCCAAATTTTCTTCATTTAATTTTTGAACATGCTCATTTTTTTAATATATATTTTATTGATTTTTTACAGAGAGGAAGGGAGAGGGATAGAGAGTTAGAAACATCAATGAGAGAGAAACACCGATCAGCTGCCTTCTGCACACTCCCTACTGGGTATGTGCCCACAACCAAGATACATGCCTTTGACTGGAATCGAACCCAGGACCCTTGAGTCTGCAGGCCGACACTCGATCCATTGAGCCAAACCGGTTACAAGGGTGGGCAAACTTTTTGACTCGAGGGCCACAATGGGTTCTTAAACTGGACCAGAGGGCCGAACAAAAGCATGGATGGAGTGTTTGTGTGAACTAATATAAATTCAAAGTAAACATCATTACATAAAAGGCTGCGGTCTTTTTTATTTTGTTTTATTCTTTTCAAACGTGCCGGATCTGGCCCACGGGCTGTAGTTTGCCCACTGCTGGGTTAGGTCCATGCTCATTTTTGGGGCAAAGAATTGCACGTTTAGATATATTTTTAATATTATCTATAGCAGTGGTTCTCAACCTTGGCTACATATTAGAATCACCTGGGAATCTTTTTGAAATCCTGATTCCTGGGCCTCATCCTCCGGAAATTGTTTCTTTGTTATGGGGTGGGGCCACAACATCAGTAACAAAGAAACATAATTAAAACTTTATTGTGGGGAGCCGCTACAGTGTTTTGGACAGGTTCAAGCCTTGGACTGATGAGAGGGCACAGTCCTCTCATTGCTACCTGCACAATTATAGCCAACAGCTGTAGTTGTAAGCTTGAACCTATGGTCCAAACATGTGGCCCCACGTGCCTGAGTGATGTAGGCTTGATAGACTTCAGTTGCATGTAGCTGAGTAGGATTGAAACCCAGGAGAATGTAAACATCTTGGTCACGCCCTTACTTTGCCCTTACTTTGCCACGTAGCTTCTGCTATAAAATAAAGGCATGGCTGTGGGCGTGGTCGCTGTCTCTCAAAGAAGCAGCATCCCACCAAGACCTGGCTTTCATTCTCTTGTCTGTCTTTTCTAAGCCTTTCAGCCGCCCCCACTCAGGTTGACCCCTGGCCCTGCTGGTGCGCAGCACACTTTAGAAAGATCTGCCTCCACGCTCCCAGGGTGGGTTCCTGCCTCAAACCCCCTTACAGGAAACAGCTCCAGGAAACAGCTTGGGGGTGGGTGCAGCCATTGCCAAGACAACCCCTGCAGGACTGACTTCCTTCCGCTTGGTCACGGTGGTTCTTCTGGATGTGATGAACACCACCCATGGTTTTTATTTAAGTAGATTTTGTTTTACTTCATTATGGATTGTTATAATGGCTTATTTAAAAATTCATGTCGATTATTACCAATGCCTGGGTTATCTTGGAATAAGTCTTATTTGATTGATTTTTCCTCTTGATAATATGTTAGATTTTCTTGTGTTTATTTTTATGTAGATCATTTTGGTTTGTATTCTGAATATTATTAATATTAAATTGTGGAGATTTTATATTCTATTAATTTTTATGATGAGTATTCCTTCTTTTGTTTTATCATGCAATACCTTGGCTGAGCTGAATATTAAGCTCTCTTTCTTGAGTAGCAACTCTGGTCTTACACCAATCTTTTGTCTTTGCCTAAGCAGCTTTGATATTATTCCATACATGCTTGGTTCAGGAGTCAGTCAGAGATGTGGGTTGATGGACTTGGGTATCTTCACTCTAGCTTTTCCCTTCTTAGATTCTCCTATTATAGTCAGCAGCCATGGTTTCCATGGCTTCAATTTTCTGGATTATCTGATCAGAAAGATCATGTTTTTTTCTACTACTGCCGCCACTACTTTATGCACCACACAAACAACTGCACTTAATCTCAGAATGAAATCTACAAAAGCAGTAACTTATTTTGTATAGCCACACACCTCCCCTCTTCTGAGGATTTACTCTTTACTAGATCTGTGTGCTTCTGTTGACATCCACGTATTTTCTAGTAGTTGCTTCCTGTATTAGATGTACAGGTAACTTTGCCTGACAGGGTCTTGGTCTGTCATCACAGAAATACTCTAGATGATTTTTAATTCACTGAAGTATTGGGCTAGAGTGCGTAAGTGGCAATAAACTGGGAATATGTAGTTTTATTGTAAAAGTTCCTTCAATATCAGGTTCAAGAGTTTATGCTCAATTTGGAAGGTAATGTTGAGTAACCAGAGCATGGGAAACTGGAGTTGTTTTTTTAAAAATACTTGTATTGCCTTAGCTGGTTTGGCTCAATGGATAGAGCATCGGCCTGTGGACTGAGGGGTCCTGGGTTTGATTCCTGTCAAGGGCACCTGCCTCTGTTGCAGGCTCCTCCCTAGCCCAGGGCTCGTGCAGGAGGCAACTAACTGATGAGTTTCTCTCACATCGATGTTTCCCTCTGTCTTTCCCTCTCTCTTCCACTCTCTCTAAAAATCAATGGAACAACACTTTGGTGAGGATTAAAAAACACACAACTTGTTTTACTAAGCTTAGCCTGATATAACAAAATACCATAGACTGGCTGGCTTATAAACACAAATTTATTTCCCGCAGTTGTGGAGGCTCAAAGTCCAAGATCAGGGTTCTAACATGGTCAAGTTTTGGAGAAGTCCCTTTTCTGGATTGCAGGACTGCTGATTTCTCCATGTATTCTTACATAGCAGAAAGAAGGTAAGCTAACTCTGTAGCCTCTTTTTATAAGGGCAGTCTAATCCCACTCAATTCCACCCCCATGAAATAATTGCCTTGTAAAAGGCCTCACATCCAAACACCTATGGGTTTAGGATTTTAACAGATACATTTGGGTGGGTTGTGGGACACAAAAACTCAGTACATAGCAATATCTGTATGTTTAACTAAATTAAAGTGGTACAAAAAATAATTTGTGAGAATAAATAAGTTTGGAAGAAGTTTCTGTACTGATGTGTTTTTCCAAAATCTAGGAGGATTTGTCATATCTCCTTGGGAAAGGGAAACAAAAGAAAAATAAACAAATGGGACTACATCAAACTAAAAAGATTCTGCACAGCAAAACAAACAAAAACAAACAAACAAAAAACACTAAACCATCAACAAAATGAAAATGGAACCCACTGAATGGAAGAAATATTTTCCAATGATACATCTGATAAGGGGTTAATTTCCAAAACATATAAAGAACTTACACAACTAAAAATCAAGACAAAAAATATCAATTAAAAAATGGGCAAAGGACCTGAATAGATATTTCTCCAAAGAGGACATACAGATGGACAATAGACATATGAAAAGATACTTGCCGAAACCGGTTTGGCTCAGTGGATAGAGCGTCGGCTTGCGGACTGAAAGGTCCCAGGTTCGATTCCGGTCAAGGGCATGTACCTGGGTTGCGGGCACATCCCCGGTAGGAGATGTGCAGGAGGCAGCTGATCGATGTTTCTCTCTCATCGATGTTTCTAACTCTCTATCTCTCTCCCTTCCTCTCTGTAAAAAATCAATAAAATATATTTAAAAAAAAAAGATACTCAATGTCACTAATCACCAGAAAAATTGCAAATTAAAACCACAATGAGATATCACCTCACATCTATCAGAATGGCTATCATCAATAAATCAACAAACAATAAGTGCTGGTGAAGATGTGGGGAAAAGGAAACCCTCATGCACTGTAGATGGGAATGAAGACAAGTGCACCACTTTGAAAAACAGTATGGGTTTCCTCAAAAATTTAGAAATGTAACTGCAATTTGAATCAGCAATTCCACTTTTGAGAAAACATTAGAAGAAACCTGAAAAACTGCTTCAAAAAACTATGTAACTTTATGTTCCTTGCAGTGTTATTTACAATAGCCAAGATCTGGAAACAGCCTAAGTGCCCATCAATAGATGAGTGGACAAAAAAATATGTGGTGCATTTATACAATGGAATACTACTAGGCT
The DNA here is from genome assembly GCF_964212035.1 of Myotis nattereri. Taxonomy (NCBI): domain Eukaryota; kingdom Metazoa; phylum Chordata; class Mammalia; order Chiroptera; family Vespertilionidae; genus Myotis; species Myotis nattereri. The sequence continues at coordinate 130,190,725 of NC_138078.1, read as the reverse complement.
GTAAAAAAAGAAATATTTTTGGGACAGCACAGATGTACCTGGAGATTATTATGCTAAATAAAATAAGCCAGTCAGAGAAAGACAAACATCATATGTTCTTACTTGTATGTGGAATCTAATGAACAAAATAAACTGATGAAAAAAATGGGAAAAGCCAATGGAACAGACTGACAGCTGTCAGCAGGGAGGTGGTTGGGATTGAAAAAAGGTTAAGGGATTAAGAAAAATATCCTATATAATAATAGAGGAATATGCAAATTAGCCAGGATGCCATAACGTCACGACCAAACAGCCGGGACTTGAGGCTGCACGGCGCCTGGCCAGGCTGAGGGATCTCAGGCCGCATGCCATGCCCCAGGTCCAGGCTGGGGGACCTCAAGCTGCGCCCCCTGCCTGGCAGACATGCCGGGGACCTCAGGCCTGATCACACCTAACCTCGCTACCTGCCTGCCTAATCACCCCTAACTGCTCGCCAGCCTGCCTTATCGGCCCTAACCACCTCTGCCTCCACCTCTGCTGTGGTGGCTTCTTCCGGAAGGACATCCAGAATAACATCCGAAGGTCGTTCACCTGTCTGGTCTAATTAGCATATTATGCTTTTATCATTATAGATATAAATGGCTATGCGGACTTGCACATGCACAATACATATAAAGCTCTCACTGGTGCCAATTGCACCCATGTGTTTCGATCTGTCATTGTCAATTATTAATTTGGTTGACACTTCTGTTATAGAGAAAGGGCAAATAGCAATATTAAAATATTTCCTCTAATTAATTCCCTTTTAATGTGCACAAATTTTGTGCACCGGGTCACTAGTCTATAATAAAGGACCTTTTTATCCCAATATATCATACACACACACACATACACACACACACACACACACACAGTAGTGGCCCTGTGCATGAAATTCGTTCAGGGAGGGGGATCCCTCAGGCAAGCCTGCTCCCTTTCACAGTCCAGGAGCCCTCAGGGGATGTCTGAGTACATTTTTAAAAAATAACCCTGTACTTAATTTTCTTACTAACTCCTCCCTTTAAACCCCCCTCACTCTCAGATTCTGTTTCTTTTTATGTAACTATTTTCCTGGCCTCACCCCATTTTAACATCTTTCTCTTGCCTTCTTTCTTTCCCTCCCTCCCTTTGAACCTCCCGTGGCCCCTCTCCCTCCCTCCCTCCCTCCTCCCTTGTCTCACTTCATTCCCCATGTCTGTTTCCTTCTTACTCCTCCCACCCTCCCCCTCATTCGCCTTTCCCTTGTGAGCCTGAACCCTGCCTCCCTCCCTCCTCCCTTATTATTACCCCCACCCCCCACCATGTTCACTGGTTTCTCTTTTAAACCTTCCCCTTTCCTCTCTGGGACCTGCTTCCAGCCCTGCCTGAGCACACTTTGAAATTAAATCTTCCGTTCAGGGGGCATTAACCCCCAGCCTAGGGCCCAGTCCCAGTCAGCCCTTTGCTGCCCCCCCCCGCCCCCGTCCACAGCTTCCCTGCTGCCATCCTCCTCCCATTCCCTGCCCGGGATGCCCCAACTTCTAGTCAACAAAGTACACTTAACACACCACCAACCTAACCCTGGCCAGTGTCTTTGGGGTCCAGCCCTTGGGGAGAAAAGGGGTAACCTCCTTAGTGTCCAACTCCACCCCAGCTAAGCTGCGCCTCCCCTCCCAGTATGGGGTGCCCAGCCCAGCAAGGGTGGCCAAGGTCTGTGTGGCCTGAGTGCTGCTGCCATGAAGCAGGTGTGCCTCCACCCAGAAGACTGTGGACCATCCATTCCTCCATCCCGGGACCTGCAAGTGCCTCCCCACTAACAGCCTATGCCAGGGGCTAACGCCCTCCTCCCACGTCAAGGCGGGGCTCCCCGCTCCATGCCACTTGTGCCCCACCCCTTGCCAGTGCACCTGCTCTGCCCCCTCCTGTGGTCATCACCCCCTCCCATGTGCAGCACTGTATTTCATTCCTTTTTCCATTCCTGAATCATCTTCTTATTCCCTTTCTGTATTTCTGTTTCTCCTCTTGGCCTGTCTGCATGCAGGCCTGCCTGCCTCTCCCTCTCCTTTCTTATCCCCTCCTGTCATATCCTATCCTACCTACCCTAGGCCTCACAGCTGCCTGGGCAGGAGGCAGGACGCAGCCTGATGATTGGTTATCACATGACAGCATCCCGACCAATTTGCATATTATCCTATTATTAGATAGACTAGAGGCCCGGTGCACAAAAATCTGTGCACTCGGGGGGAGGGGGGGTTCCTCAGCAGAGCCTGTGCCCTCTCGCAGTCTGGGACCTCTCAGGAGATAACGGCCTGCTGGCTTAGGCCTGCTCCCGAGTGGCAGAGGGCAGGCCTAATCCCTAGGTGCAGCCCCTGGTCGGGCTCAGAGCAGGGCCAATTGGGGATTTGGGGCGCCGTCCCTGTCATGCACAGAGCAGGGCGGATGGGGAGGTTGCGATGCCACCCTCAGTCATGCTCAGGGTAGGGCCAATTGGGGGATTGGGGCACCGCCCCCTGTCACACTAAAGGCAGGGTCGATGGGGAGGTTGCGGCGCCACCCCCTGTCACGCACAGAGCAACACCAATCTGGGGGTTAGGGCGCTGCCGCCTGTCATGCACAGAGCAGGGCCGATCAGGGGGTTGGGGAGCTCCCCCCTGTCATGCACAGAGCAGGGTCGATCAGGGGGTTGGGGAGCTCACCCCTGTCATGCAAAGAGCAGGGTCGATCAGGGGGTTGGGGAGCACCCCCCCCCCGTCACACACAGAGCAGGGCCCATCAGGGGGTTGGGGAGCTCCCCCCTGTCACGCACAGAGCAGGGCCCATCAGGGGATTGAGGAGCTCCCCCCTGTCACTCACAGAGTAGGGCCGACAGGGGAGTTGGGGCACCGCCCCCTGTCACACACAGAGCAGGGCTGATCAGGGGGTTTGGGCGCTTCCCCCTGTCACAATGATCCCGGTGCCGAGAGGCCTCGCGGCTGTACTGATCCCGGTGCTGGGAGGCATATTACCCTTTTACTATATAGGATAGAAGCCTGGTGCACGTGTGGGGGCCGGCTGGTTTGCCCTGAAGGGTGTCCTGGATCAGGGTGGGGGTCCCCACTGGGGTGCCTGGCCAGCCTGGATGAGGGGATGATGGCTGTTTGCAGCTGGTCACACACCCTTCAGGGTGGGGGTCCCCACTGGGGTGCCTGGCCAGTCTGGGTGAGGCACTGAGGGCTGTTTTCAGGCTGGCGGGTGACTGAAGCTCCCAACCGCTCCTTTTTTTCTTTTTTCTTTTTTATTCTGGGCCAGCTTTAGCTCTGAGGCTCCAGCTCTTAGGCCTCCACTGCTGAAAGCAGGTATCTGGTTTGTTTGGGTTCTATAATTGAAACAATGTATAACTCCAGCTCCGAGATCCCAGGCTCACTGAAAGCAGGTTTCTGGGGTTTTGTTTAGCTTCTATATTTGTTACAATGTTTCTTAAACTGTAAGCTCAGAGGCCGGCAAGGCAGGCGGGGAACGTTGGAATCCTCCGTCACTGAAGCAAGCAAGCCTCATGTTAGTTTCAAGCTGCCTGGCTGCTGGCAGCCATCTTGGCTGGCAGTTAATTTGCATATCTCGCTGATTAGCCAATGGGAAGTTTAGCGGTCGTACACCAATTACCATGTTTCTCTTTTATTAGATAGGAGGATACACACATAGACACAGACAACAGTGTGGTGATAGCCAGAGGGAAAGGGGGGTCAGGGAACACAGAGGTGAGCAAAGGGGGGAAATGGGGACAGAAAGAGACTTTGCTTAGTTTGATGGTAGCATGCTGCAGTGTGCAGATGTTTTGTTGAGTTGTACAATTGAAACCTGTATGGTTTAATGTCACCCCAATAAAGTCAATAAAAAAAGAAGAAAGACTATAAAACCCCAAGAAATATATGAGGAGATTCCAAAGAGAAATACAGAGTACCATTACAAAACACACTTTTCTTCTTCCTGGGCAACCAACTCTGAGGTGGAAGCAACAGGTAGCCAGCACATTGAAATTCAGTAACTGACTTTCATTTTACAAACCATAGTTCTGATCTAAAAGGAAGCAAAAGGACTCAAACAAGGACCTTTAGTGAAGATCGACCAGTAATTACCTGGGGTGCTGTATGTTCTACTTTTGTTTGCTGAATAATAGGGTACTCTCGGGTGCTCTCATAATTACATCATAGTCACTCACTCAAGGCACTCCACCAGCTATCAGCTTTGCACAATTTGAGTTGTTTTAGCCAAGTAAATGGAAGTAATGGGAAAAATAATTACCTTAAATTGTATGAAACCCTTAGGAAAAATTGGTTTTATTCACCTGATATCTGAGTCATCACAAGTACTCTTTTTGAAAAGTGTCCTGCAATTTGGGTTTATAAAAAGCCTTCTTTCATTGTTTATTAATTAACAGCAGGGTGATCAATGTTGTATAGCAAATGGACACTGAAGAAAGAGGTCTGGGATAAAGAGTAATTTTATGACTAGTCTTTTATTCTTCCCAATCATTTTTTCCATTAGTAGAACTCCCAAGGATAGCAATGGCACACAAGCTTTTTGAAATGTCAGTGAAAGCTGAAACCAGCTAAAATAGTAGTTTGTTGCTGCATATAAGATTTTATAGAGGCAGCAGTTCGTCAAGGTTAGTGTGAAGGTGAAAAAGAAAAAAATATATGATATGATACAATTGAAAAATAGATGTATTTGTGGTTACCACCCTGGAATGGGAACAATTACTACCTTGCAAAGAGATTTTTACTTTATCACTTCTTTTCACCTTAGGGGACAATAAAGGCAGGTTAGCATGGCCCACAGGGCCTCAGGAAAGCATTTATAATCATGATATTGCATTTATTTTTATATAAGTTACACCTTATTTTACTGTGGATTCAGTTATCCTTCTCCATAGCCGGGAAAATCTAAAATGTTTTTCTTGCCCTTGTCCTACTCTTGAACACTACCACAGTCTTCTACTGAATTTGTATTTCTGTCTGCCTCTTAAAAATAGCTTTAGAATTCCATGCATAAATGATACATCAAATATTTTATACCAGAAAAATATTAGTTTGAATGCTAATGCAATATATTTTCCTTTTTATTGAATTTATTGGGGTGACCCTGGTTAACAAAATTATACAGGTTTCAGGTGCACAATTCAAACCCATCAACTATACAATATATTGTGTCTTCACTCCAAGTTAAGTTTCCTCCCATTACCATTTACACAATAGAATACTATTCAGCTATAAAAAAGGAAACCTTACCCTTTGCTACAGCATGGATGAACCTGGAGAGCATTATGCTAAGTGAAATAAGCCAGTCAAAAAAATATAAGCACCATATTATTTTGCTAATGTAATATTTATATGTGCTCTCTAATTGTTCCTCTAACAGTAAACAGTGTTGGAGAACTACCATGGAGAAATACCATCTTGAAAATGATATTGATGCTGGACCTTGTGAGGTATGGGTGATGGTGCTGATAACAAGAGTGCAAACTGTGACATTTTGAGGAGTAGTTAAATAGAGTTATTGATAATAACAACAGTCATATCCATAAATTATGACTAATCAGAAACTTCAGTTACTCTATTTATAAACCAAAGTAAATGATGATAAGAATCCAGTTAAAACCAAAGTAAATGATGATAGGAAGCCAGTTAAATCAGAATAATGTAACAGAGCCCATGGAAAGAATTTCTTGATGTGAGACAATGAGCACTTTTAAAATAATGTCCATTACTTGTTACTTACATAAAAATTAATTCATTTTAATTACATGAATTTTTAAAAATAAAGACAATATAAAGAAGATTGAAGTAATTTACCACTTCAGATAATATACGTTTTTTTTGTGTATTTTGCTAGAGTGTTTTTCTTGTGAATATATACATTTCATATGTAGTACAACCAGTATTATATTTTCATATAATTCTCTTTTCAATTTTTATTATTTCATTAGCATTTTCCCATTTCATTAAGTATTTTTCAACAACATGATTTTTATGGAATTGATACTAATTCATTTATTCAATTAATATTTATTATGGAGTCCACATAATACATTAAATGAATGAACCATATTTTATGACACATTGTTAGACATTTTGATTATTTCATTGTTTAGCTGTTATGAATAAGGCTCACATAAATATCATTATACGTAAATCTTTAATTTTTATTCTGACAATTTTTTTTCGGATATATGCTGGAATTAGAAATCCTAGATCTGAATATATGTGCATTTGTAAGGCTTTTAATATATGTTGCCAAATTGAACTCCAGTTATATCATTTATAGTGTGTAGCACATGAGATAGCCATCTTACCCTACACTTGTCAGTATTAAATGTTATCCTTTAGAAAAGCTTTATGAATATGAAAGGCAAAAATACATTTTTGTAACCTATAGGGTATAAAAATAGATTTTTATAACCTATATCATTTTGATATGTCTCTTCGATTTTCATTAGTATCACACCATTTAAATATTGTCTATTAAAAATAAAGTATAATATCTAGTTAAATTCCCCAACCCTTATTATTTTGCTTTAAAATTATATATATACTAGAGGCCCAGTGCACAAAAATTTGTGCACTTGGGGCGGGGTCAGTCAGCCTGGCCTGTGCCCTCTGGCAGTCTGGGACACCTCAGGGGATGACCACCTGCTGGCTTAGGCCCGCTCCCCGGGGGATTGGGCCTAAGCTGGCAAACAGACATCCCTCTGGCAGCCCGGGAGTCCTTAGGGGATGTCCACTTGTCAGCGGGGAGCAGGCCTAAGCTGCAGTCAGACATCCTTAGCGCTGCTGAGGAGGCGGGAGAGGCTCCCACCACCACCACTGTACTGGCAGCCATCATCCTGGCTTGTGGCTGAGCAGAGCTCCCCCTATGGGAGCACACTGACCACCATGGGGCATCTCCTGCATTGAGCGTCTGCCCCCTGGTGGTCAGTGTGTGTCATAGCAACCAGTCATTCCCAGTCGTTCTGCGGTTAGGGTCAGTTTGCATATTACCCTTTTATTATATGGGATAGAGGCCTGGTGCACAGGTGGGGGCCGGCTGGTTTGCCTTGAAGTGTGTCCCAGATCAGGGTAGGGGTCCCGCTGGGGTGCCTGGCCAGCTTGGGTGAGGGGCTGATGGGTGTTTGCAGGCTGGTCACACCTCCTTTAGGGTCGGGGTCCCCACTGGGGTGCCTGGCCAGTCTGGGTGAGGGGCTTAGGGCCATTTTCAGGCTGGCCATGCCCTCTGGTGATGGAAGCTCCCAGCCTCCCCTTTTCTTCTTTTTTTTTTTAATTCTGGGATTTTTTTTACCTTCTAAAATTGAAACTTTGTTGCTTTGAGTGGAGCTCAGAGCTGGCCATGGCAGGGAAGCTTGGCTTCCTGCTCGCTCCAGCTCTGTGGCCACAGCCGGCTGAAAGCAGATATCTGGGGTTTATTTACCTTCTATAATTGAAACTTTGTTGCTTTGAGTGGGGCTCAGAGCCAGCTGGGAAGCTTGGCTTCCTCCATCATTGGGGCAACCAAGCCTCCTGCTTGCTCCAGCTCTGAGGCTGCCGGCCACCATCTTGGTTGGGTTAATTTGCATATAGTCGCTCTGATTGGCTGGTGGGCATGGCTTAAGGCATAGTGAATGTACTGTCAATTTGCATGTTTATCTTTTATTAGTGTAGATTGGCCATTTATTATGCCAAATCAACTTAAAAAATGTCCACTTCCTTAAATTTACAAATCACTGTGAAAGGGATTAGACAGATTTACAATATTGAGCCTTAGCATCCAGGAGTATGGTAAACAACTCTTATTTTTCTTTTGTTTTCCTTTAAAAAGTTTTGTAGTTCACCTCACATATATCCTGCATGTTCTTATTTTGGTTTTGTTTATTTGTAGATATTTTATGGTTTTATTATGATTGTGAATTGAATATATTTTTGTTAATTTTTTATTTATTTGCACTGACATATATATTTGAGAGAGAGAAGCAATGAGAGAGAGAAAGGAATGCTTTCTTTTCATCTATAAAAGCTGTCAAATTGTTCCCTAAAATGTTTTAGGTTCCTATAGTAGATAATTTTCAGTGGCATGATTATTTTTCTGAGTATTACTGAGTTTATTTTCTTTTGTCCAGCGATTTTTCATGGGCCTTCTTTTTTTCTTTATTCATCTTCAGACAAGAAGAGGATCCCTCCAGAATTAGTGTTTCCCAAAACACAGGCCAGGAACTACTTCTTTTTTGCTACCAAGCAATGGGAGTTGTCTTATTGGCGAGGGTGGGGGAGGGGGGCATGTATAGGCCACTAATTGGGTTTCTTCATTCTGATGTAGTGACCTTGTAGTTATTATAAATTGCACTCAATTTTTAGGAAATGCTTACTTTTGCCCTGACCAGTTTGGCTCAGTTGGTTGAGCATCATCCCGTGTTCTGAATGGGCACTGGTTCAATTTCCAGTCAAGGCACATGCCCAGGTTGCAGATTTAGTCCCTGGTAGGAGTGTGTAAGGAAGGCAATGGGCCAGTGTTTCTCTCTCACATTGATGTTTCTCTTTCTTTCCTTCTCCCTTCCTCTCTTTCTAAAATTAATAATAAAAATTTTAAAAGTTTACTTTTGGTTTTTCTTCTATGATTTCCTTAGTATTTTAGTAAGAATTTGGTACAGAAACTTTTAAGAGATTTTTATAACCTATATCATTTTGAAAACAAAGCAGAAAAATGGGCTATTGAATTTTTCTCCCATGCTTTATTCTCTCAAATAAATGGAACTTCACTCTCTCCTCCTCCAAATAACTTTGAGGGGGAAAAATGGATAAAATAAAACCTATCCTTTATAAAAATTTAAAAAGAGAAGTATCAAATGAGATCCTCTTATTCTGATTTTCTTCTTAGAAGCATGTAAAATGGAATCACATCATATTTTAATCTGAAGTTATTATAAACTAGTGGCCTGGTGCACAAAATTTGTGAATGGGGTGTGTCCCTCAGCCCAGCCTGCACCCTCTCCAATCTGGGACCCCTCGGGGGATGTCCCACAGAGATCGGGCCTAAACCAGCAGTTGGACATCCCTCTCACAATCTGGGACCACTGGCTCCTAACCGCTCACCTGCCTGCCTGCCTGATCACCCCTAACCACTCTGCATGCCAGCCTGCTTGCCCCCAACTGCCCTTCCCCCAGTGGCCTTCTTGCCCCCAATTACCCCCTCCTGCCAGCCTGCTCATCCTGAACTGCCACCCCCCACTGGCCTGCTTGCCCCCAACTTCCCCCCCTCCACTGGGGGAGGGGGGCATGTATAGGCCCCCAACTGCCCTCCCCTCCTGGCCTGATCACCCCTAACTGCCTCTGCCTCAGCCCTGCCACCATGGTTTTGTCTGGAAGGACATCCAGAAGGTCTCCCAGAAGGTCTCCTGGAAGGTCTCCCAGTCTAATTAGCATATTACCCTTTTATTAGTATAGATGTCCAATTTGCCTTAATGAACAGCTTCCACTGAGATCTTAAACCTCTACTTAAGAGGCAGATATATTAATTAAGGTTCTTTGGTTTGTAGATGAAAAAACTAAAATTAACTCAAGCTAAAAAGAAATGTATTGGAAGAAAATAGGAGTATTTCACAAAGCTAATGAAAGAGTACATTAAATAAACCATATTAGGAACATTTGTTTTTCTTTTCACATGTCTGGTTATTCTTTTCTACTTTATACTGATTCCTGCAAAATGGTGGAGATCATAGTATATTACCAGATCTCAAGTTTTCCTCTTAGATGCACTAACTCAACATTCAGGTAGGAAATATTCCATGGAAGGACAGTCTGATTTGGGTTCATTACTAAACCCTGGAGCACTCAACTAAGGGTGTGTTGAGCAAAATGCCCGAGTACAACAGTATTGAGCATACTCCCATGTGTATCTGAGGAATAATTAGAAGTTGTCCAGTTATACCAAGAAGTTAGTGTTATGCCAGTACTGCATCATGCCATGGAGGCAAAGGCATCCCCACATTTTAAAAATATCTTTATTGTTGAAATTATTACAGATGTCCCTCTTTTTCCCCCCATAGCTCCCTTCCACCTGGTTCCCACCCCATCCCAGCCCCTTGACAACCTATTCTCTGTGTCCATAGGTACTGCATACATGCATATAAGATCTTTGGAAAGGGAGTATGGGGGGGTGGGGGAAGAGATGAGGCATCCCCACATTTTTGGTAATTAGTCAGATATTAGTAATAATAGTCATGTCTATTACTGATAATAGACAATAATAATAATAATAATAATAACAATAATAATAATGTCCTTCCTAGGCTCTAATAATAGTAGTGTCCTTCCTAGGCTATTGAGTGAATTCAAGAAATTAATAAGACAAAGAACCGAAATTGGTTGATTGTGTTCTGAGTCTTTCAATCAGTTCTTAAGGTGTTAAGCAGAGCTTATCTATCCCAAATATTTACTTCTCTTTTAAAATCAATCTAACTACGGAACTTTACATATAATTTTAAGTATGTATTACAGGATGTTTTTAAATTAGATTGTTATCATTCTATTTAATCTTTGAAGTTATTTTCATAAAATATATAGACCATTATAATCAGGTCACCCTCTAATTAGAAATGTTGAGGAATTATTTTCCCATTCTTTTCTTTGTCATTATAGATACTTTATAAATCTTAAAAACAACCTATGATTTTAAAGAATTCCTTAAGTCAAGCACATTTTCAAAAGAAGAAATAATCTTGAAACATAAGAAACCACTGGGAAATGTAGCATCATTTTATAAATTCATTGGGTAACTTGCAGTGACATTCTGTTCCTTCCACACCATTGTAACAAGAACAAAGAACCAAATGATGACACAGCTGTCTCAGCTGGCATAGTTACTTACAGTTTATAATGTTTGATTATTTCAATTCAATTCAGTTTTGCTCATTCTTCTTACTGGAGAGGTGCAGTGCCTACTAGATAGACTTACAAATTTGGGTTATGTCTGCTTTTGTTGAAGAATGCATTCAAGGAAACATTTCAGATTTCAGAGGATTTGGAACAAAAAAAGGCAGTATGTAAGACCAAAAATATAGATATGGCTATATGTGGGGGACTAAAAAATAGCACTGGGCTTTAGTCCCAGCTGTCTTGATATGTGACATCTGAGTCTTAGTTTCTCATCTATGAAGTCAGATTTGGAATAGATGATCTATAAAGGAAGTGCCTTTGCAATGCTGGCAGCTGATATTTCTGTGAAATAGTTTATTTTAGTATGCAAAGATACAGGTAGTTTAGAAACAATTGGTTATTATCCCTGGCTAATTGTGCAGTTACATTTGAAAGAAGCTTCAGGAGACTGAGTGACTTTTCATTTTCATCTTTTCATATTCTTAGTGAAGATTTGGCTCATAACCCACAAAGACATTATGAAAATGACCCTATTCATTTTATCTATGCCAAGCACTTTTAAATAATGATTACTTTCTCCTGTTTCATTATGTAGCTAGGAGATGTACTTTCAATTGCATGTTAACTCCTTCTGCCCATGTAACAATTTTCTCTGTAACATTCCTGAACTATATTATGTGTACTTATGGAATAATAAAAATTTCACATATTACTTTTCTCACATAACTGTTTTAAATATGCTTCTTTCAAAAGAAATTTTTCCATAAAGATTTTTTAATGAGTCAAATGCAATCCTTATCTTTAAATCTGCAAAAACCTTTTTATGGAATATATCTAGTTCATTCTCATTACCCAAGGTTTCAAAAGAAAGAGCACCATAATGGGGTAACTCCTGTGGCGTGAAGCACTAGGCAGTGAGGGACAAAAGATAAATTTATTCCTAATAGACACTGCAAATGGAATGCTTTCTATCCTGTGTGACTTTAGAAGGTGTGCTACATTTTGAAGGTTAAGAGAAAAATCAGTTTTTCACTTCAGTAATAGTTCAATTAATATTTCCTGGCCCTGATTTGATTCATTTTCAAATTATACCATTAAGGCAGTTATAAAATAAATGTGTTCCATCAGTCATAGTCTCTCTATGTTAACAACTCTCAGATATTTATTATTTGAGCTGATTTTTTTTCCTTTAGCAGCTGGTCCCATGTGGATATTGGAACCATATGCATATCAGACATTCACAAAACATGTCAAGTACTACTATTTGCATACCATATTGTAATTTACAAAGCACTTTTGTATCTATCTCCCCAAATCTTCATAATGTCCATCTAAGAAAGGCTGGACTAGAATTATCAATCCTGTTCAATTATATTTACTTTTACAAAGTTAATTCTGCATAGTATTTTGCTTTCACAGTTTTATTTTTTAAATAATTTGTTAACTTTTTATTACATTAGCTGCAAAATAGCTGCACATTAATCAATGTATACCTCCAAAACCAGCACATCAAAGTCAACATGCCTACAACTGAACTCATTGTCTTCCCAACCTCTCCATCTTCTACTTACCATCTACTTAACATATACCAAAGGTAATCATCCTCCTTTTTGGTGTTACTTCATTTGTCACCATTTCCCTAATGTTCCAGTCCAGAAACCCCTTTCTTTACCAAGCCTTCCATAGTCAAATGAGTTACCTGGTTCCATAGCAGCTATATCAGCAACAACTACTATTGCACATTTCACTGTCCTTCACTGCCACTGCCATAGTTCTATTGCAATAGCCTTATACTTATATTCACAATCTCTAGTCTAGCTAGTCTCCATTTTTTCATGCTGCCCAAAACATTGTTTTCTTGAAACACAGCTTAGAATCTGTCACATCCCTCATCAAATACCTTCAGTGATGAGAAGTACAAAGTAATTCTTTGACGTTCAATGAGTTTAAATTCTTTCTCAATGATTTAAACTTGAGTTTGTATGAATCTAAAGCATGACTTTTTCCAGTATAATATGTTGACTTTAAAAAAATATTTTTATTGATTTCAGAGAGGAAGGGAGAGGGAAAGAGATAGAAGCATCAATGATGAGAGAGAACCATTGATCAGCTGCCTCCTGCACACCCCACACTGGGGATTGAGCCCGCAACCCAGGCATGTGCCCTTGACTGGAATTGAACCCAGGACTCTTCAGTCTTCAAGCCAACGCTTTATCTACTGAGCCAAACCAGCCATGGCTATGCTGACTTTTTGAGCTTTATATTGAGCAGGAAACATAAAATTGGGCCTTCAAGTGGTGAGGTGGAGACCCTTAGCCCTTAGATTAAGGATCACTAGTTAGCTCTTCTTGTTAGAGCCTGCAAGTTTTTTCAATCCTCTTTGAATGCCTCATACTTAGCCTGTGTCTGGGAGCTCTTGACTGTCAAAATTAGAACTCTTGCTCTAGCCATAGTCTTCACCTTGGTATTTCTTGCCATGTCCTATCTACTTCCTTAGACAAGCATTAGAAACATCCCCCATAATTATGTGTAGTTAGCCTAGTACAGAAGATGGTGGTCATTATGTTTATTTATCACCATCTTTGTTGAAACCTCATGAGAAACTACCAGCATTACTTATTTAGAAAGTGTGTGACATAATGGACAAATATTCACAAACATAGGTAGTAGTCCTAGATCTTCCACTGGTTGTCTAATTTGGGGGCAGATCATTTGACCTCTTTACGTTTTAGTTTCCTCTTCCCAACACAAATTAGGTATTTATCAGTATCTACTGACTGGGAAAATATGCAATGATAAAATGCTGTCCAGAATTAAAGAACACTTACATGCAGTTACATTTTATTGTATAACAGTGCATATATCAGGGGTGGGCAACCCCTGGCGCGTGTGCCAAACATGGCACGCCAGTAACTTTTGCTGGCACGCGAAACCCTCTCTTATAATCTTCCATTTACAATTTTTGTGAACATTTGAATGACTTAAATGTTAAATTACAAGGAACTGGCAAGACACTTGATGTTATGTTTGGTTACATAAAGGCTTTTGAAAAGAAACTGGAAGTCTTTAAGAGGGATGTGAATGGTGGAGATTTAGGTATTTCCCAAACCTCAAGAGGCACATCAAAGCCTTCAAAAGCTGTTTTTAAACATCATCGAGTCAACTATTAAGCAGTTCTCAAGATTTGCGAAATTCAGAGAACTGGAAGAGACAGCAAAATTCATGAGGTTTCCAGACAGCATGAAACTGGAGGAACTAAACTTACAAATGTTTTCATGGATAGACATGGCTGACTTTGAAATGCAGTTGATTGAATTTCAGAGTAGCTCAATTTGGAAGCAGAAATTTATTGACCTGAGAGTTGACTTGGAAAACATTGAAAAAAAGCGATTAGAGACAGGAGTACCAGAGAAAAGTGTCGAAAACGAACTACTGAGGACTTGGAATGCCATTCCAGAAATTTTTTTCTGTTTAGAAAACTTTGCAACAGCGTTACTCTCCATGTTTTCATCCACATACACTTGTGAATCTTTGTTCTCAGTGATGAATTTTGTTAAGTCTCATAATAGGAGTAGCCTGATGGATGAAAGTAGTAGCTCGTGCATATCTCTGAAGGTCACGAAATATAAACCTGATGTAAAATCTGTCATCAGTGATGCAGCAGCAAAAGTCCCACTGATAATATCAAACGGAGTCATAAAGTTTTCTGTCAGACTATCAGTGTACATGTATACATTAAAAAATAAATGTATTTTTTCATCATCATATACTGTGTTTTTGTCTTTCGAATTTTATTATTTCTTCAAGGTTCTTCACATACATACACCTTAAGAGATATCAAGTAGGCGTAACATATTCTCAAAAAATTAGGGTTGTCATGCAGAAGAATTTTGAGTCAGAGATTTTGATGGTTTTGGCATGCATTCACAAAAAGGTTGCCCACCCCTGGCATATATAGATGAGATATATTTTTTGTTCCATTTTCAGTTAATATTTGGTATACACATGAATTTGTGGTTCTTTGTCATAACTCTATGGTCACTTGAGATCCATTTGTTCCTGTGACAAAGACTATTAAGTCGCTTCCAATACCCATTCTCAACTTATTATATGATCAAATAACTTTTAGTTGGCCACATAGCTGCCTGAATAGTAATTTTATTCCATGCCCTCTCATGCAACTATGAGTAGCCATGTCACTAAGTTATGACCAATGAGATGTCAACATAAGTGAAATGCGCAACATTTGGGAATGCTAAAGAAAAAGCATGACCTCTTCTTCATTTATCATCCCTTTCCTGCTGGCAGGAGTGCAGAAATTATGTCTGTGGCTGGAGATGCCATTTTGGGTCATGAACTGGGAATCTATGTTGATAAAGGTAGAGCAATAATACTGTGAACCGGTAACACTGATTGTTTTCCAGCACCCATACTAGCCTGATACACCAAGCTGCACCTTTATGTGAAAGAAATAAATTTTAATCCATTATTATTTTATGTTTTCTGTTACAATAACTGAACAATATTTTAATTAATGCAGCTGGAAATCACGAAATAATGTATATAAAAGAGATGATCAGGTGACTTCTTGTGATTGCTTAGGTCAGGTTCTCCCTTTCTTGAGCTAACTTCCTTTGGGTTTGTCCTCTTATGCTTTAAAACTGCTGGGTTATAGACTTGTGAGCCTCTGCAAGTTCAGAAAAATCTCTCTTCCCTTAAGCAGCACATCCCATGCTATATTAGTTATTTTGACCTTCAAGAGCACTTATGCATATCAGTTCTCTGAGAAGCCCTCTGAATTCTCTGAAGCTATAATATACAGTACTTCTTATAAGAAGCTTCATTGAAAGTAATAGGCTGGCAGATTTGTGGTGCTGTCTGTTTCCATGTATATTCAAGATAGCATTGCAACTTCATAATGCTTCTTGTTATTCGCAAGGTGATTAGAGTGTTGAAACTGAATAGGAAATGACACAATTTACTTTATAGAGTATATTGCAAAATATTATAAACAATAAAAAATTATTCAGAATTAACAGAACATAAAGCACTTTTTTTCTAGTGAAATTATAGGTGGAATTGAATCATATCAGTGTATTAATGAAACATCCTATTAGTTTTCAGTTATAGTCCTGAACAACAGCTCTCTCTCTCTCTCTCTCTCTCTCTCTCTCTCTCTCTCTCTCTCTCATATTGAATTGAAATTATGGGTTAAACCAGAAGATAATCCTATTGACTGGACATGAAATGAATTACATTATAATGATTATATTATCATATTTTAGTATGCACATGTAAATGTATTAAACTATTTAGGAAGCCAAAATCATCACATTCGAATCTGAAAGTGTAATTGTTGTAAAAAGGCCTATTGGTTGGGCTGCAAACAATAAGATATCAGCACGTCCTCTTGTTTTTATGTAATCCATTATTCCCTCAACTTTACAATGTTAGTTTGAGGTATTTAATGCTATTAACTGTTGCAATGAGATATTGTAAAGCTTTTTCTTTCTTTGTTAGGATTGAGGATATTTGCCTACAAGCAAATACTTAAAGAACTGTGCACTTAATGTTCTGATCCTAATTGCAACAGTGCATCACTGTGGCATCTCCATTGACTTGTTCAATATCCCAGAGACAGCTATGTCTACTAATTGTAGAGAATCAGGAAGATAAACTCTATGTGAGCCTTCTATTTATTCATATATGGAGCACATCTGTTGACAACTTAAATGTTTATTAATAAGTAAAGGACTTCGGCCTCATTCAAAATTAATACAAGATAAATTCGTTTTCTCTCTCCAAATACAGAATTTGAATGGAAACTGAAGCAGGGGTCTCTCTTCAGTACTCCAGTTGTGCTTTCAATTTGCAGAGCCAGAAAACAATTCTCAAAGCATAGGTTTACTTTCAGAGAAAGAGAGAGGAAATAGTTTTTAAAAGAGAGAGTATTTGGCTATCATTGTAGGAAAATGCATAAATAATTTTATAGGCTATGCCAAAAGAAACATAGACACTTCATGGGCCGCATGGACCCTATTGCTAGTTAGTGTACTGGCTGTGAGCTATTGCTGTAGGTTTCAGGGCCAGTACTGACAAATCCTATCAAAAAACATAAAGAGAAGGCCATTATCATCCATTATCATCCACACTATGAAAAATATATTTAAACGCTCAGCAAGGTGAGAATAAAAAGATCATACCTCAACATAAGAAAAGCCATGCATGACAAACCCACAGCCAACATCATACTCAATGGGCAAAAACTAAAACCATTTCACCTAAGAACAGGAACAAGACAAGGATTCCCATTCTCACCACTCCTGTTCGATATAGTGCTGGAAGTACTAGCCATTGCAATTGAGACAAGAAGAAGAAATAAAAGGTATCCAAATTGGAAAAGAAACAGTAAAACTGTGCTTCTTCACAGATGACATGATACTGTACATAGAAAACCCTAGACTCCATAAAAAAAATTATTAGACTTAATAAATGAATTTGGCAATGTAGCAGGATACAAAATTAATGTCAAGAAATCAATGGCATTTCTATACACCAATAGTGAACTTACAGAAAGAGAGACTAAAAAAACAATCCCATTTACCATCGCACCAAAAAAAGTAAGATACCTAGGAATAAACTTAAGTAAGGAGGTAAAAGACCTGTACACGGAAATCTACAGGACACTGAAAAAAGAGATAGAGGAAGACATAAACAGATGGAAGAACATACCGTGTTCATGGATTGGTAGGATCAACATCATTAAAATGTCCATACTATCCAAAGCAATCTATAGATTCAATGCACTCCCCATTAAAATACCAATGGTATATTTCACAGACCTAGAACAAACTCTCCAAAAATTCATCTGGAATAAAAAAAGACCCTGAATAGCTGCAGCAATCCTGAGAAAGAAGAACAAAGTAGGTGGGATCTCAATACCAGTTATCAATCTGTATTATAAAGCCACACTTCTCAAAACTGCCTGGTACTGGCACAAGAACAGACATATAGACCAATGGAATAGAATAGAGAACCCAGATATCGACCCAAACCAAGCTCAATTAATATTTGACAAAGAAGGCAAGAACATACAATGGAGTCAAGAACTCTCTTTAATAAATGATGTTGGGAAAATTGGACAGATACATGCAAAAAAAAAAAACCCTGAAACTAGACCACCAACTTATACCATACACAAAAAGAAACTCAAAATGGATAAAGCACTTAAAGATAAGACAGGAGACCATAAAAATACTAGAGGAATTTACAGGAAGCAAAATCTCAGACATATGCCGAAGCAATTTCTTCACCAATACAGCTCCTAGGCAATGGAAACTAAAGAGAAAATAAACAAATAATAAACAAATGGGACTACATCAAAATAAAAAGCTTTTGCACAGCAAACAAAACCATCAACAAAACAACAAGAAAGCCCACTGCATGGGAGAACATATTTGCCAATCTTATCACCGATAAGGGTTTAATCTCCAACATTTACAGGGAACTCATACAACTTAACAAAAGGAAGATAAACGATCCAATCAAAAAATGGGCATCAGACCTAGATAGATACTTTTCAAAGTAGGACATAAGGAAGGCCAAGAGACATATGCAAACATGCTGAAAGTCACTAATCACCTGAGAGATGCAAATCAAAACGACAATCCAGTACCATCTCACACCTGTCAGAATGGCTAACATCAACAAGAGCTGGCGAGGATTTGGAGGAAAAGGAACCCTCTTGGCACTGCTGGTGGGAATGCAGACTGGTGCAGCCACTGTGGAGAACAGTATGCAGTTTCCTCAAAAAGTTAAAAATGGAACTCCCATTTGACCCAGTGATCCCACTTCTAGGAATATATCCCAAGAAAGCAGAGACACCAATCAGAAAGGATATATGCACCCCTATGCTCATTGTGGCACAATTTACCATAACTAATATTTGGAAACAGCTTAAGTACCCATCAGCAGATGAGTGGATTAAAATCTGTGGTACATCTACACAATGGAATACTATGCTGTGGTAAAAAAGGAATTCTTACCATTTGCAACAGCATGGATGGAACTGGAGAGCCTTATGCTAAGCGAAATAAGCCAGTCAGAGAAAGATAAATATCACATGATCTCACTCATTTATGGAATATAATGAACATAAACTGATGAACACAAACAGATCTAGAGAGAGAGAAACATTGATCAGACCATCAAACTTTATAGGGAAGGTGGGGAGGGTGGAGGTAAGGGGGAGAGATCAACCAAAGGACTTGTATGAATACATATAAGCCTAACCAATGGACATAGACACCAGGAGGGTGAGGGCATGTGTGGGCAAGTGGGGGGACAATGAGGCGATAAGGACACATATGTAATACCTTAATAAAGAAAAAAATTAAATAAAATAAGTGGCAGCATTGTAATAACCATAAAGAGTTCAATTTTATCTATGTTGTAGAAAATACTTCATAGCAATGTTTAAGTTACATAAGCATATTTCTCTCTTTGAAATTTGGGGTGGAGAACATCGCTGTTCTGGAAAGTAGTAATGTAGAGATAAATTATTACCTGAGTAAACAATGTGATTAATCCATATTCTGCAACAGTTCCTCAGTAAGCTGTGGTGTAAAAAGGAGAGCGGTCTTAGCCTTCCTGGTACAGTTGTAGTTGCTTGATTGCTATCTTTGGAATTAAATCTGTAGGTGTATTGATGCCTTTGTGGGGAAAAAACTGATTATATATTTTATTAAATTATAAGCTTGTTTGTTCTGGATCTCATAATGGTTCATACTGTAGTCTTTCTTCTTCTTCTTTTTGTGTAAAAAAAAAAGACTGTAGGGAGGCCAGATTTGTCAGGGATATAGATTTTTGTCTAGTTAAAGGTCAGGTGCTGAACAATTGATTTTATTGCTGAGCCATTGGGTCATTAAGCTGCCTGAAATAACCTTGTTACAAATGTTCATTGGTGACCCAATCTGGGACTCTGTACTTAGGACTTGCATTAGCATCTGTGCAAAATACTAAGTTGAATTTTGCTTTCAGAATTTAAAAAATGTAATCAGAGGTATGCATGCCGCAAGAATAAGATATTTGTATATGAAAATACCCATGATTTGAGGATATAAAATGCCATCTTCTTTTTCAAACCTTTTCTATGGCCTGAAATTTCACTATTACAGATTTCTTCTTCTCCTCCTCTTCCTCCTCCTCCTCCTCCTCCTCCTCCTCCTCCTCCTCCTCCTTCTTCTCTTCCTTCTCCTCCTCCTCCTCCTCCTATCTCTCCTTCTCCTTCTCCTTCATTTCATTAAAAACTGTGGCAGGAGAACCAAGATGGTGGCATAGATAAACACCTATACTTGCTGCCTCTCAAAACCACATCAAAATTACAACTAAAAGGCAGAACAACTACCACCCAGAACTGTGGGAAAGCTGACTGAGTGGAAGTTGCACAACTAGAGAAGTGAAGAAAGCGCATTGAGACTGGTAAGAGGTGCAGAGGCACGGAAAGTGCTGGCACCTGGATGTGCTGCTATTTAAATCAGGAGGGAGATACAAGCTCCTGCTTGCTCTGAACTCAGCTCCAGGTGAGACTGGGGGACACATACACATACAGGGATAAAATGGATTGTCTGGAATTGGGACAGGAATGCGAGGGTGGCTTTCTCTCAGAGGTGCTCCCAGTGATCATTTTTCCTTCATGGGGTAGAGGACGAGGAGACCCGGGGACCTTTCCTGTGCAGGGCTGACTGGCAGCCATTGTTGTTTGCTCTGCCCTGATGATTCCCAGAGACCACGCCCCACCCAATTTACAACCCCACAAAAGCTGTGCACATCAGCTTTTGCATATGAATGGCCTGTCCTCTCTCCGCCTAAAACCTGTCAAATTGCAGCTGGGTCAGAGAGCCCCAGAGCTTCCAAAAGAAGGCCCAAGGCCCCGCAGCAGCAGCCTGCCTTGCTTCACAGCTGGCCTTGTCTGGGCACTTCCAAACCCCATTCAAAGAGGAGGAATCTGCAGATGTCTCTGTAGCTCCTGCTGGGTGGCCCCAGATAGTGGCTGACCTTGCACCTCCTTGGAGATCCAAGAGCCAGTGTACCCAGTGGTCAGAGTGAGACCATACCAGATTACATCTCTTCACATCCATAAGAGAAACACTCAAGGGGCAGACTCAGTGAACACCAAAGCCCCACTGAAGCAACTCCTGCCCCATAAGGGTTTCTCCTGCGCAACAGATCTTCCAGAGTAGACACAGCTGGTCATCACAGCCAATTGGCTTGGAGGTCAATTCCTCCCAGTGGTACCAATAGCAATCAAGGGTTAACTGCAACAAGACTGTGCAAACAGCCCACAAAGGGGTGCACCAAGAGCATCCACCTCTGGTGACTGGGGAGGCTGAGCCACTGGACCCTATAGGACACCTACCACACAAGGCCACTCTATCAACTCAAGGAGACTTAGCAGCTACCCAGTACATAGAAACAAACACAGGAAAGCAGCCAAAATATGGAGACAAAGAAACAAGTCACAAATGAAATAAATGGATTAAAAGCAAAATACTGGATATAGAGTTCAAAACCACGGTTATAAGGTTACTCAAGAATCTTCTAGAAACCTCCAAAAAATTTAGTTGGACCCTCAAGGATATGAAAAAGGACCAATCAGAAATTAATCATACACTGACTGAAATAAAGAATAATACACAGAGATCCAACAGCAGACTAGAGGATCCCAAGAATCAAGTTAAAGATTTGAATCACAAAGAAGCAAAAAACACCCAGAAAAGTAAAAAGCAAAAAGAATCCAAAAATATGAAGATAGTGTAAGGAGCCTCTGGGACAACTTCATGTGTACCAACATCTGAATTATGGGGGTGACAGAAGAAGAGAGAGAGCAAGATATTGAAAACCTATTTGAAGAAATAATGACAGAAATCTTCCCCTACCTGGTGAAAAAATAGACTTACAAGTCCAGGAAGCACAGAGAACCCCAAACAAGAGGAATCCAAAGAGGACCACACCAAGATACATCATAATTAAAATGCCAAGGGCAAAAGACAAAGATAGAATCTTAAAAGCAGCAAGAGAAAAACAGTTAGTTACCTACAAGGGAGTACCCATACAACTGTCAGCTGATTTCTCAACAGAAACTATGCAGGCCAGAAGGGAGTGGCAAGAAATATTCAAGGCGATGAATAGCAAGAACCTACAACCAAGATTACTCTACCCAGCAAAGCTATCATTTAGAATTGAAAGTAAGGTAAAGAGTTTCACAGACAAGAAAAAGCTAAAGGAGTTCACCACCAAACCAGTATTATATGAAATGTTGAAGGGTATTCTCTAAGAAGAGGAAGAATAAGAAAAAGGTAAAGATAAAAAAAAATTATGAACAACAAAATGACAACAAATTCATATCTATCCACAAGTGAACCTTAAAATCAAATGAATAAAAAACCTGATGAACAGAACAAACTAGTGAATGTAATAGAATCAGGAGCATGGAAAGGGAGCAGACTGACAATTCTTGGGGGGAACTGGTTGTGGAGGATGCAGGAAGAGATTGGACAAAGAGTTTACACCTATGGACGAGGTCAGTGACGGGGGGAAGGCCCGGAGTGAGGTGGGAACTGGGTGGAGGGAAGCTATGGGGGGAAAAAAAAAGAACATCTGTGATAATCTGAACAATAAATATTTTTAAAAATTAAAAAAAAATGTCCAGTAATCCCCCACAAAAAAAACAAAACAAAACAAAACAAACAAACAAACTGTAGCAATGCTGGGGACTGAAATGACCAGGGTCTGGAATATGAACTTTGTTCGCAAGGACTGAACTTCATGAAGTGCAGTGGTGCTGAGTTTACCAACAGAATGGGAATGCTGAATCCCTGAGGGAATGGGCAGAGCAGCCAAGGCAAATTGTTCCTTCTTCAAAACTTTGCTAAGGAAAGGAACTTTCTGATCCTATTCTACAGAATCCAAAGGAAGTTAAGTAAAGCCCATAAAAGGAAGAGCACTAAACTTGGAATCCAGAGTTCCTGTCCCAGCTATGACAGCAATTGTGTGCTCTAGGACAAGTCGGTGAACTCTTATGAGAAAACTATGCTTCCTCAGGTAAAATATGTTAATTTGAGTTGATACTCTTGAGTATTTAGAATTTTATATTTTAGATGGCTAGAATTTGGTCCAGTATTCACTGTAGGGCATAACATCTAGCAAACTGATGAATTATGTTTCCATTTCAAGTACTTTTTACCAAATTAATTATTTATACCATATAAGTCTTCCTTGCTTATTGTTAAGGATGACTTTCAAGTTATGGTTCTGTTCTGGAATTTAAGAAGGAATATTGTATTTCCACATATGTCACAGTTGAAAGGTAATCTGGTTTTTATTTTGTCACTAAGCTTCAAGAAATTCCACTTTACACTCCACGTGTCTGTCCATTATAGATGTATACATAAAATATATCATAAACGTAATTTAGCTTTTACATTTTTTCAGGAAATAAAAACAGAATTTAATGATTCTAGATGGATGTCATACAGTAATGATTTAAAAGAATAACTTCTTATAAACCCTAAAAGTATTTCTGATGTAGCCATATTTGCTAGCTCTATAAATTCTGTTCAGAAACTTCTTATGGGTTTTTTGCAGCCTCTGAGTGTGAGTGTCCTCATGTTACATAGTTTAAATGTCTGCATCATAGCATTTTGGTGACTCTTAGTCATTTCCCTTTGAGTCAACAAATTCAGGCTGCATACATGCTCCCATGCTCTTCCAACTTCCATGCCCAGAGAAATGTATATATACACTAGAGGCCCTGGGGTCCCTCAGCCTGGCCTGCAGGGATTGGGCTGAAACTGATCTCTGGGTCTGGGGTGTGGGTGAAGCAGATTCAGAGCCGACAGTGCCCCAGCAGCAATCTAAACCATGCCGATTCCATGAGGAATTGGGCTCCCTCCTCTACTGGTTGGAGCATCTGTCCCCTGGTGGTCATTGCATGTCATAGCTACCAGGCGAGCAGTCAACCAATCGGACAGTTGCTTAGGCTTTTATATATAGACTAGTAGCCTGGTGCACGAAATTCGTGCACTGGGGTTGGGGGGGAAAGGGGCTCCTCAGTCTGGCCTTCACCCTCTCCAATCTGAGACCCCTCAGGGAATGTCCAACTACCTGTTTGTGCCCACACTTTTAACAGATAACAGCTCCATTGTTGTTTTTTTCTTATGCTTAAAACCATTGGAATTAGTAGGCATTCAAAGTGTGTATACATTTTGGGGGGACACCCTGTATATCTCTAGTCAGCGGTGAAAGAAACCAACAGCAGATTTGGAACCCCCAGACACGGAACCTCGCTCACTCCCCACATGTCTCCCCACTTCACTTTCCACCTTCATGGGCAGCAGGAGAATCAACGTTTTCTCTCATTAATTTGGAAAGGCACGTCCTGTCACCCACTGCCTGGCAGGAGTGCACTAGGCCCCAAGAAAGCGAGGCTCAGTCAGGGCAGCCTTCGCTCATGGGTGCTGGCACCCAAAGTGCACATTCCTCCTCTACAGTCGCCCCGACTATCCCACTGTTTCACTGAGAGGACGGAATTCCTCTCCACCTCTGGGTTCTTGATCTTGAACGCTGACTGAAGGCACCTCAGCGAGGGCCGCCCGTGCCCACCAGGTGTGTCTGTCTGCACCTGCTCCCACCTCAGCACCTGCATTAATCCCCTAGAGGTGATCTCCTAGCTACACTGGCCTCCGTGGGAACAGGGCATCATCACTCCGCCCTCTCACTGTCATCTCACCAGCGCCCACCCTCAGCACCCAGAACACCCAGACACTCTCCAAAGGATGTGAGCGCATCAGAGGGGATGTGTGCACATCCTGTGGGGGTGTTAGGCATGCTGGGTTGATGGAAGTGCGGTGGAGAGGCGGGGGGAACTTGTGCACACCTTGGTTTTCAACTGTTGCAGGCGCAGGAGGGTGACAGTGTGCTGGGGGATGTTCACATGCCAGGGGGGGGGGGGGTATTTGCACACCGGAGGCCTCTGGCTTTGCAGATCCGCAAACCCCCGTGGTGCAGCCAGGAGGACGTCAGTCTGGCCCACCACGGTGGCTGTCCATGCGATCCTGCACCTTCTGGGCCAGGAGGCGGATCTTGCGCAGCCACTCCTGGGCGTTGATGGCCTGCAGGCGCTACTTCAGCTCAGCCTGCAGGCTCCGCTTGGCACACTCACAGCTGTCACCACTGCCATGTGGGGAGTACAGGCAGCCCTCCGCCGCTGGCCTGCCTCCCTGTCCAGAGGCTGTCTGTGCTGCTCACCTGCACAGAATGACTGGGGCTGGGTGGAAGCCAGGCATCCTGCCCTGCCCAACCCCTGCCGATCCGCCCCTGTGCGAGCTGCTGCCCTGCCCAGCAGGGTCACAGATCCAGGTCCGGGGACCACGGACAGCCTCAAGCACTGCCCCCCGCCCGGCAGGGTCACAGATCTGTGTCTTGGTCCCACGGACAGCGTCAAGCGTTGCCCCCCGCCTGCCAGGTCATGGATCCAGGTCCCAGACCGCAGACAGCCTCAAGTGCTGCCCCACTCCCGCCAGGTCACGGATCCGGGTCCCAGACCGCAGACAGTCTCAAGCACTGCCCCCAGCACGCCAGGTCATGGATCCGGGTCCCAGACCGCAGACAGCCTTGCCCACTGCCGCCCGCCTTCAGTATGCAAATTAGATGCCATCTTGTTGCTTCAGGGTGGGGGTCCCCACTGGGGTGCCTGGACAGTCTGGGTGAGGGGCTGAGGGCCGTTTTTAGGCTGCCCATACCCCCTTCAGGGTTGGGGTCCCCACTGGGGTGCCTGGCCAGTCTGGGTGAGGGGCTGAGGGCCGTTTTCAGGCTGGTGGGTGACTGAAGCTCCCAACCTCTCCTTTTTTCTTTCTTTTTTTTTTAATTCTGGGATTTATTTACCTTCTATGGCTGTCACTGGAGCTGAGAGCCGGCTGCAGCTCTGAGGCCCGGCTGCAGCTCTGAGACCTCGGCTGCTGAAAGCAGGTATCTGGGTTTGTTTCAGTTCTATAATTGAAACACTGTTGCGATCCTGCTGGCTGAAGCCCGGCTGGACGAAAGCAGGTTTCTGGATTTTGTTTAACTTCTATATTTGCAACATTATTTCTTAGACTGCAAGCTCAGAGGCCGGCAGCGGCAGGCGGGGAACCTTGGCTTCCTCCTTCACTGGAGCAAGCAAGCCTCCTGTTCGCTTCAGCTGCCTGGCTGCTGGCTGCCATCTTGGTTGGCAGTTAATTTGAATATCGCCCTGATTAGCCAATGGGAAGCATGTCGGAACTACGGTTAATTACTATGTTTGTCTATTATTATATAGGATAGATACAGAGATAGATGATAGAGATAGAGGGAGGGAGAGAGAGAGAAAAAAGGAAGAAGGCTTACATATGAAGAAATTTTAAAAATATTGGTCTTAATTTGGATCAATTTAATGCCATTTCACAAACATTTACTGAGCATCTACTATTTTCCTTACCCTGTTTGTCTGAGGTAAAAGATTTTTGTTTGATTTGAGGGAGATACCAGTCTAGACTATATTACAAAGTCTTTCATCCTTCTGTTCTCTTATATATTGATTCCAAAAGAGAAATTATTACATTTGAAAAAGTTCCCCAATAAATCTATATTCCCCTAAATTTATATCATGACACTGCATTTATGCAAGAGACTTATGAGAATAATAATAAAAATTAAAAAACAGAGTTGATGTCCCCCTCTGGAATCTTATATGATTGTCATTTGTCAAGCAGGTCCACATAGAACCACATCTCAAGGAATCACATTTTTTTCTTATAGTGATGATATAGACTAGACTTTCAGTTAAATTTTAGAATAGACCAATGCCCCACACCTCTCAGTTTTAACGTATTCTTACTTTCATTCATTTTATTGGTATAGTTGCTTGACGCAAGTTAAATAAAATCCTGGGAATTTTGCCTCTAGTGTATGATGTTAACTACAGCCACGTACTGTTTCTTTTATGTAATACAACAGTGTAAATTTTGCCCATAGAATTTATGAAAAACATTTACAATAAGGAGATCTAGGGCTAGACTATTATCTCAGTTACATAGTAGAACCTATCTGAAGCTGTTATTATGTATTACTCTTAAACAGGGTCTGTAAAATGTTTTTAAAATTCAAGTTTATCATTGACAATGTACCATTTTTAACAATTATTTTTATAAAACATTTCACATATGTAAAAAATACATACAATGTATATGTAAGATAAAAAATTAAAAAAAAAAAAACAAGGGGTAGGGGCAGGGAGAGAGTAACCGGGGCACTTATATGAATATAGGCATAGCCCATGAACACAGATAATAGTGTGGTGAAGGCTTGGGAGAGGCGGGTATGGGGTGGAGGGTTCAATGGAAATAAAAAGGGGGACATCTGTAATACTTTCAACAATAAAAATAAATTAAAAAAATAATGACCCTACTGTGTATTCATTATCCATCTCAAAGGTAAACACTATCCTAAATTATATTTTTATATAATTTTACTATATATATATCTGTGTGTGTGTTTCATAGACATATATAGAGTAAAATGATTACTTTAGTCAAGCTCATTAATATATACATGTCCTCACTCTCTCTCTCTCTCTCTCTCTATATATATATATATAATTCTATGGGCAAAATTCATAAATTATATATATATATATATATATATATATATATATATATATATATATATAGAGAGAGAGAGAGAGAGAGAGAGAGAGAGAGAGAGACTGAGTGGCCAGATTATTATGACCACCTGACATTTACGGGCAAATTAGCTATAATTTCGCGCTGAAGTTGCTAGTGGGCCAGACCATTATAAATAGGGAAGCAGGTTGTTTACCTCAACAGTAGAAGTGATTTTTTTTTAAGATATGGGTAAACAAAGCAATTTAACAGCCTTTGAACATGGGAGATATATATATATATATATATATATATATATATATATATATATATACATACATACATACATGTATATACATATATATATACATATATATATGTGTGTGTGTGCATATATATATATATATATATATATATATATATATATATAGAGAGAGAGAGAGAGAGAGAGAGAGGCCAGATTGTTATGACCACCCCATCAGTACTTCGTTGGGCCACCTTTTGCCTTCAATACTGAGGCGATTCTTCTTGGCATTGACTCCATGAGATGTTGAAAGGTGATGCGAGGAATCTGACACCATGCCTGATAAATAGCACTGTCCAGTTCTGTGAGATTTGATGGTTGTGGAACCAGCTGCCTGATGGCTCTTTCAACTTCATCACACAAATGCTCAGTTGGATTGAGATCTGGTGATTGCGGGGGCCACCTAAGCAAGGTAAAATCTCCCTCATGTTCTTGAAACCACTCCTGCGCAATATGAGCAACGTGGCATGGCACATTGTCTTGTTGGAAGAAGCCATCTCCATTGGGATACGCTATCAACATGATAGGATGAACTTGATCAGCAATGACACTTAGGTATGTTGTGCTATTCAGACGTTGTTCCACACAAACTAAAGGGCCCAAATCATGCCAGGAAAACATGCCCCAAACCATAACACTACCCCCACCAGCTTTAAGGGTTGTACTCATGCATGTGGGGTGCATGCTTTCATGCTGTTTCTGCCAAATTCTCACTCTGCCATCTGCATGATGCAACTGGAAACGTGATTCATTGGACCACATGACTTTTTCCTAAATCTCGACTGTCCAATCCTTGTGTTCCTGTGCGAATTGGAGACATTTTATCTTGGTAACTGCAGACAGCAAAGGTGTTCGAACAGGCCTTCGGCTTCCATATCCCATATGATGCAGTGCATGGCTAATTTGCCTAGAAACGTCAGGTGATCATAATAATCTGGCCACTCAGTAAATATATTTAAAAAAAATAACACTTCAACGTCTTGTGGAGTCAATGCCAAGAAGAATCGCCTCAGTATTGAAGGCAAAAGGTGGCCCAACGAAGTACTGATGGGGTGGTCATAATAATGTGGCCACTCAATGTATATATATATGAAATCTCCCATGTTCAAAGGCTGTTAAATTGCATTGTTTACCCATATCTTCAGAAAAAACCCCACTTCTACTGTCGTGGTAAACAACCTTTTTCCCGCCCTAGCTGGTTTGGCTCAGTGGATAGAGCGTCATCCTGCGGACTCAAGGGTCCCAGGTTCGATTCCGATCAAGGGCATGTACCTTGGTTGTGGGCACATCTCCAGTAGGGAGTGTTCAGGAGGCAGCTGATTGATGTTTCTCTCTCATCGATGTTTCTCACTCTCTATCCCTCTCCCTTCCTCTCTGTAAAAAATCAATAAAATATATTAAAAAAAAAAACCAACCTGCTTCCCTATTTATAATGGTCTGGCCCTCTAGCAACTTCAGCACAAAATTATAGCTAATTTGCCTACAAAATCTGGTGGTCATAATAATCTGGCCACTAGGTGTATATATATATTCTATTAAACATTATACTATTAATTTTTTCATGATCTTGAAGTCTGTTATATACTTGTTTGACTTTTCCTTTTATATTCAATACTAGAGGCCCGATGCATGAAAACTCCTTCAAGAGTAGGCCTTCCTTCCCCCAGCTGCCAGCACTGACTTCCCTCTGGCACCCAGGACCCAGCTGGCTTCACCTGGGTTGCCTGCAGGCACCCTGAACTCCAGCTGCTTCACCTGGGCTGCCCACAGGCACCCGGGACCCAGGCTGGCTTCCCCTGGGCCCCAGCTTCATCAGGAAGGACGTCCAGAATGATGTCTAGAAGACTTCTGGTCTAATTAGCATATTACCCTTTTATTATTATTTTTTAATTTTGTTTTATTGCTTAAGGTATTACAAAGAGTAGTACATTTGTCTCCTTTTTTCTCCCCTTGACCTTCCCCCAGCTTCCCCTACCCACCCAGTGTCTTGTGTCCATTGGTTATGCTTATATGCATGCATACAAGTCCTTCGGTTGATCTCTTACCACCCACTCCAACCCTCCCTGGCCTTCCTGCTGTACTTTGACAGTCTGTTCGATGCTGCTCTGCCTCTGTATCTATTTTTGTTCATCAGTTTATAATGGTCTTTATTATCCATATATGAGTGAGATCATGTGGTATTTTTCTTTCATTGACTGGCTTATTTCACTTAGCATAATGCTCTCCAGTTCCATCCATGCTGTGGCACCCTTTTATTATTATAGATTATATTTAGCAGTAGAGTTTGTGTAAAAGAGGAATGAGGATTTCTTGTTTTAAGCCACTGAGATTTTGAAATTGTGTATTACCACAGCATAACTTAGCATATACTAACTGATAAATATATTGTCACTTAAATTTACTTAAGAGCATAGAAGAAAGAGAATATAGGTGAAGAAAAAGGAATTAAAGGTTGCAGTTGCCTGAATAATTATCTTTATACTTGTTTATTATAGTGTAGTAACTCAACCAAGTTTAGTATTAATTCTTATATAAATACATGGTATTAGATTTAGAAATAAAATTTCTTTGAATAATGGAAGGGTATACCTGTAGCAACTCTTGAAAAAGAGTTATTCTAAAACAATTAAGAGGCTGTATTAGACCATTGAAGAGAAATAGCTTTCAACACTATCAACCTACAACCTTTCAAGGCATTTAGGTGGGAAGGCTACCCTGTAGTACAGGTAGCATCTAATGGTCTTCTGTTTCAGTTGGCTACCCTAAATTACTGATGTAAAGCATCTTAAAGGACCTATCATAATGATAAGGCTCCTGGCTTCACAAACCATTTATTTTATGATATGAAGACTCTAGGGAAATCTGGCAGCCATTCTATTTTGTCTCTGATACTGAAGTTGAACATACTGAAGCCATATGGTGGCATCTGCTCTATGAAAAACAAAAACAAATCAAAACAAAAAGACTAATTTCATTGAAAGTGTTTAAATATCAATTTGGGGGGGTCTCCATAAACTTCAGGTATGATAGTAATGTTGAAAGGGGTACTGAAAACTTCTTAAAATTTATCTTAATTTGTAAATATTTTTAAATTGATTTTAGAGAGGAAGGGAGATGGAGAGAGAGATGGAAACATCTATGATGAGAGAGAATCATTAATAGGCTGCCTCCTTCATGCCCCAAACTAGGGATAGAGCCCACAACCCAGGCATGTACCCTTACTAGGAATCAAACTGTGATCTGGTTCATAGTTTGACGCTCAATCACTGAGCAACACCATCCAGGTATAATTTTATTTTTAAAACGCACACCGCAAAAGAAAGAAAATACTCAACAAATTAACAGATTACTGGTTACTAGGGATTAAGGAAGTGGTAGAGTAAAAGGAAAATGAATGTGGCTATAAAAGGGCAATACAAGAGACCCTTGTTATAATAGAGATGTTTTGTTATATGACTACTAGAGGCCCAGTGCACAAAAATTTGAGCAATCAGGGGGTCCTTCAACCCGGCCTGTGCCCTCTTGCAGTCTGGGACCCCTCAGGGGATGACCACCTGCTGGCTTAGGCCTGCTCCCCAGGGGATGGGCCTAAGCTGACAGTCAGACATCCCTCTGGCAGCCCAGCAGCCCTTGGGGGATGTCCACTTGCCAGCAGGGAACAGACATAAGCTGCAGTCAGACATCCTTAGCGCTGCTGAGGAGGCAGGAGAGGCTCCCACCACCACAGCTGTACTGACAGCCATCAGTCTGACTTGTGGCTGAGCAGAGCTCCCCCATGTGGAAGTGCACCGACCACCAGAGGGCAGCTGCTGCATTGAGCGTCTGCCCCCTGGTGGTCAGTGTGTGTCATAGTGACCAGTCATTCCCAGTCTTTCTGCTATTAGGGTCAGTTTGCATATTACCCTTTTACTATATAGGATAGAGGCCTGGTGCATGGGTGGGGGCTGGCTGGTTTGCCCTGAAGGGTGTCCCGGATCAGGGTGGGGGTCCTGCTTGGGTGCCTGGCGAGCCTGGGTGAGGGACTGACGGCTGTTTGCAGCTGGTCACACCCCCTTTAGGGTGGGGGTCCCCACTGGGGTGCCTGGCCAGCCTGGATGAGGAGCTGAGGGCTATTTTCAGGCTGGCTGGCAACTGAGGCTCCCAGCCTCTCCTTTTTACTTTTTTTTTTTTAATTCTGGGATTTATTTACCTTCTATAATTGAAACTTTGTTGCCATCACTGGCGCTCCCAGCTCTGAGGCTGCGGCTGGCTGAAAGCAGGTATCTGGGGTTTGTTTGGCTTCTATGATTGAAACTTTGTTGCTTTTGGACCTGTTGCTTCCAGAGCTCAGAGCAGGCCACAGCAGGCAGGGAACCTTGGCTTTCTTCATCACTGGAGCAAGCAAGCCTCCTGTTCACTACAGCTGCGTGGCTGCCGGCCGCCATCTGTGTTGGCAGTTAATTTGCATATCTCACTGATTAGCCAATGGGAAGCATAGTGGAGGTATGGTTAATTACCATATTTGTCTTTTATTAGATAGGATATCAATGTCAATATCCTGGTTTGTGATATTATACTATATGTAATCTGCAAGATTTTACCATGTAGAAATTGTGTAAGGACTATATGAGATATCTCTGTATTATTTTTTTACAACTGCATCTGTCTCCACAATTATCTTAAAATAAAAATAATTTTTAAAAACAAGCAACAGAAAGAAAAAATTTGCAAATCAGATATTTGATAAAGGACTTGTATCTAGAATACACACAAAAAACTGCTACAACTTAATAGCAAATATATAAAAATGGGCCAAAAATTTGAATACACATTTTACCAAAAAAAGATATATGAATGATGAATAACATATGAAAAGATACTCAGTATCACTTGTCCTTAGGGGACTACAAATGGAAATCACAGTAGGAGACTTCTCCACACCCATTAGGATAAGATGACTAGTATAATGATAGTGGCAAAACATAGAACATTCAGTTGAAGGATTTCTAAAGTTAGATATTTGGAACTGCCTCTTGCTGTGTGACCTTTAGCGAGTTACTTAACTTGTGAAGTTCTAGTTGTCTCATCTTAAAAACAGGAGTAATAATGCAGAGTGATATTGTGAAGATTATATTGAATAATGTATATGAAAGTGTACAGGGTCTCATACCCAAACAGACAAAATACTTTTGTTCTACTCAAATAAAGCACCAGGGCAATGACTACAGCCATTTCTTGGACCTTCAGTTTAAAGATTCCTTTACAGTACTTGAAGGCAACCCTGCTATTCTGGAAGGAATATGGGCTTTGGAGTCAGACTTATTATATTTTGAATCATGGCTTGGGCAATTCAGGATTCTATGACATTGTGCAAGTGACTTAACCTTTATAATTCTTATTTCAATTATTTATATAGGGATACTATTATCCCTAACCTCAGAGAGTTATTGTGAAGATTAAAATAATAATATCATTATTTCATTTAAGATCTGGTACCTAATAGACAATGGAACATATATTTATTAAAATGGATCTTTTTCTCAGTACTTTACAAGGACCACAGGAGGTTCAGCTGAGAAGTGTGAAGCCTATACTCTGAAATAGATTATGAAACATTAATTACCTTATCTGTATATGTTAGAGTGTATAGGCAATTATAGCTTGATCTAAAGAAAATCACAAAACACAAAAGCATAAAATCAGGGTGGTCATTTGTTGTTAGTCAACAATTTCTACTCATTAATGATGATAGGGAATGTATACAATGGTATTTGTCCCTATCAATTTAATTGTCCCATCATATTGAAAGCTACTGTGGCAGATGGACTCATGGAGGAAGAGAAAGTCACCTGTGAAAAGGAGCCATTTGATGGTCCTTCTTGTCCACTCCCAAGCCAAGGTGTGATTGTAATCGGTTCTCATGAATATTTGAAAGTCAGTGGCCTCTTGTAATTCTGATTTATTACTTTGTGGTTTAGAGCTGAAGTCTAGTAATTTGCTACTGTATATACGTATATTGTTCCTTCCACGGTTTTGAGATTGTATATACTTCTAAATCTTCTTTCTTGTAAGAAAAAAGGCAAAATACCAATGACTGAGGCTGTACTGAATTTGTTATGTCAGCCAATTGGCAGGCACTTACTAGTGAAAGAGAAAGGCAGAGCCCAGCACAATTTTATTGGACTTATTAATGTTAGAGTTGCTGTGGCTTTAATTTGATTGTTATTTATTGAGCAGTCAAAATATGTTAGGCAATATAAGGGACTCACTGAAAGTATGATGTGGATATTAAAGATTTTATGCCCTAAAAAAGTAAGTCTATTAACTCAATTGCAGAATGTATCCATTTCTGTAATCACTTGTGAAATCTTGATTGGAGAACTCATTTAGCTCTCCTTATTCTTAGAGTTTATTTTTATAGCTTTGTAGTTAAAAAAAAAATGAGTTGCTTCAAATATCATTTCAAGATACTGGAATGTGATAGTATCACATACATAAAATGATTTCTCCTCAATTTCAAGGTAATTAACAAGTATCAAGTGCTAAAAACTCAGCAGATTCAGAAGACTCTGAGCAAACTGAGTCATCAGAGGATAGAGCCATATTCATTTCAGACTGGTTTTGGGAAAATGATCATATAAGAAGAAGGGATACCCTCAGAATACCAAAGCAATTGCTCAGTGGGAAACTGAAGGAGGCGGGTAGATTTGAAGTGGAAGGACAAAGAATTGAAGGTTATATTGCAGCTTTATTCACAGGAATGTGACAGATTGTCTATTTCTCACCCTACCAATTCCTAGTGAGCACCCATAATGTTCTAGAGCCCCTGCAAAGCACTGGGAATATAATGATGAAGACAATACAGTTTTTGCCTTTCAGGTATTTGCAGCCGAGCCATACAGACAGGGAAATGTAATTATTTATATGTTCAACAAATACTTATTGAGTGCTCTCTTTGTAGGGCAGGAGAGAAAAAGTGAAGAAAAGAGACAAAAACTTCTGTTATTGTGCCCAGATGGTGAGCTCAGTAGTTAGCATTGCCCCATGAACCAGAAGGTCACTGGTTCGATTTCTAGACAGGGCACATACACAGGTTGCAGGCTCAATCCTAACTAGGGGTGTGCAGGAGGCAGCCTATCAAGGATTCTCTCTCATCATTGATGTTTTTATCTTTCTCTCTCTCTCTCCCAATAAAAATACCTCTCCCAGTAAAAACATATTTTTTAACAATGCATTTTTAAAAATTCTGTCTTTTTAACTGCATTATAATTGGGAGTAGATTAATGACAAATGAGTGTGTGTGTGTGTGTGTGTGTGTGTGTGTGTGTGTGTAGATATATCATCTATCTATCTATATCTATATAGATATATCTGTATCTATATCTACATCTATATTCAGATGATGACAGATGCTATAGAGAACAGGGAAGAGGGAGAGGGTATGCTGGGTAGGATAGGAAAGTATGATTAAACCTCTCTAGTAAAGTGACATTTCAGCAGAGACCTAATGACATGAGGAAGTAAGCCATGTTGATATGGGTGTGGGGCCAGACAAAATTCCAGAGGGAACAGAAAGTTCAAAGGTTTTAAAGAACATGGATGCTCTCAAAGGGTAAGAGATCCTTCTTTTTTTCTGCTGCATAGTATTCCATGTTGTAAATGTACCACAGTTTTTTAATCCACTCATTGCTGATGGGCACTTAGGCTGTTTTCAGATCTTAGCTATTGTAAATTGTGCTGCTATGAGCAAAGGGGTGCATATATCCTTTCTGATTGGTGTTTTGGGTTTCTTAGGATATATTACCCTTTGAGACACATGGAGGGACCTGGAGAGTATTATGCTAAGCCAAATAAACCAGTAAGAGCAAGACAAGTATCACATGATCTCACCCATATGTGGAATCTAATAAACAAAATAAATAAACAAAATAGATCCAGAGACATAGAAGCATGGAACATACTGATTTATCTCAGAGGGAAGGTGGGGGATGGTAGGAAGAGATCAACTAAAGAACTTATATGTATACTAGTAGCCCAGTGCACGAAATTTGTGCACATTAAAAAGGAATTAATTAGAGGAAAATTAGTAAAATGTATATGAAAATCTTCCTCCTGTCAGAGTCTGGGGCACACTGCGGGACCCAGAGGCAAGTCCCCACCCCCCACATGCACCTAGAAATCGTGCGAGACCCAGACCCGGGCAGTCCCACCCCCATTGGGCAAGATCCAGACCCAGCCGGCCCCACCCTTGTCAAGCCCTGACAGGCAGGGAGTGCGGCTTCAGGTCCCCAGGCCCAGCGCCAGGCAGGGGGTGAAGCCTCAGGTCCCCCGTCAAGCCCCGTCAGGCGGGGAGTGCAGCTTGAGGTCCCCCATCAAGCCCTGCCGGATAGGGGGCGTGGCCTCAGGTCCCTTGGCCCAGCACCAGGGTGTGGGGTGCAGCCTCAGGTCCCCCAGCCCAGGGTGAGGGACTGGCCTGAGGTTCCCCTTCAAGCCCCGCCAGTTGGAGGGCACGGTCTGAGGTTCCCCATCAAGCCCACTGGGCCAGGGGCACAGCCTGAGGTCCCCTGTCAAGACCTGTTTGGCAGAGGGCATGGCCTGAGGTCCCCCAGCCCAGCACCAGAACGGGGGGTGCAGCTTCAGGTCACCCGGCCTGGGGCAGGGAGCGCGGCCTGCAGACCCCTGTCAAGCCCTGCCGGGCATGGGGCATGGCCTGAGGTCCCCCTTCAAGCCCTGCTGGGTAGGGAGCGCAGCTTCAGGTACCCCACCCCGGCCTGGTGCCATGCAGCCTCAGGTCCCTACTGATCACCTGTTACAGCTCGTTATGAGAACCCCGCCTCCACTGTGGGCACAGCCATCTTGTGTTAAGGGAACCCTGCCTCTGCTGTGAGTGCAGTCATCTTGTGATGGCATGAGGGTCAATTTACATATTACCTCTTTATTATATAGGATATGCATAACCTATGGACACAGTTGATAGTGTGGTGGAGGCCTAAATCAGGGGGTGGTGGCAGGCTAGAAGGGTTGATGGGAAAAAACAGGGGGCATATATAATACTTTCAACAATAAAGTTTTTTTTTTTTTAAAGAACATGGTGCTTAGTATAGTATGCAGGTACAGTGAAGAGTCAGTGAATCTTACTGGAGCATTCCTAGCATGGTAAATATTTGTAGATGTCAACATTTCTGAAATTAACTCCATCCACTTTTCACCTGTACCCATCAATCCAATATCTTAATTTCCTTGGTCTATGCTATCCCTATCCTCCTCTGCCACCTCAGCACCTAGTCATATGTTTAGCCTTTCCTGGCTTGTGGTCTTGACTTTCTCCTGGTCCCATTTGGAATGTACCATTTGCCTGGGGTGTTTCCAGAGGATATTTGGTTTACTGACCCTTCTTAGCCTCGGACCCCTGTCTACCATCCTCAAGCCTTGGTAGAGGGTCCCAGACAACATTTGCCTCATGAGTTTATTAAGGAGATACTATATGAGTAAGCACTTTATTTTATTTTTTTTAATAGTTTTTATTGATTTTTTACAGAGAGGAAGGGAGAGGGATAGAGAGTTAGAAACATTGATGAGAGAGAAACATCGATCAGCTGCCTCCTGCACACTCCCCACTAGGTATGTGCCCACAACC
Organism: Myotis nattereri; assembly: GCF_964212035.1. Classification (NCBI taxonomy): domain Eukaryota; kingdom Metazoa; phylum Chordata; class Mammalia; order Chiroptera; family Vespertilionidae; genus Myotis; species Myotis nattereri. Next base: position 130,153,255 of record NC_138078.1, on the reverse strand, counting down.
AAGGTACATGCCCTTGACCGGAATCAAACCTGGGACCCTTGAGTCTGCAGACCGATGCTCTATCCACTGAGCCAAACCGGTTACGGCTGAGTAAGCACTTTATAAACTTTTATGTGTTTTATACTTGCAATGAAATCTTTTGTTCTAAGGTCATGAGTTCCCAAATGAAAATATTACACCAACAATAATGTCATTTTACAATACCAAAGACAGCAAAAGCAGGAACAGAGGAAAGAGCAGCTAGTCAGGAGGTCTATCTCTGTCAGGGGTAAGATGAATCACCAGCAAGAAATAGAGTGGCCCTTGGAAGAGTCAGAGCAGCTGAGTTGGATCCTCCCTATCAGTCTGGAGAGAATGCTGCATAACTCATCTTCCCTCTATTCCAAACAATTTGCAAATTCTTTATTGTTCTTCACGCTAGATGCTTTTCTTCTTCATCATTCTCCATGCCAGATTTTTTTCTCCTGTTTCCTCAGGACTTTGTATCTTTTTATTTTTCTCACCTCATGTCACTTTCTTGCTTTGTCTGCCTCATTATTCTCTATTTCTTGCTCCTTAAATCTGAATGGATTTTGCTATGATCCCTGGGGAACTTGCTCTAGAAGCTTTCAGTACATGTGATATCAGGTGTCAGCCTGGCCACTTTGCCTGCTCTGAGAAGACTAATGCTACAGTGAAGTGATTGATTGAGAGAGGGGAAGAGAGTGATGCATAAGGAATCAGTAAGTCTGGATTCTACCACTAATATAATGAGTTAACTTTGGCAAGTCTTTAACCTCACGTAAGTCTCTGTTTTCCCAATATATACAATAAAGTTGTTGATCTAGAAGATGATCTCCAAGAGTTCTGATGTGCTAAATTCTGAAAATGTTATGTTAACATGAAACAAAAATAAATGTTTTGGCAATAGAGGACAGTAGGGTTAGAGCTAGCCCTTGGAATAATACAGCTCTTGTTTCCTAGTACATTGTATCATGTTACAACCCTCAAGGTTTCTAATAAATGCATGAAAATACAGACTGTAGAAGCTGCCTTCCCCTAAAACTTTCAAAACATTCTCCTGTGCTCTGCATATACTGTCTGCTCATCAAAAGTAACTGAATGTACTATGAACTGACAATTTTTGAATAAACCTTCTTTATTTCTAAAAGATGGCATTGGCAGATTGCCTAGGATATGATGAAAGAGGGTAAAGCACATTGGAAGAAGCCCCTAGGGAAAGTTCTTACAGAAGGTAAGTGATGAAGTGAATAAAGCTTTCAGGTTGCTTAACTAAAGGGTCTAGGAACTCTATAGTCCACTAAGCCCTAGATTGGTCAGAATCAAACAATATTAATCCCACCTTCAACTTCACCAAGAATTAAGGGACCTATGCATCTGAAGCAATTATTAGCCACCCCACTAAAAATAAAACCAGAGAACTTGGAATTGCTTTTGTGAACTTAGAACAAGTCATCTTTCTGACTTAATTTCCCTAATACCCATATTGATTAACCCATATGTGGAAGGTTATGTAGAATAAACTGTGTAGGAGAATATGCAACAATGATACAATTATTACTGAGCTGTAACCATAAAATCCAATGCAGGGGACGTTTGAATTTGTAGTACTGATTACAATTATCTTTTATGTCCCTAAATCCATTGTCTTTGTGCAGCTAAATCAGAAATTTCAACATCTTTCAAACCCAAACTGCCAACCTCCCTCATCTGTATCCACACTCCTCTACATTCTTCCTGTAACGATAAGCAGCACCTCAACTACTATCTAAGGCCAACACCACAACTGTGCTTCTTATCTCAACCTTTTACCTTCTTAAGGTCACCAGTCCAGCAATGACTATTTCCTTCTCTCTCGTGGATCAATCATTTCTCTTTCTAGTATGTCATTTCCATTAGAAAAAAAAAAAGACAAAAAACAATTTAAACCTCCAGTGTCTCTTATGTTAAAAGAAAAATAAACATATTATTTACCATATATCACCAACCTACTACAGCCCTATTTCTTATTCCTTTTATGAAAAAGCAAAACTTTCTGAAAGAGACAATTTCATTATCAAATCCTTTATCTCCTTTGGAAAAGGCTCATTTTAAAACCATTTTTACTTTGTTTTGTATTCCAAAATGTCACCTCTCCTATTTATTTCCTATATTACTGGGCACTCTGTCTCAGCTTCCTTTGATTATCTGCTTCCTTCCTCTCTGCATGAATCAAATAGTAGAATATCTTCATTCCTGCCACTGGTCCTCTATCCTCTACATTCTTCCCTGCCTGAGCAAATTCAATCTGTTCCATGTCTCCACATATACCCCAAGTGCTGACTTCTCCCTTCAGTGTTGGACTCACATACAGATTGGCTAGTCATCATACTACAAAACTAGTTCAAAACTTCATCATCAGCTTTCTCCTGCACTCTCAAAATAGCCTCTGAATTGATCTCCCTCCTCTATACCTTGCCCCTTTTTAGTTGATTTGCTATATAGCAGACAGAATGAACCTTTCAAAAGTTGGTCAGACTATGTCATTCTCCTGTGCAAAACCCTCCTGTGGTTTCCCATTACTCTTAGAATAAAATCTGTACTCCTCACCATGCCCCACAAACTGTACGATCTGGCCTCTGGTGACCTCTCTTTTCTTCCACCCCTTGCCCACTGTTTTCTGGCTACATCATACTTTTTCCTCAAACATACCAAGCTTGTCATCCTAGGACCTTTGGCCTACTTGTTCCCTTTTATATCTGTCATCTATTTTTATCAGTCGTAGTCCCAATACATGTGGGGGTAGAACTGTAATTTGCATGTGATACTTGAGATCAAACTATAGATATTGCAGCTGCAGTACAAAAGATGCACATAGTGAGACAGAAATAAAATCAGATATATTAAACTTAAAATTGACTCAGTAGTCTTTTCTTAAGAGAAGCTTCTTAAAATTATGTTACTCTTAATTTTCTATCACATAAATAGTTTAAAGAAATGTGTACTGTAATTAAACACATGGTAAAAATAATAATATTTGAAAAAATAAATTCCCCGCCATTATGACTCTTAGAATGGCTTTTATTAAACAGAAATGCTATAACATAATAGATGTTTTGTTTAATCCTTGGTTTCTTTGAGTTAAAATAAAAATAAATACCAAATAAGAAAGTAAATAGAATAAAAAACTTACTTTCCATAATTTTTGGGACATTTTGTTTCATAAAAGTTTTTAAAAATATATTTTTATTGATTTCAGAGAGTAGGGAAGAGGGGAAGAGAGAGAGAAATAACAATGATGAGAGAGAATCATTGATTGGCAGCTTCCTGCAAGACCCACACTGGGGATCTAGCCCTCAACCTGGGCATGTGCCCTGACCAAAATTGAACAGTGACTTCTGCTTCATAGGTCAATGCTCAACCACTGAGCCCTGATCCATGCCAGCTGGGCCTTAAAACTTTTTGCTGAATATTTCTGGGTTAGATTTGACCATAGTGAAAACTTATGTGATTGCTTAAAAAGAAACCATTTACTAAAAATAACCACAATTTTCTTTCTTTCCTTTTTTTTTTCCTATCGGAATTGATTGAATCAAGTCCATTCATTTGAGATGACATTATTAAGCAGGAAATGGGCCTGTCTGTGTGACTAAATTGGAACCACCACAATCAATACATTTAGTGAGCTTTTTAATTCTTTTACTCTGAACAATTGCCTCAATAGAATTGTAGCAAGAACTTAAAATCACAAGATCATTTTTTAAAAGTATCCTTTAAGAAAGTTCCAATATCAATTGAGATTAGATTCTCTAACATTATATTGTGGCAATCACTCAAATATCTTAAAATGAGATTTATCCAGGGGACTTTCGGGGACTACATTTAGGATCAGAAATAAAAATGGACCTATAAGCATATGGGTCATATTATTGATTTTTGTTTAGAAAAAATTCAACAAGTGAAAAATCAGTTTATTTAATTATTTTTAAATTACTTTATTTCTTTCTCTTTTTTTTCTAAAATAGGGAAATTTCCTAGAGCACTTATATACCTCTTGTCCTTTAGAAATGCAGTTCACACACTAAGGCAAACTATCTGTTTCCCCTCTACTTTTGCAATGATGAAAAGTACTATTATAATAAGACTAGCTTTTTTAAGTATATATATTTTTATGTATATGAAGACAAATGTGAACAGTGAGATAAAAATTTAAAATTTTTTTTTCTAGCTTTTGAGGTGGATGTGGGTATCCCAAAAAACAGAACTTTTCATACTGATTATCATCAAGGTATATGCTTGGTAGGTTTATGTCCTGCTAACAGCTGGGTTTCATTCAAAGTTAGCACCAAAAAATGTTAAACTTTGTGCTATGAAGCTGAGATTGAAATAGCAGGAACACAAAATCTCAGGAAGTTACATATATTTTCTTTGACCAAACAATTCTTGTAACAAGAATTTATGAAGTGATTCTGATCTCCAGAGAACAAGAGTAGAATGAAAATAAATGAAATAGAGTGTGAGTTTAAAGAAAAACTGAAACCACACCATTGTGTAACAAATACACAAAATGTTATGTGAATAGGTACATATTTTTTAAGTGCAGTTACCTTTAAATAATATTTTGAAAACTGATTCTCAGTTTTAATTAAAATTCCTTCTGAGTTATGTGGAATTTTGGCATGAAACAGCTCTGAAATATATTTACATTTATAAATTACACAGGAGAGAAACAAGAAACTAGGAACACCAAAAATAAAAACTGTATTATATTAAAAATTTTTTTAAAAATATTTTTATTGATTTTTTACAGAAAGGAAGGGAGAGGGATAGAGAGTTAGAAACATCAATGAGAGAGAAAAATCGACCAGCTGCCTCCTGCATACCCCCCACTGGGGATGTGCCCGCAACCAAGGTACATGCCCCCGACCGGAATCGAACCTGGGACCCTTCAGTCCGCAGGCCGACGCTCTATCCACTGAGCCAAACCGGTTTGGCAAAAATTTTAAAAACTTTTTTACTATTTACCTTTTCTTCCTTCTTGTTCCTTCTCTCTAATTCCCAAAATCTGCTCCTTACATTAAAAAAATATCATTTTTTGCATGTATCTGTCCAATTTTCCCAAAACCATTTATAGAAGAAATTGTCTTGATTCCATTATATGTTCTTGCCTCCTTTGTCAAATATTACTTAAGCATAGTAGTGTAGGTCAATTTCTGGGTTCTCTATTCCATTACACCGTACACAAAAATAAACTCAAAATCGATAAAGGACTTAAACATAAGATGGGAAACCATAAAAATATTAGCGGAATCCATAGGCAGCAAAATCTCAGACATATACTGAAGCTATATCTCCACCGATACAGCTCCTAGGGCAGCGGTTCTCAACCTGTGGGTCGCTATCCCTTTGGCGGTCGAATGACCCTCTCACAGGGGTCGCCTAAGACCATCCTGCATATCAGATATTCACATTACGATTCAAGACAGTAGCAACATTACAGTTATGAAGTAGCAACGAAAATAATTTTATGCTTGGGTCACAACATGAGGAACTGTATTTAAAGGGCCAGAAGGTTGAGAACCAATGTCCTAGGGTAATGAAAACTAAAGAAACAATAAACAAATGGGACTACATCAAAATAAAAAGCTTCTGCACAGCAAAAGAAACCATCAACAGAACAACAAGAAAGCCCACTGCTTGGGAGAACATATTTGCCAATGTTATCGCCAATAAGGGTTTAAACTCCAACATTTATAGGGAATCATACAACTTAACAAAAGGAAAATAAACAACCCAATCAAAAAGTGGGCAATGGACCTAAATAGATACTTTTTTGAAAGAAGACATAAGGAAAGCCAAGAGACATATAAAAACATGTTCAAAGTCATTAATCATTCAAGGGATGCAAATCAAAATGACAAAGCTTTACCATCTCACACCTGTCAAAATGGCTCTCATCAACAAATCAACAAACAACAAGTGTTGGAGAGGATGTGGCGAAAAAGGAACTCTCGTTCACTGCTGGTGGGAATGCAGACTGGGGCAGCCACTGTGGAGAACAGTATGAAGTTTCCTCAAAAAAAACTAAAAATGGAACTCCCATTTGACCCTGTGATCCCACTTCTAGGAATATATCCCAAGAAAGTAGAAACACCAATCAGAAAGGATATATGCACCCCTATATTGATAGCAGTACAATTTACTATAGCTAAGATTTAGAAACAGCCCAAGTGGCTATCAGCAGATAAGAGAATTAAAAATCGTGGTACATCTACACAATGGAATACTATGCCCCAGTAAAAAAGAAGAAATTCTTACCATTTGCAATAGCATGGATGGAACTAAAGAGCCTTATGCTAAGCAAAATAAGCCAGTCAGAGAAAGATAAATATCACATGATCTCACTTATTTGTGGAATATAATGAACAGCATAAATTGCTGAACAAAAACAGATCCCAGAGACAGAGAATCATGGATCAGACCGTCAAACCTCAGAGGGAAGTTAGGGGAGGGTGGGCGTATGGAGGAGAGATCAACCAAAGGACTTGTTTGCATGCATATAAGCCTAACCAATGGACACAGACACCAGGGGGTGTGGGCATAAATAGGGAGATGGAGGGGCATGAGGGGATAAGGAGACATATGTAATACCTTAATCAATAAAGAAAAAAATATTGAAAAAAATAAAATTATTCATCTTATTCTTAAAAAAATATCATTGAAATAATAATGTCTGGCCTGTTTCCCCTTGGCTCTGTCTTTAGTTACGTTATTAGCTATAGAACTGAGGTATTTATGGTACGTATTTAAAGTGACAATGTGAAACTGAATTCAAATCTGGATTCAAATCCTATCTTTATATCATTGGGCAAGTTACCCAATTCTTCAAGTATTCATTTTTTCCATTAATGGAAAAGAGCAATAAGTCCTACCTCACAGAAATTTTGAGGTTTGATTGAGAAAATGTATAGAAGACACCTCCTTATCAGTGAGCAAACAATGAATGATCAATTCCACCTGCCTAAGTTGTATTTCTGTCTAGCATTTTGTACATGAGTCCACTTACCAACAGATTGCTCTTTACCCCAAAATCCATAGTTGCTACAAATATTTTTATAAAACTAATAATAATCATAATAATAATTAAATGGAATAATCATATCACACCTGTTTCCAAAGGCCATATCTATTCTAGTTTTATTAAACACTAAAGGCCCAGTGTACAAAATTCGTGCATGGGGTGGGGGGTGTCCCTCAGCCCGGCCTGCATCCTCTCCAATCTGGGAACCCTTGGGGGATATCCGGCTGCCGGATGTCCTGCAAGATAGGGCCTAAACCAGCAGTCGGACATCCCTCTCACAATCCAGGACTGGTGACTCCTAACTGCTCACCTGCCTGCCTTCCTGATTGCCCCTAACCACTCTGCTTGCCTGCCTGATCATCCCTAACCACCTCTGCCTGCCTGCCTGTTTGCCCCTAACCGCTCTCTCCTGCTGGCCTGATCGCCCCTAACTGTTCTCCCCTGCCAGCTTGATCACCCCTAACTGCTCTGCCTTGGCCCCCACCACTGTGGCTTTGTCCGGAAGGACATCCAGAAGACTTTCAGTCTATCCATTCTAATTAGCATATTATCCTTTGATTAGTATAGATGTTTTTAATGTTTTCATTTTGATGCTGCCAAGTGTAGAAGCTGAGTTCTAATTAGTCTTTTGAATATGTTGGTGTTTTGTTGTTGTTGTTTTCTTAAGTGACTAGATGTTACAGTCCTTGAAGATGTAATATACCAACTGTTATCCAAAGAAATTTATAAAAGGGAAAACATATCTAGAATGTGCCACTTTGATAGCAAAAGCAGTTCTTCCTAGCAGGCCTGATCTCCGGATAAAGTCCTTGCAGTGTGACCATACATTTTGGCTGACATGTTAGTATGACTTCTTTCTTTAAAAATATGTTTTTATTGGTTTTAGAGAAGAAGGGAGAGGAAGAGAGAGAGATAGAAACATCAATAATGAGAGAGGATCATTGATTGGCTACCTCATGCATACTCCCCATTGGGGATCGAGCCTGCAACCTGGGCATGTGTCCTAATTGGGAATCAAACTGGGACCTCCTAATTCATAGGTTGATGCTCAACCATTGATACACACTGGCTGGTCAATAAGATGACTTCTTGATGAGACCATCTGCTGTCCAATTCCTGGTTATTCTGCCTACTCACTCCAGCTTTTAGGGATTTAAAATAGCATTAAATGAAGGGTTTTTTTAAGTACTTATCTTCTTTCTCTTTAAATTATTTATCATTTTTAATTTAACAACCCTATAGGTTAAGACAGTTTTTATTTCCTAGATAATATGGAATTCAATCATATTGAGGTTTGATTGAGAAAATGTATACACTCAACCATTTTTAAACTTGTTTTTTACATATATTCAGTAAAATTTACTCTTTATGCTAAACAGTTCTATGAATTTTGACCAAAACATAGTGTCATGTGAAAACTAGCACAATTAAAATACAGAAAAGTTCTATCATCCCCAAGTACCCCCTTGTGCTTCCCTTTAGGAGTAAAACCCCTACACTCTAACAATCACTAATCTGTTCTCCATCTCAATAGTTTGCTTTTGCCAGAATTTCTTATAAATGGGATCATCCAGTATGTAGCCTTTGAATGTGGTTTATTTCTCTTAGCATACTACTTTGGGATTTACTGCTGATTAGTATTCAATAGTATGGATGTACCACAGTTAATTCTTTCATCAGTTAGATGATCTGACTTTGAGTGGTGGACACACAATGCAATATTCTGATCATGTATCATGTGTGTGCTAGTCAGGGGAAAACTTGAGACATGTATTAATTCACACACAGAATTAGGGGGATTCCTTTCTAGTGTTTTCCTCTCACAGGAGCATAATATATAGATCTCAGGGGCTTCATTTTCTATTTCTTTTGGCCAAAATGTTGGGTTTCTCTTGGAGTTTAGACCCCGTCAGGCTATCTTGCAGTTCCACATCACTGGGGCTTCCCTTAAGGCAGGGAAGTGATTAAAAAATATTTTCCCTCAGAATTTTTTGTATTCACTATAACTATGTACCTATGTAATATGTCCCATCCTTGGATCAAAACCTATTCTAAAGGAGGAAAATAAAACTAAGACATTCACTACCATTTTAGTCAATCTTCAATTTATGACTTCTCTTCAAATCTTCCAGCTATTAGTTACTTTACTTCTCAGAGTTCTCAGGCAGCTGCTTCTTGCATCCTCTCCACAATTTTTAGCTGTAATCAATGGGAGAGATAGGCTATAGAGGCCTTACACTACTTTGGTCAGCATCAGTAGTCCTATCCATTTTTCAAAAGCATTTCAACTTTTGATTATCTGGATCACTGAACTTATAGCTATATCTTTATATTTTAAATACATAACCTGCACTGGGTACTTCCCTGAGGAAGGATAAAGGAACATCATTCATATGTCAAAACAATTGCTATTTGAAGCAACTGAAAATAAATCATATTAGTCATAGAGCAACTTTTCTGTCTTTTCAGAAAAAAAAAAAGAATTCTGCCCATAGGATGGTCTGTTGTGACAGTGATCCATCATGAATATCTTTCTTGGTCATTGGCACTTACCAGTCTGACAGTTACATGTTATCAACATAGTATCTTTGTGAGGCCAGCTTAAGAAAAACAAGAAGCACAATCTCTGGTTAGAAGAATATATAATTTTCCAATATTTTTCCATAGTAGATAACGGTTTGCACTAACAAGCCTTTCTCCTATCCCCATTCTTACACTTGATTGGAGTAGAAATGGATCCTATGGCTATACATCCAGTGAAACTAATTGGTCTTGGTAGTTGTCCATAAATGTTTCTGACTTTGATTTGCTTTTGTATGGTGATGATTTCTTTATAGTTTTCTACTTACTTCATTAAGAAAAATAAATAAGTACTGTGTGGAAAAACAAAGACAAAGTCATTCATTCAAAAAATACTTCTTGAAATCTTGGCATGTATTACACATTATTTTAGAAAGATAATGAATATGGAGCTCAGTACAAAAAAAAGTCAAGGTCATTTTGTAGTAGCACATACATTATGGTAGAGAGAATAGACAGGAATCACATAAACAAACAAATATAAATAAACAAGTAAATCATCAACTATGTGGGGAGCAGAGTTAACATAACTCTTCAGTTTGAAACTTATCGTCTGAATACATTTAAGTCTGGACCAACAGCCAAGTCCTGGGCTGCCAGCCAATGGGAGGCAACCCACAAATCTTGCCAAATATTCTTTTTTTTAATCTTCATTGTTGAAAGTATTACATATGTCCCCCTTATTCCCCTTTGACCCCATCTAGCATGCACCCACCCCCCACCCTAGGCCTTCACCACACTATTGTTTGTGTCCATGCGTTGTGCATATATGTGCATACAAGTGCGGAATATTTTGTTTTGGAACTTCAAAGATTAATCTCAGGAGACCACATGTTAATATAACAAGTGCAGATGAAGGGAGATACCTCCACAAGAAGGATAAAAGTGAAATTAAGAACAGTGATACTTGCTCTTTGCCCTCTTGCAAATGAGTTGTGCTGACAGCTCATGTGTCTGGCTTGGTGGCCGTTGATTATTCTGGGGCCTTGATGTCTCACATTAGTTCAGTTATACTTATACTAGTGGCCTGGTGCATAAAATTTGTGCACATTAAAAGGGAATTAAGTAAAGGAAATATTTTAATATTGCTATTTGCCCTTTCTCTATAATAGAAGTGTCAAAGATGAAAGGAAAGTAGTTAAATGTATATTAAAATAGTATATAAATTGCCGAAACCGGTTTGGCTCGGTGGATAGAGCGTCGGCTTGCGGACTGAAAGGTCCCAGGTTCGATTCTGGTCAAGGGCATGTACCTGGGTTGCGGGCACATCCCCAGTAGATGTGCAGGAGGCAGCTGATCGATGTTCCTCTCACATCGATGTTTCTAACTCTCTATCTCTCTCCCTTCTTCTCTGTAAAAAATCAATAAAATATATTTAAAAAAAATAGTATATAAGTTTATTAATAAATAAACAATAACAAAATGATACATTGTGTTGCCAACAATGGCTTCTTTCAGCTTCAGAGGTACTTCGTGCCAATAGTTGACCTTTAGACATATTCCCATCTCCCTGCTGTCAGGGTCTGTGGTGCGGGTGAGTGGATTCCTGGCTGTTGGGGTGCTGACAGCAAGCTGACCAATGGTTGATTCTGTGAAGGATGGGGTTCCTGCTGCCCTGCTTTGTGGGTCCTGGGTGTGCATGCCATGCTGTGTGGGTCCTGGATGCAGTTATCAGGCTCCCTGCTCCCTCCTGTCAGACTCTGGGTTCAGCCACAGGACCCAGAGCCAAGTCCCCGGACACTTGTGCAGGCCTCAAAATCACTTGAGACCCAGACCCAGCTGGCCCCACCCCACTGGGCAAGACCCAGACCCAGCCAGCCCCACCTGCACTGGGCAAGACTGAGAACCGGCCGGCCCCACACCTGTGAAGCCCGGCCCCCGCCACAGTGTCATGTCAGCGTTGGGCAGGGATACATGCAGGCAGCGCCATGTCCCAGGTCAGGGACACAGTCAGGCAGTGTCATGTCCCTGGCCAGGGACACAGGCAGGCAGCCTCACCTCAGTCACCGGCCATCACTAGGACACCATTAGGACCAATTAGCATATTCCCTCTTTATTATATAGACTAGTAGTCCGATGCACAAAATTCATGCACAGTGAAAGGGAATTAATTAGAGGAGCATAATTTGGACTCACTATCTAATATCAATAATATGTGAGAATGAGGCAGTCTGCATTTCTGAAATTCAATGACATTGCCCTAACTGCTTTGGCTCAGTGGATAGAGCATCAGCCTGCAGACTCAAGGGTACCAGGTTCAATTCCGGTCAAGGGCATGTACCTTGGTTGTGGGTACACCCCCAGTAGGGGGTTGCAAGAGGCAGCTGATCAATGTTTCTCTCTCATCAATGTTTCTAACTCTCTATCCCTCTCCCTTCCTCTCTGTAAAAAATCAATAAAATATTTTTTAAAAATGACATGAATTTTAGCTATTACTTTGCCAAATAAATGGAATTTACAGATATCATTTAAAAGAGCATTCAGCTTAATATTAAAAACTCTGGCTACCAAGTCAGGTCTGTTTTCAACTTCTTGCCAGCATTGTAGATTGTTTGCAATATCTGCCCATTTGGGGTTGCATATCATGGTTATGAATAAATCAGGCTTGCCATACTTCGTTACAATTGCCATAGCATCCTGATATCGCTGCGGCATATTTCTGGGACTACCCTCAAAAGATGATGGAAGTATTATCATTTTACCAATTGGCACATTGTCATTTTCAGATCTAGATTTGAGATAATCCATCAAACCACTATATTTTTCAACTTTCAAATTAGATTGGTTTGCTTTGATGAAATTTATCCGATTGGCCTCTATTTTTGAATATGAATCCACGATAAACTGTTCAGTTAATTTTCCTACATTTAAAATAGGATTGAATGTGTCCCACATAGAGAGATGAAATCCATAATACTGCGTTTGTGTGACTTGTGTCCTTACATTTTGTCTAGTATTATTGTCGATTACACTGTTGTCTCTGAGTCTTAATGCAATATCTGTTCCCCAGCCTTTTTCACCATGAGGAAAAAGAATAGGATATGTCATTGCATCTAATGTAGGAAACAGGATATTGATTTGTTTCATTTTAGTGGCATTTGGATTATTGGGATCTGGTTTACAATGAATGAGTAAGTCCCTTTCAAAAGGAGGTTCTCCATCTTTGTTTCTGAATATGACAGCAATCTTGGTTACACAGGGAGAATTATAACTACCTGGGTCACCGTTATGATTGCCACTGTGACGTCTGTGGGAGCAATACCTTTTGCTGCTGCTTCAGATTGGGCTTCCTTTTCTACCTCATATAGCATCTTGTACGATTTTGAAGGAGCCTGCAAGCGTGGCTTGGCGTGGCAGGCCTCGACTCCAGAGCCGGCAATGGTCCTGGGAGCCTGTGGCCATGGCCACGGTCACCTCCTGGGGCACCTGACACCGGTGTATGCAAATTAACCACCATCTTTGTCGGGTTAATTTGCATAGTCATTCTGATCGGCTGGTGGGCGTGGCCTGTGGGTGTGGCTTGAGTGTAGCAGAGGGATGGCTAATTTGCATGTTTCTCTTTTATTATATAGGATTCTATATAGAAATACAATTTATTTACATATATTGACCTTGCATCCTGCAATCTTGCTATACTTGCTTATTAGTTCTGGAAGCTTTTTTTCTGTAGAATCCTTATAATTTTCTGTTCATTTGATCACATTACCTATGAATAAAGACAGTTTTATATCTTACCAATCTGTATGCTATTTTTTGTCTTAAAGCACTATCTATTTAAGAGGGAAATAATTTAATCTTTCCCCATTGAGCATGCTACTAGCTATAAGATTTTCTAGATGTTGTCAGATTGTGATACTCACCTTCCATTCCTAGTTTACTGTGAGTTTTTAACAAGGCTGGCTTTTCTGCACCTGTTGAGATAATAATTTTTGTCTGTTAACATGGTGAATTACACAAATTAAGTTTCAAATACAAAAACAACTTTAAATTATTGGGTATACCCACTTGGATATGATGTAATATTACATAATTACATTTATAAAATTTTGTTAAGGATTTTGCATCTATGTTCATGAGGGATATTGTCTAGTTTATTTGGCTGCAATGTCTTTGTATGACTTTGGTATTCAGAAAATGCTGAACTCATAGAATTAGTTAGGAAGTGGTTCCTTCTTTTTATTTTCTGTAAGAGTTCATGTTGCATTGACACGATTTCTTCCTTAAGTGGGTGGTAGAATTTACCAGTGTAGCATTATGAGCCTAGAGTTTTCTTTGTGGTAATATTTAATTTCCAAATATTTGAGGATTTTCTAGATATCTTTTTTTTTAATTGGCTTTTTTATGGAATCCTATTGTGATCATACAACTTGCAGTCTATACTATAATTTCTTTAAAATACACTGAGTCTTGTTTATGGTCTATCTTGTTTAATATTGCAATGTGCCTTTAAACAAATGCATATTCTCTTTTGGTTGCAGAGTATTCTATATATGTCAATTGGGTCAAGTTGTTTGATAGTGCTTTTATAGGTTCTATATCTTTGCTGATTTTGTGCCTTCTATCAATTAGTGAAGTATGAGTGATGATATTTCCAACTATGATTGTGGATTTGTCTGTTTCTCTTTAAAGTTTTGTTAATTTGGGTTTCATCTAATTTGAGGTGCATAAATATTTTGAATTTGGTCATTTAATGAATCAATATTTTTATCATCAAAAGTTATCTGTCTTTATCTATATTAGTATTTATTATCCTGAAGTCTATTTACTTTATTAATATAGGCATTTTAATTTGTATATGTTTGTATGCTATAACATCATACTATATATTTTCTATCCTTTTAGTTTAACATATTTATGTATTATATTAATATTTGAAGGTTAGTTTGTGTCTTCTGAAAATCAAATGCCAAGGCAGGATTGACATGAAAAAACTGTATTAAGTGAAATGCCGATGAAAGAAAACTGTAAGTCTGTTGCAGGCCTTACCTTTGTACTCAGAATGTCAAACGGGGGGGAAACTCACAGTAATATTTTTATATCATTGCTTCAATTATATTTCCCACAAATATTGCATTTATTAAGTAATTTTCTTTATGATCTCTCCCTTTTAAATTCATTTTAAAAGGAAACATATCAAGTATAGGTAAAAAAGAGCTTGTCCTAATTGTCTAAACCAACTTTACCCATAATTTCATTTATGTAGGCTAAAAGTAGGGGCTCCTCAGAACCCAGGAACAGGCAGTAGAAACTCTGTGTTCATCTTGGAAAAGGTGAGTACTCAGTCATCAGTCTATTCATCTGTATTTAGTACTTTCTCTGCTTGACTATTCCTTCCTTCCTTGCTTCCTTCATTCCCATGCCAATTTCAGGGCTATGGGTGCTCCTGCCCTGGGTAGATGTATGCCCAGGCACTGTCCAAGAACCAACTGCTCCTGAATTGTGTGTGATTCCTTCCTTAATTGGGAAGGAAACATATGTACATAATACTAAAATAATATTGCATATGATTAATTTTTTCACACTATGAGAAACTGTACATAAGTGATGGCACTTCTCTCATACCTTTTCATGAGTGCTCTCCTGGAAAGTACTGCAAAACACTGGGCACATATAGGAAAAACCTGTTCATCATTAGATTCTAATATTGCTTCTCATCCAAGCAAAACTTGATACTATTCATGAGAACATCTCCACCACATTCATTATTTATATAAGCTCATGTTCACCCTGTTTATTATCTATGCTTCACATGTTGGTATATACAAATCTGAAGCCCTAAATTTCTTCAGGATTTCTTTCCTATCTTAATCTCTCATAACTCCCACATTAATTGTTTTTATTGCCTTCTGTTTCCTTTAGTAACTAGTTTTATGTGTTTATCTGATCATATTTTCTTCTCCTTCATCATATTCAGTTTAAGCAAACATATTTACACTTATGCCTTTGATATGCATTCTGCCTCAAAGAACCCATCCATCTGTTATCTATAGCTACAATTCAGAAATCCATCCTTATTTCCTCAATAAACAAACATTGACTATCCATTAACCTTGCCAGGCACTATTATAGACCTTGGCAACACAGTGATAAAAAGGACAGGTGAAGTTTTTAATCTCACAAAGTTTACATTCTACAGGGAAGGGACCAATATATAAACAAATAAATGTCACAGTGTAATAAATACAAGGTAGAGAGTAAATCAATGGCATGATATTGCAGTCTGACAGGGCTAGTTTATTTCTACTCAGGGAAGTAGTTACCTCTGAGTAGGTGATATAGGAGTATAAATGAACTAGAGGTCCAGTGCACAAAATTATTTCACGGATAGGATACCTCGGCCTGGCCAGTGATCAGGACCATCAATGGCAGCTGTGGGCAAACTATGGCCCGCAGGCCGGATCCGGCCCGTTCGGCTGTTCTATCCTGCCCGCGGAGCCGAAAGAGCGGAGGGTTCTCTTGCTCTCCCCTCCGCTCCTTCACCAGCAGCAGTGTGAACATGGCAACGTCAGGAAACATGGCCGCAGCTCCTTCTTCTGAGTCCAGTTTAAGAACCCATTGTGGCCCTCAAGTCAAAAAGTTTGCCCACCCCTGATCTATGGGGTGACTGGAGGGTGATCAGGGGGCCCCCACTGGCACCTGCCTTGGCTGGCCTGGGGCCTGTGGGCTGGGGGCAGCTCCTGCATTGAGCATCTGCCCCCTGGTGGGCAGTGCACATCATAGTGACCAGTTGTTCTGTCATTCGGTCTATTTGCATTTTAGGCTTTTATTATATAAGATAATAAGGAGTCAGTCATGAGAAGTTCTTGGAGAAGAGCCTTCCAGAGAGAGTGATCATCTAGTGCAAATGTCCTAAGGTGGGAATGAGTTTGAGCTCACTTAAGAAACAAGAAAAAGGACAATACAGCAGGAGCAGAGTAGGCAAGGGGGATAATGAGAGAAGATGGGTTTCAAGAGGTTTGCAGTAGCCAGATAATAAAGGGGCCATAGCAGTCATTGTAAGGACTATGAATTTTATTCCAGGTTCATGAGAAACCATTGGAGAGTTTGAAGCAAGGGGTTAATGTGATATGATTAAGGTTTAGAAAGGTCAGTTCCCTTGGGATCCCTTCACCAGCCAGAGCTTCCTCTCTCTTCCCAGGCCCCAAACAGCAGTAGGAGGGAGGGAAGAAAACATTACTTGTGTTACCAAGTCTTGTGCTTTCTTGTTTAAGACCAATGCCTCCTGGTCTTTCATAACAATCATTGGACACCATGCTAATAAGCAGAGTAGAATATTGGACAGAGTGTTTAGCAAAGCATGCTCTAACCTTCATTGGTGTTATATTTTCCAGAATGATAGCAGTTTTCTGCAAGAAGGCAGGTCTGTCTTGGTTCTAATCTAAAGAGTTGTATTTGTATTCTGAGGAATGCTAGGCAGAAGCACAGCATAAAACCCAAGTACAGAGTTACAGAGATTTAATGGGAAATAACATTTATTCAAGAAAATAGAATTAAAATGTAGATCCTAATGTCACCTCCAGTTTGTTTGGCATCTGTGTCACTGACTACTATTGTTTTCTGTTATTTCTCTTTGGTTCTGAAGTTCATGTTTCTAAAATGGTGACCCGAGTTTCACACAAGTTGTAATTTAGAAATGTTTTATTGTGGAAATTGTACTTTGCTTTCATTGAAAGCATTTATGTGTCAAGTAGCAAAATAAAAATGTCATGAAAGAAGGTAAAGTTCCACATTAAAGAAAGAGAAATTGGGTAAAGACCTGCTAATGTATACTGCAGAAAATAAAAGGGATAATGAGTTGAACATGCCTATCAACTTACTCTTATAATAAATACAGTGATTTTCAAATGTTAGACGAGAATTTGTGAGCCTGTGCTATCATAATAGAATAGTCTGATAGGATGCTGTTTTCAGAAGGTCAGAGTTTCACAGCTGCTCAATCACTATCTTGAGAATTGCTCTTTAATTTTCTAGTTTCTTTGTAGTTCTGATATAATGTCTTTTCTGTTTTGCTATTATGGAAATATGCCTGATGCTAATACTGTTGTTTATTGTACCATGACATTTACTCTCTCTTCTTTCCAATAACAAAAACAGCAATATCATCAGGAACTACTATTTATAAAGTGTTAGGCACTTTGCATGATGATTTTACCTACTTT
Organism: Myotis nattereri; assembly: GCF_964212035.1. Taxonomy (NCBI): domain Eukaryota; kingdom Metazoa; phylum Chordata; class Mammalia; order Chiroptera; family Vespertilionidae; genus Myotis; species Myotis nattereri. The sequence goes on along the minus strand of NC_138078.1, from coordinate 130,135,456 downwards.
TCAAGAGTCCTGTAAGTCAGGACTGGAGTCCAATTTCCAGATGAAGAAAATAAGGCTAGTTCTATGGAACTGACAGTAGGGCCATATTCAGAGAGAGGTCAGGAGATGGGGGCCTTTAGTATAACACTGCTCCCTCCTTTCCAACATGTAGAGCTAGCCATGTTACTACAGCTTGGAAGCCTCTATAGGAGCTTTGCTAGTAATAAAGAAAAAAATCAATTCTCATTGTCATTTGAAGTAGAGATTTTTAAACTTTCTGATCCATTTAGTTTGCCATAGACTTGTCTGCCTAACAGAAACTTTTCCAACTTTCAAATATTCCATACTAGAGGCCCAGTGCATGAAATTCGTGCACTGGGAAGGTGTCCCTCAGCCCAGCCTGCACCCTCTCCAATCTGAGATCCCTTGGACATATCCAACTGCCAGTTTAGGCCAGATCCCACAAGGACATCCCTCTCACAATCTGGGACTGCTGGCTCCCAACCGCTCGCCTGCCTGCCTGATCGATGCCTAACTACTCCCCTGCCAGCTCGGTTGCCCCTAACTGCCCTCCCCTGCTGGCCATCTTGTGGCGGCCAACTTGTGATGACATGGGGGTGGCCATATTGTGACAACATGGACGTGGCCATCTTGTGACCACATGGGAGTGGCCATCTTGTAACCACATGGGTGTCCATCTTGTAACCACATGGGTGTCCATCTCGTGCGAGGGTGTGATGTTCAATTTGTGTATTACCGCTTTATTATATAGGATGTAAAAGTTGCCTATGAACAGAATACATAATTATTGCCCAGCAATTATAATTTGTATAGGGTAATATAGTATATAAACTCCTTTTCTGTTGCCTCCAAACTATATTAAATTCATCTTGAAGGTTGCATTTCTGGTAAAAATTACAACTTTTCTTTTAGTAAAAATGCTTGGTTCCTAAGCACTTATTAAAGCTAGAATTCATAAGAGGCAAACTTAAAAAGAGAGAAGTGAAGTGCAGTTGTTGGCACTAAGTGGGAAGGAAGCTGTGCTTTCATCCCAACATTCTCTTTATTTAAAAAGAGAGAATTAAAAAAGGACAACTCTCTTTTTTAAATTTTATTTCTGTGACATTAGAAAATACAAGAAACACCATGACTGGGCTCTCTGGACAAGTTGCAATTGCACCCTTTAACAGATACAGGTGGCTATATCCAAAATACTGATGCCTTCACTCTCAAAATAAGATCACATTAATTTCAGTTTAATTCTGACTATTTAATCTATGGAAGCTTCAGAAAAACAATGCATCTCTATTCTGTGTGAGAAAAATGTGCATACTAGCAGCAGTAGGTCTGATTATACTATTTATTTGAAAACCACCAGCTTTAGTACAGCCTCTGCTGTCAGTGGAATAAGTTTCTTCATCCTTGTTGACACATAAAATATTCCCTTTGATCTTGCTAGAACACAGCTGTTTATTACAATGGCTGCATCTTGTCTACGTGTCCTACTGTTTACATGCTATTTTTTCAAAACAACTATGGACCTTTATACTTATGTTCCAAACTCTGTGTTTAGTACAGGAGTGTTCAGCAATATTACAACATAGAATAAATAGCATTCATTATGAGACACTCCTTGGGATTTATTAATCTAATAGATATTACAGTCATTATGTAGAACTAATTTGCCACTATATCTTTAAAACGTGTTAAAATTCTTTGATGCTGAAAATTGCATTTGCAAAAGTGGTTGTTGGAAATTATTACAATGCTCTGAGATGAAGCAGTGTCCAGCCCTCAAAGGACAAACAATGCAATATCCTCAGGTTCAGTACTCAGGCCTTCCTGCCCATGGCTGACTTCTGGCCTCAAAGACAGCAAGCACAGGCTCCTGGATTCCTGGCTTCTAGCTTCTCCACTCAATAGCTTCCTGGCTTTTATTGGCTCTCTGAGATGTATAAATGGGCTGGTGTCCAAGAATATGACCATAAACCACTCAGTAAATTAAGGGGCCAAGTGTCTGCTAGTGAAGCAGATGATAGGCTTACTTGAAGAGGGAACTGGATGATATTATGAAGAAAGCATGTGACAGGGTTCACATTTCAGCTCTGCAACATATTGGCTGGATATATCTGTTAAGTTATCTGCCTCTTGATGTATTCGCTTATGAAATTTGCATAATTATACATACCTTGTGGAGTTGTAAGAATTACATGCTATAACTTGTGAAAGCACTTCACACAGTACCAGAATATAATAGGCACTTAATATACATTAATCTATTCTCCTCTCTCATGAATTTAGAAGAATACAATTTGCCCTGCTTATCTCAAACCAAAATAATGCAGTGGTTTTTAAACTTTCTTTTGGAGTAGAGCCTTTTGTTTTCCCCAAGTGGTGAGCTTACGTGAAAACTCACACAATAAAGCAAGTTAAAGTAGGGCTTTGGAGTTCACCTAGTTGGTTTTTCCCTCATTGCCCTCAGTGGTCTCTGAGACATTTCCAGGTAACCCAGTTTGAAATCCACTGAAGTAGCGTGTTTGTGTCCCCTGTCTGAGAATCATATGTTGAAGCCGTAATCCCTGGAGTAATGGTATTTTGGTGTGGAGCCTTTGGGAGGTAATTGGATTTGGATGAGGTCATAGGGGTAGAGTCCCCATGATGGGATTGGTGCCTTTATAAAAGGATGAAGAGATCAGACTTGCTCTCTCTCCCCCATGTGATAATACAGCAAGAAAGTAGCTATTTGTAAACCAGGAAGAGGAACCTCAGGAAAAACTCAGCCATGCTGGCACCCTTTTCTCAGACTTCCAGCATTCAAAGCAGTGAGAAATACATGTTTGTTGTTTAGGCCACCTAGTCTATGGTATTTGTTATAGCAGCCCAAACTGACTACAAAATATATGAAAGTACTATGTAAAGTGACACAAAGATGTCAGCGGTTATACCTTACAGTGATTCTTGGAAATGGGGGTGGTAGGGCATTGGTGTAAGAGTATGGAGGTGTTCTGAAAGAAAATCTGGTGTGATCTGGGCCAGCCACACATGCTCTGAAGAGGGCCAACCTGTAGTTGCAATGGGCACATGTTCAGGATGGTTACATATTTTTTTATAATTTTTTATTGATTTCAGAGAGGAAGGCAGAGGGAGAGAGAGATAGAAACATCAATGATGAGAGAGAATCTTTGATTGGCTGCCTCCTGCACACCCCCTATTGGGGATCGAGTCTACAACCCAGGCATGTGCCCTTGACCAGAATCCAATCTGGGACTCTTCAGTCCGCAGGCCAGTGCTCTATCCACTGAGAAAAAACAGCTAGGTCAGGTTACATATTATTTTTAATGTGTTGCTGTTGCTATCTTGAAATTTTAGTAATTTGTGAACAAAGTGCCCTGCATTTTCATTTAGGACTGGGTTCCACAAATTATGTGCCTCTTCCCACATATGGGAATATAAGTTTTATAGAATTTTGGCTACTTGTTTTAACTTTATTCTCTTATGGGAATATGCCCTTATATGACAGCTGGATCCTACTTTGAATCCACTCTCTTTTCTTCCCTTTTGAAATAGATGGTCTTTGTGTGTTAGTACTGACTTCTTCCTGATGCTTATCACACAAGCTCTCATTTCTGACCTACACTTAAGCTTCACCAAAATCACTTCATCATGAAATATGAACAAAATCAGTAGTACTTTGGGACATTAAAATAGACACACTAATTGTATTCATCAGTGTTTTCCCTCTGTGAAATCATGGGAGTTTTCTCTAATCTGGGTCACAGCACCATCAGGAGACAGTTTTATATCCATAAAATTTTTAATGTTTCTGTTATAGCCATGAAACAATAAAATGCCTCTTTTAGGTTTGAGAAGGTTTTTTTTCTGTGTCTTAATAATCAGGAATGATTATATAAGTGTTAATCTCAACCAGGCACTTTTAAGTTTGAAAATGGGTGCTAATAATGATCATTAATAATTATGCCACTGAAACGGTTGTAAACCTGAACTCTCCTGGGAAGTCTAGGAAGTCTCCTGGTCACTCTATCAATTTCTTCAATGGTCATTTTTTTTTCCTCTCCAGGTTGGTTTCAAGAGCAAATGATGTAATTATTTTAAAACATTCTCTTGAATCTGGACTTAAATATCAAAGTAAAAGAGCAGTCTAAGAATAATCTAAGCAGAGGTAGATTATGATCATAGCCAAAAATCTATACCGTTATTCACAGCTTTTTCTTCAGTAGCCCATGCTGATACATATGGCACACTTTCCTTCCTAGAGACATTGATGTACATGAACCCCAAAGTATCAATGCTCCCATTTGTCAGGAAAAATGATTTTACATGTGAAAACATGGGCTGACCCATATGACTCATCCTTTATAATATATATCATATAGCATGACACTGTTTGCTATAATACTGTTTCCTACAACAATGTTTGCTATGAAAGTGATGAGTGTTAAAATTCCTTCCATCTTCTGCACCTTGTGTGGTGCAGGTTCTCCTCATCCCTTGCCTAGAATACTGCAATGCTTGTTTTCCTTCTATGTATGCCACATTTCTCCAATCCACTGCTAACACTATGGCCTTGATGATGTTTCTGGAACAAAAACTAGTCCACATTGTTCTTAGTTATAAATCCTTGAGTGGTTTCCCATTGTCCTTAGGCTGAAACCTACATTTCTTAAGTTGACAGGTAAGGATTTTAGTGATCAGGCAGAAATCCAGACTAATTGTAGATATATCAATGTGAACAGAGATGAGGGTGATGGAGTGGAGGTCAGAGGGAACAAGGTCATATTTTATCTGATTATGGGTGCTCTCTGCAGCATCTACTTCTCTTTTTTTTTCCTGGCTCTTTCTTAGGCTCACTTACCTTTACTGCTACTAATTGCACTGTCATTAAGTTTTCTTTGAAAACTTATTAGAGTTGGCCATGCTCAGTAACCACAGGCAGGTTTTGTATCTGAACCTAGTTTATGGCTTTAAGCATCACTGAGTATTCAGTGTGAGTGATGGGCAGTCCCCTCTTCACAATGTAGATTAATGAGATCCATTAAGTGACCAAGAAAGGATCCCAAACATATCACAATTATGGAGATACTGCTTTGAACGGGTTTTCATAAGTAGTACAAAATATAAAATAAGTTGCATAGTGTCACTGGACTTCTCATTTTATTCAGAGAAATAGCCCAAGGGCCTGTGATGGCCTACCATCTCTCCACAGCCTGTCAGCTGGCTGCATCTGTGACCTCATTCCTACTCTTTCACTCTTTCCCTTCTGTGGTGGGTTGGAAATTGTCCACCCCTAAAGATATCCATGTCAAATCATTGGGACCTGTAAATGGTACCTTCTATGGCAAAATATATAATTAAGTTAAGGATCCTGAGAGGAGGAGCTTATTGTGGATTATCCAAATGGGCCCAATATAATTACAGGGGTCCATATAAGGAAGAAGGAGAGAGATGTGGAGAAATCATAAAGAGGAGAAGAAGAGGAGAAGAAGGAGTCAGAGGCTGGGAAATGTGACCGCAAGACAAGAAATGCAGTTTGTCACACGAAGCTGGAATAGCAGGAAATAGATCCTTTCCTAAAGCCTCCACAGGGAGCATGGCACTGCTAACACCTTGATATTGGATTTCTAGCCGCCAGAGATGTGAAAGAATAAATTGTTTTAAGCCATTGGCTATATGGTACTTTTCTACAGTAGCCCTAGCAAAATAATCTACCTTCCTTCCAGTCTCGCTGGCTCCCTTGCTGTTCTTTAAATAGGCCAAGTGAGCCTCACTTTAGGACTTCTGTACTCACTGCTCTCTCAGACTAGAAAGCTCTCCCAACCAAACAGCTCCCTCCTGACAGATAGCTCCACAGCTTTCTCCTTCACTTCTTTCAGATGTCTGCTCAAATGTCATTTCTTTTAGTAATGCTTTCCATGGCCACACTATTTAAAATAGATCCCTTGGGACTCTTTAATATTCTTGTCCCATTTTTTTTATCCTCATAGTACTTATCACCTATCTGACATACTACTTGTTTTATGTATTCACTCATTTATTATTGTCTGCATCTGGTTGTCTATTTACCCAGTAGAAGATAAGCTCCATACTGTCAAGAATTGTTGTCTGTATTGTTTACTGCTGTATTCCCAGTGTATAAAATGGTGCCTCAACACTTAGGACAAGACCCAGTATATATATATATATATATATATATATATATATATATATATATATATATACATTCAATGCACATTTGTTAAATGAAGAATCATCTCACACCAGAGACAGAAAGAGGCAGCAATAAAGCATTTTATAACTTATCAATCATGTTCCACAACCTCCCTAACCTCAACAAATTGCTTAAGTACCCATTTTCAAATGTTCAAGATTAAGGAAAGACTTTGAAATATTTAATGTATTACAGTTGGCTTTAGCTATTTTTTAGTCATATATTTACCTCAAGATTTTTAAATCAAAGTGAAGTTATCAAGTATTATCTTCTGTGGCATGCTGGAATTCTAAGCACAGAGTGTACTAATTAAATGAACACATACTCTTCAGATATGACCAAAAATGTGAGTGTATTTATTTTTAAAGGCTTATACCTTTTTTTCTTTTTTTTTTTTTTTTGCAGATGTTAGCAAAAAGAACACAAAAAGAAATCCAATGGTAGTCCCTTATGCTTCTACCTTGAGGAGTCCATATGACACAGGTTAATTTCAGGGTTGTTTATGGTTTAGGTGAATAAAGAGAAGATACAAAGATGCAAGGTATGTATACAAAGGATAGCCAGAGGGAGAGTTCCTGAGTGAATTTGGATTGGAAATCTAACAGACTCTTTTGTTTATATCTGAAAGTAAAGCACAGTATTGTTTGAGTTCCTTGGTTCCATTTTGTGGAGGAAGTTTGTGCCAGAAATACTAGAAATGAGTTGCAGGACATCTGAGAAAGGATTCAAAAACTGTAAACATCACTCCAGCCAAGCCTGTATTGTTGCCAATACTAAGAATTTCTTGATGAAGTTCTGTCATGGTACTTAACTTTGCTTTTGTATGATGTCAAGTGATAGGCTTTTGATGACTCTGAAGCTTCTTTGTTGAAATAAAACTTCCCTTAAACTGAAAAGCTGTATCTACTCAAAAGTGAAAAGGGATGCATCAATTTGTGAAATTGTGTTTTAATATTGCACAAGTCCACATTTTTGCCTTTAGCATTGGAAGAATGCTTAGAATATGTATTCCATTACTGTAAATATCTATGAGTAGAGTAGACTTATTTGGGGAAAGAAAATGGTGGAAATAATTGTTTTTATGTTTGACTCACTCTTTTTCAAGTAAATTTTGTTAATTGGAAAAATTATATACATACAGAAAAAAGCACATATCAAAATTCTGCAGCGTGGTAATTTTTCTAATAGTAAAATTAGCCTAGAACAGTGGTCGGCAAACTGTGGCTCGCGAGCCACATGCGGCTCTTTAGCCCCTTGAGTGTGGCTCTTCCTAAGCCTTGGGAGTGCCCTAATTAAGTTAATAACAATGTACCTACCTATATAGTTTAAGTTTAAAAAATTTGGCTCTCAAAAGAAATTTCAATCGTTGTACTGTTGATATTCGGTTCTGTTGACTAATGAGTTTGCTGACCACTGGCCTAGAACTACCACTCAGATCAATAAATAGGACATTGTCAATACCTTGAGAAATCCCCCTTGTGCCTCTCCTTGTCACTACCCTCCCACTCCACATGTAGCTTCTGTATTAACTTTTTTTCTACACAACAAAATACTTAGATTTTATTTTATCAGAGTCTTTCTATTTTGTTTTTCTTTAAAAATAAGAGCTTAGAAATAGAATGAGCAACTAAATCAAATAACATCCACCCTGAATTGGTGATGTAGACACAGCTGGTGGGACAATTCACAGCTGGGAAGGGCAGAGGATGCCTGGAGAACCGTAAAATTAGGAATCTTGGCTGGAGAGAACTGCGAGACCTCTGAGCCCAGAGGGTCAGAGGGAAACCGCATGGCACAGAGGCCACATCCCTTGGAACAGGCATAGAGTCTGACAGTGGAAAGGAGGTCTGCAGGACTGCTGGCAGCAGGAGATTCTGCATCTGGGTCCACAGTCACAAGAGACTGAGCCCAGAGGAGACAGCCTGAATGGCTGCCCAAGCTGCGCCATGCCAGGGGAGAAGAGCTGGCAGTGGTACAGCTCTTCCCCCTCTTTTGGTCTTTGCTTTTGTTCGCTGAACCGAGTTCATAGTACCTTTCAAATAGACACTCACCCATGACTGAGGTGCAGATGGAGGTGTGGACTTGTGGTCTAGGGAGAGACTGGAGAGAGGAGAGGGCCCAGGAGAGGGCGCCGCCAATCTGGTACTGAGTCATACCTGACAAGCCGGACCTAGACAGCCATTTCCTCCTGAAGAGATAGTCCCTGCAGTCTCTAGGCAACCAACTCAGCCACACCCAGACTATACCCTGAGTGGTACAAAGGATAGAAAAAAAAAATCTGAATAGTCCCTGAGAGTCCACAGGGACTGGCCTAAAGAGAGGCCTTCAGTCCCAGCAACAGGAAACTGAGAAGCAGGCAGACAGTACAGAAGAGTAGGATCTTAAACCAGCCCTCACTTTTTTATTTTATTTTTTATTTTATTTTATTATTTTGTTATCTCTTTTTCCTTTATTTTCATTTTTCATTTGTTTATTTTCTATTTCTTTTTGGATTATTTCTTTCATCATTCTAATTTTTTAAATTTTATCCTATTTTTTAAAATATTGTTTTAAATTTGTTATTATTTTTTTCTTCTCTTTCTCTTTCTTCTTATCCATCCATCCCCATTGTACTTCCTCTATACTGAACTGAGGTCCTCCCCATATTCATCCAATACCTTAACCTTACTTTCTGTATATAAGATTCTTTCTTTACTCTCTTTACTGGGTATTTGGGTTTGTATATTTTGGTTTATCTGTTTGTTCTCTGGTGTCTTCTCCCTATATATTTTTTTTCCTTTTTCTTCCTTTTTCTTTTTTCTCATACCATTTTTTCTCTCTTCAATATCATTTGTGCTCTTTTTTCTCTCCCCTAATTCTCATTTCTCTGGTGGTCACTTATATTGGGGTTATTGGTGTCATGAGTACATTCATGTATTGTTCCCTTTGTGTCATGTCTTGTCGAGGTGAATTTTATCCTGTTTGGCCAATGTGGTAGAGAGTAAACCACATAACCCGACACCTGGAGAAGAGACTCTATCCACGAATGGGTCAATAATACTCCAGACCCAACTACAGAGGCAGGAAGAAGGTGGAAGTAAGGGAGAGAGCGTGAGGGAGGGAAGGAGAAAAAGAGGAGTGTGTGGACATGGTGTGTGTGTGTGTGTGTGTGTGTGTGTGTGTGTGTGTGTGTGTGTGAGTGAGAGTGAGTCACAGTTAGATCCTGCAGGATCTTCGAGGACAGGCTGACCAGGATCACCTACTTAAGCAGCCTCTGCTACCATTGTAAATAGCCCTGGAGTGGCTGGCTCTTCCACAGAGGCTGCACCTTTTTGAAGGGGAGAGCTGCTGTGACTGGGAGCCCAGCCTCACCTCCACCCAGTGTGCCCTCAGATAACACCTGGGACTCTACAGCCACCCCCACCAAAGACCTGCTGCCTTAGCTGCGGTCCCACTGTCACTGAGACTCCAGGCACCCAGGCATGGGCTCATGTGAGTTCCGAAGCACACTCCCCTCTGGCCTACCCAATGCTTTAACCAAGGACTGCAACCATAGGAGCAGCAAGCATGTGAGCAGCTCACCTCTGTCCATGGAGCAGCAGCCCTGTGAACAGCCAGCCTATTTCTGAGGAGCGGCAGCTCCACACACACCACCCCTGTCTGAGGGGTGGCAGCCACATGCAGCTCGCCCCGTCCAAAGGGCAGCAGCTGCGTGAGGAGCCTTCCCCCATCCAAGGAGCAGCAGCTGCACACAGCCTGCACCTGCCCAAGGAGCAATAGCCACTCACAGCCCACCCAATCCAAGGAGCAGCAGCCTCAAGAGCATCCTTCCCCCACCAGCCAGAGGAGCCACACTGCTGTGAGCAGCGCCCACCAGAGGAGCCACCACCAACTGAGGAGCAGCACTGCCACAACTGCCTGAGGAGCAGCCACCACCCTAGGAGCCGCTGCCACCCAAGGAGCCACTGCAACCCAAGGAGCAGCCCCCACATGACTTGACACCTAGATCCTTCGGTGACAGCAAAAATGGGGAGACAAAGAAACCCCCAAAGAAAAGAAAAGGAGGAATCACTGGAAAAGCAGCTGAGTGAAACAGAGGTATGCATATGTAAGAAAGAGAATTCAGAATAAGGGTCATACAGTTCATAAACTGGATTGATGAAAAAATCAACTTATGTAGGAATCATGAAATAAAGAGTGATATATCTGCAATAAAAACACCATGGAAAGTTTCAACAGTAGACTAGGAGAAGCAGAGGATCGAATTAGTGAATTAGAAGACAGGGAAGCAAAACACACCCAAACTGAACTACAATTGGAGAAAAAAATTAAAAGACAGTAGGAGGGCCTAAGGGAGCTTTGGGACAACATGAAACAAAGCAACATATGAATAATAGGCATGCCAGAACAACAGGAAGAGGAACAACGGTTAGAAAACCTATTTGAAGAAATAATGTCAGAAAACTTCCCTGAGGTGGGGAAGAAAAATGTCACACAAGCACAGAGAGTCCCAAACAAGATGAACCCGAAAAGACTCACACCAAGACACATCATGATTACCATGGCAAATGTTCAGGACAAAGAGAGAATCTTAAAGGATGCAAGAGATAGACAGAAAGTTACATATATGGGATCTCCCATTAGATTATCAAATGATTTGTCAACAGAAACACGTCAGACCAGAAAGGAATTGAAGGAAATTTACAAAGTGATGCAAAGCAAGGGACTGAATCCAAGAATACTCTATGCAGCAAGGCTATCATTCAAAATTGAAGGGGAAATAAGGAGCTTCACAGACAAAAAAAGACTAAGGGAGTTTATTGCTACCAAACCAGCAATGCAAGAAATGCTAAAAGGACTGGTGTAAATAGAATAAATAAAAAGGGAAGAAGGAACATAGGCACAAAAAATAAAAATGGCTACAAACAAGTACCTATCAATAATAACTTAAAAACAACAACAACGGACTAAATGCTCTAATCAAAAGACATCGAGTGGCTGAATGGATAAAAAAAAACAAAAAAAAAACAAAAAGAAACATGACCCTTATATATGCTGTCTACAACAGACCCACCTCAGAACAAGGGACTCCCACAGACTGAAAGTGAAGGGGTGAAAAAATATCTTTCAGGCAAATGGAAATGAAAAAAAAAAGCTGGGGTAGATACTTATATCTGACAAAATAGACCTCAAAGTGAAGGCCATAACAAGAGACAAGAAAGGCCACTTCATAATACTAAAGGGATCAATGCAACAAGAGGATATAACCCTGGTAAACATATATGCACCCAATGCAGGATCACCCAAATACATAAAGAAATAACTCCTGGAAGATATCAAGGGAGAAATTGACAACAATACAATCATAGTAGGGGAATTTACTACACCACTGACATCACTGGATAAATCCTCTAGACAAAAAATCAGCAAAGAAACAGTAATCATAAATGACTCACTAGATCATATGGACTTAATTGACATCTTCAGAACATTTTACCCCATAGCCATGGGATATATATTCTTCTCAAGTGCACATAGGACATTTTCAAATATAGACCACATATTGGGTCACAGGAAAAGTCTCTTCAAATTCAAGAAGATTGAAATCATATCAAGCATCTTCTCAGACTAAGATGGCTTAATATTAGAAAAAAACTACAACAAAAACAACCAAAAAATTCAAATATTTGGAAACTGAATAGCATGCTATTAAACAATGATTTGTTTACCAAAGAGATCAAGGAAGAAATTAAAAACATCCTGGAAATGAATGACAATGAAAACACAACAATTCAAAATCTATGGGACTCAGTGAAAGCAGTCCTGAGAGGGAAGTTCATAGCTCTACAGGCCTACCACAAAAAAATGGTAATAAATCATTTAACTCTACAACTTAAAGAGCGCAACTAGAAAATCCCAGAATGAGCAGAAGGAAGGAGATAATAAAGATCAGAGCAGAAATAAATGACATAGAGACCAAAAAATACAAAATATTAATGAAACCAAGAGCTGGTTCTTTGAAAGGATAAACAAGATTGCTGAACCTCTAGACAGGCTCAAGAGGAAGCAAAGAGAGAGGACTCAAATAAACAAAATCAGAAATGAAAGAGGCTAAATAACAACAGACTGCACAGAAATACAAAGGATTGTTTAAAAATACTATGAACAACCCTATTCCAACAAGCTATACAACCTAGAGGAAATGGACTTATTCCTAGAAAAATTCAACCTTCCAAAACTCAAGCAAGAAGAATCTAAAAATCTCAATAGGCTGATAACCATGGAGGAAACTGAAGCAGTCATCAAAAAGTTTCCAGCAAACAAAAGCCTGGGGCCAGATGGCTTCACAAGGGAGTTTTACCAAACATTCAATGAAGAACTAAAACCTATCCTCCTCAGACTCTTCCAAAAAATTCAAGAGGAAGGAACACTTCCAAGCTCTTTCTATAAAGCCAGCATTACTCTAATACCAAAACCAGATAAAGACAACACAATGAAAGAGAACTACAGGCCAATATACCTCATGAACATAGATGCCAAAATCCTCAACAAAATTCTAGTAAATCAGATCCAGCATTACATCTGAAAGATCATACACCATGACTAAGTAGAATTTATCCTGGGGATGCAAGGATGGTATAATATCTGCAAATCAATAAACGTGATACAGCACATAAACAATTTAAGAGATAAAAATCACATAGTCATATCATTTGATGCAGAGAAAGAATTTGACAAAATCCAATACCCTTTCTTGATAAAAACCCTGGCAAAATGTGAATAGAGGGATCAGCCTTCAACATAATAAAAGCTTTATATGACAAATCTACAGCCAACATCATACTCAATGGGCAAAAAACTAAAACCATTTCACTTAAGAACAGGAATGAGACAGGGATTCCCACTTTCACCACTCCTGTTCAACATAGTACTGGAAGTGCTAGCCATAGAAATTAGACAAGAAGAAGAAATAAAAGGTATACAAATTGAAAAAGAAGCCATAAAACTGTCCTTATTCACAGATGACATGATACTGTCCATAGAAAACCCTAAATACTCCATCAAAAAATTATTAGACTTAATAAGTGAATTTGGCAATGTAGCAGGATACAAAATTAATGCCAAGGAATTTATGGCATTTTTATACACCAATAGTGAACTTACAGAAAGAGAGATTTTAAAAAATAATCCCATTTACCATCGCACCAAAAAAAGTAAGATACCTAGGAATAAACTTAACTAAGGAGGTAAAAGACCTGTACTCCGAAAACTACAGGACACTGAAAAAAAGAGAGGAAAACATAAGCACATGGAAGAACATACCATGTTCATAGATTGGTAGGATCAACATCATTAAAATGTCCATACAATCAAAAGCAATGTATAGATTCAATGTACTCCCCATTAAAATACCAATGGCATATTTCACAGACCTAGAACAAGCTCTCCAAAAATTCATCTGGAATAAAAATAGACCCTGAATAGGTGCAGCAATCCTGAAAAAGAAGAATAAAGTAGGAAGGATTTCAATACCAGACATCAAGCTGTATTACAAAGCCACTGTTCTCTAAACTGTCTGGTACTGCCACAAAAACAGACATATAGACCAATGGAATAGAATAGAGAACCCAGAAATTGACCCAAACCACTATGCTCAACATTTGCCAAAGGAGGCAAGAGCATACAAAGGAGTCAAGACAGTCTCTTCAATAAATGATGTTGGGAAAATTGGACAGATACATGCAAAAGAAATGAAACTAGACTACCAAATTACACCATACACAAAAATAAACTCAAGATGGATAAAGGACTGAAACATAAGATGGGAAACCATAAAAATACTAGAGGAATCCACACGCAGCAAAATCTCAGACATATGTACAAGCAATATCTTCACCCATACAGCTCCTAGGGCAATGGAAACTAAAGAAAAAAATAAACAAATGGAACTACATCAAAATAAAAAGCTTTTGCACAGCAAAAGAAACCATCAACAAAACAGCAAGAAAGCCCACTGCATGGGAGAACATATTTGCCGTTATCACCGATAAGGGTTTAATCTCCAACATTTACAGGGAACTCATACAACTTAACAAAAGGAAGATAAATAATCCAATCAAAAAATGGACAAAGGAACCTAAATAGATACTTTTTGAAGGAGGACATACGGAAGGCCGAGGGACATATGAAAACATGCTCAAAGTCACTAATCATCGGAGAGATTCATATCAAAACAACAATGCAGTACCATCTCACACCTGTCAGAATGGCTATCATCAACAAACAACAAGTGCTGGTGAGGATGCGGAGAAAAAGCAACCCTCGTGCACTGCTGGTAGGAATGCAGACTGGTGCAGCCACAGTGGAGAATAGTATGGAGTTTCCTCAAAAAACTAAAAGTGGAACTCTCATTTGACCCAGTGCTCCCACTTCTAGGAATATCTCCCCAGAAATGAGAAACACCAATCAGAAAAGACATATGCACCCTATGTTGATAGCGGCACAATTTACCATAGCTAAGATTTTGAAACAGCCTAAGTGCCCATCAGCAGATGAGTGGATTAAAATCCGTGGTACATCTACACAATGGAATACTACACTGTGGTAAAAAAGAAGGAATTCTTACCATTTGCCATTTACAACAGCATAGATGGAACTGGAGAGCATTATGCTAAGTGAAATAAGCCAGTCAGAGGAAGACAGATATCACATGATCTCACTCATTTGTGGAATATAATTAACAACATAAACTGATGAACAACAGATCCAGAGACAGAGAAGCATCAATCAGACCATCAAACCCCAGAGGGAAGGTAGGGGAGGGTGGGGTAATGGGGAGAGATCAACCAAAGGACGTATATGCATGTTTATAAGCTTAACCAATGGACACCAGGGGGGTGAGGGCATGACTGGGGTGTGTGGGGGAAATAGGAGGATAAGAACATATATTTAATACCTTAATCAATAAAGAGAGAAAAAAATAAAAATAAAGGCTTAGATTTGGGAACCATAAAATCGTATCTGAGACAACTTCTATCTCCCCCATCCTTGCTTATTTTATGTGCTCTGATACATGTGCTTTCAAATAAAAATCTATTCTTTTTGTCAAATTAAAGCAGTGCTAGTAACTAAGTGCTACAATACAAAGCAGAGTGCACAGGGACACCAAAAGAAACGCACTGCAGTTAAGGATTTTAGTTTCAGTTTTCAGCTTTAAAAAAGTAAGTAATCCCTGCCAGCATATCTCAGTGCTTGAGCGTTGACCTATGGAGGTCATGGTTTGATTCCTGGTGAGGGCACATGCCTTGCTTGCAGGCTGGATTTACAGTGTGGGATAAGCAGGAGGCAGCTAATCAATGATTCTATCTCATCATTGATGTTTCTCTCTCTCTCTCTCTCTCTCTCTCTCTCTCTCTCTCTCTCTCTCCCTCCCTCCCTCTCTGAAATCAATTATATATATATATATATATATATATATATATATATATATATATATATATATATATATATATTTAAAGTAAGTAAAACAATAGATTTAATGATAAAAATACCTTAACTGTGTTCTTCTAAATAAGGGTGAGCTCAGAATTTCACCCCTTGAATTCAAAAGCTCTTACACACATCACCATTAGCCATTAAAATTTCAAAACAATAGTAATAAATGATGTATGGGGTAGGTTCAAGACACTACTGACATATCATATACCTGTCATGGGCATATGTCAGCTATATACTAGTATATCACAAACTCCCAAGAGTGAGCCTGGGCACTGCCTTCAAGGAGTCCCTGGTAGGTTCTGGCAGGACCCGCAGAAAGGTTCCCTCTGTGGGTAGCAACTTATCATTGTGAGGACATATGAACATTTAGCAAGATCCAGCCCAAAAGTAATCCCAGAAAGCAAATGCTTACATAATTTTCATAGTATGTACAAATGTCTGCCTCCAAGACAGGGCCTGAAAGAAAGAGAAACACAGAGTTGACACGTATGAGCTGTAATGTCTTCTATGAATAACAAGGTTTTCAACTGCTCAAAAAATTGATCTTGCAGAAGAGTTCATTTAAAAGGCCTTCGAGAGAATGTTTGAGAAGCCCAGAATCACTCTCTGTTGTCCATTTAGAATAGCTCTGACTTTCCTGTGAGAGCCACAGAGTAGCTTCCACATTTTTATTCTGAAGTACTCAAGCATTGCAATAAGTTATCTGAAAGAGATTTCATAACCACAATCTAAAAATACTTGCCACTGAGCAAATCTAATGGCTCTTGCATTATTGGTTCATGTGGTGAATAAATTCTGGAATCTCTACAGGGAGAAGTGCTGATATACAGATGAAACTGAACATTCTTCCTCAGTTTAAATCTTTCTCAGTCTGATTTCTAAAAGATAGATCTCCCCCCCCCCATATTTGTTATTTAAGTAAAGCTCAAGTTTTATATAAAGAAATCTAAGTAAGGATCTTTGAGATTTTATTTCTGCACGGCAGTCATTTAATGCAAGGCCACAATCACTCATGTATTTGACATTAATACATTTTGTTTCTGTAGAAACACTTATCACCTTGTCATCTTTAACATCTGTGCCTGTTGTCATGACAATCTCAGCAAGAACTTTTCAGCATGAGGGGAGAGGAAGTTGTCAGTCAGATCACAGAATTTATCCAGAAACAAGTGCAACATCATGCACAAACATTCCTGTTTTCTTTATTTTATATATACATGGAAAACTATTATTGAGGATTTCCTGACTACCAGAGACTGTTTCTGTCTTGAATTTTTAGTTTTTATGTGTTTGTTTTTTTTTCCTGATCCTAAGGCAAAGCTTCCTTCAGTGAAAGAACTTAGATAATATCTCAGGAGCACTGAAATAATACCAAGCATGTAAGGCTGGAAACCATAAAAATACTAGAGGAATCCAAAGGCAACAAAATCTCAGACATATGCTGAAGCAATTTCTTCACCGATACAGCTCCTAGGGCATTGGAAACTAAAGAGAAAATAAACAAATGGGACTACATCAAAATAAAAAGCTTCTGCACAGCAAAAGAAACCATCAACAAAACAACAAGAAAGCCCCCTGCATGGGAGAACATATTTGCCAATGTTATCACCGATAAGGGTTTAATTTCCAACATTTATAGGGAACTCATACAACTTAACAAAAGGAAGATAACAATCCAATCAAAAAATGGACAAAGGACCTAAATAGACAATTTTCAGAAGAGGGCATTCAGAAAGCCAAGGTCTCTGTTTTATTTGTTAAAATTTATTTGTATTAATTTTTAGAGAGCTAGAAAGGGAGAGGGAGAGAGAGAAAAAAACACATCAAATGGTTGTTTCCCGCACATACCCTGACCTGGAACTGAACCCACAGCCAGGGCATGTGCCCTGACTGGCAATCAAACCAGAGACCTTTTGGTGTATGGGATGAAGCTCAGCTGAGCCACAGTGGCCATGGCTGTGTTTTCTTTATTTTTAAAACATATAAGGGGAAGAGATCAACCAAAGGACTTGTATGCATACATATAAGCCAAACCAATAGACAAAGATATGACTGCGGGGGGGGGGGGAGGTTGGGGGTTAATGGGGGGGATGAGGACACATTTGTAATACCTTAACCAATGAAGAAATTTTAAAAAACATATATATTTTTATTGATTTCAAAGAGGAAGGGAGAGAGAGAGAGAGAGAGAGAGAGAGAGAGAGAGAGAGAGGAGAGAGAGAGAGAGAGAGAGAGAGAGAGACATCAATGATAAGAGAAAACCATTAATGGGCTGCCTTCTCATGCCCCACACTGGGGATTAAGCCTGCAACCCGGGCATGTGCCCTGCCCGGGAATCAAACCATGACCTCCTGGTTCATAGGTGGACACTCAACAACTGAGCCTTGTTGGCCAGGCTGCATTTTCTTCTATCACTTCTGTGGATCTTCATATCCAACTCAAAAAACCACTCTCAACTGCAGCCTTGTGATGTTGCTCCAAGAATTTTACATAAATATAAACACAATATATTCTCTTTAGTGTTTGATTTCTTTCCATTAAATTTGTATTTGTGAGATTTATTGATGTCGCTGCCTGTGACACTAGTTCATTAATTTTCATTGCAGGGAAGTTTGCTGTTTTAATGATATATCAAAATTTATTGAGCTATTTCACTTCTTATGAACATTTGGGCTCTTTTCAGTCTTTGGATGCTACATTGAAAATTCTTATTCATTTGTTCCAGAAAACATATGTATAAATATGTTCAGTATACATGTTGGAATCAAATAGAAATTGCTAAAGTCATAGGATATGAGTGCATTCATCTTTGGTAGACACTTCCAAAGAATTCTCCAATGTGATTGTATTGATTTACATTCAAAACAGCAGTACTTGACAGTTTCAGTTCTTCCACATATTTGTTAACACTTTGTATTGTCATTGGTTTTAATTTGAGTCAATGTGGAATATGTATAGTGGTATCTATAGTTTTATTTCCATTTTTCTCATGATTTATCATGTTGAGTATTTTACATTTGATTTTTTTTCATTTGTTTATGTTCTTTATTGACCATTTTGCTATCCCTTTGTTTTGAGGGGGAGGGGTGGAGAAAAAGCTGAAGGGATAAGAAGTAAAAATTGGCAGTTACAAAATAGTAGTCACAAGAATGTATGCGAAGTACGGCATAGGAAATATAGTTAATAACATTGTGATAACAATGTATGGTGTCAGGTTGGTACTAGACTTATCAGGGGAATCACTTTGTAAGTTATATAAATGTCTCACAACTGTGCTGTATACATGAGACTAATATAATATTGACTGTTAACTGTAATTGAAAAATAAAATAAACATTTAAAAAATAAAAAATAAACAAAAGTCTTTTCTACACCAAAGGTCAGTTGTTTTCTCCTGTGTTGTTTTCTAAGAGTTTTATAGTTTTATGCTTTATATTTAGGTCTATGATCCATTTTTATATAAGTTTTGTGAAGGTTGTAAGACCTATGTCTAGATTAGTGATTTTCAACCAATGTGCCCCAGCACACTAGAGTGCCACAAGAATTTTAAAACATACAATACCTGACTATTTAGTCAGAGGCACTGACCTCTTGTTCCTTAGATTGTCAAATTTAACAAAAATTACAATAGCCAACACAGCAATAGCCATCCACTGTGAATAAATCAAAATTATACCTATTTTTTGTCAGATTGGCACAAAATATTATACATTTTTGATGTGCCAAAGAATTTTAATAATCAGTTTATGTGTGCCATGAGATTAAAAATGTTGAAAATTGCTGGTCTAGATTACTTTTTTTATATGTGGACATCCAGTTGTTTCAGCACCATTTGTTGAAAGACAATATTGCTCTGTGATCTTTGAGCAGGTTCCTCAATTTTCTGAGCCTTATTTCCTCAGCCAAAAAGATGGAATAAAAGTAGTTTACCTCATGGAGCTTTTGAGATGATTGGCACATAGTATGTGTTCTGTAAACAAAAGTTAATAAAAATTTTTACAGTTATCATCAGCATTTCCAGCAAGGCTCAGACAGGCCAAATGGAAAGCTGTCTCCCATAGAGTCAGCATATGGGAGAGAGAGAGCACTTGAGGATGGATCAAGCCTGAAGAGTTACAACCAAAGGTATGTTACTGAACTACAGTGGAGAGAAGAATATTATCATGAGAAAAGTCTAGGTTATAAGCCTAAAAGAAAATAAAAGAGGTACAGAGTTGAATGAATAAGACAAAAACATCATGATAAGGACAAGTTGAAGAAGGAGAAATGAAGAATTAATTGAATGCAGAGTGTGGTGCCAAGAGGAAATCTATTCTCAACACTTGGCATGTAGTAAGATTTTGCTGTTGTATACTTGGATGACTTGGATAGAACAAGCATACCTCATTCGAGGCACTGCATGGACTCTACCATAACCATACCTAGAACATCACAACCCTGGTTTAGTAAACCCCCAAGCAAATCAATCCTTCTTATCTATTGTGTGTTTACTTCTTTACAGGATAAACCATATAAAGCAGTCACTCACTGGATGCAAGAGGAAGTGTTTTATCTCCAGTTTCCACATATGTACCCTTTTCTTTCTGCTTTGGAATGCAAGGGGCTTGACCATCATTAAACAGAAATACTATCTTGGATGTGCAATCCAAGAAAATATTTTTTCTCAGCACGTTAGACTGAAAAATAGTCAGTCTTCCTAAAGAATAGAATGGTAGCCACCATGGTTTAGCTTCTCACATTAATATTCCCTATGGGATAATGTGCTATTAATATGGCAAAAAAACCCCACTTTAAATAGCAGCTTGTGCTTCTTTTTTATTTCTCTACTGCAAAAGCTGATTTACTGTGTGTTTCTTCCATCTGGCAGGATGCTAATCTGAATATGAATCAATCCTTGCAAAAATAACTGCAGGAAATTTTAGACATTCATAACTTTCTAACTTTTTTTTCTCTTTAACAATAGCATTTTTGTCATTCTTTCAGTTGAGCAAAGTTTTGCAATTGAAATTAAGTATGACTATTTAAAGAATTGTGCCACCTTATTCTGCATGCCTCCTCTACTGTTATGAATTCACATTGGTCATATTCTAGATATTTGCACATAAATGAATAATTGCTATTATCCCAAAAAGTTTTAATCATGAGTAGAGAACAAATTAATGTGATGTTCACAACTTGATGAGCAACATATCAAAAATCATTCTCAAATATCTGATTCGTCTTTTCTTGCAGTGCATTTTGTAATAATGCTGGTTTCTTCTAACATTGCTGTACCAACTAATGTTTCTTATGCTTTTTTTTTGGGGGGGGGCGGGACTCAATTTCTTAGCAAGTATCCCCTGGCTATTTTCAAAATAACTTCCCAACCATTCCCACATTGTGCATTCACATTCCTCTCTAAGGAGAGAACATAGACTTTGATATAACATCAAGATGGGCTCAGTATCAGCTCTGTCATTTATTTTACCA
This sequence comes from Myotis nattereri, assembly GCF_964212035.1. Classification (NCBI taxonomy): domain Eukaryota; kingdom Metazoa; phylum Chordata; class Mammalia; order Chiroptera; family Vespertilionidae; genus Myotis; species Myotis nattereri. The sequence goes on along the minus strand of NC_138078.1, from coordinate 130,114,305 downwards.
GCTTTGGGCCTCAATATTATATGTGAAATGAAAATTATATCATGCACTTCACAGGGTGATTGTGCAGCTTAAATGAGCAAGCATATTTAAAGCCTTAGTACAGCGCCTAACACTTAGTAGAGTACAGCAAATATTTCTATTCCCCTTTTGCTCATGTTGTTTCTACTGCCTGAAATGCTCAATCTGCCCTTCAAGGACTATTTTTACAAAGCCTTCCCTGATGAACATGAACCTTCCCTCAAACTTATGCTGCATTTTTGTTTTCAGCTCTTTAAAAAATACATTCTAGCGCATTTTTTGAATACTAAAATAATTTTGGCCAATTTCTCATCCCCTCTGCTTGCTTGTGAAATCTTGAGAGCAGCAACACTGTCTTGTTCATCTTGATCACCACCAAAACCTGGGCTATTTTAGGCACTTAGCAGATGTTTGCAAAATTTAATGGAATCAAAATAGTAAAGTAGCTGGCAGGTACCCACAATATATTTTTCACTGAGGAAGTGATAATAGCTCTTCTGGATGCACATTATAGTCTGCAAAAATCTGTCTATTGGCATAAAGAGATAGTGATAATAAGTCCTGAAGATATATTTTACATAACACAAAGAAAATATCTGAGGTTTACATTGCACACATTAGTTGTACAATCAACACCCTCTGTAAACTAAAGGTATTTAAATATAGGATGGTTGTGGATACTCTAAACATCAATTATAAACACAAAAGTAAAGCAAACATTTTAGAACAGATTCCCAGATTCAAAGATCAATATGGATACATCTCTGTTCCTTAAGTTCTCTTCAAGTGCAAATCTAAACTAAATACTAAGCAGCTAAGCCACTTTTGAAATGTCTGCTAAGATGATGCATTTGCTTATATTACAATATATACTGTTTTAAATACATTTAAACCATGTTTTTCTCATTAATAAAACATGTATGCTCTATATCCAGTGTTATATTTTATTCATGTTCTTATGCTAAAGCATTTTAAAATAAGATGTAGATGTGCAAAATAAATTACACATTAGCTTTCAAGTAAGAGTTTGCTATGAAAATTCAACAAAAGCAAACAAACTTTGGAAGTTGAACTATAGCTATCAACGGAAATAAGACAGTTTAGAAAGAAAATCCAGGAATAAGAATTTCTTTTTTAAATAATGTTGGGACAAAAGTTTTTTATATGAATTACATAGTTAAGATACACAGTTCCATTCTTTAATAGGTGTTTCAGTCCTTGATACACTATTTAAAGAGTGATTTATCAGAAAAGCACAAAATTGTGATTGATGAAGGTTTTCTAACTACCTTAACAACTGATTAACTTCCACAAAACATGATACAATAGTCCACAATATAAATTAATAATAATGTTATAAGGATTTGACTTATTTTTCTCCACTATTGCAAAGAGTTGAGGCTTTAGAAAATATAACTGTTATATTTGCAAATATCTAGAGTGTGTGGACACAACCTTTAAAGCAAGCTAACAACTAATTATTAAAGTAAAGGTAGTCTCTTCAGCACAAATTTAAAAGATACTATTGTAATTGCTGTTGTTAGGTTTTTATTAGCAAACATTTTACTAGTATAGGTTCTTATTATTTGCCAGCCACTATGCTAAATGCATCATACACATTGTCTACACACTTAAAAAGCAAGTAAATATTGACAACTAAGAGGTAAAAGGGAAAGGGGAAAGTGAACTAACATTTTAAAAAGCATGTTGGAAAAGAAAAGCCAGATTAGATAAACTGGCTAGCAGGTGAGAGACACCAAGGTGATTCTGACTAGCATGAATTTACCACAATCCTGAGTCTGGCCCTCAGCTTTCAAAGTCTAGAAATGTTGACCTATATGCTCCTTCATTGAAGGCAGATCTATGTAGGGAACACATTCTAATCAGAAGCTTGATAAACTTGGAAATAGAGCAAAGGAAAAAGGACTGTCTTTAGGAAAATTTCATCCAAGTCCCAATAAGGCCAAGAAAAGAGAATAGGTAAAGTCATCTACAGCACAGGGAACAGTATACAAAAGAGCAAAGAGAAGTCAAAAAGTACAATGCCTTACTGAAAGACCTTGTAAGATCTTGTAAGTAAAGATCTTGGACTGGCTGAAGCAGGGCAACCTGAAGCAGAGGTCTGATAAAAATAGGGCTGCAACAGGCAAGGCCAAAATGCAAAAGACCTGGCACTTAACTTTGATTACAATGAGCAGCAAGCTACTGTTTTATTTTATTTTTAAATGAATTTATTGGGGTGACACTGGTTAACAAAATTATATAGGTTTCAGGTGCACAATTCTACAATACATCATCTGTACAGTGAATTGTGTATTCACCAACCTAAGTCAAGCCTCCAGTCCATCACCAATGATCCCCCTATACCCTCGTCCATCACCATCCCCCCAAACACACTTTTTCCTCTGGTAATCACCACTTTACTGTTTCAAAGCAAGGGTCTGACTCATCAGACTCTTCTGAAGTCTGTTTAGAGGGAAATAATAGTGAATGAAAGGAAAATAGAAGGCTGTTTTAAGTGGCCAAGATGAAACATACAGATCTAAATTAAGATACGATTCAGGGACAAAACACCTTTAAAACACTGTTTCTCTAAGAAAATGTGCTCTGAATAGAAAACTACTGACTTCACTAAACATTACATTTGGTATTCAATACTTGGTACTTGATGCATTTGAAAGTTGGCATTAGTCCATATTTAAAAATAAACACTGTAACTGTGATTGTTATGATTATATAAAACCATGTTTAGTGCAAATCGGAAACAAAACGAGAAGCTTAAAATATACATAATCAAAATGATTTTATACAATTTTATTAAAAGTATAAGTCACATCACCCAAGATAAAAAATTAGTGTTGCATTCATTAAAAATTGCCTTATAACTCTACTAAACTCTTTTCCATTATTTTTTTTTAAATCCTCACCCAACAGAATGGAAGAGAGAGGGAAAGACAGAAATATCTATGTGAGAGAAACACGTCAATTAGTTGCCTCCTACACGCACCCTTACAAGGGCCCGGGTGTGGGAGGAGCCTGCAACTGAGGTAGGTGCCTTTGACCGAAATCAAGTCCGGGACCTTAGGTCCACAAGCCAATGCTCTATCCACTGAGCCAAATCAGCAGTGGTCAGCAAACCGCAGCTCTTTGGCCCCTTGAGTGTGGCTCTTCCACAAAATACCACATGCGGGCGCGCACGTACAGTGCGATTGAAACTTTGTGGCCCATGCGCAGAAGTCAGTATTTTATGGAAGAGCCACACTCAAGGGGCCAAAAAGCTGCATGTGACTCAGGAGCCGCAGTTTGCTGAGCCGCAGTTTGCCGACCATTGGCTAGGGCATTCTTTTTATTCTCTGTCTTCTTGGAGACTATTACCAAATTCATTTCAGTTCTCTAATCCTTTTAGTACATTCAATTTTTAGTTTTATTAAGAGATCTCTGATTAATTTCCAACAATTAATAAAGACAGATAAAACTTCCCAATTTTTACTTAATTGCCAAATAAAATTGTTTGAGCACTTATGACATTAATCACAATTTTAAACCATAATTATCAAATATTTCCCAATATAAAAGCAATACATTTACTATTTTAGGAGTAAATCCCACAGCTTGGCCCGGTAGCTCAGTTGATTAGAGCATCGTCCCAATATGCCAAGGTTGTGGGTTCACTCCCTAGTCAGGGCACATACAAGAAGCAACCAATGAAAGCATGAAAAGTAGAAGAGCAAATTCTCTCTCTGAAATAAATTTTAAAAAGAAAATAGTAAATCCCACGTAGTGCACACTGTCAACGATTGTAGGAGAATGACTATTAGAAGTATTAAAAGAGTAAAATAAAGTATGTTTCCAGTGTATGTGTGTGCCAATTCTTGTTCTGTATGTTTCTCTTCAAAGGAGAAAATTACAAGAAACAAGAAGTAGTAAAAGAATTAGGCAATATATATACATAAACATGAATTTGTGAGGGGGAACACTGATTCAGCCAGTTGGCATTGATTGTATTCAATAGTTTTTTCCTAGCTTGAACCTTAAGCATAGACAAAACTTATATTTTTTTGTTTTAGAATAGGGATAATGCTCCCTGTGATAGAACACAAGTCCCATCATTGCCACTCATATACAGGACTTTGTAAGGAAGCACACACAGATTTGACCTTGTCTTTAAAAAAATAAGACATGTCCTTGCCAGTTGCTCATTGGTTAGATTCCAGTCAAGGGCATGTACCTGGGTTGCATGTTTGTTCCCCTGATCAGGGAGCATGCAGGAGGCAATCAATCTAAGTGTCTCTCTCACATCTATGTTTCTCTCTCTCTCTCTCCCTCTCTATCTCCCCCCCCTCCCCTTTTCTCTAAAAAAAATCAATGGAAAAAATATCCTCAGGTGAGGATTAACCAAAGAAACAAACGAGACAAATTATATTAGAATATTCATAGAAGCTTTATTCACAAACTGGAAATAGCCCAGGAGTTCCTTTAATAGGAACATGAATAGATTATGACATATCCATGCAATGGAACACTATTCACCATTTAAAAGGGACAAACTATTGAAATTGAGCAAACACATGAATAAATTTCAAAAATATTATTCTGAGAGAAAAAAGCTAGACACAAAAGAAGAGTACATCCTCTATGACTTCATCTCTATGGAGTTCTAGAAAAGGGAAATTTAATTTAGAGTGAAAAAAATTAGAACACTGGTGCCTGGGTCAGGGAGAGAGGATTAATTGGGAAACAGGCATGAGGGAACACTTTGGGGACAATTGAAATATTTTATATCTTAATAGAGGTTAGGATAACACCAATGTATAAATTTTTTTAAAGTCAGTGAATTTGTATGTTTAATTTTACATAAAAATGAAACAAAACCCCAAAAGTCAAACTCTGATGCTATTCATGCTGAACTAACTATTCAGAGGGAAGTATACCGATGTCTGCAACTTACTTTGGAGTACATAAAAATATATGGATTCATGAATGAATAAAGGAATAGGCTAGTTGGTAGATATGTGAAGAAAACAAGTTAAGTATAAGAAAACATTAGTGGTAGAATCTGGGAAATGGGTGTACCAGTAATTAATTGTCTCCAACCCAACCCTTCTTGGCTGCATTTTGTGATTCTGGAGCTGGACTCTACAACTCACTTTCTCCTCTGATAAATGGTTCTCAAGTCTTCAGATAATGTGGGGAGAAATTCTCTTAGAACTTAAAGTAAGGTCAAATGGTCAATTTTCCTTCAGTCCTACCTTGGCAGCTTATTTCTGTAGTTAATACTTTAGTTACACATTAGAATTTTATTTTATCCATATTAGTAGGGACAGCCTTTACTTTGTACTGCTGTGATTTACCGCAGTAAAGTTAAATTACACCAGATACCCAAAAGCACAGTTTGAATTTTAGTTTCAGGGTATAGTAACTGTGAGTAATTACATGAAGTCCAAATGTTGCCAGTTGCTGTTTGGTCCACAAATCACTACACAAATAACAATGCAGGTCATAATCACTGGCAAATCATGTCACTTCTTTCAAATTCTGTAGGTGAATGGTCACTGCACATATGATATTTAATTCATGCACAGATAGCAAAGCATGTAGTTGTGTTGAATCCTTGTCTCCCAGTGATAAATGTGACACTTTACCAATATGGGTAATTAAAAGAGAATTGGTCAACTAAGATGTAAGTGCAGCAAATAAACAAAAAGAAAGGAGTGAGAATGCTAGAAGTGAAATTAAAATGAAGTATAAATGAACTTATACAATAAATAGGTAACCCTGGGAATGTTGATATAGCTGCCATTTTAGAGACTCTAGAAATGCAGCCAGAAGAACCTAGTGATGGTGAAATTATTGACCTAAATGTAGAAAGTTGTTGTGATGAAAAAGATAAAGATATCCCAGAAGAAGTGATGCCAGCAAAAACTTACACATTAAAGGAAATCTTAGAGATTTTTGACACCATGGAAAGTGTGAAAGATACAATGTTGGAAGCCAATACAAAATTAGAAAGGAGTGAGAATTTACCAAGGCTCCTTTCATATAAGTTGTATGCCAAGAAAAGGAAGACAAGCACTATTCAAACTACTCTTGATAAGTTTTTAGAAAGAAATAAAATAATCTTATAATTCAATGTTTCTCATGTTTTAAATTATAGCATACTAAATAAATATTAGTTTTGCTAAATTTTCATTTCCCTATGCTTTTAAAACACAGTAAGCATTGTTAAATATTTTTTACCACAAGTAAGTGCAATCGTAATTTCCCACAATGATTATTAAGACTATTTTGCAAAGTTTCAGCATGCACTGTCATTTTTATGGTTCTACAATAATGTGAGAAGTGCTGACTGCCTATACTTAATCAGCTCATACTTGGTTAACAATCCATTTTTTTCATATATGAGCATTCATTCTTTTTAAGTCCAGGCCTCAAAATGATTCCCATGATTTAGTTGCTGTTGTTGTTGTTAATCCTCACCTGTGGATATTTTTCCATTGATTTTTAGAGAGAGTGGAAGGGAGGGGGAGAGATAGAGAGAGAAACATCGATGTGAGAGAGGCACATCCATTGGTTGCCTCCCACATACTCCCTGACCAGGGTCAGGGATCCAGAATTGAACTGAGGTACCTGCCCTTAACCTGAATCAAACCCAGGACCCTTCAGTCCTCGAAGGTGGATGCTCTATCCACTAAGCCAAACTGGCTAGGGCAAGAATTCTTTGTATTAAATTTTCGTGTTCAAAATCTGACTCTTGATTGAGCATTGACTAATCAAGTAAGTATAAAAGTCATCATTATAAACTTCTTTCAACTTTGTTGTTTGTTTGAAAAATTTAAAAACAAATGATGGGGAAAATCACATAAATAAGTATTGTGTTTACATCCAGATAAGTCAGAAGAATAAAGGAAAATTATCTTATGCAATGAAAAACAACAACAATATTTTAAACAATAAAAATGGGAAAGGTGGTGACTTCATCAGCAGCAAATTAACATAAGGATATACTAGTAACCTATGCCAAACATTTCCAAAACCAATGGGGTGATATAGCAAGGAATTTGACCCAATCACAGCCTGAGATAGAGCTAAGGGAAAGACTATTAGTAAAAGCTTGAAAATTCCTTCTAATACCCATCATCCATTCAGAATCACACTGACAACATGGATACACAGCCCTGTGAAAAGTTAAGACTGAACTCTTGAGAATAAAAACCATTACTTACTGCCTTCAGGAATCCTTCAGTCATCTAGACAAGGGAGAGAAGAAGGCACTTAGAAAAGATAAAGAAATATATTAGGCTGGCCTCAGACTTCTCCGTAGCAACATTCAACATAAAGTGATCTTGGGAATAGAGAACCCTTATATAAATTTAATGGTGAAATCTATGGAAAAGTCATGGTAAGAGGAAGCAAAACACTCAATGCAAGAAGATAATAGAGCCATTTTCGCAATTCTGAGAGCGGGGGGCGGGGGGGGAAGCATGGCATAAAATTTTCTAACCACTCAAGTTGCCCTTTGTGTATAAAGGCAAAAAGCCTTCTTTAAGTATGAACACATTCAAGGGCCACCATGAACCCTACTGGAAATTATTGCTTGATGAAGCAACCAGTCAATAAGACATTAATCCAAATTTAGAATTTAGGAATGAAGATGTTGTGGCCAAAAATAAATAAATAACGGTATGCACTGAATGCTTTTAAATAGAGAATTAAAACTAAACAGTTATGAGAATTAGAATTTTAGAAGTCAATTTAAAAGCAAATAGACTTGAAAAAAAAGTAACAAGTACTGTCTAAAAATCTCCTATAGAGCTTAAAAACAATAAAATATATTTGAATAATTTTTCTGCTTAACTTTGACATTTTTAAAAATATATATATTTTTATTTATTTCAGAGAGAAAGGAGAGGTAGAATCATTGATCGCCTGCCTCATGGACTCCCCACACTGAGGATTGAGCCCACAACTCAGGCATATGCCCTGACCAGGAATCGGACTGTAACCTCCTGGTTCATAGGTCAACTCTAAACCACTGAGTCATGCCAGCTGGGCACTTCAACATTTTTTTTCAATTTTATTGAATTATTTTTCTTCTATTAAATTCAAGTTAATTTAAATGTACTTCTTTTACATTTAAAATTAATACAGTATACCAGTAATCCCATTTTTATAAAACTACTCTAAGCATTACCCAGTCATCTAGCCACTTGTATATTTGCATAGGTAGATAGATATATGGAATGATATTCACCAATGTCAATGATGGTGTTCTAGATAATGGGTTTTGAAGTGATATCCCCTTTACTGTACTTCTGCATTATTTGATTTAAAAAATAACAAGTATTTACCAAAAAAGTAAAGTCATGTAATGAAAAGAAAAATAAATCACATAGAGATAGGATTGCTAAACCAAAACATATCCTATCTAATAAAAGAGAAACATGGTAATTAGCATACGACTGCTACCCTTCCCATTGGCTAATCAGGGCGATATGCAAATTAACTGTCAGCCAAGATGGCGGCCAGCAGCCAGGCAGCTTAAACTGAACATGAAGCTTGCTTGCTTCAGTGACAGAGGACTGCAACGTTCCCTGCCTGCCTTGCCGGCCTCTGAGCTTGCAGTTAGAAACATTGTAACAAATATAGAAGCTAAACAAAACCCCAGAAACCAGCTTTCAGCCGGCTGGGATCTCAGAGCTGGAGTTGATACAGAGTTTCGATTATAGAACCTAAACAAACCAGATACCTGATTTCAGCAGCTGAGGCCTCAGAGCTGCAGCCAGAGCTAAAGCTGGCCCAGAATAATAAAAAAAAAAGAAAGAAAAAAAGGAGCAGTTGGGAGCTTCAGTCCCAGCCTGAAAACAGTCCTCAGCCCCTCACCCAGACTGGCCAGGCACCCCAGTGGGGACCCCCACCCTGAAGGGTGTGTGACCAGCTGAAAACAGCCATCAGCCCCTCATCCAGGCTGGCCAGGCACCCCAGTGGGGACCCCCACCCTGATCCAGGACATCCTTAAGGGCAAACCAGCCAGCCCCCACCCATGCACCAGGCCTCTATTCTATATAGTAAAAGGGTAATATGCCTCCCAGAACCTGGATCAGTGGGGCCACGAGGCCTCCTGATACCGGGATCAGTGTGACAAGGGGCAGTGCCCAAACCTCCTGATCGCTCTGCGGCTCTGTGTGTGACAGGGGGCAGGGCCACAACCTCCCTATCGGCCCTGCTCTGTTCCTGACAGGGGAAGGTGCCCCAACCCCCTGATCGGCCCTGCTCTGTGCCTGATAGGGGGGAGCTCCCCAACACCCTAATCAGCCCTGCGGCACTGTGTGTGACAGGGTGTAGCACCACAACTCCCCGCCACCCCACGGGGCCTGCTCTTTGTGTAAAGGGGTAGAGCCATAACCTCCCCATTGGCCCTGCCCTGAGTGTGAGAGTGGTGGCGCCCCAACCCCCTGATCGACCCTGCTCTTTGCGTGACAGGGTACGGAGCCCCAACCCCCCTGATGGGCCCTGCTCTGTGCGTGACAGGGGGTGGTGCCGCAACCTTCCCATTGATCCTGCCTTGAGTGTGACAGGGGGCGGTGCCCCAACCCCCCAATCGGCCCTACCCTGAGCGTGACTGAGGGTGGCATCACAACCTCCCGATCCACCCTGCTCTGTGCATGAAAGGGAGCGGCGCCCCAACTCCCCAATAGGCCCTGCTCTGAGCCCAACCAGGGGCTGCACCTAGAGATTGGGCCTGGCCTCTGCCACCTGGGAGAAGGCCTAAGCCAGCAGGTCGTTATCTCCTGAGGGGTCCCAGACTGGGAGAGGGCACAGGCCGGGCTGAGGGACCCCCCCCTCCCCCCGAGTGCACAAATTTTTGTGCACCGGGCCTCTAGTATATCAATAAACAAAAGTGAGGAGTAATGTGTAAACCCCATTAAAGCATCAATTTATAAACAATTCAAGTATCCTATCTAATAAAAACAGAATATGCAAATTGACCATGACTTCATGACAAAGATGGCAGTGCCCACAGCCAATAAGGAGGGAATATGCAAATTGGTGCAACAAGGCGAGAGGCGGAAAGGCAGCTCCGGGCCAGAGCGAAGGAGGAAAAGCAGCTCTGGGCCAGAGCGAAGGTGGTGCCAGCAGCCAAGGGAAGAAAGGCCTATTCTTGCACGAATCTTCATGCATCAGGCTTCTAGTTAATTATAAATCAATTCACCAAAAATATAGAGAGAAGGCAATAGTTTGTTGGCCTACATAGCTACTATATGTATGAAAAAATAAACTCAATTTCTTTAGAAGTATCCTATCTAATAAAAGACAAAAAGGGTAATTAACTGTACCTCCGCTACGCTTTCCCATTGGTTAATCAGCGAGATATGCAAATTAACTGCCAACAAAGATGGCGGCTGGCAGCCACGCAGCTGATGCGAGCATGAGGTTTGCTTGTTTCAGTGATGGAGGAAGCCAAGGTTCCCCGCCTGCCGCGGCCTGCTCTAAGCTCCAAAAGCAACAGCTCCGAAAGCAACAAATTTCAATTATAGAAGCTAAACAAACCCCAGATACCTGCTTTTAGCCGGCCGAAGCCTCAGAGCTGGGAGCACCAGTTAATGCAACAGAGTTTCAATTATAGAAGGTAAATAAAATCCCAGAATTAAAAAAAAAAAGAAAGAAAAAAAGGAGAGGCTGGGAGCTTCAGTCGCAGGCCAGCCTCAAAACGGCCCTCAGCCCCTCACCCAGACTGGCCAGGCACCCCAGTGGGGACCCCCACCCTGAAGGGGGTGTGACCAGCTGCAAACAGCCATCAGCCCCTCACCCAGGCTCACCCGGCACCCAAGCGGGACCCCCACCCTGATCCGGGACACCCCTCAGGGCATACCAGCCGACTCCCATCCATGCACCAGGCCTCTATCCTATATAGTAAAAGGGTAATATGCAAACTGACCCTAACAGCAGAAAGACTGGGAATGACTGATCACTATGACACATACTGACCACCAGGGGGCAGATGCTCAATGCAGGACCTGCCCTCTGGTGGTCAGTGCACTCCCACATGGGGGAGCTCTGCTCAGCCACAAGCCAGGCTGATGGCTGCCAGTACAGCGGTGGTGGTGGGAGCCTCTCCCGCCTCCTCAGCAGTGCTAAGGATGTCTGACTGCAGCTTATGTCTGCTCCCCGCTGGCAAGTGGACATCCCCCGAGGTTGCCAGGCTGCCAGAGGAATGTCTGATTGCCAGCTTAGGCCCAATCCCCTGGGGAGCAAGCCTAAGCCAGCAGGTGGTCATCCCCCGAGGGGTCCCAGACTGCAAGAGGGCACAGGCCAGGCTGAGGGACCCCCTGCCCCCCCGAGTGCAAAATATTTTGTGCATAGGGCCTCTAGTCTTACACATTCGAGTTCTAACAAATTTAAAACTTCTCTCATCCAAATTGGTAAAAACTTGCTTTAATGATGTAATATTTATTTGATAGTTTAAGAATACCACTAATCAACATTTGAAATTTATAATTTTTATCAACCCCCAGTCAAAATAATAAATGTATTCTTGAACCTTAAGATATTTTATTTGTCTTTGTAATAGTATTTTGTATTTTATCAAGTAAATATTTTAGCTTAGGTTTTATCAATTTTTCAAAAATCTCAATTCAAATCATTAAAGACATGTGTACTTTTCAGTGTCGATGCCCTGCATTTCCAGCAACTACACAGAGATGTTTATCTACGTGTTTTTATTCATTCATTTGATAATTTCAGTGGTGTCATCTAAATGTCGGCAAATCAGAAAAGTTCAGGTCACTATTATGCCAAATTTCATTAAATTACTTTTGGCAAATGGTGTTGTCTTTTAATAATAGTTTTCAAACATCTAATAATTGCTTGTAATTTTGCCATTGTCTGAGAGTGAAATGAAAGAACAGGCACTTTGGTGCTGCTGAAACCCTCCATCTGTGTTGTACTGCAAAGCTTTCCAGTCACATGATTCCTTTTTACTGTCATGCTGTGAAAATTGCAGGGGTTTGCTGTAATATAGGCTTTTAACTTTTGAAAAAGAACCAAGGGGAAAAAAGGAATAAAATTACAATGAGTCCCGGCAGCCAAATTCTATTTCTCCTCTTACCTGACAGGCCAGTTTCTGGCCCCATGGAAGGACCTACCAACTTCTTTAGAACCTTAATTACATAGCAGCATTAATTTCAATCCCCTGGATTACTACACTGTAAGGAGACTCTCTCACCACTAGAGATGATTGTTAGGTCCAAAGTCCACTGTGCCTTTCTAATCCTTCTCAGGAAAAGAAAGTGAAAGAAGCCATTTGACAAGCTTCTATTTCAAGTTATACACTGGATCATACTAGTTATTTCTTTTAAAAATATATATTTTTATTGATTTCAGAGAAGAAGGGAAAGGGAGAGAAACATCAATGATGAGAGAGAGTCATTGATAGGCTGCCTCCTGCATGCCCCACACTGAGGATCAAGCCTGCAGCCCAAGCATGTGTCCTCACCAGGAATCAAACCATGACCTCCTGGTTCATAGGCTGATGCTCAACCACTGAGCAACACTGGCCTGGCTAGTAGTTATTTCTGATTCACTTCACATTTGGGTGTAATTTGGGGGGCCTCCAAGGCAGCTGTCCTCCAAATTATGACTTTTATCATGTTATGGGGCTGCCATTTTAAATACTGGCCTATAAGGTCTCCAGGTTAGAAGAAAGGAGACTATATTAGTAGATAATCCATTGCAGTTTTATAGATAGTTTTAGAAGTGGTGTATTTCAATTCTGTACATCTCTCATTGGATAGATCCAGTTACATAGCCCCAAAATAACAGCAAGAGAGACTGAGAAATATAGTCTTCCTGTATGTACAGCAGGATTAAATGAGATTGGTGAGCATCTAGGCACACTTTGCAATCTTAATTCACATAAAGGGACTTTCAAGGTTTAGTGTCTGTCCATGTCAATTTCATTTCTAATTTAACAAGAAAGAGTTTTACATTTTCATATAAATAATTGCCTAGGAAGTATCTTTCTTCCAACTATCCTCTGATATTGTTGCTTTCTTTTTTCTAGAGGGCTGACTCAGGAAATAGTGTGCAAAGTCTCAGTGATAAAATAGAATATTTTTTATAGGCAATGCATAGTGGCATGGAATTCAGATAGGTACTATCAATGATCAGATCTCTCCCATTCAAGGAGAGCAGGCTGACTAAACCTAAAACTGTTCCATAAGTGAGTGCTTGTATCCAGGAAGAGTACTAGCAAGGGCAAGACTTGTTCATATGATAAAAAGTCACAATATGGTTGGATAGGCATAACATTTAGAAGCTGCAAAAAACATGTGGTAGGGAAAATGTTTAATGTTGTTTCATGGGAAGTGCCAACATGTACATATTTCTACATTGCCAGTATGTGTCTTAATCAAGAAGGATGTTACTTTCCCTACTCATAGGAGCTAAAAACATTTCTCTGTTTACTTCAAGGCTGCAGCAAATCTATAAAAAAAAGTTAGTACATAGCAAGATTGAAGATACTGAATGTTAGATTGGAGTGCGCAAGATACACATTACAAACTGACACAAACAGGAAAGAAGCCATTTTCTAGTAAGCAGTAATGCAGACAGACTGCAGTTTGTTGCCTGTATTGTGGTGAGGAGGGATAGCCTCCAAAAACTTAAGTGACAAATGCTCTCTATATAAAGTAAAATTGGATAAAGTTTTTAAGTAAAAACTTAAGGATTTTTTGCAAAATGTAACATAGACCCTGAATGACAAAATAATATACGAGTTGAGATATGCATAGAAATTTACTCAGTAAATATTGATTGAATAAATGAATGGACAAGTGAATGAATGAGGGAGAACTTGGAATATAAAGGTGCCATACATGGGGGAGTTGGGAAGAGTAGAAGCAAGTGATATGAGGTGAGAGGAGACAGTAAGGTTTACTTCTTAAGTGATTAAGAATTACTATTTTTTAAAATTTTATTTACATGCTGGCTGTGGAGCTTGACCCTCCCTCAAAAAGACCATACCCTGTGCAGGGTATGTAGATGACTAGTAATAACATTCTATATGTCCTTTTCGTTTAGGTTCCCCAACAGTAGCAAAGCATGGTTCAGCCTCAAGGTTGACTCCATTGGCCCTGAATCTTGCATAAACAAAGTCAGTGAGGAAACCTTCCATAAAACATCAGTCAAATTCTACTGACCATCAATAAAAACCAATTAAGCTGTTTTCTCTATTTTACTAGGACCAAGAATTGAAGTGGCCATCTATCATAAAAAAAAAAAGCACATTCTAACAGTATAGATAGTTAGATAATAAATGGCTTACAATTTACCAGATGGTCTGTTTTTAAAGAGATTACTCCTAAAATTGCATATGAATATACTCTTTGACTAAGAGATCATACTTCTAGGTAAGACACATTGGCAAAAATATGAAAATTTAGGTACATATTCATTGTAACATTATTTATAACTAGAGGCCCGGTACACAAAATTCGTGCATGGGTAGGTTCCCTAGGCCTGGCTGGTGATCAGGGCCAATCGGGGCCTTCCTTCGTTCCGCGCTGCCTCCTGTTGGTCAGTGGGCATCACAGCAAGCGATCAAACTGGTCAAACTCCTGAGGGGACACTTTACATATTAGCCTTTTAGATAGATAGAGAAAGAAAGAAAGAAAGAAAGAAAGAAAGAAAGAAAGAAAGGAAGGAAGGAAGGAAGGAAGGAAGGAAGGAAGGAAGGAAGGAAGGAAGGAAGGAAGGAAGGAAGGAAGGGAGGAAGGAAGAAAGAAAGAGAGAAATGAAGGAAGAAAGAAGCTGGGTACAATCCAAATGTGCATCAATAGGATATTGTTTGAATAAATTATGTTACATTTATGTAAGGTGAAAAATATGTGTTATACTGCCATTTATCAAGGAAAGTTAGTGGAGGCCATCTTGTTGTACCAGAAATCAAGGAAGCTGACAAAGATTTCTAAAGTATGTCCAAAAACCTAAGGCACCAACAGGAGAGAAAGGAGATATAGATCAAAGAGGTTAACTAAAACTTCATAATTGTGAATATCAGTGTGAACTCATATAATTAACAAAAAATACTTCCTAGCTCTGTCCACTGAAATGTCCTAGAAACAATAATCACTGTAATAGTAACAAAGGATACTATGCATCCAGACTATTGTCTTGAAACACTATTTCCCATTAAATAAAATTAGTGATCCTTGGTAACACAGATTACTGGTCTATATCTGGAAGTGAAAAAAGTAAGCCTGGAACACACTGTCATATACATTTCCATATGAGGATAAGATTACTGGGACTGTAAAAAACAAACAAACACACAAACAACTAAGGTCCCCTTTGAAGAGCTTCCCATGTGCCAAATATGGGATGATTTGAGCCACTGGTAAACTATGAAGAATGCTAGGGGACCATTCCTTCTAAAAATTGGTGAAGAAAGAGAAAACAATGAACTATTAACCCTCACCTTTCTTAAATATATTGTACCATTGGGTAATCAATGAGAAGATAAAGGGAAAGTTTCCCTTCATACAAGTGTTCAAGTTAATAAATGGAAAAGGAATGATAGAAATAGACTCTGACTATTTAGAAACCTTGCAATAAAATAATCTATACTAATAAAAGGGTAATATGACAATTAGACCGGGAGACCTTCCGGACGTCCCTCCGGACAAAGCCATGGTGGCAGGGCTGAGGCAGAGGCAGTTAGGGGAGGGCAGTTGGGGTGATCAGGCCAGCAGGGGGAGCAGTTGGGGGCAAGTAGGCTGGAAGGGGGGCCAGTTAGGGGTGAGCAGGTTGGCGGGGGAGGCAGTTGGAGGCAAGTAGGCTGGGGGGGGGGGGCGGTTGGAGGTGAGCAGGCCATCGGGGGGGGGCAGTTGGGGGCAAGCAGGCTGGTGGGGGGAAAGTTGTGGGCGACCAGGCTGGCGGGGGGGGGGGTCAGTTGTGGGTGAGCAGTCCGGCAAGTGGGAGTGGAAGTTGGCGGTAAGCAGGCTGGCAGGTAGGTGAGTGGTTAGGAGCCAACGGTCCCAGATTGTGAGAGGGATGTACAACTGCCAATTTAGGCCTGATCTCCCGGCGGATCCCAGACTGGAGAGGGTGCAGGCCAAGCTGAGGGACACCGCCCCTGCACAAATTTTGTGCACTGGGCCACTAGTTGATATATAATTGTCAAAGGATATTAACATTACAAAATGAAAAATAAGTTAGCAAAGTTAAAGATATTATACCATACAATACCACAATTCCTGTATATACCAGAGAGTCTCATGCACATGTGTCCTGGGAGACATCTACAAGAATGTTCATAACACCATTGTTTGTAATAGGAAAGAAATAGATTGCACTCTAGATATCCATAAACACTATAAAGGATAAATAAATAGTGGATTAGCCATACAACAAAGTACAATATTATAGTGAAAATAAATGAATTGCAACCATACACAACATAGTACTGAGGAGGAAAAAAAGAGAAAACACACACAGAAGAATATATTCAGTGAAATTACATTTATATAGAGGTCAAAATAGGCAATGTTAAACAATACTAGTACGTTGTTACAGGATACAGACATTTGTGGTTAACTATCAAATGAAGCAAAAATATTAATCCAAAATTCAGAATAGTATACCAGGACAGGTGCTGGAAGCATATAAGATTGGGAACAGAAATACAAGGGGCTTCAAATTCAAAATATTTTATTTCTTAAATTAGACAGTAGGCATATTTGTTTCCATTTTATTGTCGTATCTGTATATATATATATATATATATATATATATATATATGCATATATGTGTCTATACATAGGCACACACAAAAGGGACTTATATAATGGCTGCAATATGGCGCTTGAAGAACAAACATTTAAAGAAAGTATTTGACTATAAATAATTAAATAAGGCACATAAAATAGAATTATTATAAAGCTGCAACGAAAATGCAATTGCTCAAATTTGAAACACTATAAGAGTGATTCATTCGGCAAATGATTTTGACGTCCTTATATGGCAGGTGTTGTGTGGTGGGCAGGCAGTGACCAACAACAAGCACACAGCTCCTGCTCTCTAGTGGCGAGAGAAACATTGAACAAGTAAATGACCCATAAATGTGTACTTACAAATTGCAGCGAGAATATTAGCATAAAACCAATGCTTTCTGAGTAAGTTTGTTTCAGAAATTGAGTAAAAGGTAGACTGCCACTTTACACAGAAGAAAACTGAGGTCCATCTATGTTAAGCAACTCACTCAAGGTCATACAAGCTTATAAGTGGAGCAACTGTGAATCAAATCCAGGTAGTCCGCAGAGGCCAAGCTTCTATGCTATACTGAGAAGAAAAACATTTGAATTATCAGGAGAACAGTGGAACTGATGTTAGCATTTATTGGTCAGGAAAGGCCTCTCTGAGCATCTGACATTTATACTTAGAAATGAAGCATCAGGAAAAGCAGGCTTGATTCCTTGTCTGTACTAACTGATCCTAAGTTATAGGAATTCTAGGGGGCAGGTAGGCACAAGGAAAATACTGAAGAGGGAAATCATAATGAGAAGCCTCCCTCCCTCAGTTCCTACACTCATTATCTCAGACCTCATGAAGAGCATGTGGGAGAGTGGACTGTAATGAAATGTCTGGCCAGGGCCTGGCAAAAGGGGGCAAGGAGCAAGAAAAGGGCATCAGTTACCACCTTGGCTGCAGCAAGTTTCTCTACTTTGGCTTCCCCTTGGGCACTCTGGTGTTCCAGGTAAGTTCCCAGGCCCTGAGAAGCTGCTTCTCAATGTCTTTCTTTATTGATCCTTTGCTTCACTGAGCCCTATTCCACAATTCTGCTTAGGACCAGGCCTCTATTCAGTGCTCAACCGAGGCTACTATTTCAAGGTTGTTGTACCTTAACAGGTGGCAAACCTCTGCACTGAGCAGCAGGCTAGCTGCCAACAAAAAATAACTGAGTATAGGAAGCTGATTACAATGCACTTAAAAAATCACCCCAGTGTTCTCAGTAGTTAGAGCATTGGCCCATGCACCAAAGGGTCATGGGTTCGATTCTAGGTCAAGGGCACATACCTGGGTTATGGGTTCCCTCCCTGCACCCTGTATGGCACGCATGTGGGAGGCAACTAGTCAATGTGTCTCTCACAACAGGTAATCTCTCTCTTTTCCTCCCTCCCTCTCTATTTCCCTCCTTCCTTCTCTCCCTCCCACCCCTCCCTTCTTCCCAACCTTCTACTCTTTCTGAAAAAAAAAAAAAACAATGGAAAAATATCCTTATATAAGGATTAACAAAAAAATAAATAACTCCACAGATTGTTAAACAGTCTTCCAAGAGTGTGGTGTCACTCTTTCACCCAGCCTCCCAATACCCCTTTCCTCTGACAGCTGTCAGTCTGTTCTTAGTATCTGAGTCTGTTTCTATTATGGTTGTCAGTTTAATTTTTTTCATTAGAATCCATATGTAAGTTAAATCATATGATATTTATCTTTCTCTGACTGGTTTCTTTCACTTAGCATAATGCTCTCCAGGCCCATCCATGCTGTCACAAAAGGTGAGATAAGATATCCTTCTCTTTATATGTCCGAGTAGTATTCCATTGTGTAAATGTACCACAGCTTTCTTTAGCCACTCATCTACTGATGGGAACTTGGGTTCTTTCTAGATCTTGGCTATTGTAAATAGTACTGCTATGAACATAGGGTGCATATATTCTTTCAAATTGCTGTTTTGGGATTCTTGGGAAATATTCCCAGAAGTGTGATTTCTGGGTCAAAGGGCAGTTCCATTTTTAATTTTTTTGAGGAAACTCCATACTGTTTTCCACTGTGGCTGCACCAGTCTGCATTTCCATCAACAATGCACTAGGCCCTAGTGACTAGCATTTCCTTTTCTCCACATCCTCACCAACAGCTGTTTGCTGATTTATTGATTACAGTCATTCTGATAGGTGTGAGGTGGTACCTCATTGTAGATTTAGTTTGCATCTCTCTGATGATCAGTGACATTGAGCATCTTTCCATATGTCTATTGCCCATTGATGTGTCTTGTTTGGGAAAATGTCTTTTTAGATCCTTTCCTCATTTTTTAATTGGATTGTTTGTTTCCCTGGTGTTGAATTGTATAAGTTCTTGATAAATTATGAATATTAATCCCTTATCAGATGCATCATTGGTGAATGAATATGTTCTCTCATTCAGCGGGAGGCCTTTTCATTGTGTTGATGGTTTCTTTTGCTGTGCAAAAGCTTTTTAGCTTGATGTGGTCTCATTTGTTTATTTTTTCCCTTTGTTTCCCTTGCCCAAGGACATATATCAGCAAAAACATTGCTATGAGAAATGTCTGAGATTATACTGCCTATGTATTCTCCTGGGATTTTTATGGTTTTGCAATTTAATCCATTTTGAGTTTATTCTTGTGTATGGTATAATTTGGTGGTCCAGCCTCATTTTTGCATGTATATGTCAAATTTTCCCAACACTATTTATTGAAGAGACTGTCTTTACCTCATGGTATGTTCTTATCTCCTTTGTCAAATATTAATTGACCATTAAGTCTTGGGTTTATTTCTGGACTCTCTATTCTGGACCATTGATCTGTACGCCTGTTCTTATGCCACTATCATGCTGCTTTGATTACTATACCCTGTAGTATAGTTTGATATCAGGCAGTGTGATACCTCCACCTTTGTTCTTTGTTTTAAGATTTCTGAGGTTATTCAGGATCTTTTGTGGTTACATATACATTTTTACAGTAGTTGTTTTAGATCCATGAAATATGCCGTTGGTATTTTAATAGAAATTGGGTTGAATCTATAGATTGCTTTGGGTAGTATGGACATTTTAACTATGTTAATTCTTCCTATCCATGAATACAATATATGGTTTCACTTATGTGTATCTTCCTCAATTTCTTTCTTCAGTATCCTCTAATTTCCCAAGTATAGGTCTTTTCCCTCCTTGGCTAAATTTATTCGTAGGTACCTGACATTTTTATTACAATAGTAAGTGGGGATGTTTTCTTAATTTCTCTTTCTGATAGTTCATTATTGGTATGTGGAAATGACACTGATTTCTGAATATTAATTTTATATCCTGCTACACACTGAATTCATTTATCAATTCTAATAGTTTTTGGTAGGTTCTTTAGAGTTTTCCATATACAATATCATGTCATCTGCAAATAATGACAGTTTTACTTCTACATTTCCAATTTGGATAGCTTTTATTTCTTCTTGTCTGATTATTGTGGCTAGGACTTCCAGTATATGTTGAATAAGAGTGGTGAAAGCAGACATGCCTGTCTTGTTACTGTTCTTGAGGGAAATGCTCACTGAGTTTTTCCTCATTGAATATGATGTTGGTTGTGGGTGAATGTATTTTAAATAAAGACACTTTTGTGCTGGTGAGGATGCGGAGAAAAAGGAACCCTCGTGCACTGCTGGTGGGAATGCAGACTGGTGCAGCCACTGTGGAGAACAGTATGGAGTTTCTTTAACAAACAAAATGGAACTCCCATTTGACCCAGTGATCCCACTACTAGGAATATATCCCAAGAAACTAGAAACACCAATCAGAAATAGTATATGCACCCCTATGTTCATAGCAGCACAATTTACCATAGCTAAGATTTGGAAATAGCCTAAGTGCCCATCAGCAGATGAGTGGATTAAGAAACTGTGGTACATCTACACAATGGAATACTATGCTGCACTAAAAAAGAAGGAATTCTTACCATTTGCAACAGCATGGATGGAATTGAAGAACATTATGCTAAGCGAAATAAGCCAGTCAAGAAAGATAAATATCACATGATCTCACTCATTATGGAATATAATGAACAACATAAACTGATGAACAGAAACAGATCCAGAGACAGAGAAGCATCGATCACACCGTCAAACCTCAGAGGGAAGGTAGGGGAGGGTGGGGGTAATGGGAAGAGATCAACCAAAGGACTTGTATGCATGCATATAAGCATAACCAATGGACACAGACAACAGGGGTATAAGGGCATGAGTGGGGGCGTGGGGGGGGCAATGGGGGATAAGGACATATATGTAATACCTTAATCAATAAAGAAAAAAAGAAATACAGATACTTTTGTTTTTTGTTTGTTTGTTTTAAAGGCAAACTTTTAATATATATATTTATTGCTTTCAGAGAGGAAGGGAGAGGGAGAGAGAGATATAAACATCAATGATGAGAGAGAATCATTGATTGGCTGCCCCCTGCACACCCACCCTGGGGATTGAGCCCACAATCCAGGCATGTGGCCTGACTGGGAATTGAACTGTGACCTCCAAGTTCATAGGTCAATGCTCAATCACTGAGCCATGCCAGCTGGGCCAATATAGACACTTTTGTATCAGCTGTGACATTTTGTTTAGTATATAGTCTATTTTAAAAAGCATTTAAAGTAATAAATAATTCAATAATTATATTTCATTATTCAATTTAGCATTTCTAAAGTTAGTTTTTACGCATTCCTATTGTGTTTTTTTTTTACCAAAGTCACTGTTATAACATTTAAGCTTCTTTTCCTCTCCTGGTAATTCTCATATGGTATGCATCTCTGAGGGGAAAAAAGACAGCTATATTCCCTGCAGAAGAAATACATACACACACACTTCAAATAATATTAAGGACAGTGTTTATTAAAATATATTTCCTTTTCAAAATTGAGCTATCAGCTGTTAAAGTGTTTATACATTTTTGTGGCATACCCTGTGTATGTGTGTGTGTGTACATAATATAAATATATATAATATATATTATAATACAATTATAATATATATAATATAAATTATGACTTGGTATCTATATAATAAAAGCCTAAGCGACCTTTATGGTGGAACGACCAGAACGACCGGCTGCTATGATGCGCACTGACCACCAGGGGATAGATGCTCAATGCAAGAGCTGCGCCCTAGTGGTTAGTGTGCTCCCACAGGGGGAGCACTGCTCAACCAGAAGCTGGGCTCATGGCTGGTGAGCACAGTGGCGGTGGCAGGAGCCTCTCCCACCTCTGTGGCAGTGCTAAGGAACAGCGAGCAGGCAGGCAGTAAGGAGCAAGGGGTCCCAGACTGTGAGAGGGATGTATACTTGCTGGCTTAGGCCCGCTCCCCACAAAGCCAGCAGTTGGACAGCCCCGAGGGGTACTGGGCTGCGAGAGGGTGCAAGCCGGGCTAAAGGACCCCCCTCCAGTGCATGAATTTTGTGCACTGGGCCTCTAGTAAATATATAATATGTATATGCAAATATGTTTTTCATTTTTATATCTAATAGCAAGGAGGAGTAGAAAAGATGAAGAGGAGCAGGAAGAGAAGAAGAAGAGGTAAGTAGAAGGAGAAGTGAGGAGATGGAAGAGGATGCAGAAGAAGAAGGAGAGAGAAGAAGGAAGGAGGGAAGAAGAGAAAAGAGGGGCAGAAAAGACTTTATTAATAATAAGGGAATAGCTAAGTATATTGTATCCCAACCATTCCATGGAATTTTTACAGTTGTTAAATATATCCTATATAATAAAAGGGTAATATGCAAATTGACCCTAACAGCAGAACGACTGGGAATGACTGGTCACTATGACACACACTGACCACCAGGGGGCAGACGCCCAATGCAGGAGATGCCCTCTGGTGGTCAGTGCACTCCCACATGGGGGAGCTCTGCTCAGCCACAAGCCAGGCTGATGGCTGCCAGTATAGTGGTGGTGGCGGGAGCCTCTCCCGCCTCCTCAGCAGCACTAAGGATGTCCAACTGCAGCTTAGGCCTTCTCCCTGCTGGCAAGTGGACATCCCCTGCAGACTCCTGGGCTGCCAGAGGGATGTCTGACTGCCAACTTAGGCCCAATCCCCTGGGGAGTGGGCCTAAGCCAGCAGGTGCTCATCCCCCGAGGGGTCCCAGACTGCGAGAGGGCACAGGCCAGGCTCAGGGACCCCCTGAGTGCACAAATTTTTGTGCACAGGGCCTCTAGTCTATGGTAATAGCAATTTGCCAAAATGTATATAACATAAAAATCAGAATACACAGCTGCAGGCCCACAGTGCTTACAACTATGTAAAAAAGATATATGCTGGGAACATTACTAGGAGGAAAATATGCAAAAAAAGAAGTTGTTCTGGATCATGAAATTAAGAGTGAAAGGTTTTTTTTTTTCCTTTTTCAAAATGTTTTAATGCCATTATATGTTTTTGCAATACAATGAAAATGAGTGAGGAAATGGGTCATTGCATTTAATTAATCTACATGGCTATGATAAAGAACCTAGGATTTATCTGAGAATGATTTTTTAGCCAAAAAATAAATCTCCCATTATTTATCATTTTAAGCATGGATTTTGTCACACACACACACACACACACACACACACACACACACAATTTAATGGCAAGGTAAAGAGCGGAGGATAAAGAAAAGAAGTCATAAAATATGGGCAAACAGTATTGAGAAAGAGAAGCTGCCAAAAGAAGCTTAAGTTTGCATCTTGAAAGTACCAGACTGTGCAGCTGGGAAAACAACATCCTCCTTAAAGTCTCCCATGAAAATGCAATCAGAATTGGAAGCTAAGTTGTGTAAAATAGAAAATGAAATTTTAAAATAAAAACACCCACCTTAAAGTGCCTAGACTTTCCTTTTTGTGTGCTAGTTTTAAATGAATGTATCCCCTAAAGCATTCTTCAGCCACCTCTTTGCACAAAGATTAGGAGTGCAGCATAGGCTGGAATTGTGCACCTGGATCACAGGGTCTATTCCTGACCAGAGGCTACTCATTGGTCACACCTTAAAAAAGCTTTAATTGCCCTTTTTTTCTGGCTATTACTATTCTTAGCATAATTCCTCTGGTTTCACTGGAGGATAAGTGCCTCCAGAAGGAAAAAAAGGGCTGAGACCTAGAGGCAAGTGATTTTTCATTTTGAACATACTGCAGGGTTGGAGGGAAGAAGGTAATTATATTTAGCAATAAAATTTTGTTTTTGATAAAGCCATGGGGGAGGAGACAATGTGAAGGAAAAACTAGGTCAGTTCATTTTTTTTTTCAGCTTCCCTGAGTCAGCAGCTCTTTGTCTGCTCTAACACAGGGGAATGGAAACCCAGACAACTCATGGGTCAGCAGAGCATATGCTGTTCAAATAAAATTTATCAATGCATTGAGATATGCTGTCTTTCCTACAAAAATGTCAACATCTTAGCTCCCACCCTTTGGCTGCTCTACATATCAGTGCCTGCCTTTTACTGACTAACCACTTTTCTTCAGAGCTGGTATACAGAACCTGTAATCCTTCATAAAATTGCACATCTCCCTGAGCTACCAATATTTTTCAAGTACTCACTGAAACTAGGTAATGAAGAATTAAAACTGCAAGCTTTCCACTGAGCTGCAGCCACTTGTCTGGACTGTAACAAGGCCTGATGAGTTTGTAAGAGTACAGAATAAGGCATACTAGTATAGGCAGCATCTTCTTGCTCATCTACTGGCCTTTACCTCTGGAAGCCATCATCCTTAGAGAAAACCTTCAATTATTTCTTGTCTGACTTCTACACTGCTCCAATGGTTTTACAAGAATCAATAACATTTTTAAATGTATTTTTATTGATTTTAGAGAGAAGACAGAGATAGAAACATCAATGATGAGAGAGAATCATTGATCAGCTGCCTCCTGCACACCCCACTCCAGAGATTGAGACCACAGTCTGGTCATGTGCCCTGACTGGGAATCCAACTGTTACCTTCTGGTTCATAGGCCAATGCTCAACCACTGAGCCACACCATCCAGGCTGCAAGCATCAATAACTTAATCATTACAACATCCTATGAGATAGGTAAAATTACCCTATATAATAAAAGCCCACCGACTGAACGGCGGAATGACCAGAATGACTGGTCAACCAGTTGCTATGATGCGCACTGACCACCAGGGGGAGACGTTCAATGCAGGAGCTGCCCCCTGGTGGTCAGTGTGGTAACACAGTGAGAGCACTGCTTGGTTGACAGGGATGAGCAGCTGCTCCTGCTACGAACCCTGGGCCGGTGGGCAGGAACCCAGGCTGCAATCATTGCCTCCTCACCCCAGGCTGCTCCTCCTCACTCCCTGCCACCTCCACCGGATGCCAGCAGTCCACACAGCACCACCGCAGGGCTTGAAGAGCTGACCCTGGAGGCTGGGAGGTGGGTTCGTGGCCACCACAGGACTGAGGCCTACTCCGCAGCCTCTCAGTGCTATTGTCCCTGGGCCCAGCCCAGACTGGGTCCCTGGAGAGGTGAGTGCTCCAGATCAATGGAAGATGCCGGACCAGGGAGCAGATGCTCAGATGGTGGGTCCACAGCCGTTCAGCTGACCTGCATGAGTGGTGCTCCCACAGTGGTCCGATCCCCGCAGGCCACGCCCCTCACCAGTGCACAAATCCCATGACCAGGCCTCTAGTATCCCCATAAAAAGATGAGTGAACTCAGAAACAAGTGCATGCTCTTTACTATCCCACTCTAGTCTGCATCCGGCATTAGCAAACTTTTTCCAAAAAGCCAAATAGTAAATATAACTGGCACTGCATCTCTCTCTCTTAACTACTAAACTCAGCTATTGTAGTATAAAAGCAGAAATAGATAATATGTGAATAAATGATCATGATCATGTTTTAATAAAATTTTCTCTTTTTAATATTTTCTTTATTGATTAAGGTATTACATATGTGTTCTTATCCCCCATTTTCCCTCCACCCCCACCCCCACTTATGCCCTCACCCCCCTGGTGTCTGTGTCTATTGGTTAGGCTTATATGTATGCATACAAGTCCTTTGGTTGATCTCTCCCCATTACCCCCACCCTCCCCTACCTTCCCTCTGAGGTTTGATGGTCTGATCGATGCTTCTCTGTCTCTGGGTCTGTTTTTGTTCATCAGTTTATGTTGTTCATTATATTCCACAAATGAGTGAGATCATGTGATATTTATCTTTCTTGACTGGCTTATTTTGCTTAGCATAATGCTCTCCAGTTCCATCCATGCTGTTGCAAATGGTAAGAACTCCTTTTTTAGCGTAGCATAGTATTCCATTGTGTAGATGTACCACAGCTTTCTAATCCACTCATCGGCTGCTGGGCACTTAGGCTGACTCCAAATCTTAGCTATGGTGAATTGTGCTGCTATGAACATAGGGGTGCATGTATCCTTTCTGATTAGCATCTCTAGTTTCTTGGAATATATTCCTAGAAGTGGGATAACTGGGTTAAATAGGAGTTCCATTTTTAGTTTTTTGAGGAAACTCCATACTGTCTTCCATAGTGGCTGCACCAGTCTGCATTCCCACCAGCAGTGCACAAGTGTTCCTTTTTCTCCACATCCTCTCCAGCACTTGTCATTTGTTGATTTGTTGATGATAGCCATTCTGACAGGTGTGAGATGGTACTGCATTGTCATTTTGATTTGCATCTCTCAGATGATTAGTAACTTTGAGCATGTTGGTTTCCCTTCAGAATAAAACTTACTTTACAAATAAAGTAAATGAAGGCAGGAGGGCAGATTTGGCCCTATGGTTATAGTTTGTAGACCTGTGATCTATATTTCTATGACACAGGAGAACTTGATGTGAGGCACATCCTGTCAAAACACAAAGCTATTGGTGGTATATAATGGGATTTTTCACTTTCTGTCAGGCATTTTGGTCTTTTAAATCTGTATCACTGAGGCAGTTTGCTTTAGGTGTGAAATGTGTCTAAGGAGCATAACAGCAATTTATGAGAGCCAACCAGACTCTTTGCCTCAAAAAGTAGCCCTTAAGAGAGGATCTCGAACATAACCTACATCAGGATAGGGAAGGAAGTGCAGGTCTGGTATCTTTAGACATGTCCTAAGACTCCCCACCCCAAATTGTAAAGGCAGAACATATCAGAATCACCCATCATAAGAACAGTGTCTTTTCAGAGAGTATTTGAGGCAAAGAAGGAGAGAGTAGCATTCCTATATTGTTTGTGATTTATTTTTAGAAATTTCAACATAGACGTTGCATAAATTAACTTTTTCCTACATCCTATATTTAATAGTTACCACTTGAAGTGCCCTAATCAGGAATACATACTCCAGAATTGGTTAGTTAGTGTCTCAAGGACCCTATTTCAGAGGCCATCACTACATACCTATTACAAACCTTCCTAATACAGGTATCTAAATCTGCACCAGAGGTTTGGCTCATTAGCATGAGGATATGTGGTTGTCTAGAAAGCATTTACCACAAGACCTTTCTGAAGGTGTTTGAAAAATCTGTGAAGACCAGCAGCTTTACACATCTGAAGTAGCACCCTAGATCTAGAACTCTGTTCTTTTGGATCTATGTAATGGCACTAAATGAGGCATTCTGTCACCTGAGCCCATGAATATTATAATAGACTCGGCCTTGAGGGGAATTTTTCATATGAAGTACTATGACTAAGTGCCTAGAGGTCCTAATGGGACAGAAATAGGAACTGAATACAGAAGTATGTCATTCAACTGTGTTCATGCCTGCTCATTAATAATGTTTGCACATGTGCTAGAATGTGGTCTGAGACTTGCTTTCGTTATAACATACAACCTGGTAACAAGTTTATAGATAAGGATATATAGCTCCCATGCACCTTTAATTTTCTGAAGTTACATCTACCAAGAAACCATGCTAATTGTTTGACTGATAGACTAACTTATGTCAGGTTACAAAGATGTGTTCATTAGTTTATACAGAGTATCTTTTGTGCAAATTGTTTTATTCTGTGCCATGGTAGGTAACAAAGACACAGAAAACGTGGGCCCTATCCTCCAGGAAATCAGTTGGTATTGTAGGGAAAATAAAACGTAGTGAGCATATTTTAATATTTCCTAAGGATTGCTATTTTCAGACTTTGCATTGGCTTTTAACTCAATTTATAGAGCACTTATCAGGCACATTGATATACATGCATTTTCACCAATCTCCTTTTACAGCTGAGGAAACTAGAAAATGAAAAATTATAAATACAGCTCAAGAAAAATCTATTTCCCTAAAGCCTTCATGTATTTATTAGTAAGCATGATTAAAGAAGTAAGTGGGATGGCATACAGAGGATTGCAAACAAGTTTTAGTGGAATGGAAGAATAGAGAAATAATTCAGGGAATAAGATTTTTATCCAAATTGAGCTTGAAATCCCTATTACATAACCAATCACAAACAAAAACATGTTCAAAAGCATTGACTAAATTCTCTCCAAAGAAAATCCACTCAAGTACAAAGTGCAAGCTGTAAACATTTGAGCTGCCACAATAAATTAGTCTTTGCATGGGTGTACACATCTGACTTCCACGTGGAACATATTGAAACCAGAAGCTGACTACTGGATAATCATATTTGTAATTATGCTCTTGAAAACTAATAGTGTAATTCAAAAGGATTTTAATTGTGATCCCAGTCTTGCATTTTAATCCAATCGGTTTCATCTTGAAAGGACCACAGGGGCCATCAGTAATGGAGACATAGATCTGAAGATCTGAGGTATCTCTCTCTCTCTCTCACACACACACACACACACACACACACACACACACACACACACCTATTCTCTGTTTAATTTTCTGTGATACTAGCCAGAATATAGGGCATGTTAACATTAAGCAGTAGCCCTGGAATCCTCTGTCACCCCTTAAAAATAAGCTGGGAAAGATAATGGCATTGATTATGCAGTGACAATCTACACTAATAAAAGAGAAAAATGGTAATTGGCGTACGGCGATACCCTTTTCATTGGCTAATCAGGGCTATATACAAATTAACTGCCAACTAAGATTGGCAGTTAACTGCCAACTAAGATTGGCAGTTAACTGCCAACAAGATGGCGGCTAATTTGCATATGTAGGCACAATGCAGGGAGGTGAAAGGGAAAGCAGGAAGAAGCCCCCTGCCACTGACAGTGATCGGAAACCCAGGGGGGAGCTAAGAGCTGGGGGGCAGGGCAAAGGCGGCCCCAGCCATGATCGGAGAATCAGGCGCCTTTGCCGCCCTGGCCAGTGATAGCAGGAAGTAGGGGTGGAGCCAGCGATGGGAGCTGGGCACGGTCGAAGCTGGCAGTCCCAGGAGCTAGGGGTCCCTTGCCTGGGCCTAAAGCAAAGCCCACGATGGCGGCAACCCCCGCTGCCACTGCAGGTCCCCGCTGCCTGGGCCGGACGCCTAGGCCAGAGGCATTAGGCCTGGGCAGGGGCGGAGCCTGGAACCACGGGGAGCTGGGGGTCCCCTGCCCAGGCCTGACACCTCTGCCGGAGGCCTCAGGCCTGGTCAAGCAGCCGATCCGGTGATTGGTGATCGGAGGGTGATGAGGGTCAACTCCTCTGGCCGAGGCATCAGGCCTGGGTGGGGGGCGGAGCCGGGGATTGGGGGGATATGATGGTCCCCTTGCCCAGGCCTGAAGCCTGGGTCAGAGGCGTCAGGCTTGGGCAGGGGGTGGAGCAAGCGATCAGAGGGAGATGGGGGTCCCCGGCC
Source organism: Myotis nattereri (assembly GCF_964212035.1). Classification (NCBI taxonomy): domain Eukaryota; kingdom Metazoa; phylum Chordata; class Mammalia; order Chiroptera; family Vespertilionidae; genus Myotis; species Myotis nattereri. The sequence continues at coordinate 130,084,817 of NC_138078.1, read as the reverse complement.
CAGGCATGCATGATTCCTGGGCCAGAGGCCTCAGGCCTGGGCGGGGGCCAGAGCCAGTGATCGGGGGGAGATAGGGGTCCCCTGTCCAAGCCTGACACCTCTGGCGGAGGCATCAGGCCTGGGCAAGGGGCCGATCAGGAGATTGGAGGGTGATGGGGGTCAACGCCTGAGGGCTCCCAGTATGTGAGAGGGGGCAGGCTGGGCTGAGGGACACTCTCCCCCCCACACACACCCAGTGAACGAATTTTGTGCACCGGGCCCCTAGTAACATTATAATTCTCCAAATCTGTTGAAACAGTGAAGAAGGTACAGTTGCCTGGCTTTGACACAATCCCCTTATCTTAATGAAAATCAAAAGTATAACAGTTCTGCTGTGGTAGCCATTATGCTCAGGAAGAGTCTCATGATAACCTACTCAGTCTCTTCTTAGGACTCAAAAAACAAATGTTAATTCTGCAGCTTCACAGGCATACAAAAATATTTCCAGCCATGGAGTTAGACTTTGGCATCACATAATGACTTCCAATGCAGCAGAAAACAAAGTCACAAACTAGTGTTTGGGAGTCAGGGTTTCCAGCTACTAGAATGCCAGTCGATCTCAAAGTCTTATTTGTAGCTTTCTAAACCAGTGATGGCAACACATATCCTTCATTTGTGTTTTTGAGAAGCCCTAGCACTTGGAGAACAACTATAGCAGCATCCCCTCCTGACCCCACTCTGGTATTGAATGAGCAGTCTCTCCACCTGTCCCCTCATTGTCTCCTGCATCCAGATTCTTAGTGTATACTCCCTTCTCCTCCCTTCCTCTATTTCCACACTCCAACACACAGGCATAGTGTATTGTGATTTTTTAAATGTATCTTTATTGTGCCATTTTTTACCCTTGACCTCCTCCACCATCCACCTGTTCCTCCCAGGATTCCACCACACTATTGTCTGTGTCCATGGGCAATATATATAAATTAGTAGCCCTGCACATGAATCCATGCACCAGTAGCTCTCTGCAGGGCCTGGCTGCTCCGCGTCCACTGCCCAGAGGCTCTCTGTGGCCCAGAAGCCCATCTGCAGCCAGGTGTGGAATGCTTGCCTCGTCACCAGGGCGACAACACAGCATTTCCCCTGCCCCCAACACTGTTCCGTGCTCACTGCCCAGAGGCCCTCCGCAGCCAGGGTGGAACACTTGCCTTGTTGCCACGGCAACGAAACAAGCATTCTGCCAAGCTGCTCACACTGCCCGATCTCAGCGGCCACCCTCCACCCCCCGGGACTGGGGAACTCCGGTGGGGCTGAGAGGACTGGGCACCATCATCTTGTGGCTATGGGCACCACCATCTTTGTGATGGAGTGATGGTTAATTTGCATATTACCCTTTTATTAGATAGGATAAAAGCCAAGCGACCAAAATGCCAGAACAACCAGAACGACTGGTTGTTTGACACACACTGTGGCCCCGATCGGCCCCCACCTCCCCACCCCATCCCCTTCCCTCTGAGATTCATCAGTCTGTTCCATGTTTCTGTGTCTCTGGATCTATTTTGTTCACCAGTTTATTTTGTTCATTAGATTCCATATATGAGTGAGGTCATGCGATACTTGTCTTTCTCTGACTGGCTTATTTTGCTTAGCATAATACTCTCCAGGTCCCTCCTTGCTGTCTCAAATGGTAAGAAATCCTTCTTTTTTACAGCTGCATAATATTCCATGGTGTAAATGTACCAAAGCTTTTTTATCCACTCATCTACTGATAGGCACTTGGGCTGTTTCCAGATCTTAGCTATTATAAATTGGGCTGCTATGAACATAGGAGTGCATATATTCTTTCTGATTGGTGTTTCAGGTTTCTTAGGATATATTCCTAGCAGTGGGACCACTGGGTCAAATGGCAGTTCCATTTTTTAATTTTTTTTAGGAAACTCCATACTGTTTTGCATAATAGCTGCACCAGTCTGCATTCCAACCAACAGTATACTAGAGTTCCCTTTGCTCCACATCCTCACCAGCACTTGTATTGTGATTTTACAGCTTCTAAGAAAAGTCATTCCTTCCTACAAAATTATTGGAGAGCCCCTAGTATACCATAGAAAAATGTTACAGAGAAACTGTAGACACATACTTTTGTGTATCAACATAAAAGAATATGGGCATTGAAAGATTCAAAAAAAATGTAAAGGATAATTGCCAAATGAAATTCTTCAAATAATTTGGAATGGAGTCCTTTGAATATGAATTTTATTTAACAGTGAATGGTAAGGCTGGCAGAGAGTGAGAGGGCAGGGACTGAATTCTATTAAATGCACACATCAATCCTCTCACTTAACCAACCTGAGATGGGGGAAAAGGGAGATGAAAACGAAGTTATAGGTAACACAAGAATAAAAAGTAAGGAACAAAAAGTATTTAACTGACAGCTTATTCAAGTAGTACATGGGAAGTATATGTTCAAATAACAAAACAGAAAGAAAAACATAGAAAGATCTATTATAAATATAACCATCTACCTAATATTTTGATCAAAGGAAAAATAGACCTTCATATAGGAATTCTCTACTCACCAACCAATGAATTGATCTAATATTTTTCACTCTGAGGTGGTCACACAGACTCTTTGTTTTACAGATAAGCTGTATGGCGTACTAGAATGCACATGATCTTAGAATAAAGTTCTGGTTCCCATAAAGCAGAAGATTTCAAACTTTTTGCATAATAGAATTGCCTAGGAGGTTTAAATATTCAGATGCCTGGGCCCTACCCCCACATATTCTCATTCATTGGGAGGGGCCTTGCCATCTAGGTACAGGCATACCCCAAAGATATTTTGGGTCTGGTTCCAGATCACCACAGTAAAGTAAACATTGCAATAAAATGAGTCACACAAAATTTTTGGTTTCCCAGTGCATATAAAAGTCATGTTTACACTGTATTGTATTCTATTGAGTGTGCAGTAGTATTATGCCTTAAAAATGTACATATCTTAATTTAAAATAATTTATTGCAAAAAATGCTAGCCATCACCTGAGCCTTCAGTGAGTCTTAATCTGGCTGTGGCAATTCCTTGGAATAAGACAATAATGATGTTTGCCATCGTTGTCAAATGATTTCTCTGTAGCATGTGATGCTCTTTAATAGCATTTCACCCACAGTATAATTTCATTCAAAATTGGAGTCAATCCTCTCAAACCTTGCTGCTAATTTATTAGCTAAGCTTATATAATACTCTAAATCCTCTGTTGTCATTTAAACAATCTTCACACATTTTTCACCAGTAGTAGATCCCATTTCAAGAAACCACTTTCTTAGTTCATCTGTAAGAAGTAACTCCTTATCCATTAATGTTTTATCATGAGATTGCAGCATATCTCATGTCTGACTATATTTTCAGGTTCCACTTTTAATTCTAGTTCTCTTGTTATTTTCACATTTGTAGTTACTTCCCCCACTAAAATCTTAAACTCCTAAAAGTCATCCATGAGGGTTGGAATCAACTTCATCCAAACTTCTGTTAAAGGTGATATTCTCATCTCTAAATAGAGTCAATATAGCCCAGGCAGCATAGCTCAGTAGTTGAACATAGACCTATGAACCAGGAGGTCACAGTTCAATTCCCAGTCAGGGCACATACCCAGGTTGCAGGCTCAATCCTGATCCTCAGTGTGGGGCATGCAGGAGGCAGTCAATTAATGATTCTCCCTCACCATTGATGTTTCTATCTCTTATCTTTCTCTCTTCCTCTCTGAAATAAATAAAAATATATTTTAAAAACTAGAAAAAATAGAGTGAGCCCTAGCTGGTTTGCCTCAATGGATAGAGCATCAGCCTGCAGACTAAAGGATCCCAGGTTTGATTCTGGTCAAGTGCACATGCCTGGGTTATGGGCTCAATCCTCAGTGTGGGGCATGCAGGAGGCAGCCAATCAATGATTCTCTCTCATCATTGATGTTTCTATCTCTCTCTCTCTCCCTCTCCCTGCCTCTCTGAAATCAATAAAAATATATTTTAAAAATAGAGTTGATATAATTATTTATACCTTTTACATAAGTGGTTCAGGATGAAATAATTTGCACTGAAAACATTTCTTATACAATCAAAGGCACTGTATATTTAACAATTGATATTATAAAAATTGGTATTAGATACTGTCATAAACTTTAGACAGCTATGTCTTATACCAGCATTTTACCTGATAACTATCTTTTCTCTCACAGGTGGACTCAACCTAATTTTTATTTATACCATTAAAAAAATCTCACAAGATCTGGCCTGATTAGCAATCATTGATTCATACGAAAGGTCACGTTTTACTTCAACTTAAATTAGAAAATTCATGCTATTTCAAGGTTAATTTGAATGCATCAAATTCGAAAAAGGGTCAAGAGATAAGAATTTGTATAAGTGCTACACTCTGGCTGATGGAGAAATCTATAAAAGAAGTTCAGATGTTTCCAGCAGAGGGGGTGGAACTGTTGAAGGGAACTGTAACTCTGAGTCATAGAATGACTAAATATATTTTCTGCTACAGGAGAAGGAAATATATTTCTGAATGGTATGAAATGACTCTGATTGGTATAAAAAGACAGTGCATGCTGTAGGTGCATAGCTTCAACAGTTTGAAAGTACATAAGAATAAAAGTATAATATGAAAACCTCTAAACAGCTGTGTATCATGGATCATTTTTCAAAAGCCATCAGTCCCTTCTATATTTATTGCTTTTACCAAAGCCTCCCTTCCACACCTCTGTAAGATCAGTGAGCTATGCCTGACCACATGATTAACAGTGGCTCTACACCAGAGAGGTAGCCAAATCAGATAAGAAAAGTCACAGCCAGGAGAAAAATTGTGAAGCTTCAATTGGCACTACAGGTCTTATTCTTATCTCCAGATATAGTACCGATTTCTAAAGAACTGGAAGGTTGTAAATGGGTCAACTGGCAGATAAACAGCTAATAGGCTAGCTCCTGCAGAATAGCAAATTATGATGCACCTAACATTTTAAACCTTGTATTTCCTTAATACATGTTTTATATTAGTTTGTTCTGTTATAAAAACAACATTTAAGCATTGTAAAAATTTAGAAAATTAGGAGGAAAGTAACACCACTGTAATTCTTCATTTTCAACAAACTGCTAAAAATAACTGAAGTGACATGGGAATGATCCATAACATTCTGAGTTGGAGGAAAGAGTACAGATTGAGAGGCAGCCTGAAGGGATAAAGAGTGTATGTGTTCTAATGAACTCAAAATGCATGAAAGGACTTAAATGTAAGATGGGAAACCATAAAAATACTAGAGGAATTCAAACGCAACAAAATCTCAGACATATGCCGAAGCAATTTCTTCACCAATACAGCTCCTAGGGCATTGGAAACTAAAGAGAAAATAAACAAATGGGACTACATCAAAATAAAAAGCTTTTGTATAGCAAAAGAAACCATCAACAAAACAACAAGAAAGCCCACTGCATGGGAGAACATATTTGCCAATGTCATCACTGATAAGGGTTTAATCTCCAACATTTGTAGGGAACTCATACAACTCAACAAAAGGAAGATAAACAATCCAATCAAAAAATGGGCAAAGGACCTGAATAGACACCTTTCAAAAGAGGACATTCAGAAAGCCAAGAGACATATGAAAACATGCGCAAAGTCACTAATCATCCAAAAGATGCAAATCAAAACAACAATGAGGTACCATCTCACACCTGTCAGAATGGCTATCATTAAGAAATAAACAAGAAACTAGATCACCAACTCACACCATACACAAAAATAAACTCAAAATGGATAAAAGACTTAAACGTAAGACGGGAAACCATAAAAATACTAGAGGAATCCACAGGCAGCGAAATCGCAAACATATGCCGAAGAATTTTCTTCTCTGATAATGCTCCTAGGGCAATGGAAACTAAAGAGAAAATAAACAAATGGGACTACATCAAAATAAAAAGCTTTTGCACAGCAAAGGAAACCATCAACAAAACAACAAGAAAACCCACTACATGGGAGAACATATTTGCCAATGATACCACCGATAAGGGTTTAATTTCCAACATTTACAGGGATCTCATGAAACTTAACAAAAGGAAGATAAACAATCCAATAAAAAAATGGGCAACGGACCTAGATAGACACTTTTCGAAAGAGGACATACAGAAGGCCGAAAGACATATGAAAACCTGCTCAAAGTCACTAATTATACGAGAGATGCAAATCAAAACAACAATGCGTTATCATCTCACACCTGTCAGAATGGCTATCATCAACAAATCAACAAACAACAAGTGTTGGAGAGGATGTGGAGAAAAAGGAACACTCGTGCACTGCTGGTGGGAATGCAGACTGGTGCAGCCACTGTGGAGAACAGTATGGAGCTACCTCAGAAGACTAAAAATGGAACTCCCATTTGACCCAGTGATCCCACTACTAGGAATATATCCCAAGAAACCAGAAACGCCAATCAGAAAGGATATATGCACCCTTATGTTCATAGCAGCACAATTCACCATAGCTAAGATTTGGAAACAGCCTAAATTCCCATCAGCAGATGAATGGATTAGAAAACTGTGGTACATATACACAATGGAATACTATGCTGCGGTAAAAAAAAAAAAAAGGAACTCTTGCCTTTTGCAACAGCATGGATGGAACTGGAGAGCATTGTGCTAAGTGAAATAAGCCAGTCAGAGAAAGATAAATACCACATGATCTCATTCATTGTGGATTATAGAGAACAACATAGACTGATGAAAAGGGACAGACCCAAAGGCTGAGAAGCAGCGATCAGGCTATCAATCCTCAGAAGGAAAGTAGGGGAGGGCGGGGGTAAGGGGAAGAGATCAACCGAAGGACTTGTATACATGTATATAAGCCAAACCAATGGACATGGACAACAGGGGGATGGGAGCATGAGTTTGTGTGTGGGGGGGAGGTTGGGGGTTAATGGGGGGGATGAGGACACATTTGTAATACCTTAACTAATAATAAAAAAAAAGAAAAGAAATAAACAAACGACAAGTGCTGGAGAGGATGCTGAGAAAAAGGAACCCTCGTGCACTGCTGGTGGGAATGCAGACTGGTGAAGCCACTATGGAAGACAGTATGGAGTTTCCTCAAAAAGTTAAAAATGGAACTCCCATTTGACCCAGTGATCCCACTTCTAGGAATATATCCCAAGAAATCAGAAACACCAATCATAAAGGATAAATGCACCCCTATATTCATAGCAACATAATTTACCATAGCTAAGATTTGGGAACAGCCTAAGTGCCCATCAACAGATGAGTGGATTAGAAAACTGTGTTACATCTACACAATGGAATACTATGCTGCTGTAAAAAAGAAGGAATTCTTACCATTTGCAACAGCATGAATGGAACTGGAGAGCATTATGCTAAGTGAAATAAGCCAATGAAAAAAAATACCACATGATCTCACTCATATACAGATAATAAAGACCATTATAAACTGATTAACAAAATAGATACAGAAGCAGAGCAGCATCGAGCAGACTGTCAAGCTACGGCAGGAAGGCCGGGGAGGGTTGTGCGGGGGGGGGGGGGGGGTAAGAGATCAACCGAAGGACTTGTATGCATGCATATAAGCATAACCAATGGACACAAGACACTGGGGGGTAGGAGAGGCTGGGGGAAGGTCAAGGGGGAACAAAAAGGAGACATATGTACTACTCTTTGTAATACTTTAAACAATAAAACAAAATTTTTAAAAAAGAGTATGTGTTCTTATCCCTATATTTTCTTTTCACTTTCTCTGCTCACTCAACCTTTTGTGCCTCTATTCCCACCCCCAAAGCCTTCTGCTATGTCCTTTAGAACTCCAAATATGTGTTCAATAAGCTTCTCAAAATCCTAAGGCAGTGTTTCTTCACCAGCATTATTGTGCACTAGAGGCCTGGTGCACAAAAATTTGTGCATTCGAGGGGGTCCCTCAGTCAGGCCTATGCCCTCTTGCAGTCTGGGACCCCTTGGAGGATGTCCACCTGCTGGCTTAGGCCCGCTCCCTGGGGGATCAGTCCCAAGCTGGCAGCCAGACATCCCTCTGGCAGCCCAGCAGCCCTTGGGGGATGTCCACTTACCAGCAGGGAGCAGACCTAAGCTGCAGTCAGACATCCTTAGTGCTGCTGAGGAGACGGGAGAGGTTCCCGCCACCACCGCTGTGCTGGCAGCCATCAGCCTGGCTTGTGGCTGAGTAGAGCTCTCCCCATGGGAGCGCACTGACCACCAGGGGACAGCTCCTGCATTGAGCATCTGGCCCCTGTTGGTCAGTGTGTGTCATAGTGACCAGTCTTTCTCAGTCTTTCTGCTGTTAGGGTCAATTTTCATATTACCCTTTTATTGTATAGGATAGAGGCCTGGTGCACGGGTGGGGGCTGGCTGGTTTGCCCTGAAGGGTGTCCTGGATCAGGGTGGGGGTCCCGCTTGGGTGCCTGGCCAGCCTGGGTGAGGGGCTGATGGCTGTTTGCAGGCTGGTCAAGCCTCCTCTGCCCCCCAAGTGGGGACCCTCACCCCATGGAGGTTTGGCCAGCCTGGGTGAGGGGCTGATGGCTGTTTTCAGGCTGGCCACACCCCCTTTAGGGTGGGAGGTCCCCACTCGGCTGCCTGGCCAGTCTGGGTGAAGGGCTGAGGGCCGTTTTCAGGCTGGCCAAGCCCCCTGGCCACAGAAGCTCCCAGCCTCTCCTTTTTTCTTTTCTTCTTCTTCTTCTTTTTTTTTTTTTTTAATTCTGGGATTTATTTACCTTCTATAATTGAAACTTTGTAGCCTTGAGTGGAGCTCAGAGTCAACCAGGGCAGGCGGGAAGCTTGGCTTCCTCCATCGCCAGGGGTAACCCAAGCCTCCTGCTCGCTCCAGCTCCATGGCCATGGCCAGCTGAAAGCAGGTATCTGGGGTTTATTTATCTTCTATAATTGAAACTTTATTGCCTTGAGTGGAGCTCAGAGCCGGCCGCGGCAGGTGGGAAGCTTGGCTTCCTACATCACTGGGGAAACCAAGCCTCCTGCTTGCTCCAGCTCCATGGCTGCTGGCCGCCATCTTGGTTAAATTTGCATATAGTCGCTCTGATTGGCTGGTGGGCATGGCTTAAGGTGTAACAAAGGTACAGTCAATTTGCATGTTTGTCTTTTATTAGTGTAGATTGGAATCACCTGGATATCTTGTTAAAATGTCAATTCTGATGCAGTATGTCTGGAGTACAGCCTAAATTTGTTTCAATCTGGATTCCACTCAAATGGGGACTATTTTGTCTCTCACACCCCATATACTGCAAGTGCCACTGTAAGACAACTATCATCATCTCTCCACTTCTCTGTTCTCATCTTAATTGACATCTCAGAAGCACTGCTTGTGGTTGTCTAGTCAATCTGTTCTGAAAAACTTGTTTACCTCAGTTTTCTTGATAACACACTCTCCTTGTCCTTGACCTCAGTGGCCACTCCTTCTCAATTTCCTTCAAGATGTGTTGAAAAAACCATTCTTTCCCCATTGAGTGGTCTAGGGCAGTGGTCGGCAAACTGTGGCTCGTGAGCCACATATGGCTCTTTGGCCCCTTGAGTGTGGCTCTTCCACAAAATACCACGTGCGGGCGTGCATGTACAGTGCGATTGAAACTTCGTGGCCCATGCGCAGAAGTCGGTATTTTGTGGAAGAGCCACACTCAGGGGGCCAAAGAGCCGCATGTGGCTCACGAGCCACAGTTTGCCGACCACTGGTCTAGGGTATTCCTATATTTAGAGTTGAGAAGAATACAATAAAGAACCAGCAAAGGAGAAGAGTTATACCATACTCTTAAAACACTTGATATGATAATGATGTCAAATCTCTGCAAATTAGGCTATATAGTCAATGTGATTTCCATTGAAATTCCAAAAAATATTTTTCTGTTGAGTTTGACAAATTAAATCTAAAATGTGAAGGAGCAAAGACAAAACTAAAAATGAAAAAATAAAGTGAAAGTATTTTCCCCCAAGACCTTAACACTTATTGTTAAACTATACAAAATAAAAAGTCCTATTCAAACTGGAGTACACAAATTAATATAGAAACTATAAATAGTGCCATCCATGTACACAAACATTGAGAAACTTAATATGATATGGCATTGAAGGTCATTGGAGAAAGGGTAGAATGTTTACTAATAAATGACACTGGAATGCTTTGTTTCCCATATGAAAAAAATAAGAAATTGTATACCTAGCTCACATCTTACTAAAAAAAAAATCAATTCCAGATAGTAAAGAAGTCAATGTAAAAGACAAAGCTTTAAAAGTTATAGAGGGATGACATTGGCAAGGTGGTAGGACGTCCCCTGCTCATATCCTTCCTCAGCAGTAACAGTTTGGCAGACATCCACAGACAAAAGTGCCTTTGTGGGTGCTTTGGGATCCAAGTGGGAGCTTATAAAACCCTGGTGAAGCCTAAGACCAAAAAAGACTATTCTGAGAGAGCAGGCCCATGCTCAGGTAGCAGACTTGCCAACTGTAGTCCCAGGTAGAGACTCCAAAAGAGCTCCATTCCCCTGTGAACTTAAATGCAATCCTGTCTGACTATTAGCACTATCCAACAAGTGTCCAGGGACTAGGCATGTTCCTCCATGTCTTGGGTGACAGACCACCAGTGAATCGTGACACAGCTCTAGCCCCTCTCAGCCATAGTTCAGCCAATCCAAGGACTTGCAAGTAGAAATGCTGTCCACACTCCCACAGGAAGGTTGGCCAACCTCAGTCCATCTGTGGCTACAGAAAAAGTCCTGAAACCTGGCTCCAACATCTCTCAGCCACAGACTGTGAGTGGTCCTTTGCACTCAGGAACTTGGAAAAAAACACATCTTCCCATTTACCCAAGGGGAAACCTATGATTTGGTTCCAGCCCTGCCAAATTGCATTCTAGGGCCAGTCATGCCCACCCAGTAACATGTCCAGTGAACTGTCAGAAGCCCTCCACAGAGATCCATTGGGAGCCATACCCATCCATGCATCTGGAAACAAGCCCAATGTTTGCAAACCCTAAAATGGAGCCTTTTCCTAAGTACCAGCCCTATTGACCAAAGTCTTAGAGGTAGTCCAGCCTACCCAGGAACCAGACAGGATCCATAACTACCTGAGCCTCTGGTAAGAAGCCCACCAACCATAAACCCCACTACATGTGCAGCAGCAGTCATGTGAACTAATTCCACTCAACTGTGATCCAGAAGGTAATAACATCAGCTCAGGTACATGCCTGGAGAAAGGCATTATCTGCAAAAACCAGTCTGTAAAGACGGAAAAAGAATTTTCTCTCACAAATGTACAGAAACAATGCAAGGCTACATGGATTGCAGACAATCAGACAAATGTGACACAACCAATTTCCTGAAAAAGTTTCAAATTAATAATTTTGAAGAAGCTCAATGAGATGTAGAACACATATAGACAAGTAAATAAAGTCAGGATAAAAAAGCATTAAACTTTAAACTTTTCTTTATTTTAATCAAGAAATAGAAGCCATTTCAAAAGAACCAAACAGAAATCCTGGAGTTAAAGAATAAAAGGACAAAACTAAAAAAAAACTTCAATAGAAGGTTCAACAGCAGACTCTACCATACAGAAGAATGAATCAGTGAACTCAAAAACAGGTCATTTGAAATTAGCAGTTAGAAGAACAAAAAGAAAAAATAAATCAAAAGCAGTGAAGAAAACATATGGGACAGAATATACAAAAGATTATATACATTGTATAAGTTCCAGAAAGAGAAGAGAGAGAAAGTTAAAGAAGGATTATTTGAAGAGGTTATGTCTGAAAACTTCCCAAATCTTGGGATGGATATGGACATTAAGATTGATGAAGCTCAAAATACCCCAAGCTAGAAACACTAAAAATTTATTTGAATAATAAATTAAGAAAAATTCAAAATACAAAATCAACATAAAAATTAGTTGCACTTCTAGAAGTAAAAGGAATCCAAATTGGAAAAAAAAGAAGTGAAACTATCATTATTTGAAAATAACATAATACTAAATATAGAGAACCCTAAGGATGTAGCATCACTAAAGTGACTATTAAAAGATTAACTTATGGTATATGAAAAATGATTACAAAAGAAGATGTGAGATGTGAGAAAACACAGTAGGCAATTATCAAACAGGTCAATCTAGACACATTATATAAAATAAAAATAATAATGAATAAATTAATAGTACAAAATAAAAAATGGATCAGAAGTACAAATTATTAGTAAATAGTGGCACAAAAGCTTATAATACGAAATAAAAAGGGGGAAATATGGGCCTGATTTTATCAATTTTGCAAAGTCTTTAAACTTTCTGAACGCTAGTTTGCTTATCTGTAAGCACTCAATAAATGTTTGACAAAATAATTAACCTGTAAGATAGGAGAACTGTCCTTTTCAGGTCAAATATTCTATGCTTTCTTAAATGAGAATAAATAGTTGAAAATACTTGTCTCTTGGACAATCAGCCTCAAGGAGACTTTCAAATCCATTTTATAGTAAATTATTTTTCTGATATTCTTTTCTCAAAGTATATAAGCATGGAAAAGATTGTAAGGAAAAAGAACTGTAGAAAAATATCAGCACAAAAATTTAAAAAGGTAGTGGGTAGAGCATCACATCTTTCAACATTAAAATCTGTGCTAATTTTAAAAGCAATTTTCCATCTTTAAGAAATCACCAGATTCTTCTGTTAATAAAGAGTGGTAGTCCCTAAATGTTAGCACTTACTAAATTCCCAATTGCCATAGGGAGAGCTCACATGCCCTATTTTCAGTCAAGGACCCAAGTCATGGTCATCTACATATATAAAAGTCTAAGTGACCTAACGTATGTATATCCGACCATCTGACCAACCGACTGATGGGTACATATGATGCACACTGGCAATTTAAAAATAAATGTTTGCCCTAACTGGTTTGGCTCAGAGCGTCAGCCTGCGGACTGAAAGGTCCCAGGTTTGATTCCGGTCAAGGGCATGTACCTTGGTTGCGGGCACATCCCCAGTAGGAGGTGTGCAGGAGGCAGCTGATCGATGATTCTCTCTCATCGATGTTTCTAACTCTCTATCCCTCTCCCTTCCACTCTGTAAAAAAAGCAATAAAATATATTTTTAAAAAATAATAATAATAAAAAAAAATGTTGACTCGCGCATGCGCAATACATATAAAGTTCTCGCTGACACCAATCGCATGTGTGTTTCTTGAAGCTGAAGTATTAACAGGATCTGTGGAAGGATAGGTTGTTCTGATTCCAAGAATTGATTTGTCCCCATCTGACACTGGCCTCCCATTTAAATTGATTCGACAATGGTTTCCTGTGATGCCAGCATTTGTGATGACTATTAATAAATCACAAGGACAAACTCTAAACAGAGTAGGCATATTCCTACCTGAACCCGTTTTTGGACATGGTCAGTTATATGTTGTTTTCTCTAAAGTTCGAAGAGCATGTGACATTAAAGTTAAAGTTGTAAATACTTTATCACAAGGGAAATTAGTCAAGCACTCTGAAAGTGTTTTTACTCAATGTGGTATACAGAAAGATATTAGAATTAGTTTAATCAATTTACCAGTCATTGTTTTTATCAATGTTGTTTTTATATCATGTTTTTGTTGTTTTAATATCATGTCTTTGTTGTTGTTATATCATGTTGTTATTGTTTATTTATTAATAAACATATAAATTATTTTCATATACATTTTACTAATTTTCTTTCATCTCTGACACTTCTATTATATAGAAAGGGTGAATAGCAATATTAAAATATTTCTTCTAATTAATTTCCTTTGTTTGTGCACGAATCCGTAAACCGGGCCACTAGTCTTTGGTAATTACCATCCTTTCTGACCCATCTGTCAGGAGCACCACTGTTTATTTCCAAGGCAGCCTTGGCCTCAACAGAAGTACAAAACTTCCTATTTTGCATATTTTACTTTCTGTTCTCTGTGGTTAAAGACTATTATACTATCACTGTATCTGAAAAATATAACCCAGCAGGTATCCTGACACCACTTGGAGATGAACATTTTTGAAGGATTTGTGCCATAAGAAAACACACTAACAAATATAGCTGAACAGATGGATCCTGATCACAGATTCAGAAAGGTTGAACACAGCAAGTAGTGAAGATTGATACCTACCTACAAAGCAGCAATCTGGGCTCAAGGAACAGCAGGCTGCCACAGATATTTGGCATATTTATTAAACCATTAAAGGAGTTTCACAATCCTCCTAATTATTATACCTACTTCTGGTTACATAGAGCTAGTCTATACTGAATTTTCCACTGATTTATTTAACGCTTAAACACTATAATCTTCTAAGCAATGCCTATGCTCATGCAGAGGTAATAAATTTCTGCCATGCTATTAAACATTGTTTGCACTTCAGAAATGTCAGTGATATTTGCAGATCTAAACACTGTTTTATGCCATTTCAAAGGTGCAGTTTTTAGAGTCCAAAATATTCATGTTTTAAAGCCTCCCTCATATAAATGGCTCAGGGTCGAAAGACATGAAAAATTTCTGTTTCATCTTAAGTATGCTCAAATGCATGATATAAAAGAATGTCAGGAAGAAAATAAATCCTGGAAGATTCGCCTGCTTTGCAAAATGAAATGAAGCCTTAGATTCATCTCAATTTCCATTTACAGCTTGTAAAAGCTTTTCTCAACTAACAAGTTTCAACACATCAGTAAAATCACTCTATTCACTCTATTTCGCTAAACACTGAAGATAATATTGTGGTTTTGATAGATGGCAATGGAAAATGTCCTCTTCCCTGGAAATTGAAGGTGCCACAGTTTGTGTCTGCTGAAACATGGCCTCCTTTCCTAAGTTTATGGCTTCTATTTAAATCTCACCACCTTTAAAGAACTCAGTGAAAATTAAAGCTGTCCAACAAGTCCAAGAATCAAATGCGGTGATCAGAAACCACATTGCTGCCATGGTCTGGTGTCCCCTACATCAAAATGTTTTGGGTCCCATTCCCATAACTAGGTTGCAGGTTTGATCCCTGGTGAGGATGTGTACATGAGGCAACGGAGTGCAGTTTCTCTCACACATCTCTCTCTCTCTCTCTCTCTCTCTCTCTCTCTCTCTCTCTCTCTCTCCCTCTCTCTCTCTCTCCCTCTCTCCCTCTCTCCCTTTCTCTCTAAAATCAAGCTTCCTCCCTTAGCTGGCTTTTAAAAAAATTGCACACTATTGTTTATTTAAACCATTTTACATTTGGGTTCAGTTCATTCATTAAATTTGATAAGCGAACATTGTATTTTGGTATATTCCATGAATTTATTCAAGGGCATGTCAATAAATACAGCAGATGGAGCAATGAATGGACACAGATCATTGTAAAAATAACATTGTTTTCACCCGGATAATGTGGCTCTTTCTTTTTTCCATGAGAAGCTTATGTGGTATCAAGATGGGAAGTGACCATTTTGTGACCATGAGATGGGAAATGCACAACTGAAAGGCCAACATGCAAATAATGGCAGAGCAGAAAGATAGCATGGACCTAGGTCACTAAAATGTCAGAACAATTTTGTGGCCACCTGCATCTGGATTTTCTTATTACTAAATAATAAATAGCTTTGTGTTTTAAGGCACTATTAGTTTATATTCTATTACTTTCAGGCAAAAGCCTTCATAATGGTTATGACAGAGAAGATCAACTGAAGTAGGAGTATCTCATAGAAAGAAGAGGATCAAGAAAAGAGCCTTTTCAGACTCTCTCCTCAAAAATGTCATATAGCAGCTACATGAATCCAAGTCCCTACAAACATGATCGCTAAGCTTAGAAGCTTAAAAGAAACTGCAAGGAAATGAAAGAGAGAGAATGTGAGATGTTTTAAATCTGAATGTGGCTGAATTATTTGTATTAACTAAGATATCCCATATCTAGACTGAGTTTACCTGGAAGCAACTAGATTGAAGTTTTTATTGCTATATTTATGGTTGTGATTGTTTTTCTACTACCATAAGGCAGACTAGGCACTTAAGAAAGAAAATGGCTCAGCCGGCATGGGTCCGTGGTTGAGCATCAACCGAAGAACCAAGAGGTCACGGTTCGATTCCCGATTAGGGCACATGCCCAGGTAGCAGGGTTAATCCCCCATGTGAGGCATGAAGAAGGCAGCCCACCAATGATTCTCTCTCAGTACTGATGTTTCTATCTCTCTCTTCCTCTCTGAAATCAATAAAAGAATATATATTTCTTTAAAAAAAAAGAAAGAAAATGGAGAGGAGATTTAAAGATGGCGGCTTAGGTAAATGCCTGTACTCGCTACCTCCCACAACCACATCAAAATTACAACTAAAATACAAAACAACCATCATCCAGAACTGCTGGAAAGCTGGCTGAATGGAAGTCGTACAACTGGAGAAGGAAAGAAGAAAGCACACTAAGACTGGTAGGAGGTATGGAGGCACTGAATGGGCTAGTCCAGCACCCCACATGGGTCGCTTTTTTTTTTAATAAGGAGGGAGATCATTTCTGCGGAGGCCACCTGGAGGAGCAAGGGATCCCAGCCCCATACAGGACCCTCAGCCCAGGGTCCCAGACCTGAGAAAAGAAGTCCCTACAGGCTGTAAAAAACAGTGTGGATTGGGGCTCAGTGAAACAGAGGCTGTTGGAGACCCAGCTGTTCCTCTTAAAAGCCTGGCATCACAAACTAAACTTACAAGGTCATACTTTCTCTGAGGTCCAGCACTAGGGTGAGGCTCTGGGGAACACGTACACATACAGGAGGAACTGAACTGTCTGGCACTGGGGCAGGAACTCAGGGGCAGCTTTCTCCCAGATGGAGGTGCTCACAGAGATCATTGTTCCTATGCTGGGACCTCCCTGGCCTTCGGGCTGACTGGCAGCCATTTCTGTTTGCTCCACCCTAGAGATTCCCTGAGATCTCACCCTACCCAATTTGAAATCCCAGCCAAGATGTATGTAACAGCTTTTGCATATGAATGGCCTGCCCTTGCTCAGGCTAAAGCCGGTCAAACAAGATGCAGCTGGGTCAGGGAGCCACAAACCTATCAATAAAAGGCCCAATACCTGGCATCAGCAACACCCTGCCTTGCTTCACAGCTGGGCCTCATCTGGGGACTTCTAAACCCCAGTGGTTCTCAACCTTGGCTGCACATTAGAATCACCTGGGAATCTTTTTAAAATCCTGATTTCTGAGCCTCGTCCTCCAGAAATTCTGTTTCTTTGTTACTAATGTTGAGGCCTAAGCCCATAAAAAAGAAACAAAATTTCCAGAGGATGAGGCCCAGAAATCAGGATTTTAAAAAGATTCCCAGGTGATTCTAATGGGCAGCCAAGGTTGAGACCCACTGTGATACAAAGAGGAGGAATCTGTAGATCTCTCTGTAGCTCCTGCTGGTGACCCCAGGCAGTGACTGACTTTCCTCCCTGGAGACCCAAGAGCCAGTGTACCCAGAGGTCAGTGTCAGACCATACCAGATTACAACTCTACACATTGATAAGCGACACACTCAAGAGGCAGACTCAGTGAGCACCAAAGCCCCACTAAAGCAAGTCCTGCTTCACAGGAGTGTCTTCTGCCCAGTATCGCTCCCAATATAGTCGCAGCTGGTCCTCATAGCCAATTGGCCTGGAGGTCAATTAACAACAGCAATCAAGGCTCAACTACAAGACTGTGCTTACAGCCCACAAAGTGGTGCACCTAGAGCTCCCATCTCAGGTGACTGGGGAGGCTGAGCCACTGGGCCCTATAGAACACCTTCCACACAAGGCCACTCTATCAACTGAAGTAGACATAGCAGCTCTACCCAATACACAGAAACATACACAGGAAAGCAGGCAAAATTCAGAGAAAAAGAAACATGTCACAAATGAAAGAAATGAAGAAAGGAAACTACAGGATATAGAATTCAAAACCACAGCTATAAGGTTACTCAAGAATATTCTAGAAACCTCCAAAAAATGAAAATGGACCAGTCAGAAATTAAGCATACACTGACTGAAATAATCAATAACTTATGTAAGAATCAAGAAGAAATGAGGAGTGATATAGCAGCAATAAAAAACACCATGGAAAGTTTCAACAGTAGACTAGGAGAAGCAGAGGACTGAATGAGCGAATTAGAAGACAGGAAAGCAAAACACACCCAAACTGAACTGCAATTAGAGAAAAATACTAAAAGAAAAGAGGAGAGCCTAAGGGAGCTTTGGGACAACATGAAACAAAGCAACATATGAATAATAGGCATGCCAGAACAACAGGAAGAGGAACAAAGCTTAGAAAACCTATTTAAAGAAATAATGTCTGTAAATTTCCCTGAGGTGGGGAAGAAAAACGTCACACAAGCACAGAGAGTCCCAAACAAGATGAACCCAAAAAGACCCACACCAAGACACATCATAATTACCATGGCAAATGTTCATGACAAAGAGGGAATCTTAAAGGATGCAAGAGAGAGACAGAGAGTTACATATATGGGATCTCCCATTAGATTATCAAATGATTTCTCAACAGAAACACATCAGGCAGAAAAGAATGGACAGAAATTTACAAAGTGATGCAAAGCAAGGGACTGAATCCAAGACTAGTCTATACAGCAAGGCTATCATTCAAAATTGAAGGGGAAATAATAAGCTTCACAGACAAAAAAAAAAAAAAAAAAAAAAAAAAAAGGCTAAGGGAGTTTATCACCACCAAGCCAGCAATGCAAGAAATGCTAAAGGGACTGGTGTAAAAAGAAGAAATAAAAAGCTAAGAAAGAAAACAGGCACAAAAAATAAAAATGGCTACAAACAAGTACTATCAATAATAACTTAAAAAAACAACAATGGACTAAATGCTCTAATCAAAAGACATCAAGTGGCTGAATGGATAAAAGAAACATGATCTATATATTTGTTGTCTACAAGATACCCACTTCAGAATAAGGGACTCACACAGACTGAAAGTGAAGGGATGGAAAAATATCTTTCAGGCAAATGGAAATGGAAAAAAAAGCTAGGGTAGCAATACTTATATCAGACAAAATCGAACTCACAGTGAAGGCCATAACAAGAGATAAGGAAGGCCACTTCAAAATACTAAAGGGATCAATACAACAAGAGGATATAACCCTGATAAACACATATGCACCCAAAGCAGGAGCACCCAAATATATTTTAAAAAACTCCTAGAAGATATCAAAGGAGAGATCGACAACAATACAATCATAGTAGGGAACTCTAATACACAACTGACATCACTGGATAAATCCTCTAGACAAAAAATCAGGAAAGAAACAGCAATCCTAAATGACTCACTAGATCAGATAGACTTAATTGACATATTCAGAACATTTCACCCCAAAGCCGCGGATTATACGTTCTTCTCAAGTTCACATGGGACAGATTCAAAAATAGACCACATATTGGGTCACAAGCAAAGTATCCCCAAATTCAAGAAGACTGAAATCATAAAAAGCATCTTCTCAGACCACGATGGCATAATATTAGAAATAAACTACAATAAAAACAACCCAAAATACTCAAACACTTGGAAGCTGAATAGTGTGTTATTAAATATTGATTGAGTTACCAATGAGATCAAAGAAGAAATTAAAAACATCCTGGAAACAAATGACAATGAAAACACAACATCCAAAACCTATGGGACACAATGAAAGCAGTCCTGAGAGGGAAGTTTATAGCTCTACAGGCCTACCTCAAAAAACAAGAAAAAATGGTAGTAAATCATCTAAATCTACAACGCAAATAATTAGAAAGAGAGCAACAAGAAAAGCCCAGAGTGAGCAGAAGGAAGGAGATAATAAAGATCAGAGCAGAAATGAATGACATAGAGACAAAAAAAAAAAAACAATACATAAGATCAATGAAACCAAGAGCTGGTTCTTTGAAAGGATAAACAAGATTGATGACCCTCTAGGCAGGCTCACCAAAAGCAAAGAGAGAGGACTCAAATAAACAAAATCAGAAATGAAAGAGGCGAAATAACAAAAATAACCCCACAGAAATACAAATGATTGCTAAAAAATACTATGAACAACTCTACTCCAACAAACTAGACAACCTGAAGGAAATGGACATATTCCTAGAAAAATACAGCATTCCAAAACTCAATCAGGAATAATCTAAAAATCTCAATAGGCCAATAAGTATGGAAGAAATTGAAGCAGTCATCAAAAACCTCACAGCAAACAAAAGCCCAGGGCCAGACGGCTTCACAGGGGAGTTTTACCAAACATTCAAGGAAGAACTAAAACCTATCCTCCTCAGACTATTCCAAAAATCCAAGAGGTAGGAACACTTCCAAGCTCATTCTATGAAGCCAGCATCACCCTAATACCAAAACCAAATAAAGACAACACAATGAAAGAGAATTACAGGACAATATCCTTCATGAACATAGATGCCAAAATCCTCAACAAAATCTTAGCAAATCTGATCCAGCAGAACATCAGAAAAATCATACACCATGACCAAATAGGATTTATCCCGGGGATGCAAAGATGGTACAATATCTGCAAATCAATGAACGGGATACATCACATAAACAAATTGAGAGGGGAAAAAAAAAACACATAATCATATCAATTGATGCAGAAAAAGCATTTGACAAAATCCAACACACATTTTTGATAAAAACTCTCAGCAAGGTGGGAATAGAAGGATCATACCTCAATATAATAAAAGCCATATATGACAAACCCACAGCCAACATCATACTCAATGGGCAAAAACTAAAACCATTTCCCTTAAGAACAGGAACAAGACAGGGATGCACACTCTCACCACGCCTGTTCGAAATAGCACTGGAAGTATTAACCATTGGAATTAGATAAGAAGAATAATTAAAAGGCATCCAAATTGAAAAGAAGTAAAACTATCCTTATTCACAGATGGCATGATATTGTACATAAAAAACCCCAAAGACTCCATCAAAAACTCTTATATTTAATAAATGAATTTGGCAATGTAGCAGGGTACAAAATTAATGCCAAGAAAACTATGGCATTTCTATACACCAATGGTGAACTTACAGAAAGAGAGACTAAAAAAGCAATCCCATTTCCCATCACACCAAAAAAATTAAGATACCTAGGAATAAACTTAACTAAAGAGGTAAAAGACCTGTACTCAGAATACTACAGGACATTGAAAAAAGAGATAGAGAAAGACAAACAGATGGAAGAACATACCATGTGCATGGATTGGTAGAATCAACTTCATTAAAATGTCCATACTTCCCATTAAAATACCAACGGCATATTTCACAGACCTAGAACAAACACTCCAAAAATTCATCTGGAATAAATAAAAGACCCCGAATAGCTGCAGCGATCCTGAGAAAGAAGAACAAAGTAGGTGGGGTCACAATACCAGATATCAAGCTGCATTACAAAGCCAGTTTTCTCAAAACTACCTGGTAGTGGCACAAGAACAGACATATAGATCAATGGAATAGAGTAGAGAACCCAGAAATCAATCCGAACCAATATGCTCAATTAATATTTGACAAAGGAGGCAAGAACATACAATGGAGTCAAGACAGTCTCTTCAATAAATGGTGTTGGGAAAATTGGACAGATACATGCAAAAAAATGAAACTAGACCACCAACTTACACCATACACAAAAATAAACTCAAAATGGATAAAGGACTTAAATGTACGACAGGAAACCATAAAAATACTAGAGGAATTCAAAGGCAACAAAATCTCAGACATATGCCGAAACAATTTCTTCACCAGTACAGCTCCTAGGGCACTGGAAACTAAAGAGAAAATAAACAAATGGGACTACATCAAAATAAAAGGTTTCTGCACAGCAAAAGAAACCATCAACAAAACAACAAGAAAGCCCACTACATGGGAGAACATATTTGCCAATGTTATCACTGATAAGGGTTTAATCTCCAACATTTATAGGGAACTCATATAACTTAACAAAAGGAAGATAACAATCCAATCAAAAAATGGGCAAAGGACCTAAATAGGCACCTTTCAAAAGAGGGCATTCAGAAAGCCAAGAGACATATGAAAACATGCTCAAAGTCACTAATCATCCAAGAGATGCAAATCAAAACAACAATGAGGTATCATCTCACACCTGTCAGAATGGCTATCATCAACAAATCAACAAACAACAAGTGTTGGAGAGGATGCGGAGAAAAGGGAACACTCATGCACTGCTGATGGGAATGCAGACTGGTGCAGCCACTATGGAAGTAAGTATGAAGTTTCCTCAAAAAGTTAAAAATGGAACTCACATTTGACATAGTGATCCCGCTCCTCGGAATATATTCCAAGAAACCAGAAACACGAATCAGAAAGGATATATGCACCCATATGTTCATAGCAGCACAATTTACCATAGCTACGATTTGGAAACATCCTAAGTGCCCATAAACAGATGAATGGATTAGAAAACTGTGGTACATCTACACGATGGAATATTATGCTGCTGTAAAAAGAAGGAATTCTTACCATTTGCCACAGCATGGATGGAACTGGAGAACATTATGCTCAGTGAAATAAGCCAGTCAATGAAAGAAAAATACCACATGATCTCACTCATAGATGGATAATAAAGAACATTATAAACTGATGAACAAAAATAGATATAGAGGCAGAGCAGCATCAAACAGACTGTCAAACTACAGTGGGAAGGCCAGGGAGGGTTGTGGGGGCGAGTAAGAGATCAACCAAAGTACTTGTATGCATGCATAATGGCATAACCAATTGACAGAAGACACTGGGGAGTAGTGGAGGCCAGGGGACTATCAAGGGGGCGGGGGAGGAGACATATGTAATGCTCTTTGTAATACTTTAAGCAATAAAACAAAATTTAAAAAAAGAAACCAAGGCAAAAAAAGTAATAATAATAATAAAACATATGAGTCCCTACTATATGTCTGACTACTCAGTCTTGTCATTAGTACTTTATACTTTATAAACATCTTTCCTATGTATTATTAATTCATTTATTCAAAAATATGTATTGATAACCTATTATACAGGCACAGTTAACACATTGTTTGCGGGTAGTTTTTATCGCGCACTAACAGGTGGCACGGGCCATTTTTGCTAATTTTTTGCGCAAATGGCAAAGTTCAGTAAAATTACGATAACTTTACTTTTTTTTTTTTTAATATATTTTATTGATTTTTTACAGAGAGGAAGGGAGAGAGATAGAGAGTTAGAAACATCGATGAGAGAGAAACATCGATCAGCTGCCTCCTGCACATCTCCTACTGGGGATGTGCCCGCAAGCCAGGTACATGCCCTTGACCGGAATAGAACCCGGGACCTTTCGGTCCGCAGGCCAACGCTCTATCCACTGAGCCAAACCGGTTTTGGCTATAACTTTAGTTTACGTATTTATATGTTACCCGCATTCTACCGCTAGTCTATAAAAAACGTATTAATACGTGTCCCGCGCTCTACTACTTACAGTCAACGTAAAACGTATAAATACGTTTCCCGCATACAATGTGTTAATGGCACATCCGATCTAATAAAGAGGGAATATGCTAATTTACCCTCACACTGTCACAAAGATGGAGGTGCCCACAGCCAATAAGCAGAGAATATGCTAATTGACTGCCCCACCCTCAAAGATGGCAGCGCCTACAGCCACAAGATGGCAGTGCCCAGTCCCCTCAGCCCTGCCGGGGCGGCAGGCACGTGGCAAGGACAGGTCCACTCCCAAGTGGGCCTTGCTGCTCCACATGCCTGCCTCCAGAGTCCCCCAGTCCCTTTATTTCCCCAGCCGCCCAGGGCTGGCCTGAGGTATAGGCAAGCCTCAGATGGCAGCTGCCCAGCCAACACCCGAGGCACAGGAAAGCCTCAGATGTTGGCTGCCCAGCTGTCCAGGGCTGGCCTGAGGTGCAGGCAAGCCTCGGATGTCAGCTGCCCAGCCACCCAGGGCCAGCCTTGGATGGTGGCTGCCCAGCCGCCAAGGGCCGCCTGAGTCTCAAGTAACCAGCACTGGCCGAGGCTTGCACTGTTGGCAGTGGCAGCAGCAGAGGTGTGATGGGGGGGTCACCTTCACCTGATCTCCGGGTTTCCTCCCACCACTGAGGGTTCCCAGACTGTGAAAGTGGGCAGGCTGGGCTGAGGGAACCAGGCCAGCAGGGGTCAGTTGGCAGCAACCAGGCCAGCAGGGGGGCAGTGAGTAGTGACCAGGCTGGCAGAGGGGAGCAGTAAGGGGTGAACAGGTCAGCAGGGGGGCATCTGGGGCATCCAGGCCAGCGGGGGAGAAATTGGAGGAGACCAGGTAGGCAGAGGGAGCAACTGGGGGTGACCAGGCTGGCAGTGGGTGCAGTTGGTGGCAACCAGGCTGGCGGCAGAGTAGTTAGGGGTGATCGGGTAGGCAGGCAGAGGCAGTTATTGGTAATAAGGTTGGCAGGGGAGCCAGTTAGGGGTGATCTGGCAAGCAGGCAGGTGAGCAACTAGGAGCCAGTGGTCCCGAATTGTGAAAGAAATGTCTGACTGCTGGTTTAGGCCTGATCCCTGGGATTGGACCTAAACCGGCAGTCAGACATCCCCCTAGGGGTCCCAGATTGGAGAGAGTACAGGCTGGGCTGAGGGGACCTCCTGCCCCTGTGTATGAATTCCATGCACCAGGCCTCTAGTTTAACGATAACTATTCTTGTTAATGCAACAAAAGGGGATATATAATATTTAAAAATCATCATAAATTACAAAGTCCAATTTTATGCTGTTATCCTAATGTAATTTAATAGCACTCACTTCCACACTCAAAAATTTCCTGGTTGATAAAAATTATATATGTGGGCATTGTATAAACAAGTAAACTATGTATCATCTTATATAATAAAAGAGAAACATACAAATTGACCGCACCTCTGCTACGCACCAAGCTATGCCCACCAGCCAATCAGAGCGACTATATGCAAATTAACCCAACCAAGATGGTGAGGGGCATCCATGGAACTGGAGCAAGCAGGAGGCTTGGTTGCCCCGGGGATTGAGGAAGCCAAGCTTCCTGCCTGCCCTGGCTGGCTGAGGGCTCCACTTAAGGCAACAAAGTTTCCATTATAGAAGATAAATAAATCCCAGATACCTGCTTCCAGCCAGCATCCACTGGGAGCTTGGGTGGCTGGGGGCTGTGGCCAGCCTGCAAACAGCCATCAGCCCCTCACCCAGAATGGCCACACCCTCATGGGGTGAGGGTCCCCACTGGGGGCTTGGCCAGCCTGCAAACAACCATCAGCCATTCACCCAGACTTCCCAGGCACCCTAGAAGGACCCCCACCCTGAAGGGGCTGTGGCCAGCCTGGAAACGGCCCTCAGCCCCTCACCCAGGTTGGCCAGGCACCCCAGCGGGGACCCCCACACTGAAGGGGATTGTGGCCAGCCTGCAAATAGCCATCAGCCCCTCACCCAGGCTGGCCAGGCACTCCAGCGGGGACCCTCACCCTGAATGGGGTGTGGCCAGTATAAATACGGCCCTCAGCCCCTCACCTAGGCTGGCCGGGCACCCCAGCAGGACCCCCACCCTGATTCAGGACACCCTTCAGGGCAAGACAGCTGGCCCCCACCCATACACCAGGCCTCTAGCCTATATAATAAAAGGGTAATATGCAAATTGACCCTAACAGCAGAACAACTGGGAATGACTGGTCACTAAGACACACACTGACCACCAGGGGGCAGACGCTCAATGCAGGAGCTGCCTCCTGGTGGTCAATGCGCTCCCACAGGGGGAGCTCTGCTCAGCCACAAGCCAGGCTGATGGCTGCCAGTATAGCGGTGGTGGTGGGAGCCTCTCCCGCCTCCTCAGCAGCGCTAAGGATGTCTGACTTCAGCTTAGGCCTGCTCCCCGCTGGCAAGTTGATATCCCCCGAGGGCTCCTGGGCTGCCAGAGGGATGTCTGTCAGCTTAGGCCCAATCACCCGGGGAATGGGCCTAAGCCAGCAGGTGTTCATCCCCCAAGGGGTTCCAGACTGTGAGAGGGCACAGGCCGGGCTGAGGGACCACCCCCCCAAGTGCACAAATTTTTGTGCACCAGGTCTCTAGTCCCATATAATAAAATAGAAACATGTAAATTGACCATCCATCTGCTACATTCACCAGCCAATCTGGAGTGAGTATGCAAATTAACCTGACAAAGATGGCGGGTTAATTTGTATACACAGGTATCAAGTGCCCCTGGAGGCAAAGGCGGTCGTGGGCTCCTGAGACCATTGCCGGCCAGGGAGGTGAGGCCAGCGACACCTAGCCACGTCTGCAGGCTCCCTGGAGCTTCGCCTACCCCAGGAGGTGAGGTCGTAGCCACTTCCGCGGGCTCCTGGGACCTTCGCCAGTGGAGAGCAGAACAAGAGAATGGGTGAAGAGCTGGAGGTTTGGAGGACTTGGCAGAGCAGGAGGCCACTGGACATAGAGCAGAGTGAGAGTGAGGGTGGCTTGGAAGGCGTGGCTCCCTCTGTCAGCCCAGCTTCCTCATCACAGCTATGGAAACTGACATTAGGGAGGAGGAAGTCCCACCCCCACAGAATCAGCCAGAATCAGCCTTTGGTCAGCCAGCTCTCAGTGGCCTGACAGCCAGGACTCTCATTCGCCTACAATTCAGACTGTAACAGTAGAGAGGTGGGACTATGTCTAAAGAACAACTATTGATACAATGTAGCTCTGCAGCCGAAAGATGCCAGCGTTATATGGACAGAAAACGTCTGAAGAGCAACATGCGTCTGATTTTGAAAGAAGGTGGCACCTGCGACAGAATGTATCTGAAGACCGGCTATTGGAAAAACATCGCTCTGATGCCAAAAAACACCGGCATCATCGACAGAAAATGTCTAAAGATCAATGTGCCTTTGAAGTTGAAAGAAGGCAGTGGCGATGACAGAATATGTCTAAAGAACAGTCATCAACAAGTACTACCAATTCTGGTAGGAACTGCCTTCTCAGCAAAAATGGAGTACATGAGGATGCAATTCTCTAACATAGTTGTGGTGGATTGATTGTTAGATGTGAATTTTGCCTATCACTAAATTTCTCTGATGAAAAACCATCCAATGGGAAATTTACTCGATGTTGTAGCAAAGGGAAAGTCTGTCCAAATGATAAACATTTTCCAGATTACCTGGCATATTTAAAAAAGATTAAAGACAAATGAAGATTCTGACAGTAAAAATTTCATGGAAAATATTCGTTCCATAAATAGTGCTTTTGCTTCCATGGGTGCAAATATTGCATCGTCATCAGGATATGGGCCATACTGTTTTAGAATACACGGACAAGTTTATTGCACTGGTACTTTACATCCTTCGGATGGTGTTTCTCAGAGGTTTGCTCAATTCTATATTTTGGATACAGCTGAAGCTATAAGTAAAATATTAGCAATGCCAGAAAACCAGGACTGCTCAGAAAGACTCATGATCAACATCAAGAACCTCATGCATGAAATAAATGAATTAACAAAATCGTACAAGATGCTACATGAGGTAGAAAAGAAAGCCCAATCTGAAGCAGCAGCAAAAGGTATTGCTCCCACAGAAGTAACAATGGCAATTAAATACTATCGTAACAGGGACCCACGTAGATATAATTCTCCCCATGTAACCGAGGTTGCTGTCATATTCAGAAATGAAGATGGAGAACCTCCTTTTGAAAGGGACTTGCTCATTCATTGTAAACCAGATCCCAATAATCCAAATGCCACTAAAATGAAATAAATCAATATCCTGTTTCCTACATTAGATGCAATGACATATCCTATTCTTTTTCCACATGGTGAAAAAGGCTGGGGAACAGATATTGCATTAAGACTCAGAGACAACAGTGTAATCGACAATAATACTAGACGAAATGTAAGGACACAAGTCACACAAATGCAGTATTATGGATT
Source organism: Myotis nattereri (assembly GCF_964212035.1). Taxonomy (NCBI): domain Eukaryota; kingdom Metazoa; phylum Chordata; class Mammalia; order Chiroptera; family Vespertilionidae; genus Myotis; species Myotis nattereri. The sequence continues at coordinate 130,056,967 of NC_138078.1, read as the reverse complement.
TGATCTCTCTGTGTGGGACACATTCAATTCTATTTTAAATGCAGGAAAATTAACTCAACAGTTTATCATGGATTCATATTAAAAAATGGAGGTCAATTGGATAAATTTCATCAAAGCAAACCAATCTAAGTTGAAAGTTGAAAAATATAGTGGTTTGATGGATTATCATAAATCTAGATCTGAAAATGACAGTGTGCTGATTGGTAAAATGACAATTCTTCCATCATCTTTTGAGGGTAGTCCCAGAAATATGCAGCAGCAATATCAGGATGCTATGGCAATTGTAACGAAGTATGGCAAGCCCGATTTATTCATAACCATGACATGCAACCCCAAATGGGCAGATATTGCAAACAATTTACAACACTGGCCAAAAGTTGAAAACAGACCTGACTTGGTAGCCAGAGTTTTTAATATTAAGCTGAATGCTCTTTTAAATGATATCTGTAAATTCCATTTATTTGGCAAAGTAATAGCTAAAATTCATGTCATTGAATTTCAGAAATGCAGACTGCCTCACGCTCACATGTTATTGATATTAGATAGTGAGTCCAAATTATGCTCCTCTAATTAATTCCCTTTCAATGGGTACGAATTTTGTGCACCAGGCCACTAGTTTTAAATACTGGACAATGCTATGGTAAAGGAAGTAGAGCAGAGTAAAGGGGTATGAAATGTGAGGAAAGTTGTTGCTATTTTAAATAGGGTGGTCATGCCTTAGCCAGTTTGGCTCAGTGTATAGAGCCTCAGCCTGTGGAAAGAAGGGTTCTAGGTCTGATTCTGGTCAAGGACACATACCTGGGTTGCAGGCTCAATCCCCAGCCCTGATTGGAGCTCTCACATTAAGGTTTCTCTATCTGTCTCTCCTTCTCCCTTCCACTCTCTCTAAAAAAATGGAAAAATATTCTCTGGTGAGGATTAACAAAAAAATAGGGTGGTCACAATAGACTTCTTTTGAGCAGAGACTTGAAGGAAGTGTAGGTGTTAGTCATGTTGCTCCCTGCCCAGGTGGTGTTGCTGGAAGAGTCAAGAGCAAGCAAAAACCTCTGAGTTGAGATTATTCCTAGTGTGGTTGAGGAATAACAAGGGAGGCTGGAGTAGAGTTAATGAGAGCATTCGATAAGGAGATGAGTCTAGTGTGGTAATGTAGGTGAGCAGATCATGGAGAGATGTATAGGCCAATATTATTAGGACTTTGACTTTAATTCCAAGTAAATTAATTAGCCACTGGAGGATTTGGAACATAATAGTAAACCCCACTAAGATCTGACTTGCTTTTAGCAAGATCACTCTTATTGCTCCATTTAGAATGAGTTGGCAGATGGGTTGGCAAGGGTAGAAAATGAAGACCAATTGGGCTGCTATTGCAATAAGACAGGAAAGAATTATTGTTTAGCTGGACCAGAGTGGTAAAAGTGAAGATTGTTGGATTCTGGATTTTGAAGGTAGAGACATTTTAATTGGATATTTAAAATAACTCTGAGAGGTAGATAAGAAAGATATTATTAATCCCATATTACAGATGAAGAAACTGGAACTTAGAGAGGTTGGAGCTTGCCTAAATTTACACAACTAATTGAATGAAAGAAAGAGCATAGAACCTAAATATCCTTTAGTGTCTTACACAATGATTTCCAAACATACCACAGACCATACACTAAGCATGCACTTTCCTCATGCGAGGCCCCAAAGTAATATTCTCCAACACAAAAACATGAGAATGCCTTGATCAGCATCACCTTGGGGTTCCATCCATGACACATGTTAAGGACTATGTCCTCTCTCAGATGTGACAATTGTGACTGAAATGATTAAATGACTGGTATATATAAGGACACAGCTTAAAATCATCCTCTAAAGGAACAGTATCATATAATGGGAAAGAAAAAGGAATAGAAAGATGGGTTTAAATCCTACCCTGACATGTATAAGTTACAAATTTAGCACAAGTTACCTAGTATATGCCTCTTACGGTTGTCGAGAACATTAAAGTCTAAAAAAACATACCAGGTATGTTCTAATGGGCTGATCTAACTACGTGGAACTCTTCACCCCAGATATTTATTTGACTGTCTCATATTTGCCCAAATGACACCTCCTCAGAGAAGCCTTCCTTGGCCACCCACCTTCATTTTCTTCATAGCACTTACCACCTAGGTAAAGAAATTAGTATCAAGTTATGCATTTTTGGTCTCTCTTATCAACTAGAAGGTAAGTTACATGAGGAAAAGGATTTCGTTTTTCATTATATGCTCAATAATCAGAACAGTGCTTCCCTAGAATACTAGTATTTGTAAAAGAGATGAATATTTTGTCCCTCTCCTGCACACTCTGTTGGTCATTGGGAGACTTAGGCCTACTTTAAATATTCTGGGATCTTTTCTATTTCAAGGACTTTGCATCTAGAGTTCTCTGCATGGTGTACTCTTCCTCCCACTCTTTGTCTAGTGAACCTTTTTGCATTTTTCCAATCTCTGCCCAAATGGGCATTTCCTTAGTCTTCCCTGATTCTGGACCAGCTCAGTTTTTCCTCTATTATAAGCTCTAAGAACACAATGTAAATTTTTTCCATAGCATTTACTACAGTTCTTAGTTATTTATTTACTTGGGTGATTAATTATTTAAGATCTGTTCCCTCCACTGGAATATAAGCTCCATGAGTTTACTGTTGTTTACATTCAGCTCCTAACACATAGTAGACATTCAGTAAGTGTATAATAAATGGATAAAGGAAGAAATGCATGCATGTGCAGGAAAATCAGCACATGCTATAAAAACTTTGCATGTTTATTAAAAACCAAAGAATTGAGTTTGGAGAAACAAGGATACATTTCAATAAAATATATAAATTGTGTAAGTATAAATTGGGGCCATGCTTCCCCTTTCATAAGCAGAAAAAATTCACTGGAAGAAGGCAAAGGTGTTCCAGTTACATGAGTAAGTAAGTAATCCAAAGGTCATTTCAAAATATTTTCCAATGGGCACACAAGCAATTTCCCTTGAAATTGTTTTTCCTGTTAATCCTATTTTCTTTCAAAAAATTTACCAAGAGGGCTTTCACTCTCTATGTAACTTTTAATAAAAAAAGTATGTGGTTCATTTACTCCAACTCTGAAAGTGGTTCCAATTCCATTGTGAGGCTGCATAGTGAATACAATAGCAAACTACATAACTATGCCTTCAGCACAAAAATAAACTCCATTAAAAATTGGAATCCTTGAGTCATAGGTCTTCTGTATGGTATCTTGTATACTTCAGTAGGAAAGGATATGAAGAACCAGATAGTTCACTTGACATTTATATGTGCACTTGACATTTATTTATAAGTATACTTGACATTTATAAATAAAATACGGCCTATGGCACTAAATTGATTTAAAAATGACATACTGAGGAGAGTATTTCTCCTAAGAGGAAGTCAACACAAACAAACTTTATAATCCAAATAGTTGCTTTCTTTAATAGAAAAGCAACATAATTTAGTGTTTGCTGGATTCTGCCCTCCATGGTCAATACTGGTGGGTGCAATGTATATACACTTTGTCGTGGTTAGGTAATTTGTTGTTAGAAAGTAAAAAATAAAACTATTGTATAATTCATAGCTATGGACATAAATCAAGTTGTACCAAGTCATCCTATCTCCTATAAGCATCCTAAGCACCCTAATGTATGACCCATCCAAACCCCAATTTTTCTCCTCTCTCCTATGGCATCCTGTGGCATCCTAGCACAGTAGAAAACGTCAGAGAGACAAAGACATTAATAAATCAGAATCATTGAAAATGTAGAGGAGACAATGGTTTGTACAATGGTCTCCATTTCACCAGATTGGATGACTGACCTTCTTTATTACTCTGCTTTATTTTTTTTTATGCCATAACATATTGGTGTATGTGTCTGTGTGGACTGTTTGCTTGTTTGTGTGTGCATGTGTCTATGTGTGTTTGTGTGTGTCTTCATGGGTTGTTTGCATGTGTGTGTGTCTGTGTGTATGTGGAGTGGTAGTTGGAAGGACACATTAAAGGTAGGGCTTGAAAAGAAATGTCTTTGTGATATCACAACTCACTGTTTTGTTGATATTCAGGTCTATCAAAGCTGACTACTGAACCTGAGCAAGACTTTGAGGATCAGAGGAAAATGAATTTGTGTTACATTTGTGTAGGGTTTAAAATTCACAATGCTCTGCTAGTTTCCGTTTTGACTGCTTATCACACAAAGTTTTATTATGCTTATTTTTACAGCTCATTGACAAAATCAGGCTAGTCAATTTTCTTTCTTGTCACTTAGACTAGAAGTGCACAAACTACACCCTACTAACAGGCCAAATCTAGCCTGTTTTTTTCCAATAAAGTTTATTGGAACACAGTCATGCCCATTCATTTATACAGTGTCTATTGCTGCTCTTATGACAAAATGGCAGAGTTGAGTAGTTTCAACAGAGAGCATCTGTCTCACAAATCCTAAAATATTTACCTAGCTCCCTATAGAAAAAGTTTACTGACCATTGCATTAGCCAGCCGTGGGCAAACTACGGCCCGCGGGCTGGATCCGGCCCGTTTGAAATGAATAAAACTAAAAAAAAAAAAAAAAAGACCATACCCTTTTATGTAATGATGTTTACTTTGAATTTATATTAGTTCACACAAATACTCCATCCATGCTTTTGTTCCGGCCCTCCGGTCCAGTTTAAGAACCCATTGTGGCCCTCGAGTCAAAAAGTTTGCCCACCCCTGCATTAGACTATGGTTACCTGACAATTGGAAAATAATCTGGATAACTTAAAGTATTGAATTATAAATATCTTCTCTATGTTGGTGGGTCTTTCAACAACAAAAGCCTTTAATCTTTAAGTAATAAGTTGTTTTTTATTTTTATTTCAAATCATTATGAAGTTTAGCCAGATTGCCCTCACTCTACTCTAAAATGTATCACACATGAAACAGAAGATAATACTAAGCATAATTTAATAACATAGTATAACAGAATAAGCCTGGGCTTTGGAATTCAACCAGAGATTTGACAGCATTTGTGCTAAATCGATTAACAAATAGCCCAATCAGCTTTTAAATAAGGGTTTATGAGCTTGAAGTTCTGTCAGATATTTCATTTTTGAATTCCCCTATTTTAAACAACGGCTGTGTTCTCATGAACTTGTCAGCTATGAGCCCTTCCTGCAAAAAAAAAAAAAAAAAAAAAAAATTAGGTCATATCCTCCATTTGGTGGCAATTTGCTCACTTAACCTGCTGACTTTCTCCATGTTCTCCATGCTCACCCACACTATTTTAATCTAGATCAAACTTCTCGGATCCTAATAAAAGTCAATCAACGTCAAAACCAAAGTATTGTCCCTGCTCTGAGCAATAGTAGGCCAGAAACAGAAGTTGCAGGGAACATTACAGAAAGCTAAATAATAATTATAATCTGACAGCAGAACTTTTACAAATTTACTTAACCATTTCTGGTAATCACTCTACAATATTAAAACATCTAGAGTGTGGCTATTTACTGTAAGAATTAGGAGGGTCGGGAGATATAGTTTTGCCTTATTGAACTTTTGAAAATGATGATGAGTTAGATTTTTTACTTCAGCCACAAAGAGGGATCCTTTACTCTTAGATTTCCTGAAACAGTTTGAATTAACAATCCTGGCAAATTTATGAAGACTTCCTGATTTTTCTCTCCTGTTTTATTTCCTCCCCCCCCACCCAATATATTTTTATTGATTTCAGAAAGGAAGGGAGAGGGAGACATAGAAACATCAATGATGAGAATCACTGATCAGTTGCCTCCTGCATGCCCCCTACTGTGGATCGAGCCCGCAAGCTGGCCATGTGGCCAGACCAGGAATTGAACCATGACCTCCTGATTCATATGTCGATGCTCAATCACTGAGCCACACCAGCTGGACTTGTTGCTTTCCTTAGCTTTGTTTAAGGAGAGGGGGATAGAGCAAATTGTGGTAAAGGTGCATCTCTCTGCTGACTTAAGTATTTAGAAGATATTTAGCTTATCTGTCATCTATGCAAAGCCAATTAAAATACTAGTATAAGATATTTAAAAATGTCTTCGTTCTCGTGAAAAATGCTCTTTTGCAGAAAGATGCTGTAGTTCCATTGGCTCCATAGCTATTGAGGTTATACTTATTACTCAATCAACCACACCAGGCCCAAGAATTCCCTGCCTCCGAGGCTGGACTGGAAGCAGTTCCTTTGAAACCTCATACAAGTCTTCCCATAATCAGTAATGCAGCTTTCTCTTCTTCCCCTCCACAGAATGAGTTATCTGGAGGAGGCAATCCTGGGTTATGAAAGCTTACCAGAGACCTTCCTGGCTTGGTCCTGAGGAAGACACAAAATTGAAAACTTAACAACTTGGTTCCTATGCTCTACAAGGTGATTGCAGGGAGGCCCTGGCTCTATCTCAGTTCCTATGGAACTAGCTGATATATTCATGCAGAATCCATCATCACCCTGTTTTCCAGAAGCTGAGCATGGAAAATTATTTATTATACTCTCTCCCAGGTAGGCAGTATGCTCAATGTCTGTCCTTGGGCATGTGGGATCTAGAACAAAACCTCCACATTTAATTACTCAGAGTGTAACCAGACAACCAATGGATCCATGCTGACTGTCACTACTTGAGCCAATGAAGCAAAGAGAGGGTTGAATCATTTATGAGTGTTTATTCCAGAACTGCTGGCAGTATGGGAGAGCAGCAGGTCAGCCCCAGAAATCTGCTCTGCAGCCCACCATAAGCCAGCTGTTTATATAGTAAAAGCACCAAGGAAAAGTGGGCAAAAGGGCAGTTTACAGATATGCAAAAGGACTAGGGATCTTCAAAGGGTTTAGTGACATGCAAGGGCTGGAGTTACATGGGGAACTAGCCAAAAGGAGCACCAGATGGGCAATTAACAGGTAAGCAGGCTGGAGGTTTGCAAAGCCCTGCAGGTATGCAAAAAGAGCTAGGGATCTTCAAAGGACTGGCCATTCTGGTTTCTTCAGCATAGTTGTTAATCTTTCCATGATAATAGGCAGCTCCAAATGGAGAGGAAAGGGCCTGCATCTCCAGGTCAGCTCCAGCCAGGGAGCTTCTTTAAACAGAATAAAACAATCATGGTTAACAGAGTATGATTAATATTTCTTATAATATTAGCTGGTTCCCCAAATTCTATTGCTGCCCCCTTTCAAGAAGACACTATTCAAATTTCAATCTATGTGGTGTCCCCTTGGAATAGTGTTGTGCACAACTTGCACATCTACAATGTGGTAGACAGAATAATGGTCTCAGAAACATCCATGTTATAATTCATGGACATACAATATGTTAGGTTACATGGCAAAGGGAAATTAAGGCTGAAGATGAAAATAAGGTTGCTAATCCACTGACCTTGAGAGAGAGACATTATTCTGTGTGATGGTTAATTTTATGTGTCAACCTGGCTGGCCTAGTTATTTGATCAAACATTATTCTGGATGTTTCTGTGAGGGTGTTTTTGATTAAGATGGAAATTTAAGTCAGTGGACTTTTCCTAAGGCATATTGGTCTCCATAATGTGAGTGGGCTTTCTCCACCAGATGGCCTTCAGACTTGAAATGCAACATTGGTACTTCCCAAGTCTCCAGCCTGTTGATCCACCCTGAATATTTTGGATTTGCCAGACTCTATATCTGTATGAGCCAATTTCTTAAATCAAATCAACCTATTTCTCTCTGCCTCTGTGTGTGTGTTGGGGGGAGGGCAAGGGGGGTTTGGGGAGGTTCTTCCTTTTCAGAACCCTAGCTAATATACCCTGGTTTATCTAGCTAGTTGGACCCAATGTAATTTCACAGGCCCTTTAAATATTTTGCCTTAGAGTCTCCAGAGGAAACACAGTCCTACTGATACCTTGATTTTAACCGAGGGAGATCTAATTTTGACTTCTGTAAGAGGATACATTTGCATTGTAAAATGCTAAATTTATAGTTCAGCAGCAACAGGGAACTAATGCAGCAAGGAAGAGGCTCTTCTCTACAGTCTGACACACCTATGTTTTACTAGTTTCTACTACCTACCACAGGCCTGCAATCCCATATGAGAAATTAAAAAAATCTAAAAGGCTTTAAAAAATAAAGATGTTTTGTAACTTATTTTGCAGAAATATCAGACTTGATCTGGACAGATATGGAGATATGTAGAGTCTTAATTTATCTCACTATATGTGAATATTCATATACTTCAATGTATAAATATGATGCATTTGATTATTGTGTGTTTTTACCACTCACTATGTTGATATTATGTAATACTAGGGGCCCAGTGCACGAATTTGTGCACCTTGAAAGGAACCGTGGGCTGCAATGCTGCAGTGGGCACAGGGACGGGTCTGGCCCATCCTCCATGCCCACCACCTTGGCCCTCCCACTTCAGCCCCCAGTCCCCTGTCTGCCGGTAGCACTGCTCCTGCTGTCACTGCTCCCATGTGCTGATGGCACTGGCCCCGCTTGCACCCGCTGATGGCACAGAGCAATTGGGGCCAGCACCAGCAGCGGGTGCAAGCGGGAGCTGCTGCCCCGATCACCCCTCAGGAACAGGGGTGATCAGGTCAGGGGAGGTGGAGAAGCCCTCAGGGGTGATCAGAGCCGGCAGCCGCTGCCGCACCCACTGACAGCGCTGAGCTATCAGGGCTGATGCCAGTGGGTGCCAGTGGCAGCTCCAGCGCCAGCAGTGGATGCTAGTGGGACTGGTGCTGGCAGCAGGTGCGAGCGTCAGGTGGGACCACAGTGCACAGAAGCAAAGAATTTTCAGTAAGCACCAGAGACTCACCCCAATGACAGTGACCGGCATCCCACCTTGGTCTGGTGGCCCTGCTCACCTACTCTGCTATCCCGCTGCGGCCAATGCCCACCATGTTCCGTTCTCTGCCTCCTGCTGCTGATGCCCATGTTCCACACATGCCCCCTGGTGGTCAGCTCATGTCATAGCGACTGGTTGTTTGGTTGTTCTGCTGTTTGGTCTATTTGCATATTAACCTTTTATTATATAGGATATGGCACACATATCATATAACTTTCTAAAATATGTCAATTTCAGAATTTGAAACATATCTGACTTTATATAAAAGGTTGTGGATCTGTTTGAGTATGACCTTGGGGAATTTATTTGCTTCTTCATGCATCAATTTCCTCATCTGCATGTTCTAAACATTTAATAATTATAATAGGTGTTGGCTATTTTTACCCCCCACCTTCTCTTTATCTCATAACTCTTCCCTTTTGCCGAGGATTGCATACCATATGTACCTAATATAGTTTACAAATATTTGAGTGAGTACTATGTACCAGGCACCTTGCTCCCTCTCTTCTCTTCTTTGGTGCTTGTATTGAAATGATTCTACAGAAAACCATAAAAAAATTGTCTGCAAAAATATTCTCTAAACCCAACAAACAACACTGAGGAATATATTGGTCAAATAATCAGAGGATAAGTAGGAAGAAGAAACTTGCTTGCTTAGTAAAGGCAAGCAAATATATTTTATTAAAAACCCGATGCATACTGTAGAGTTAAAAACAAAGAATTATGCATACATGGTCCCTGGTCTCAGGAGCTTATAAAACAAGTCAGTATATAATAGAGGAAAGACATCAAGATGACCTTAGAAGTCATTTAGAAGACAAACTTTTAAAAATATCAGTTTGTTAATGGCAAAGGACACCAGATGTTAGACATCAGTCCTTGAGTTTTGGCTAAGAAAGAATTCAGAATCAAGACTCAAATACAAGCAAAAGGTTATTTAGAAAATCACAGGGTAGAAAAGTGAGCCATGGCCCTACTGGTGCAGCTCAGTGGTTGAGCTTTGACCTATGAACCAGGAGGTTATATTTTGATTCCAGGTCAGGGCACATGCCCAGGTTGCAGGCTCAATCCCCAGTAAAGGGTGTGCAGGAGGCAGTCGATCAATGATTCTCTCTCATCATTGATGTTTCTCTCTCTCTCTCTCTCTCTCTCTCTCTCTCTCTCTCTCTCTCTCTCTCTCCCTCTCTCTCTCTCTCTCTCTGCCTTCCTCTCTGAAATACTTTTTTTTAAAGTGAGCCATGGAAGAAGTGAGCCAGTTTGGCTTTGTGGGCTCAGGAAACAAGTTACAGAGGCAAAGGAAGGGCCTTGGAGCTAAGAATAAAGAAAGCAAAGAGAAAGGGCCTACGGTAAGGAGAGGGGGAAGGCAAAGGTGTGATTCAGAGAGAGGGAGAGAGAGAGAAAGATCTGAGTCCTTCCTCTTAAGGGGTTTTGTCTGGAGGTCTCAGAGGGGGATTTTAATAGAATATTCATCAGCTTTCCAAGTGTGTTTCCTTAAGGTCATAGTCTCCACTGATTGGTCAGTGTCAGGGCAGATGATTATTAGTTATCACTGCTGGTCCTGATATCAGCCATGGTATTTCTGCTTTTCTGGGCCTGAAACACAACTGAGATCTAGATGTTATGTCTGGGGCTTAATGCTTAAGGAAGTGTCCCTGCAAGGGAGTCCTGTGAGGCTATTCTCCAGTCTCCTAGTTCCTCCCCTAAGGGGGTCTACCACATGACTAGTGACATGCCAGGAGAGGAAGGGTAGGTGAGGATCCAAACCACATGACCAGTGGTATGGAAGGTCAGGGGGTCTATAGCATGTTGTATATAAACATCCTGGTACACTGTTTGTGGAATGAATGCAATTTGTTTTGGTCCATCTAGGTATTGTTCTTTATTAATTATGCTAGGGGAGAAAAGGTCACCCTAAGGGCAAGATCCCACCTTACAATTGTTCCTTGCCAGGCACCTGGAGCTTTCTACACTGGTGACCTTCAATATTTGGCCTATTGTTCCCTCTCTGCCCATGCCAATCTAACTGCCTACTATAAGTTGACTGAAATGATTCAACAAACATTTCTTAATCCACCTATTAAATTCCAAAACTTTCAATACATTATTTCATTTGACCCTCACATCAATATAACATACTTTTATTATAATATTTAATTGATAAAAAACTCTGGTGTAGGGAGATGAAGTGACATGTTCAAGGTAATACAGTGACTGTCTGGATTTGAAATTTGTCTTTCCAGGCCAATTCCTCTGTTCTTCACATTGTCTATATACTATGATGCTGCCTAGTTTTTTAAAATGCCTCTTTATTTAGATAAATTGACTGAGGTATTTGATATGAGAAAACAAAGATTTCTAACAGAGTGAATAGGGAAAAGCACAAAACATTGTTAAATTCTTTTCATTTTCTGCAATCCTCTTTCTGTGGCATGCTTTACTTAGCCAAGATATAGACACTACTCCTCAAATTAAAAAAATGTTTATCTTCCAATTCTTAGAAAGAAAGCCCTTGTTATCCTTGGGCCAAAATGCACATTGTTAGAAGATATTCTTTTTAACCCTTAAACAACTGAAAACCATGAAAAACTCCTTTTCTTTGAGGTTTGCCTCCCTCCACACACACAGACACAGACACACACACACACACACACACACACACACTCACTCACTTTACACATGCAGATCACACTCCTTTGAGATGCTGATCTTTTCCCATGTTGCATTTGGCTAACAGAAAGACAAGCTTACTGCATAGAAATACCAGTTGGGTTAACAAGCAAATTCCATCAGTATACAATGTTTACACAATACAGTTTAGCAACAGCAGTTCACACAGTCTGTTGTCTTGGATCAGAATTCTAATTAAGCCTTAAATCTTCTGAGTTCAGATTAATTCCTATCACTGTGGACTTAGACTTTTTGTTGTAAAAATCTGAAGCTTTGTTTGTCTTCAAAGAAAACCGTATATAATGCATTACCAGCTTGATCTAAGCAGTTGTGTATAAACATCCTTGTGCACTGTTCGTGAAATGAATGCAATTTATTTTGGTCCATCTAGGTTTTTTCTTATTAATTACCACCTGCAGTGGTTGCTGGGTTCAGAGCACTGCACTTTTCTGGAGTTTCCTATCTTCCAACTGACATACAAAGAAAGAGGGTTTGGAAACAAATTTCAGTTGTTGAAGGTAATGACTATTGAACTCAAGGTATAAGCATCCCCTATACAACATCAAAAAAGGACTATATTGGTAAGCTTATAGCAAAAAGTATCTAAATTCAAACAACTTCTACTTATTAAAACTTGTGAAGTATACTTCAAAAGAAACAGCTAGAAAGTCAAGTACCAATTCCATCTCTTTGAGCTTTTACCTCTTCAACAATTTTACCATCTCTGTCACAAAAGGCACAAATGAAGCTTATGAAGTACCTATCACTGTGGAGCAGCCCCATTGAAGTCAATGTTTTCCCCTTCCTTAGTTCAGACTACATATTAGCAACATTATCACCTAAGATGCTTTATGGCAAATTAAAAAGAAGTGATTAGCACTAATCCTTTTTTTTTTTTTTCAGAATGGGAAGTAACAGAAAATAACACACTTTAGAACTTCACTCTTAAAAAACAACAACAAAAAAAGTAATTATGTTTTTATCGCTATTCCTGAACAAAAAACTCTGATGACAGTTCAAAAGGCTGGAAGGAGGATGGGTTTTCCAGCTAACAAAAGGCTTGTGATTCTCTCTGAGACCAAAATGAAGTATTCCAAAGATTCACACAGCCATGTGCAGGACTTGGATCCTGGTATTGTCAGAGACAGGCCATCCAGGAAATTCTACAGAGTCAACAGACCATTTCACAATGTGAGATCCAATCAAGTGGCATTGTTATCTGGTAGGAGTCTCACTGAAGGGAGGCAGAAATGCTTGGACAAAAGACAGCATCAATCAACTAAGTGAAGAAAGAGTGATGTGCTTTAAGTGTTATGCTGAGGGTGTCAGACAGGCATAATTTATTTCCTGCAAATATTGAATTAAGAGAAAATTTTAGAATCATTCCCATTTTGTTGGATATTGCCATGCATTGAATACATAAGCAAAAGCAAGTTTCGATTCCACAGAGGTAAAGTGTGAAGAAAATTATTTCAAAGTTATCTTAAAAGGGGGTTTCGCCCTAGCTGGTTAGCTCAGTGGATAGAGTGTTGGCCTGTGGAAGGAAGGGTCCTGGATTCAATTCCCATCAAAGGGCACATGCCCGGGTTGTGGGCTTAATCCCCAGTAGGGGGCATGCAGGAGGCAGCTGATCAATTATTCTCTCTCATCATTGATGTTTCTATCTCTCTCTCCCTCTCCCTTCCTCTCTGAAATCAATAAAAATATATTTAAAAAGGGGGGTGGAGTTTTAAGGCTTGTGGACCTGGGAGCTAGTTGCATACTTCAGGTGACAGGGACAGAAGACAGAAGAGCTTCCTGGACCACTAGACAGATAATGGGTCATAAAACATCACTGTCCTTCCCAATATGCCTAGCATAGGTCATGGCTCAGAACAGGAACTAAATAAATATCTTTACAATTCAAATCTGAGGAGATGCACCCTCTTAACAGTTATTTCCTAATCTTTCTTAAGTGAACGATTGAAGTAACGTTTTCATCAGGAAAGTAGTGATTAGAAGTAGCTTTAGGAAAATTTACTTGGTAGTACTGTGTAGGATGACCTGGATCTGGAAGAAAATGGAGGAGAGAACAATCAGGAGGCAGGATGACATAAAATGGGAGATAAGAATTAAAAATAAAGCAATAGATCAACCTCATTACTAATCAGAAAAATTCAAATTCAAATAACAATGAAATATTTTTCCCTGGCAAATTTACAATACATAAGTCTATGCAATATCAAATATTAGTGAGGATTTGAGGAAAGAAGCAGTTTGGAGGACAACTTGACAGCATCTCTTGAATTTAAAATGTGCAAATCCTTTACATAGGAGTTTCACCCATAGAAATAATATTGCTTGTAAAGGTTGTCCCAAAATACACGGAAGAAGTAATTTTGATAGAAAACACAAGTTTATAATTAAAAATTGTACATTTTTATTGATTCATAAAGTATACAGTATAGGGTTATGTATAGAATAGCATATCAGGTAAATGGCCTCCACGGCTTTGCTGGCACATACGCACTCTTTTGTTGAAATTTTCCATGACCGAAATGCAGCTGCTCAGGCAATAACAGTTAATGGTGCTCACTATCGCGACATGATATTCCAGTTATTTTGTGCCATGGAGGCCATTTACCCGACATCCTATTCCATACATAACCCTATACTGTATACTTTATGAATCAATAAAAAATTTACAATTTTTAATTATAAACCTGTGTTTTCTATCAAAATTACTTCTTGCGTGAATTTTGGGACACCCTTTACATGGAGACAGAAATGTAGGATGTTCACTGCAGTATGGTTCATAATCAAATAAACACAATAAAAATAGCAACCAAAAATGCCTTGGGAAAACAACTTAAATGTCCCTCAGAAAATGACTGGCAAAATAAATGACACATCCTTATATTGTTAACACAGTTTAAACAGCATTTTAAAAGAGCGAGGAAGACCTAAATTAACTGATATGAAAAAACAAGTTAACATAATAATGTTTATAGCATAATCCTTTTTATATAAAAATAACCAAAACCAATCAAATATGTGTGCATATGCATAGAAAAGTGGCTTGGAAGGATACATACCAAAATGTTATTAACTGAAGCTACACTATTTTTTAATTATTGAGCTGGAACTATTCCCAACATACTGTTAAGTGAAAAAAGCATGTCAAAGTGAAATATGCATATGGTATGAGCTTATATATGTGTTTGAAAATCTGTACATGTATATTTCAATCAGCTCCAACTACTATATCAAACACTATATACTGGGTGCTTAAACAACAAAAAATGATTCCTCACAGTCCTTGAGGCTGAGAAATCCAAGATCAAGGTGCTGTCAGCTTTGGTTTTTGGTGAGAGCCTTCTTCCTATTTTATAGATAGCTAGCATCTCACTGGACCCTCACTTGGCCAAGAGAGAGCTAATCTCTTTTGTGTCTCTTCTTATAAGCAGACTGATCCCATTCATGAGAGATCTACTGTCATGACCTAAACAGTCCCCAAAAGTCCCACCTCCAAATACTATCTCATGGAGATTAGGACTTCAACATAAGAATTGGTTGGGAGGCACAAACATTCAGTCCATAGCAAGTAAAATATGGTCTGGAAGGATTCATACTATGACTCCAAGCAAGCATCAGTGATTACCTCTCAGCAAGAAAGTATGATATAGGGGTGGGGGGTACAGTATGGATAGGGTTGATGGGGCTGATTGATGAAGGAAATTTTCATTGTTTGTTATGTATTCTTTTGTTATATTTTTATAATAGGCATGTATAAATATGTAAAAATGTTGTTTTGAAAAATATATCAAAAAAACAAACCCAGGTTTGTATGGTTTCCATTTTGAATCCATCAGTAGACCACCTGGAACCTATACCAGATCTAGTCAGCTGCAGATCACCACTTTAAGGACAGGTTTGCTCACTCTTCCCAGGGCCAAATTCACCCACTTGGGCAGTTAATCAGGCGTTCAGATGATCTCACATATTGAGACTCAGAAAGTTGATTCAGTAGGTGAGGCTCCAATGATAGCTGCTGCCCAGACCCCACTCCCTCCCGCACACATACACTGCAATGTTTGTTTGTTTTTTGGATCTCTGGAAATTCTGTACAAAATCACTATGTTATAAGACTACCTTGGTGTCTTAGTCTGCTGATGCTCTGAATAACTTGTTAAACTGCAAATCGATCTACTCTCATCCCTAGGCAATGTCTTGCTACAATATGCACTGTAGATCAAATGGTATGCATCTAGCTAAGGCACAAGGTTGGTTTTCCTTCAAGCAACTGTAATTTATATATCTTTTTCTAAAATAAAGAACCTGTGTGTTTCCTCCTGGCACACAATTCTTTCAAACTGGGCATACTTCTTTTGGAGCTGTCCATATTTGGGGCACTCAGTGTCTCCTGTGGGTAATTTTAAGTCAGCAATTTGTACTGAGTGAAGATGGCTTTAGCACAACTGTTGGCTCTGTTTGTTTTATGATGTGTCACACTTTCAGACAATACAGTTCTGGGGAATTGATATAAAAAAGTGAAACTTATACTTAATAGATTCCTGTCTTTTTAAAGGAACAACCAGGATTAATATTCATGTAGTTTTATTTTATTTGTTTTTAACATTATTTTAAGGAAGAAAATTGAACCACTCTTTCTCATTCTCACAGGATACTCATTCATCTATTCAATCATTTCAATTTATTCATTCCTTCAACTAATGTTTTCTGGGTACCATTTATTTAAAAAATGTTTACTGAAACCTACTATGTTTCAGGTCCTGTGCCAGGCACTAAAATGGAGTGTTTTCTGTGAGTAACAGTACTAGTGATAAATGCTGAGATGATAGAAAAAGGATCATCTCTGCCTTCACTGCTATCAGAGATATTGACACCTATCCAGCTTGGTTCAATTAGCCTTTTTTTTAGCTTCTGCATCAACCATTCATTCATCAACAGACACTTCTATTGAGTTGCAGACATTTTGTTAGGCATTAGGGATGTAACTGTAAGCCTGGAATGCTGTCCAATAGAGAAAATAGCTATTGATCAAATAATCACACAAGTAGTACAAAATTGCAACAGTGACAAGTACACCAAGATATCCATTCTTCCCCTTATCACTGCCCCCATAACTTCAAAAAATGTAGCTAAAGCAGCTGTAGTTTAATCTGTATACATATTGGACGTTCAAGTAAGATTCATTTAGAGGAAAGTGAGGTTTAATTGTTTAAAGCTAGAAAGCCACCACTGTATCGCATTTAACTTGTGTTACTATGTTGGTTATGAATTTTCTTTCTATTGAATCCTTAAAATTTAAATCTGAGATGAGCTTTCTTTAAAGTTATTCTAAATTTTGCAGACAGGTCCTTATTTCTTTAGGATCCCACATTTTCTCATTTTATAATCATTTCCTTCAAGACTCTCATCCCAAATGAATTCTTATTGGTGAACAAAAATCAAGCAAGAAGAAACTCATCTTGCTGACTCACCTACTTTCTATATGAGGAGCTTGTCTTTAACGCAAACCCAGTTCTTTCTTGATGATAGATATAACCTGTTGTATTGATTTAAGAGCAGACAGTAAGCTTCTGTGAACACTCCAAATAGGTGCAAAATTATTTGACAAAAATGTCCTTACTTTCTACTTAGTGAGCATTTTTTCATAGTGTCCAACCATTAACCATTATATTGCACTTGTTCATATACTCTTCACAAAGAGAAATAGTAATATTTTACACTAAAATCATATGATTTATAAAGAAATTCAAAAGCAACACCTCACTTGATCCTTAATTAACTCAAAAACTTATGAGTAGTATTTAAAAATGGCACAAGTAACTAGCCAGTTACATTGTCGATGCTTTACTTGGGTTTTGAAAATGCCTGTTTCTAGTGGTATTAGTCATGCTTATAAAGTTCTGAACTACCAACAAAAAGGAAGACGAAGAAACAATTATATATTTTCTATTTTATGAGATTTTGATTAACTATATAATTTTATTAACCAATGATGTCACCCCAATAAGTTCAATAAAAAATTAAGTTAAGAAAAACAAAAATAAATACTAATAAAAGATACAGCTTGAAAAAACATATGTTTTTAAAGCAGTTTTAAGGTCACAACAAAATGAGAAAGTACAGAGGTTTTCTGTTTACCCCTGCCTCTACATCCTGTACCAGAGTGCTACATTTGCTATAATCAGTGAACCTACATTATTATGCAAGGTCTATACAGTAGGTTCTCGGGTTACGTCAGAGATCCATTCCTATGGCAGGAAATAATGCAATTTTCGCTGTAAGTCAGAACCCACCTACATAAGCACCTATGTCACTCACATGGAGCACATACATAGCAGTAATGAAGTGAAACAGTAAAAAAAATTAAAAGAAAGATAACAATTCCTGACCTTTACTTGTGGTAAATAAATAATAAAAAACATAAAGCACATATGTAAATATATCAAAATGATGGAACATTTTTTTTATAAATACTGTAAATGGGAGATGGCAACATAACCATGAAATGACATACATTGAGTCCGACGTAACCCGAGGACTGCCTGTAGTTTATATTATGGTTCGTGCCACAACATTTTGCAGTGAGAATTCAGGATCTGGAGAAGGGGCTGTGCATAAATGCCTATACTAGACAAGAAATATAAATTTAGAAGTCATGGGGGAACCAGGCAGAGACCTACTCTCTAGTGGAGTGGCTCCCCGAATCTCCAGACCCATAGCTTTTTATTTACTAGAATATACATTTGCCCTTTAGCAAAGCAAACAGACATTAATGGTAAGGTTTGGTAAACAATAAAGGATTATCAGGTTAGGGGATTGCCTTCAGCCATTCAGCCAGCAGCAGGGTAATACAATGCTGATTCTCAGCCCTTGCTAAATATCAAAGTCCATCAGCCTTCTAACGGACTTCTCGCATTTATATGTTAACTACTTGTTGGTCTTTGCCTCCAGTATATCCCCCTTTTTGTTTTCTTAATAAATTTAGAAGGGTGTATGCCATTTGCAAAGCGCGGGTCCTTTTAAGATTTTTAAATTCAATTAAAAGGATTGAGTTCTTTCATGTCCTTTTAAATTGTTGTCAGGCATCTAAGGAACCAGTTTGCAGGAGGCTCCTTTCTGGGCCATCATTCTTTGAGTCCCTTTCCCAATCACTGTCCCCTATGATATAACAGCAATGATATTTGAGTTCTGGATGGTGGACAAACAGTGGGAAATGACAATGCAGGTCCGACATTCTTTATCTTGTCCAGGGCAATCTGCACCAATGCACAGCTGATGACTATTAGCATGGTAAGGCATCTTTACCATCTCTCATCTCTGGACTATTTCTCATCCATCTCCTCAGCGTGTTGCTTGTTGCTACTGAAATCTGGGGCTGGAGTAGTCTGGTCAGTTCCTCTCTTAGATCCATTGTTGAAGTTTCCATAGGGGCTTGGAGGAGTTTTCTGGAAATACACAAGAGTATCCTCGACCAAAGGTTAATAAAGGGACCTTTCTATAAACTAAACTTGGGATTTTTTTTTCTTTATTGATTAAGGTATTACATATGTGTCCTTATCCCCCCTTTTACCTTCCACCAACCCATTCATGCCCTTACCTCCTGTTGTCTGTGTCCATTGGTTAGGCTTATATGCATGCATACAAGTCCTTTGGTTGATCTCTCCCCTTATCCCCAGCCTCTTCTACCTTCCCTCTGAGGTTTGACAGTCTGATCCATGCTTCTCTGTCTCTGGATCTGTATTTGTTGAGCAATTTTTGTTGTTCATTATATTCCATAAATGAGTGACATCATGTGATATTTATCTTTCTCTGACTGGCTCATTTTGCTTAGCATAATGCTCTCCAGTTCCATCCATGCTGTTGCAAATGGTAAGAATTCCTTCTTTTTTACTGCAGCGTAGTATTCCATTGTGTAGATGTATGACAGTTTTTTAATCTATTCATCTGCTGATGGGCACTTAGGCTGTTTCCAAATCTTAGCTATGGTGAATTGTGTTGCTATGAACATAGGGGTGCATATATCCTTTCTGATTAGTGTTTCTGGTTTCTTGGGATCTATTCCTAGCAGTGGGATCACTGGGCCAAATGGAAGTTCCATTTTTAGTTTTTTGAGGAAACTCCATATTGTTCTCCACAGTGGTTGCACCAGTCTGCAATCCACCAGCAGTGAAGGAGGGTTCCTTTTTCTCCACATCCTCGCCAGCAGTTGTCATTTGTTGATTTGTTGATGATAGCCATTCTGACAGGTGTGAGATGGTACCTCATTGTCGTTTTGATTTGCATCTCTCGGATGATTAGTGACTTTGAGCATGTTTTCATATGTCTATTGGCTTTCTGAATGTCCTCTTTTGAAAAGTGTCTATTTAGGTCCTTTGCCCATTTTTATTGGATTGTTTATCTTCCCTTTGTTAAGTTGTATAAGTTCCCTATAAATGTTGGAGATTAAACCCTTATCGGTGATAACATTGGCAAATATGTTCTCCCATGCAGTGGACTTTCTTGTTGTTTTGTTGATGGTTTCTTTTGCTGTGCAGAAGCTTTTTATTTTGATGCAGTCCCATTTGTTTATTTTCTCTTTAGTTTCCAGTGCCCTAGGAGCTGTATCAGTGAAGAAGTTGCTTCGGCATATGTCTATGATTTTGTTGCCTTTGGATTCCTCTAGTATTTTTTTATGGTTTCCCGTCTTACATTTAAGTCCTTTATCCATTTTGAGTTTATTTTTGTGTATGGTGTAAGTTGGTGGTGTAGTTTGTTTTTTTGGGTTTTTTTGCATGTATCTTTCCAATTTTCCCAACACCATTTATTGAAGAGACTGTCTTGACTCCATTGTATGTTCTTGCCTCCTTTGTCAAATATTAATTGAGCATATTGGTTCGGTTCAATTTCTGGGCTCTCTATTCTATTCCATTGATCTATATGTCTGGTCTTGTGCCAGTACCAGGCAATTTTGAGAACAGTGGCTTTATAATACAGCTTGATATCTGATATTGAGATCCCACCTACTTTGTTCTTTCTCAGGATCGCTGCAGCTATTCGGGGTCGTTTTTTATTCCAGATGAATTTTTGGAGTGTTTGTTCTAGGTCTGTGAAATATGCCATTGGTATTTTAATGGGAAGTGCGTTGAATCTATAGATTGCTTTGGGTAGTATGGACATTTTAATGAAGTTGATTCTATCAATCCATGAACATGGTATGTTCTTCCATCTGTTTATGTCTTCCTCTATCTCTTTTTTCAATGTCTGTAGTTTTCTGAGTACCTCCTTTTTCTTAAATTTAAAAATATTAATTTTTAAAAGGATTCTGAAGTAGAATTTCAACTTTAGAAAGGCTAAACTTTATGCTATTCCTTTTCTGACAGTGTGTGAGTTTAGGTTTTCAAACCCCTGATTCTTAATCTACTGGCTTAGTTTGGTGATCAGAATGTTTTGAAACAAAACAGATAGGTATATTTCATACAGGGATTCAAGTTGCTGTTGAACCCATGAGGGGATCAATGCCAACAAAAGTGCAATTACTGTCTGATCCCATAACCTAGCTCATGCTTCCATCTTTGGCAGTTTCCCAACAGGACATCTGTCCCTACTGGATTACAGCTTCATAGAAATCCCAGGGTTAGATTATACTGTCAAATCTCTGCTCTGTTGAAGCTCATTAAGAATAAGAATCCACCTGGTATCGTGCACAACGATAAACACACATTTCTGTAATGTTCAATTCCTAGGTGGTTTTTCACATTTTGAATCCTTCAAAGCCTTCTACTGTGAGTGATTGACATATTCTGATATACAAAACTTTCGCTGAATTCAGGGGAAATTTGAGTACATCAGGAGTGAACCTGGTCTTCTCTTGTGCCTGGTCAAAGGTACAGAGCTCCTTTCCATCTCTGATGAAGTCAGACATTTCTACATTTTCAAACTACAGAGAAACCTTATGTGGGAGGAGAGAACAGATTTGAATGGTATGAAATCTCTGAAAGGAAGTCTCCATAGAAAGGAAGAAACTTAAGAACCATAATAGCTTGGCCCTCAAACATCTTACCAATCATATTTTAATAAGAGAAAAGCCCCTGTTTTCAGAAACTCTGAATTCAGAAAAAGGAATTGAATAAAATAAGGCCACTGCCTAGAAAAATGTTCCCTCCATTTTTTGCCTGAGGCTTGGTGAAGGAAATATGTAGGAGTGATGTGAGACATACCATACCCCATGGAATAGAATAATGTGAGTCTTTCAGAGTACAAGTATTCCGGATGATAATTTAAGCTGCTTGATCTCACTTATTTGTAAAAAATTGATTTTTGTTTAATGTTACTCTTTTCTTGATTAATCTTATATAACCTCAGAATTAAAAAGGTTTCAAGGGAAATTAAAGGTTTTAATTTGAGGAGTTAAATGCATACACTTGAATTGATAGGATCATCTGTCATTGATAGTTTTAAGTTATTTGTGTGGCAGGTTCTACTGTGCTGATTTTTAAAATAAACTCAGTATTTTGAAGTTAAAAAAACTATAATATCATTATTGTTTGTTATTGTGATTGTCTATTTACAAATCTCTTTCCCTCACCTTGTTATGAGTACCCTGAGGACAGGGATACTGTCTTATTCATCATTTCATCTTCAAACCTAAAACAGTTCCTGGCAGAGAATAGAAACTCAATTAATGTAAAATTAAATGAGATTATATTTGAAAGTACTTTGAAGCTATAAAGTGGCTATGGAACTGTGGGCTGTGCTTTGAATGGGCACACATATTAGCATGTCATGGTTTCTGGAGGTAGAAATTCAGGAATACAACCACTCCTAGGATTAATCAGCAATATCAGTCCGATTAGCCTGGTGGTTAAAAGAGTGGGTCTTTGAGTCAGACAGACATAGTTTTGAATCCCAGCTGTACAACTTTCTAGTTGGGTGACAATGGACAAGATACCTAACTGATCTGTACTTTAATTTCCTCATTTGTCAAATAAAAATCATTTAAAAAAATGCCTACCTCAAACCTTGTCAATATCCATCAATTGAGTGCTAATATAAAATAAGCTTCAAGCCAGGCTGCTGTGGCTCAGTGGTTGAACATCAACCTATGAACAAGGAGGTCACAGTTCAATTCCCATTCAGGGAACATGCCTGGGTTGCAGGCTTGATCCCCAGTAAGGGGTATGCAGGAGGTAGTCAATCAATGATTCTCTCTCATCATTGGTGTTTCTATCTCTTTCTCATTCTCCCTCCCTTTCTAAAATCAATAAAAAATATGGTTTAATACAAAGAAAAATGTTTTTAAATAAAAATAAATAAAAGAATAAGCTTCAAGCTAAATTATTAAGCAAAAAATAGAAATAGCTGAAAAATACAATGTGATCTCATTATTGTTAAAAAAAAAGAATGTCAATATAAGCTTGTATATGCACAAGAAGCTTATAGAAGATACAAAGAAACTGTTAAATATAATTATATTTGTAGAGTGGCCTCACAGAGCAGTCAAAATTTGGTGGGGTGAAGGCTTATGTACAAGAGGATTGCTAGCAAAAAGATCTATTGTATAAAAAATAACAAGAAGAAAAATAACAGTCAGCATGGATCAGCATGCTGCTGGGTGTCTAACATTAGAAAGAAAACCAAACTAAGCCTTAGAGCAGGGATTTCAAAGAGCATGAAGCCACTTCTTTCTCTAAAACATATGAATGAGGATATCCTTCACTTCTGATCACAAGTAAGGCCTCTAAAGCCTTATCAAATCAGTGTTTCAGGCAGCCAATAGGGATGAAAGCTATTTGCCACCCAGATTTAGAGTCACAAAATGGCTTGAGAAGGTTCTATAAGGAAAGGGGTATTTGGGTTTTAATTACTGAGCCTAAAGGGAGAAAAACTGAAAGGTAAATTAATAATGGCTTTAAAGAATATGAGAAACTCTTAAATGGAAGATAGTAGATGCTCAGCACTAAAAGATTAGTACTCAGAGTACCTTTAACTCTATTATTCTAAGAAAACCAAAAGACTTACAGCTCCAGTCTTTCCTATCTAAAATTAAACTCTCCATAGGAATCTATAATAATAAAAGGGTAGTATGCTAATTAGACCAAATGTCCCTCCAGGCATCATTCTGGATGCCCTTCTGGACAAAGCTGGGGTCGGAGTGAAGCCACCTGGGTCCCAGATGCCTGGTGGCAGCAGCCAGAGCAAAGCCCAGGTCCCGGGTGCCAGAGGGAAGCTGGTGCCGGCAGCCAGGGGAAGGAAGGCCTACTCTTGCACAAATTTTCATGCATTGGGCCTCTAGTATCATTATAATGAACACTAGTGGCCCAGTGCACGAAATTCGTGCACGGGAGGAGGTGTCCCTCAGCCCAACCTGCACCCTCTCCAATCTCGGACCCTTTGGTGGATGTCGACTGCTGGTTTAGGCCTGATCCCAGGATGTCTGACTGCCGGGATCTGGCCTAAACCGGCAGTTGGACATCCCTTTCACAATCCTGGACCGCTGTCTCCTAACCACTCACCTGCGTGCCTGCCTGATTGCCCCTAACTGCTTCAGCCTGCCAGCCTGATCGCCCCCTAACAGCTCCCCTGCCAGCCTGATCATCCCCAACTGCCCTCCCCTGCTGGCCAGATCACCCCCAAGGCTTTTATTAGTATAGATATGACCCTACACAGAAAATTTCACTAACCCTGCTTTACAATAAGGGATTGACAATTGAATCATTGGGGCCAGGCACCAAGATTTCCTTTCTTTGAATAGTGGAGGGAATAATTATCTTGTCTTTAAATTGCCCTGAACATCAAATGAGATAATGACTTAGAAAAGCATAAAAGCACCATATTAAGACAACTGTCTTTTTCATGTACTGAAAAGACAATAAAATGGTAAAATGAAAAACACTATTTTTCTTCTCCCTCTTCCTTCCTTTACAGCCTTTATTTAAACTTTGAAATTTAGAAAAATTTCACTCCTATTTTCATTTATTTACATTAAATGTTATTTTGTATTAGTTTCAGGTTTTATATTAGTTACAGAATAGTGGTTAGGCAACCATATACTTTACAAAGTGTTCCCCGATATTTCCAGTACCCACCTGGCTTCATACCATCATTACAACACTGTTGACGCTATTCCCTATTTAAGTGACAATAGGTTTACAGGTTCTTTCCAATCTTTCTTTTGTGTTGCCCGCCCTTCCTTTTCTTTCTCACTTCTTCCCTCGTTTTCTTTATATAGTATCTCAGTTGGCCCGCAAAGCTCAGTGAAGGCACTGGGTCATGCTTAACACATTTTACAGAGCAGGAAACTGAGGCCAATTCCAGTTGGCTGTGGAACTGGACTCCTCCGCAGGAGCCCTCACAGCCGGCTCTCCGCCTTTCCTAAGGGACAGCCGCAGGGCAAACAGAACAAACCTCCCCGTGAGGCTTCCCAGCCTCTTCCTCCAGCACCTCTTCATCATGGATGCTCCACATTCTTTCCTCTCCCCCGCCCCACCCCATTCTTTACTGCCCCCCCTTCTGGGGAGCAGGTGGTAGGCTTGCTCTCACTGTGCAGGTGTGCATCCCCATGGGGTGGTGAGATCTGGGGGCGGGGTGGGCGCAGACTTGTTTTTGGGCCAATGCGGGAGCAGGAGTCCTGGCCTAAGTGTGCAGGCCGTGGCTAGGCCCGATCAGTGCCGGGAGCTTCACCAAACCATTGCAGTGGGGTACCCAGCAGTGGGGCACCCAGCAGTGGGCCGCTCCTCCACTGAGGTGGTGCCGCCCCTCCACCTGCACCTCAGGGCTGAGTCTGCACCCCTCCGCCCGGGCATCCTTCCAAGCCTGCAGTCATCGCCTCTTGTTTCCCGCCTACTGAGGCCAATACAGAACCTCACTCTCTGCAGGCGAGGCGGATCCCCACCCGCCAGCACCCTGCCCAGGCCTGAGCCCCCTCCAGTGCACCCCACCTTGGCACCGTTCTGCGCCCCTTGGGCTGCCTGCCTCCTGGCCAGCCACTTCCCCAAGCCGTGGCACTTGCCCAGGATCGCCCATCAGGAGGAGGCCTGTCTGTGCGCCTGCAGACCCCATGGCCGCGGCTCCTGGCAGCCGCTTTGCCAAAGGTTCCTCTACCTTCAGGCTCTCTCCCCAGACTCCCGGGAGCTTGGCTCCCGCGGCCCAGCCCTTCCGTGGCTCCCTGCAGCCCCGCTCTACTCAGCTCTCCTGCCGCCCACCTGTCAGGAAGCTGCCCGGAGCCTTGCTGTGGGCAGTGTGGTTCTGGGGCAGGGGCTGGGGTGTGGGGAGCAGCTCCAGTAAAGTTTAGTAAACCCCAGGCCCCTAGCCCCTCCTTGAGCGGAGCCCAGGGCAGGCTGGGGGCCTGGGTCCGAACACTGTAGCTGCGGAGGCCCCACCCACCCAGGGCCCCACACAGGGGTCCGGGCTGGGGGCTGGGGGCGTGGTTTAGGTGGCTTGTTCGTGCTGCCAAGCCTCCCCCCCCCCCCCCCCCCCCCCCCCCCCCCCCCGCCCAGGGCACACACAGGGCGGCTGGGGGTGTGGTTTAGGCGGCTGTTCAAGCCGCCAAGCCCCCCCGCCACTCAGGGCTGCACACTGGGGTCCCGGCTGGAGTTGGGGCTTAGGCGCCACACAGGCCAGATAGCAGTTCCAGCTGGCCCTCCCTGCCTGCAGTATGCAAATTAGCCGCCATCTTGGTTGGCAGTTAATTTGCATATCTCACTGATTAGCCAATGGGCAGGGTAGCGGATGTATGCTAATTACCATGTTTCTCTTTTATTAGATAGGATTCCTACTTAATAACCTGGAATTTCTGTAACACTTTAATAATCAACACATTTTTACATCAATCATGATTGGCCATTTGGTCTTGCTTTTCCCTCACCACTTTTTGAGATAGACAGTGCAGATGTTATTAGATTGTACTATGTTTATAAACACCTTGGTTGCTGAGAAATTGAGGGGTTACCCAGGATCACACAACAGGCCAGTGGTGGAAGTGATATAGGATCTGGGTTCCTGACAATTCACCTAGGGCAGTTTCCCTGAATGTCAGTTTAAGTGAAGGTTGGTTGATTGGTAATCCAAGCTAGTGGACCAAGGAGCAAGGGATCTGTAGGTTATTGCAGTGATGTGATCTGTTTTGTATGCAGAGGCTAATGGATTCTGGGTATCATTTAGGTATGTTAATAATTGATTGAGTGCCAACTGCATGCTAGCCACTGTTCTGAACTCTTTGTGTTTATTGTCTCATTGAATCTTCCTGTTGCTCAGGCCAAAAAGATGTGGAGTCTCCTCAACTGCACTCCTTTTCTCATACCCTACAGCTAGTCTGTCAGAAAATCTGTCCACTCTTCCATCAAACTGCACCCAGGGTATGCCTTCGATACCATTCCTTATCTTCTCTCACACAAATTATGGAAAACACTTCCCCACTAGCCTCCCTCCTTCTACCCTTCCCGATCCCAGTTTATTCTCAACACAGACTGTTTAAAAACCCAAATTATACCATGTCACACCCTGCTCAAAACCCTACTGTGGCTCCCAATTATACTCAGAGTAAAAGCCTAAGACTTGACAGCATCAAAAGACCTACATGATCTACCTAGTTGCCCTCTGTGATTACCTTTCTCCTGGCCTTTGCATTTTCTCTGCTCTCTCCCTGCAATGCTCTTTTCCCAGAATCTGCATTGCCTTTCCCCTCAACTCCTTCAGATCTCTGGTCAAATACCACCGAATCAGAGAAGCCTTCCCTGACCACCCTATTCCCTCTACCCCAGTATTCCCTAACCCTTCTACACGACTTTTCTCTATATGGTATACTAAATATTTTCTTACATATTTTGTGTATTTCCTTACAATAATGTAGCTCTAGGAGGGAATTATTGTTGTATCTCCAGAACCTACAACTGTGTTGGATACAGAGTAGGTTCTCAAGAAGTATGTGTTGATTAATACAGAAGGGTTGTGTAAAATAAGTAACATAATTATTGCCATTTTACAGATAAAGAAATGGAGGGTGAGAGATTTTAAATTATTTCCTTAGGGTCACTCACCTAATGAAAAATAGTCAGAAGTTGAATGCAGGCCTTCCTGCTTGCCTCTGTAAAGATACCATAATAGATCTCTAGCATATTCTCTCTCTCTCTCTCTCTCTCTCTCTCTCTCTCTCTCTCTCTCTCTCTCTCTCCCTCTCCCATCCTTTATTTCTCTTTCTCTCCCTCTATCTTGAAGCTCCTTCCCTTCCCTTACACACACAAATTCACATATCCACATACTTATGTGAACATTCTGCAACATTTTAAAAATTTTCTCAGTGTCATTGTAACAAATTTTTTAAAAAGCAAATAACTAACTGAAATAAGCTCCACTGGATTGGAAAAAAAGAAGCAAGGTTCTCAAGCAAAATGAATGTGATTGGGAAGGAAAACTAAGATGCAATGCTAAAAAAGCCAGGAAGTTTGGAGTTTGGCACAATCTTGTTGGTCTTGTAGCAAAATATTTTGAGATATTATTGTGGGTTTTATCTATGCAACATAGTAATCAGAACAAATTAAAGGTATTTTTTCTTCCCTCTCCCTCAAGGCCCTGCTCTCAGAAGGGCTCAGTGCTTAGTTTAATGTTCTGTTATTGGTGTCTTAATATTCCTAATAACTTTATCTTTGAACTTATGGTTCATAAGTAAAGTCCAAAGGATCAAAGGAACCTGAGTGTGAGCACAGGATATAAGCCAATTGGTAGCATGAATATGCAGCTCACTGACACAGCAGACACTATGCATGCAAAGCACTTGATCTAATGCAGCACCTGAGGTAGTCCAGGGCAGCACAGGTCCCAAGAAGGTGGCTGGTGCCTGGATCTAGGCCCAGATTCACGGAGTCAATAGCATTGGAAACAGCAGAAGCAACAAAGTGGTGGTAAACAAGGCTGCAACCCCAAGAGAGAGTAACTGTGCCACAAGAGGACAGTGCTGGAACCCAAGGTAAGAATTCAGTTTTCCTGTCCTTTCCCAAAGCCCATTCCTGTTGACATTAGCACAAATAGTAATTCTCTGGCCTGAGTGTTGGGGCAGGAATTGCCAATGCTCAGGTAGTAAACTGTGTTAGTAAATTATTATGAAATAAAAATGCAAAGTTTGTAATACACATATCTAAGGCCTATTAGGATTCTTGAAAGAGTTTAGAATTTCTGATTTTGAGAACTGCTGCAATCTTGCAAAGCAAATATATACAGGCTTAGAAAATATTAAATTTAAAGAACATCTTATTCAATAGAAAATTGTGCCGAGCTGGCCCCAGGTCTCCATACTCAGCCCTACAATGGGTGCCACATGTGCTGGGCCAGCACAGCCATAGGTGAACCTGAGAGGGGGCGGTGAAGGATTTAGAAAAGACAGACAAGAAAATAAAGCTGGATCTAGTTGGAACGCTGCTCTCTGATGGAGAGACAGTGTCATGGCCTGCAAGCTGAGTATTTTATAGCCAGATTCCAGGAGGCAAAGTAAGGGCGTGGTTACAATGTTCTCATGGGTTTTGAATCTATTCAATTACATGCACCTGATCAAGCTCTGTTTACTTGTTGCACTTCCCCAAGCCCATATCACTCAGCCAAGTGGGACCACAGGTTTGAAACATAAGGTCAAGCTTACAACTATAGCCTTTGGGTTTTTTTGTTTGTTTTTTTTCTTTCTTCATTGATTAAGGTATTACATAATGTGTCCTTATTGCCCCATTGCCCCCCCACCCCCACTCATGCCCTCACCCCCCTGTTGTCTGTGTCCATTGGTTAGGCTTATATGCATGCATACAAGTCCTTTGGTTGATTTCTCCTCCTTACCCTCACCCTCCCCTGCCTTCCCTCTGAGGTTTGATGGTCTGATCAATGCTTATCTGTCTCTGGATCTATTTTTGTTCATCAGTTTATGTTAATTATATTCCATAAATGAGTGAGATCATGTGATATTTATCTTACTCTGACTGGCTTATTTTGCTTACAACTATAGCCTTTGGCTATAATTGTGCTGAGACTAGCACGTGGTTTTGCCATGAGAGGATGTGCCCTCTCATTAGTCCCAGGCTTGAACCTGTCCAAACGCTGTAGCCACTCTCCACAAAAATAACACTATTTTCATATGACTCTTCAGATGAACCAAGCTTAATAAAGAAGAAAATTTTAAAATCAATGTTCCTTTCTAACAAAAGATACAGCAATTGACTGCAAAAATGGGCATTTTCAATTATATACAAACCAGAGGTCTGATGCACGAAATTCGTGCACTGGGCGGGGGGTGTCCCTCAGCCCAGCCTGCACCCTCTCCAATCTGGGACCCCCTCAGGAGATGTTCAACTGCCGTTTTAGGCCCAATCAGACATCTCTCTCACAATCTGGGACTGCTGGCTCCCAATTGCTTGATTGCCTGCCAGCCTGATCACCCACTAACCACTCCCCTACCAGCCTAATAAATGCCTAACTGCTCCCCTGACGGCCCTATTGCCCCCAACTGCTCTCCCCTTCAGGCCTGGTTTCCCCCAACTGCCCTCCCCTGCTGGCCTATTCACCCACAACTGCCCTCCCTTGCCAGCCATCTTGTGGTGGCCATCTTGTGACCACATGGGGTGCCCATCTTGTGACCACATGGGTGTGGCCATCTTCTGAACACATGGGGGAAGCCATCTTTGACCACATGGGGGTGGCCATCTTGTGTGATGGTGTAACGGTCAATTTGCATATTACTGTTTTATTATATAGGATTATGAAGTCACTTTTGGCTTATTGTATAATCTCTAAAAGTTACAGGAAATATTAAAAAATATAAAAATGTTATGGTTAAATTTCTATTTAAAATTAAATTCAGAAAAGTGACATTACCATCATGGTGAAATAAGAGTTTTCTATCTTCTTCCCCACAAGAACACCAGTTTAGACAATCACCAAGTCCAAGAATCTAGCTGAGAAGTTCCTACACAACATTAGAGCAAAAAAATACAAGTTTAGATGCAATGGTGAGAGTAAGAAAAACAATATGATTTTTCATGCATCAGCCCTCCCCCAAGGTAGCACAGTTCAGTGACAAAAAAATCTTACTGGGCCTGATTTCACTTGGTGTTGGGGATGGTATGTGAGAGTATCAGTGAGCAGTTAGCATCCCCAGCTATGCAGGACCAGCCAAAGTGGCCCATTTCTCTCTTGAATCATTCAGAGTACTGAGTCAAGAGCTTCAGAAGTAGGGGAAGTGAGCAGCTGGGACAATAGTAGCAGGACATGGAACTGAATGTACCAAGAGGACATGAATCCTACTAATCAGGCCAGGGACTATGTTGGAAGGCCCACCCACAAGCCACTGGGAATTACTCATCTGAAGATACATACTCCCATGGAAATAAAAATGAACTTCTACAGAGGGCTAGTGAACACATGCAGAAAGTCAGTTGAAATTTGTGGACCTAGGAGAAACCGCCCTTGGTAAAGCAAAGGAAAGGCTGTAAGTACCAAACCTGGTCCAATGCAGGATGAGAGAAGTTTAAGAATTTTGCCACAAGAGGGAGTAAAAAGAGTTAAGCAGTCACATTCATAGAATGTTTGAGAAAGCCTCAGAATCCATAGCAGTGTTGAGGGAATTTATTTTTCTCTTGCAGTCAGTAAAGACAGAGGAGGTGACTTCAAATGAGAAGACAGCAACATAAGCCTTCAAAGGAACATGAAAAATCAAGGAAATATGACACCACTGCCGGAAACCAATTCCAGCATGTCATAATTTCAAGAATTTCATCAAAAGGTTGATGAGACTTGGGGACTCAACAGGGTTGAGTCATACATGTAGTCACCTGTTGGGAATGGCTAAAGGCTTTTCCCCAAACCTGAATAGGAAACTGATTGTGGCTTCCAGACAGCTAAAGGGCATCTTAATCTACATATTATTGCCTCCTACTGGCCAAATACCTAACAGCTGTAGGCTATTCCCCAAACTGACAATGCCTCTGTACCCTTTGAAACCTTACCCTTTGAAGTGTATTATCGCCACCTTGCCTTAGGACAAATTGTGTTAATAAAAGCAAGGGTCCTAGACAAGGAGGAAGTCTTCAGTTCCTTTAGCTGAAGGTCCTCTGACCCCCAATGCCTTTCAAAATTATAGCTCATCTCCAGTCTCTTTATTAGTCTCTAGATTTCTATGTCATCTGCTCACAGCCTTTTCCAGATTCCTGAACCCTTCTTGATGCTGGGACATGAACCCTGGCACACCACCAAAAAAGCAGAATTATTGTCCATTAACTGTTCCCCAAAGACATGGAGATCTTCAATATAGCTGATAAGGAAGTAAAAATCACTGTTTTAGGAATGCTCAAAGAGCTATGAGAAAACACAAAGACAATTCAAATGAATTAGGAAAACAATACATGACCAAAATGAGAAGTTTAACAGAGGGATAAAAATTATAAAAGAAAGCACAATCCATGATGGAAAAACAAAAATTAAATTCATACTTAACTAAAACTTATTTGTATGAAGACTTAAATCGTTTTAGAAAAAGGATCATCAGCTCTAGATACTCTTAACAGCTCCAGTGATGGTAGCATAAGCAAAATGATCCTTCATAAAATTAAAAATCATAACAGTAATTTTATATGGTGATAGATGCTTACTAGACTTATTGTGGTGATCACATTGTAAGGTATATAAATGTTAAGTCACTATGTTGCACAACTGAAACTAATAAAATATTGTATGTCAACTATCCTAATATATAAAAAGCCAGGGTACATCACAACCTAAAAAATCAGACAGACGACCAAACAGCAGGCTGAGTGGGGTGACAAGGCCGGCAGGAGGGTTAGTGTGGGACAACTAAACGACTGAAAAGCAGGCTGCATGGGGTGACCAGGCCGGCAGGGGGGCAGTTAGGGGCAACCAGGCAGGCAGAGAGGGCAGTAAGGGGCAACCAGGCCAGTGGGGGGAGCAGTTAGGGGTGACCAGGCTGGCATGGGGGGTGGTTGGGGGCTACCAGGCCAGCAGGTGGGGCAGTTAGGGACAATCAGGCCAGCAGGCAGAGGCAGTTAGGGGTGCTCAGCCTGGCAGGGGGGCAGTTAGGGGAAATCAGGTAGGCAAGCAGGTGAGCAGTTAGAAGCCAGCGGTCCCAGATTGTGAGAGGGTACAGGCTGGGCTGAGGTCCCCCCCCCATGCACAAATTTCATGCACCGGACCTCTAGTCTACACTAATAAAAGAGAAACATGGTAATTGGCATACGACCGCTACCCTTTTCATTGGCTAATCAGCTAGATATGCAAATTAACTGTCAGCCAAGATGGCGGCCAGCAGCCAGGCAGCTTGAAACTAACATGAGGCTTGCTTGCCTCAGTGACGGAGGAAACCAACATTCCCCGCCTGCGACTGCAGGCCTCTGAGCCTGCAGTTTAAGAAACTCTGTAACAAATACCACCGGCTTCAGCCAGCAGGATGGCAACATTGTAAGCAAAGGCCAGAAACCTAAGAGCTGGAGCCAAGCCTCAAAGCTAAAGCTGGCCCAGAATAAAAAAAAAAAAAAGAAAAGAAAAAAAGGAGTGGTTGGGAGCTTCAGTCACCCCCAGCCTGAAAACAGCCCTCAGCCCCTCACCCAGACTGGCCAGGCACCCCAGTGGGGACCCCCACCCTGAAGGGTGTGTGACCAGCTGAAAACAGCCATCAGCCCCTCACCCAGGCTGGCCAGGCTCCCCAGTGGGGACCCCCACCCTGATCCAGGACACCCTTCAGGGCAAACCAGCCGGCCCCCACCCATGCACCAGGCCTCTACCCTATATAGTAAAAGGGTAATATGCCTCCCAGCACTGGGATCAGCAGAGCCATAAGGCCTCCCAGCACCAGGATCAGCATGACAGGGGGCAGCGCCCAAACCCCCTGATCGCCCTGTGGCTCTGTGTGTGACAGGGGGCGGGGCCACAACCTCCCTATCCACCCTGCTCTGTTCATGACAGGGGAAGGCGCCCCAACCCCCTGATCAGCCCTGCTCTGTGCCTGATAGGGGAGAGCTCCCCAACCCCCACCCCCTCACGGGCCCTGCTCTGTGTGTGACGGGGTAGAGCCATAACCTCCCCATCGGCCCTGCCCTGAGTGTGAGAGTGGCGGTGCCCCAACCCCCTGATCGGCCCTGCTCTGTGGGTGATAGAGGGCGGTGCCCCACCCCCTGATTGGCCCTGCTCTGTGCGTGACAGGGTACAGAGCCCCAACCCCCCTGATGGGCCCTGCTCAGTGAGTGACAGGGGGAAGTGCCCCAACCCCCTGATCGGCCATGCTCTGTGTGTGACAGGGGGTGGCGCCGCAACCTCCCCATCGACCCTGCCTTGAGTGTGACAGGGGACGGTGCCCCAACCCCCCAATCGGCCCTACCCTGATCATGACTGAGGGTGGCATCACAACCTCCCAATCTCCCTGCTCTGTGCATGGCAGGGGGCGGGGCCCCAACTCCCCAATCGGCCCTGCTCTGAGCCTGACCAGGGGCTGCACCTAGGGATTGGGCCTGCCCTCTGCCACCCGGGAGCAGGCCTAAGCCAGCAGGTCGTTATCTCCTGAGGGGTCCCAGACTGTGAGAGGGCACAGGCCAGGCTGAGGGACCCTCTTCCCCCCAAGTGCACAAATTTTTGTGCACTGGGCCTCTAGTCTATATAATAAAAGCCTAAGTGACTGTTATGGTGGAACAACAGAATAACTGGTTGCTATTATGCACACTGACCACCAGGGGGCAGACACTCAACACAGGAGCTGCCCACTCATGATCAGTGCTCTCCATCAGGGGGAAGCACTACTCAGCCAGAAGCTGGGCTCACAGCTGGTGAGCACAGCAGTGGTGGCAGGAGCCTCTCCCACCTTCACAGCAGCGCTAAGGAGCAGTGAGCTGAGCAGTAAGAAGCCTGCCACTAAGGAAAAATGAGCCCAGTGTAAGGAGCGAGCAGGCAGGTGGTACGGAGCTAGGGATCCCAGATTGTGAGAGGGATGTCCACCTGCTGGCTTAGGCCTGATCCCCCAAGGGGTCCTGGACTGCAAGAGGGTGCAAGCCGGGCTGAGGGACCCCACCCCCCAGTGCACGAATTTCATGCACAGGGCCTCTAGTCTATCCTATATAATAAAGAGGTAATATGCAAATTGACCATCATGCCCTTGCACAAGATGGCTGCCCCATGTGGTCACAAGATGGTCGGCAGGGGAAGGCACTTTGGGGTGATGGGGCCTGCATGGGAGGGCAGTTGGGGGACCAGGCCTGCAGGGGAGAGCAGTTAGGGGCGACCAGGTTGGCAGGGGAGTGAAGTTGGGGGGAACAGGCCTACAGGGGAGGGGTGTTGGGGGTGACTAGGCCTGCAGGGGAGGGCAGTTAGGGGCGACCAGGCTGGCAGGGCAGGGCAGTTGGGGGCTATTGGGCCAGCAGGGGAGCAGTTAGGTATCGATCAGGCTGGCAAGGGAGTGATTAGGGGGTGATCAGGCTGGCAGGCAGAAGTGGTTAGGGCCAATCAGGCAGGCAGGCAGGTGAGTGGTTGGGAGCCAGCAGTCCTGGATTATGAGAGGGATGTCCCCAGTTGGAGAGAGTTCAGGCTGGGCTGAGGCACACCTTCCCGCCCCCCCCCCCCCACTGCATGAATTTTGTGCACTGGGCTTCTAGTATATATATAAAAGCCTAAGCAACCAGACAACTGGACAACTGAACGACCGGCCAGTAGCTATGACATGTACTGACCACCAAGGGGCAGATGCTCAACACAGGATCTGGCCCCTGGTGGTCAGTGTGCTTCTACAGTGGGAGCGCTGCTCAGGTGACAGGTGGGCGCCAGACGCCAGACTCATGGCTGGCGGCTTGCAAGCTCAGCTGTGGTGTTGCGAGCCTCTCACACGGACATTCCCCCTGTGCACCCAAGCTGCAGCAGCAGCAGGCACAGTGGGGCCGGGATGAGAAGGAGTGGCACAGTACCCAGCTGATCTGGATCTTCCCTGGCCACCTGCCGCTTCCCGCACTACTTTGTACTGTGCGGGATCGATGCAGACAGTGGGCTGGAGCCAGACCAGCTTGCAGGTAAGGCTGGGCTGCAGCAGAGTGGATGTCCACTTATCCCTGCAGGTCAGGCAAGAGACCCACCAGTGAACAAATCCGTGCACCAGACCTCTAGTACTTTAATTTAAAAAAAAATTGTCACAGAGTTTGCTGTTAGGTAAGTGGAAATAAAACCTATGTCTTGGTCTGTGGTTTGCCCGTTGGATGCTTGTAGTCAAACTACCTAGTGCTGAGATTTAGTTTCCTCATTTTAGAAATGAAGATAGTAATGGTACCTACTTTTTATAGCACTGTTGTTAGGGTTAAATGAGTTAGTCTGCATACATAATAGTATAGTAGAATGAAGCAAAATTGATGTTTTGTAACTTCTGAGACTAGGCTTTAAGAAGCCCTGTAGCCTTTCACTTTCGCCCTATTGGAACACTTCTGCCAGGTTAAAAAGCCTGAGAAAAAGTATGAATGAGAGGAGACTGCTTAGAGACAAATAGAGAGGCCCAGGGGACACATAGCACCTCTTCCGCAGGCATGTTAGTGCAGCCATCTTACACCCTTTAGCCCCAGGCCAGCTGCCAGCTGCTAGCTGACTACAGCTTCATGAGTGGACAGAGGTGAGACCAGCAAAACTTTACAAGACTTCCAGTCAAGAAAACAGTGTAGATACACACTGTGCTTGTCTCCTCCCATGACCACATCAAACTTACAACTAAATTATAGAACAACCACACTCGAGAACCACCTGAAATCTAACTCAACGGAACTCCTATAACTAAAGATATAAAGAAAACACACAAAGACATGTAGGAGGGACAGAGATGCAAAATGGGCTGGTCCCACACCTATGTGTGGTGGTTAAAGATCAAGGAATGAGGGGTCCCAGCCCCACACTGGGCTCCCCAGCTCAGAGCAGCAGTGCCAGGAAGAGGGGTCCCAACAACATCTGGCTGTGAAAATCAGAGGGGGTTCCATCCAGTGAGATGAAGGCTGTTATAGACACAGGTGTCTTCTTAAAGGGCCCATACATGGACTCACTCGCTCACAAACACTGGCTCTAAACCAGCGGTTCTCAACCTGTGGGTTGCGACCCCTTTGGCAGTCGAATGAACTTTTCACAGGGGTCGCCTAAGACCATCCTGCATATTAGATATTTACAGTACAATTCATAACAGTAGCAACATTACAGTTATGAAGTAGCAACGAAAATAATTTTATGGTTGGGTCACAACATGAGGAACTGTATTTAAAGGGCCAGAAGGTTGAGAACCACTGCTTAAACTCTAGCAAAGGAACAGCAGCTGGAAAAGTGCTAGGGACATACAGGTAGAAACTGAATTGTCTGGCTGTAGCACAAGAACTGGAGAGGCAGCTCTCTTGCATACAGAAGTGCTGGCAGCTGCCATTGTTCCTTTGTTGAGCCCTCCCCCCACAGAGCCTGCAGCAGGTGCCATATCTGAGTCTCCATCAAGTTGTCTAACACTACTTACCCCACCCTGGAAATCTCCTGAGACCCCAACTCACCCAGCCCTTGAACTAATCTGAACCTTTATCATCAGCTGTTCCTCACAGACAGCTGGCCTCAACCCACATTGCAGACTTGCCTGAAATACCTAAAAGGTACACAAACTCCAAACAAGCAGCAGCTGACCTTGGCATGCCCCAAGCACTAGTTGCAGTCAGCCTTGGTTCACAGCATAGCCTCTCCCAAGCACCTGCAAGTCCAGCACAGGTAGCTACTGACTGCAGATCACTTTGGAACTCCTACTTGGTGACGTGGGCCAGACCCAGGCAGCGGCTGACATTGGCCTGCACTGGAAACCCTCCCAAGAAGCCCCAGAACTAACATGCCTGATGGTCAGCTTCAGACCACACTAGAGCACAATCCAATTAGCTCCATAAATGACACACCCAAAGATTAGACTTGGTAGGCATCAGAGTCTCATTAAAGTAAATCCCTCTCCATGGGGTCATCCCACATACAACAGCTCATCTTTTAGTCATGGTCAGGCCTAACAGCCAGTCAACCTGACAGTCAATGCCACCACCCACTGACATGCCAACAGTAATCAAGGATCAACTACAATGGAAGGACACATACAACTCACACAAGGTACACCCCAGAAGCACCCAGCTCAGGTGACCATGGAGTCTGTGCACTAGGCCCAACACAAGGTCACCTGCCAAGACTGGGAGATGTAGCAGATCTACCTAATACATAGAAATAAACACAAGGAGGCAACCAAAATGAGGAGGCAAAGAAACATGCTCCAAATAAAAGAATAGCACAAAACTCCAGGAAAATAACTAAACAAAATGGAAGCAAGCAATCTAACAGATACAAAGTTAAAAACACTGGTTATAAAGATGCTAAATGAACTTAGGAGAAGAATAGACGAACTCAGTGAGAACTTACACAAAGAGATAAAAACCATAAAAATAACAGTAAGAAATGAAGAATACAATCACTGAAATGAAGAATACATTAGATGGGAAATCAATGCCTTTATGACACTTTTTACACCTTGACTCAGTCTGTTCCCACTAGCCCATTTGTATTCAGTGTCCTGTGCACATGCCTTGCATATACAGTGGGGCCTTGACTTACGAGTTTAATTTGTTCCGTGATGGAGCTCATAACTCAAATTACTCGTATGTCAAGTCATAAAGTGAACAAGTGAGACACGTGATGCTGGACTGATGTTGTGGCGTTCACTGTGACGTTCGCTGCGCCAACTAGTGGTGGGGTATCTGAAGCTGGCTCGTAACCCGAACTTTAGCTCACAACTCAAAGCAAAAAATCGGCCAAGAGATGGCTCGTATCTCAAAAAACTCATTAGCTGGGACACTCGTAAGTCAAGGCCCCACTGTAAAGGTACCATGAGTCTGAATTCCAGCATAGGAGTTTAATAAATTGCAGCAGTTATCATTGCTGTTGGGACAGCCACAATTGGTTATAAAGCTTACAAAAGATTGTATATTAAAGATCATTAAAACAAATCTATGGTTACTCTTCACATTCAGAAAGACAACCCTGAGAATGTGCATGATTTTGACGTGGAGGATTTGGGACATAAAGCAGTGTACTGCCATTTTTTATGGTCCAAAAAGTTCCCATTCTCTGATGGAGCTCACTCACAACACAATGAAGAGACTGGAGACAATGTGGTACTTCTGATCACTAAGAAAAACAACTTAACAAAAGTAAGATAAATAATCCAATTTTTAAAATGGGTAATCCAATATAAATAGACAGTTCTTCAAAGAAGTCATGCAGATAGATGGCCAAGACACACATGAAAAAAATGATCAAAGTCACTAATTATCAGAGAGATGCAAATTAAAACAATGAGGTATCACCTCACACCTGCCAGAATGGCTACCATCAATAAATCAACAAACAAGTGCTGGCAAGGATCTGGAGAAAAGGAAACCCTAGTATACTGCTGGTGGGAATGCAGACTGGTGCAGCCACTGTGGAAAGCAATATGGGGTTACTTCAAAAAATTAAAAATGAACTGCATTGTGACCATATGAATCCACTTCTGGGAATATATCCTAAGAATCCTGAAACACCAATCAGAAAGAATGTATGTACTCCTGGGTTCATATCAGGACAATTTACAGTAACTAGTATCTGGAAACAGCCCGAGTGCCAATCATTAGATGAATGGATAAAAAAGCTGTGGTACATTTACACTATGGAATACTATGTAGCAGTGAAAATGAAGGATATCGTAGCCTTTGAGCATGGAGGGACCTTATACTAATCAAAATAAGCCAGTCAGAGAAAGACAAGTAGCACATGATCTCACTCATATGTGGAATCTAATGAACAAAATAAACTGATGAACAAAATAGATCCAGAGACATAGAAGCATGGACCAGACTGTCCAACCTCAGAAGAAAGGTGGGGTGGGTGGGTGGGTTGGTGGGAAGAGATCAATCGAAGAGCTTGCATGCATATATGCATAACCCATGGACACAGACAATAGGATGGTGAAGGCCTGGGATGGGGGGTGGGGTGAGCTAGAAATGGTTAATGGGGAAAAAGGAGAACATATATAATACTTTCAACAATAAAGATTTTTTTCATTAAAAAAATATATCCTCTTCCTAACTTATGCAATGGGCTCCTTTCCCTCCCAACACCTGCCTATCTCTCAGCTTTTACTGTATGCACCATATTGTCTCTCAACCCAAGACCCTCATCCCAACTTCTACCACCTTAGACTTGTCAAATTCTCAGGTATGCACTAGTCCTTTCTAGAGTTAGGGATGAGCTAGTTTATTGACTTGGATGTAAGCACTACTTTATAAATCTTCGTTGGATTGAGTGTTTGCCCTAGTTCTAAACTCCCTTCTATCACTCAGAAACAATTAATTTTATTTTATTTAATCCCACCAACGTTTTGCAAAATTCTATAACAACACTTTAAAAATATAGCATTTAAAGTACAAATATTAGATTAGCACATATACAGAAGTGGGTGGGAATATAAAATGATTTGCATTGTGGTACTCCGGAGCTGTAAGGTATGAAGAAACAAATCCCTGTTATGAATCACTTCTAATACCTCTAGAGATAGATTTGTGACTGTAATATACCATCTCTCAGAGTTTGTTGTGTCCTCATAGAAACCTGCATTTAGCACGTTGACCTCAACAATGGAGTAGTGAATAAAGGTCTGATAAGTGATTGGTTGCTGGTCCTTCAACAGAGAATAAAATCATTTTCTCATGGGCTTGTATTTAAGATACAAATCAGACAAGCTAGAGCGTTTTTCCTAAAAAAAAATAGGGATTATTTACTCTCTTATAAATAAAAATAGAATATATACAATGTCATGTCATCAAGGAAATATTTTTTGATGTAAGGGTACATAGTCAAGAGAAATATATTGAAAGAAAACCCTAAGAAGATATTCCCCCTGTCCAAGTTTGATAAATCACTATCTTAAAAAAAAACTTATGAAATAAAATTGCTGAATGAATGAGACATTTTATGTCAAATTTCAGCCAGTAGCCGAGAACATTTTCAATGTAATGTTAACAATTTGAAAAATATTGGAATAATTTTATACATTAATATTGTAGCTTTGAAAAGCTAAACTCCATAATCATTTTTCCTTTGGAAACACTCCATTCCATTTTATTTTTATAAGCACCTTATACAGAAATATGATAAGGTATTTCTGTTAACAGTGATAAATAGATTTATTAAATAATTAGCATGCAGATAAAGGAAAGCTATATGTCTTGCAGAAAATCTAAAATTATTACTGGGAGCAAAATGACATTCATATATTTTAAATGATATCAGAAATTGCAGATGCCAAGCACATTCATAATAAGGGCACAATTCAGTCATAGATTAGATATGGACATGGTGCTAGCATTTTAGTGTGAGAATAATTTTGGTAATAGAAATGTGAGCAAACCTATGAGGATTTAGAAAGGCCAGATAAGGCATAAAATATA
The DNA here is from genome assembly GCF_964212035.1 of Myotis nattereri. Classification (NCBI taxonomy): domain Eukaryota; kingdom Metazoa; phylum Chordata; class Mammalia; order Chiroptera; family Vespertilionidae; genus Myotis; species Myotis nattereri. The sequence goes on along the minus strand of NC_138078.1, from coordinate 130,015,996 downwards.
TTCTGGCTGCAGCAAGGTAACAGAGTCAAACTAGGAAGAGGATTTAGAATTGTAGATTATTCATGACCTACAAAAAGACATAGTGACACACAGAAGACTCTTACTAATAAAAATGGAGATGATGATACACCCATTTACTAAATGCCCGGAGGGTACCAAGTATTATATTAGACATATAAAAGGCCAAGTGCTCCTCTCTCTGCACTATGAAAGAAATATCAGAATGTCCCTGAAGATAGATCAAGCATAAGCTTGTGAGTTTTGTTTTAATAAAAGGAGTGGTTGACAGAGACACTGGAAATTAATGACCAAATAAATTAGTGACCAAATTTTCTCCTTTGCTATAACCAAAAACAAACTCCATTTTTCTGTCAGAAAAAAAAGGAAGAAAAGAAACCCTGGATATTTGGGATGACAGCCAAATTACTCTTTAGGTATATTCACACCTTCAGAATAGCCAGGAGGGAGGAAACATGAAAATATGATAATAAACTGAAGTTTTAGAGATGAAGTGTGCTATAGGTAGTAAAGAACTACATGAAAAATGGTTATGATTGTAATATGACTTTGTGACTTCCAACATGCTTTCAGAATCCTGCTCTGATCTGAGCCAGATGTTTTCACATATCTACTATTGCCTTTAATATTCAAAAGGTTAATCATGCCCAGGAGAAACCAATATTCCAAAAGTATAAGTGACTTGCCTCTAGTCCAGTGGTTCTCAACCTTGGCTGCACATTAGAATCACCTGGGAATCTTTTTAAAATCCTGATTTCTGGGCCTCATCCTCTGGAAATTCTGTTTTCTTTGTTATGGGGTGGGGCCACAACATTAGTAACAAAGAAACAGAATTTCCGGAGGATGAGGCCCAGAAATCAGGACTTTAAAAAGATTCCCAGGTGATTCTAATGTGCATCCAAGGTTGAGAACCACTGCCTAGTCCAGTGATGGCGAACCTTTTGAGCTTGGCGTGTCAGAATTTTGAAAAACCCTAACTTAACTCTGGTGCCTTGTCACATATAGAAATTTTTTGATATTTGCAACCATAGTAAAACAAAGACTTATATTTTTGATATTTATTTTATATATTTAAATGCCATTTAACAAAGAAAAATCAACCAAAAAAATGAGTTTGCGTGTCACCTCTGACACACGTGTCATAGGTTCGCCATCACTGCACTAGAGGCTAAGCTGATTTCACCAAAGGGGTGCGGAGTGAGCTGCATCCCTCTGACTGAGCACTTCCGATGTGTCAAACTCTGCTCAGGGAATTCTGGGTGAGGCCCAGGGGAGAAGCAAATGAAGAGGAGAGAGCCTGGTCCACTAATGGGCAGGTCCCAGGCCGACTGCTGGGGGCAGCACCTACAGGTCAGAAGGGCCCCAGCTGCTGTGGGGAACCCACAGGCAATCAGGTCCCAGCTCTTCACCAGGTGCAAAGAACTAGTGTGGGACCTCAACCAATGAGGGGTGAGGGAATGTGCCCAGGATGCCATGGGCTGTGAGGGTGGGGCAGGTGTGTGAAGTCAGGCAGACAGCCTGAGTCTGGAGGCCACCTGACCCTCTCTGTGTGCTGTGCAGCCTCCTCTGGTCTGTCATGCACACAAACACATGCGTGTACACATATATACACAAATGTGTGCACACAGGCAACACCACATGCAGACCTGTCCCTGCCTCTCAGACCAGCAATGGGAAATGAGGCCCAGTGTGGACAGAAGGGTTCACGCAGGTCGTAGGAACTCGGCCCTTGGAACCCCAGCCTGGGCCCCTTGCTGCCCCTTTGAAGGTGTGCTGCTTACAGAAGCCACAGCCCCACCGCCACAGGTTCAAAGCAAAACAAGCCCCAAAGTCCTGAGCAAGGTCCTGGGGGTTCTCTTGGAGGGGTGTGAGCAGCTCTAGGAGTGTCAGGCCTTGCCAGCGCTCACTCCTCTCCCATAGTTCTCCCTTTGGGAGGAGAGCCTGAATCTACATGGGGTTCCACCCCAGCCTCTCCAGCAGCAGCTCCAGCCAGAGGGCTCTTCCCAGGCCCTGTGAGCAATGTGGATGGCGATGGTGCAGTTCCTGTGGCGGCTCAGTAGGGTCGCCAACGAGTCTCCAGAGTCATGGCCCCATTTAAGACCAAGACTGCATAAGGCTGCCAGGAGAGGCAGGAGAACTCCATCTCCCCAGACGTCCGTGGGCCTCACGTGGGCTGTGGAAACCCAAAAGTGTGAATGTCAATAAGCATCATGCATCAGCCCTCCGTGTTCATGGTCTGTGGGCTGACCTCTTCCCCAGTGTCCCCTGGGGCCCTGGAACCCCACTGACAGGGATGGTGGGAGAGCAGAGAGTGTTGGCTCCTTCTTCCTATCCCCACGCACTCAGCTGCCAGGCCCCATGGAAAGGGCTGGTGATGCAGATGCCTCGTCCATCAGATGGAGTCTTTGGGGAGCTCAAGGAAGAAGGTGGCGACAGGTAAGGAGAGGCACTCAGGACAGGGTGTGGTCAGTTCCACAAAGAAGGTCACTGAGACCAGGGGAGTACAGATGTGGGAGAAAGGGCGTTTTGGCTTCACACCGGGTGAGTGGGTTCTAGTCCTCTCCCAGCACAGACCCTCCTGGGCTTTGCTTCTTTTCCTCACCCTCACCCACCCTCACTGTCTGCTGCCTCCTCTTTTCACCCCATGGCGCTACAGTCCCAAGGCACCCCGGACCCTCTTCGAAGGCTCCTGATTGTAAATCCTTGGGATCCAACCTCAGCTGGGCCCTGGGGCACCGTGTGAGCTCAGATCATCCTGCCAGGTGTCGCCTTCGGACCCCTTGGGTAGCCACCCTCCTCTATATCCTGGCTACACCACTGCTATCTGCTGTCAGTAGACACTCCTGGCCCCCACCTGAGCCTATGGAAGGAATAACAGGAGCAGGAAGAATTGGCACCAGTACCCACACACCAACCCCCTTACAGACCGTGGGATGGGCATGACCCAAGAATCCTAGAATTCAATCCTCAAATAACGGGGGTAGGGGCAGTGCCACTGTCACCGCAGTCTACAGTGGAGAAGGTGGCACAGAAGGATGACTAGATGGCCCACGATCTTGGGAGCCCTGACTGCATCACCCACTGTCCTTGCCTTTTACATGGGGAAGGGGGACCTAGTACCTGGTGGAGCTCGGATTCCACGGGGCTGAGTACCTGGCCCGGAACAGGACAGTCACAACCGTTGGCTATACATCATCATCATAGGGCCTGAGCTTTAGTACCGCACTCCACATGAGACACCCCCCACTCTGATTGACTCTCCCCTCCTGTCTAAAAGGACATAAACACCACTCCAGCTATTATGTCCTCGTGTTTATGAAAACATACCCACTCTCAAAGACGAAGTCCAGGGGACAAAAGCTGCCTCCTGTTCATTCCCTTCCCAACCCAGTGTCCTGCCAGTGCCTGTGCACAGCTCCTCTCCTCTGCATTCCCTCCCTTTCTCTGGCTGGGGTGCCTTTCCCTGTGAGGACAGAGGCTCAATGAATGTTTAGGGTGTACATGAACCAGTGAGAAGGTTTTTTTTCCACTGTTTATTTTTCTACATTCTTGAATAAGCTAAGAAAATCCAGGTGTGTGTGTGTGTGTGTGTGTGTGTGTGTGTGTGTGTGTGTATGATACAAGAATTCAAAAATTAACTATTTTATCTGTTTTACAGCTAAGTTCTTTCACATTAAAAATATACTATTCCAATTCCATATTATCTTGTTACAGAGTACAAATAAAATGACAGATTCCTAATTAGTTTTACAAAATAGCAAAGCGCTTTCTCTTTAGTTAAATAACAATAAACATGTGACCTGTGTGATTTGTAAAGTTAGGTTCTGAAGCTAATAAACATTCTACTTAAAGTAACATTTTAAAATACCAAAAATAAAAGAAGATACATTTCTAAGTCACCCCAATGGAAGAGAGACACAAAGATGTCATTCACTATGATTCCCTCATCCCCAGTCAGGCCCTGCACTAAGTGCTTAGATCACGACTGCCGTCCTAAAACACAAAGTAAAGAAATCTGCCCTGGATTTCACTCAGGGCAGAAGAAGCTACTGAACATGGCAGAAGAGCTTGCACTGACCATGGCAGTAGTATCATCTGTGGTGCTAACTCTGGCCTGGGCTCTCTGTTCCTCCTCTCTCAAAGCCTCCTGATAGAAGCGTGTGAAGGACCTGGGGTCACTCCCACTGACCTGGGACAAAAACTCCAGGACTTTCAACTTGGTGGTCTCAGCGTGGGCCCTGGGACCCCACAGGAACTCGTACCGTGCAGGATCGCTGTTGGGCACCTGCCGATACTCCAGGTACTGTTCCTGCACCCAAACTCTGGTGAGGAGCTCCCTGGGCTCCCCATAGATGCTATGCTCCATCCCAGCATGCACCCCCATGGCATTTAGTGCTTCCCATATCCTCTCTTCGGGGACACAATCATCCTCCGAGAAGATTATACTAAGGATGAGTATCAGAAGGCCAGTCTTGGGCATACTGTGCTCATCGCTCACCATCCCATCATAGGTGAGGCCCAGGTTGGTGACTAGGACATAGGTGTGGCTGGTGGGGTCCACTTCCTTCACATGAATGCCATAAACCAGCTGCATGCACTCAGTGGCCTTCCTAAAGATTACAGCAAAGTGGTCCTGGTGCTCTCTGATGATGCTACTCAGCATTTCTGCCCTTGTGGTCAGCTCCTTTGTGCGATACTTCAGGAGCAGGAACCCCACCAGATCAGCTACCTTATCATTAATCACATATCTGGGCAAGGGCTCTGGGCCTGGCAGGGCCCAGGAGGTACTCGGACCCTCCCCTTCTTCGCTGCTGGATTGGCTCCAGGGAGCAGCAGCGGCAAAGGCAGTAGGGGAGGCATAGGCACTTGGAGAGCTCAGGGGAGGACTCGGTGCCCCAGCAGCAGCAGGAACCTCCTCCTCCTTCTCTCCCTCATATGCGGTGCTTGGGTTACTTGAAAGCAGAGGATAGCAAGAGGAAGAGGAGGAGGAGAAAGAGGAAGAGGAAGGAAAAGAGGAGGAGCAGGTGGAGGAGGAGGAGGAAGAATCCTCTTCCACAGTCTCGGGAATCTCAAGCGAGTAGCGTCGACGCTTTGGAACTCGAGGCATGATGACTCGTGTCAGGCAGCCACAGGGGTGCGGGCAGGAGGGGCGCAATGAGGACTCACAGGCCTGGGGGAGAGAGGAAGGGTAAGTGGCCTCAGCTGAGTACAACCTTGGCAGCTGTGAGAAAGTGGGACTACAGGTCTCCTCTTTAGGGGTGCTCTTGGGCCTCACTGGGGTCTCTCCTCCTGGGTGGCCTGTCCCCTAAGATCCTGAATGAGGAAGTCAGATGGCTCTTTGGGGTACAGTCGGCATAGGCCAGGGTTCTGTGGCTGGCAGTGGGGTGGGGTCGGGTACTGAGGGAGTTCTCATCTATTCTGGCATGGGGGAGACCCTAGGGACCCATTCTAGGTCAGGGCAGGCACCTCACCTTGACTGCTGGCACTGCCTGGACCTCCTCTGCTCTGTGACCTGTGTTTTGTGCCTCAGACCTAGGCCTTTATCTCCTGGTTACTGGAGCACCTGTAAGAGGAAACAAGGAAACACCTCAGCGTGCAGGTGGCATGGACAGCCATGGGCCTCCAGTGCTGACAAGAGGGAGGCAAGGATGCTGTGAGGTCCCCACTCTTCTGGGCTGGATGGTCTCCTGCGTCCTCCCTCAGCGTCCTCTCCTTTCCCCTGGCAGGGCCTGGAACCTCCCCTTGCTGGACCTGAGGCTAAACTCTCAGAACAAGGCTACATACTCCTGAAACTGAACAGAAGAAAGTGAGCGGGCCCCGCAACAGACCACAGCTGCCCAGAACCTCCCACGGGATACAGTATGACATGGCCAAACTCTGTGGGGTCTATCCGTCCTGGGACGGGGAGTCCCCTCAGTCCTAACTGTGACATCTGACAGGGTCTTGGATAACTTCCTGTGCTGACCTGAGGCCACTTACCTTCAGAGTGAAAAGCTCACCATCCTGAGTCACTGGTGGAGGACGTGAGGGACAGCACGGCTAGCCACCATGTTCCACTTTCTCTCGTGGCTGACCGAAATGGCAAAGTAAGGCTGGGACTCCCCCTGTTGTGATGTGAGGGGTTCCCTCAGTCCTCAGCTGAACCTTGAAAGGAGACAGCAAGACTCGGGAGCAGGGGAGGAGCATTAGGGTTCCTTCTGTCTTTCCTCAGATTGCACACCTGCAAAGAGGTCAGGGCCCGGGCCACCTCCCGTCCCTCCTTTGCTGACCTGCATGTGCTCCCCTCAGTCCAGGTCTCTCACCTACCTGAGCCCCCTCCCCCCCCTCCCCACCGCCACATCAGAGTGCTCTCAGTTGGACAGCCCTGCCTGGTGTGTCAGAGCTGAAAGTGGAAGTGGGGTGCATGTCCGTGTTGCCCACATTTGTTCTGGAGGACAATTCCCCATCCTTCCTCCCGCATGGCCAATAGCTTGGCCACCTGCAGTGCCCGAGTGTCCTGGCTCTGCTGTCCATAGGCCTCACCCTTTGTGTAAGGCCCCACCTCTTTCATCTTCCTGAGAGCAAAGGGAGCGGGAGAAGCCATGGGAAAGCGATGCCAGAAATCCCAGGGCTGAGAGCAAGTGCGGGCGTCTGTGGGGTTCCCACTGTGGTGGGATCCAAGGTTCCCTCAGTTCTCCCTTAAGATCCTCCCTTGACTCTGGCAGGTGCTGTCCCCACCCTCTGCTGATGTGAGGTCCTGCTCTTTATACCCAAGCCCCAGACTGTCAGACCCAGATGCCCCAATGAGGAAATGCCCCCTAGGATCATCCTCCACGAGGCCTGGCCGATGGACCGTGGAGGGCCCTGGGCCCACCCTCTGCCATTCTCAAGTATTGTTCCCGGTACCGACCCGGGGGTGCAAGTCAGCACAAGCTGTGTGTGGTCATCCTCCAGCGGGATCCCAGCACTGACTCTGGTTTGGTTTCCAGGGTCCCTGCGTCCTGCCTCAGGGTCCTCACCTCAACTCTGGCAGGTCCCTGGCCCACCATCTGCGAGATGGGGTCCTCCTCCCCGTACAGAACCCCCAGAGTCTCTGAGACCGGGACTGACTCTGGTCTAGGTTCCAGGGTCCCTGGCCCACCATCTGCCGAGATGGGGTCCTCCTCCCTGTACGGAACCCCCAGAGTCTCTGAGACCGGGACTGACTCTGGTCTAGGTTCCAGGGTCCCTGGCCCACCATCTGCGAGATGGGGTCCTCCTCCCTGTACTGAACCCCCAGAGTCTCTAGGACCGGGACTGACTCTGGTCTAGGTTCCAGGGTCCCTGGCCCACCATCTGCCGAGATGGGGTCCTCCTCCCTGTACGGAACCCCCAGAGTCTCTGAGGCCAGGACTGACTCTGGTCTAGGTTCCAGGGTCCCTGGCCCACCATCTGCCGAGATGGGGTCCTCCTCCCTGTACTGATCCCCCAGAGTCTCTGAGACCGGGACTGGAAGCGGAAGGGAGGAAGGGGGTGTGGTCATCCTCCCACATGGCCCCCGCCCTGTGCTGACAGGGGTCCTCATCCTCACAGCCACCCCCACAGACTCTCAGACCCGCCTGCGGAGGTCACGTCATGTCCCGTGTGCCCCCCTCCCGAGTCCTGCGGGTTGGCTCTGTGGGGGTCTGGGGACCTCCCATCCCCTACTGCGAGCTGACCGGGACTCTGGGAAGCTGCTTTGGCCTCCATGCGGAGGAGAGGCCCAGCTCCTTACCACCGCCCCTTCGCAGCCCCAGCTGTGCAGTCGGGGCCCCCCCGCATGGCCACCCGCCACGGGGCCCCTCGCAGAGGACAGCAGGGGCACCTGTGCGGCTTCCCGCTGCGGTGCGGTGGGACCCGGGTGCTCACCGGGACTCCCGCAGGGCGCGGCCTACCGCTGTGGGCTTCACCCCCTGCGGGCCCGGGGCTGGCTCTGCTCCTGACGACAGGGGCCCTGGGGCCAGCCCAGTCTGCGGGACCCGGGTGGCCTCGGGCCTCCTCCCACGCAGCCGCCCACCACGTGGACCCTGGAGGCCCTGGGCCCGCCTGGGCCCTGTGGAGGGACGCGCCTCGCCCCTCACCCCCGAGTCCCCTGACCTGGCTGCGCCAACCACAACCGGCCGCGTGTGGCCACCCCCACGGGCTCCCAGGACGGAAACCGTTGTCCCAGGGCCCGGGGTCCCTCGCCCTGCGGGGCACCCTCACCTGGACTCGGGCGGGTCCCGGGCCGCCCTTCGGGATGTGAGCGCGCTCAGGATCTCCTGGGCATCCCCAGGGTCTCAGAGACCCGGATGCGGAAGTGAGGCACGTGCTGGGGCAGCGTCTCTGAGACCCGGATGAGGCGTGTGTGGTCCCCCTCCCAGAAGCCCTTCCATGTTGAGCCTGTGGTGGGGGCAGGGTCTCTTCCTCCCCCGCTGCTCACCCTGACTCTACGCAGCTTCTGCCCCCCTCTGCTAACCAGAAGCCCTGCTCTTGATGGGTGTCCCCACCTGACGCCCGTCCTGGAAGGCAGGTGGACCCGAACAGAATCGGAGGTTCTGCTGCCTGCCTCAACGACAGCCAAAAGCAGGGGGCGGGTGCTGCCGAGAAAGGAAAGGATTGATTCCCGAGTCACCTGACCTGGGCCAATGGTGGACTCCTGTCCCAAAGACCACTGTCCTCCTCCTACCTAAGCCCGCCTTTCTTGTTGTTGTCTTCATTGCCAACCGTGTTACAGAGGTCCCCTATTCCTCATGGACCCCTTCCAGCCGGAACCAGCCCCTGCCCCAGGCCTTCACTACACTATTGCCTGTGTCCATAGGTTATGCACCCAAGTTCTTTCTATGTCTCAGGATCTATTTTCTTCATCAGTTAATTTGCTCTTTGGACCCCACATATGAGTGAGATCCTGTGACACTTGCCTTTCTGGCTTATTTTGCTTAGCATAATAGCCCCTGGGTCCCTCCATGATGTCTCAAAGGGCAACAGAGCCTTCTTTTTGACTGCTGTATAGTGTTCCATGGTATAGATGTACCACAGCTTTTTTACCCACTCATCTGCTGATGGGCACTTAGGCTGTTTCCAGATCTTAGCTATTGTAAATTGTGCTGCTACGACTATAGCGGTGCGTATATTCTTCCGGATTGGTGTTTCGGGTTCCTTGGGATATATTTCCAGAAGTGGGATTACTGGGCCAAATGGGAGTTCTATTTTTAATTTTTTGAGGAAACTCCATACTGTTTTCCACAGTGGCTGCGCAAGTCTGCATTCCTACCAGCAGTGGACTACGGCTCCCGTTTTTCCACATCCTTGCCAGCACTTGTCATTTGTTGATTGGTTGATGGCAGCTATCCTAACAGGTGTGAGGTGATACCTCATTGTCATTTTAATCTGCACCTCTCCGGTGATCAGGGACTTTGAGTATTTTATCATGTGTCTTTTAGCCATCTGTATGTCCACTTTGGAGAAGTGTCTATTTAGTCCTCTGCCCATTTTAAAATTGGATTGTCTTCCTTTTGTTAAGTTGCATGAGTTCCTCATATATTTTTCGTTATTAACCCTTTACCTGATGAACATATTGGCAAATATGCTCTTCCATACATGAGCTCCCTTTTCATTTTGTTGATGTTGTCTTTTGCTGTGCACAAGCTTTGTATTTTGATATAGTCCCATTTGTTTATTTTCTCTTTTGTTTCCCTTATCCTAGGTCTTAGGCGATGCATTGGCGAACATATTGCTAAGAGAGAAGTCTGAGATTTTGCTGCCTTTGGTTTCTTCTAGGATTTTTATGGTTTCACAACTGATGCTTAAGCCTTTAATCCATTTTTGAGTTTATTCTTGTGTATGATGCAAATTGGTGGTCGAGTTTCATTGTTTCGCAAGTGCCTGTCCAACTTTCCCAACAGTGTTTGTTGAAGAGCATGTCTTGATTCCATTGTATCCTCTTGTATCCTTTGTCAGATATTAATTGAATGTAATGTCTTGGGTTGATTTTTGGCATCTCTGTTTTGTTGCATTGATCTATATGCCTGTTCTTCTGCCAGTACCAAGCTGTTTTGATTACAGCGGTTTTGCAGTATAACTTGATATCTGACAGTGTGATCACTCCAACTTTGTTCTTCTTTCTCAAGATGGCTCTGGCTATTCAGGGTCCTTTTTGCTTCCATGTAAACTTTTAGAGTATTTGTTCTAGATCTGTAAATATGCCATTGGTATTTTAATAGGGTTTGCATCTAATCTATAGATTGCTTTGGGTGGTATGGACATTTCAATGATATTAATTCTAGCAATCCATGAACACGGTATATTCTTCCACTTCTGTATATCACCCCCTATCTCTTTTTTCAATGTCCTGTAGTTTTCTGAGTACAATTCTTTTATCTCCTCGGTTAACTTTATTCCTCAGTAACTTATTTTTTTTTGTTTCAAAGGTACGTGGGATTTTTTTTTTTTTTTAGTTTAGTTTCTCTTTCTGAGAGTTCATTGTTGGTGTGTAAAGCTGCCATCTAGGTCAGGGTATTAATTTTGTATCCTGCAACATTGCTAAAGTCATTTATTAAGCCCAGTAGTTGGTTGGTGGAGTCCTAGGGTTTTCTATGTAGAATATCATGTCATCTGCAAATAATGACAATTTTACTTCCTCCTTTCCCATTTGGATGCCTTTTGTTTCTTCCTCTTGTCTGACTGCTGCGGCTGAGACTTCCAGTACTATTTATAATAATAAAAGTGTAATATGCTAATTAGGCCAGACCCCTGAATGAACTTCTGTACTTCATTCCCTGCGTCCTTCTGGAGGAAGCTACTGTGGCGGGGGCTGGGGCAGAGGCAGTTACAGGTGATCAGGCTGGTAGGCGAGCAGTTATGGGCAATGAGGCAGGCAGGCAGAGTCACTAGGGGCGATCAGGTAGGCAGGCAAGTGGTAAGGGTCATGAGGCAGGTAGGCAGAGATGGTTGGTGCAATTAGGCAGGCAGGCGAGTGGTTAGGGGAGATCAGGCCATCATGTGAGCAGTTAGGTGCAACCAGGCAGGCAGAGGGTAGGTGAGTGGTTAAGAGCCAGCAGCCCCAGATTGAAAGATGGATTCTCACTGATTCAGTTTTGGAAGATTGTATATTTCTGTGAATTTGTCCACTTAATCCACATTGTTCAGCTTATTGGCATAAAGATTTTCATAGTATTCTCTTACAATCCTTTGTATTTCTGTGGAGTCAATTGTTACCTCACTTCTTTTGTTTCTGATTTTACTTATTTGGGTCTTCTCTCTGTTTCTTGAATGTGGTTAAAGGTTCCTCAGTCTTGTTTATATTTTCAAAGAATTAACTCTTGGTTTCATTGATCGTTTATATTATATTTTTCATCTGTATGTCATTAATTTCTGCTCTGACTTTTATGTATTTACTTCCTCCTACTTGCTCAGAGCTTTTCTTGTTGTTTCCTTTCTAATTTTTAAGTTGTATGGTTAAATATTTTATTAAAATATTTTCTTGTTTTTTGATGTAGGTTTGTAAGTGCTATGAACTTCCCTCTCAGGACTACTTTGCTGTGTCCCATAGATTTTGATTTGTCGTGTGTTACTTTTCTTTTGTTTCCAGGACGTTTTTTATTTCTTTTTTGATCTTATTAGTAAGTCACTCATTGTTTAGTAACATGCTATTTAGCCTCCATGTGTTTGAATATTTTTGAGCGTTTTTACTGTAACTGATTTTTAATTTCCTGCCATTTATTTAGGAGCACCTAAATAAAGAAAATTTAAAAAACTTATAGAGGGCTTTAAGGGAAAGGTCAACAGCAATAAAGTAATAGTAGGGGACTTTAATAGCGCACAGGCTTCACTGGATAGATGTTCCAGACAAAAAATTACCAAGAAAACAGTGACTCTAAATGGCAGACAGGTTCAGGTGAATTTAAATGACACTTACAGAATATTTCATCCCAAAGCTGCAGAATATATGTTCTTCTGATGTTCACATGTGTTATTCTCAAAGATAGATCACATGTTAAAACACAAAACAAGTCTCTACAAGTTCAAGAAGATTAAAATCATAACAAGCATCTTCTCCGATAACAGTGGCATGAAATTAGAAAAAGCTGCCACCCCCAGCTTCTTTATAATCTACCCCAGCAGAGGGAATCGCAGTTTCCCAAGTACGCTGGCTCAGGCCATGCACATCATTTTTTAACTAAGGTATTACATATGTGTCCCTATCCCCACATTGCCCTCCTCCACCACCCACTCATGCCCTCACCCCCTGGCCTCTGTGTCCATTGGTTAGGCCGATATGCTTGCATACAAGTCCTTTGGTTGATCTCCCACCCTTACCTCCACTCTGCCCTACCTTCCCTCTGAGGTTTGATGGTCTGATCGATGCTTCTCTGTATTTGGATATGTTTTTGTTCATCCATTTATGTCGGTCATTATATTCCATATATGAGTGAAACCATGTGATATTTACCGTCCTCTGACTAGGTTATTTCGCTTAGTATAATGCTCTCTCCAATTCCATTCATGCTGTTGCAAGCACGCTGCGGTACAAATGAAGTCCACTCACTAGTGAGTGCTGGTCGCTGGAGGCCCACCGCCTCACCTCTTCTGTGACTTGTTTGTAGGATTAAGGAGACACCTAACCCCTTCCTTATATGACTTCAGCTCCTACACTATCATCCTGTGGGTGGATATGCCCTGCTTATGTTAGTGTGCCCACTACTAACACAGGGCCTTCCAGAGGACATAGGATCAGTGAATGTCTGGGGATTAAATGAACCACTGAGCAGGGGTCGTCTTTATTCAGATGAAATCCCCCCACTTTCTTGCCAGAACCAAGGATCCTTGGAGAAGCTGTTTCATGGAAAGACAGATGAGAAGATATAAGAAGCAAAAATTAACAACCTTTTGCTTTTATTTTTCTATTTCTTAACTCCATGGATTTTACTGCTGAGTTCTTACACATTTCCAAGGAAATTCTATTATAATGTCATGTTATCTAGATTGGGATCACAAACTAGGATGGGAAGGGTCCCAATTTTCATTACACAGTAGCAAATCTCTTACTCTTGAGCTGGACATGTAGAAATATATATGTGATCAATGTCATTCACAAACTTACATGCGAAAAGTTTATGAAAACTTCTACGTAAAGGAACATTAGAAAATTTCCTTAAAAATTCACAAAATAATAAATCATAAATTTCTCAATCACAAAAGGAGCCTAAACCTTTCCCTGGGCCTCACTACTGGTTTGTTCTGAAACAGAGTTGAAAATTGGACGCACTTTATGCCCAGCAAAAGAAGTTAATGCACATGGACCTGAAAAGTGCCTGGATGCAACTCTGGCTCAGGCATAGTGTTTCTCATTGCACTCAGGCTCTTCAGGCAGGGATGGGAGGAGACGGAAATCCCTATTAACCGTGTGCATAAACGTGAGGGCTTTCTCCGTGGTGGTCTCAGCGTGGGCCCTGGGGCCCCACAGGAACTCATAGCGTGCAGGATCACTATTGGGCACCTGGCGGTACACCAGGTACTGTTCCTGCACCCAAACTTTGGTGATGAGCTCCCTGGGCTCCCCATAGAGCCAATGTACCTCCCCATCATGCACCCCTAAATCATTCAGTACAGCCCAGATTTTCTCCTCAGTGGCACAATCACCCCCTGAGGCGATCACACACAGAAGTGTGACCAGGAGGCTTGTGTTGGGAAATATGTGCTCATCGCTCACCATCCCATCATAGGTTAGCCCCAAGGCAGTGACCAGGACATAGGTGTGGGTACTGGGGTCTACTTCCCTCACAACAACACCAAATACCAACTCAATGCACTCAACGGCCGCACTGAAGAGCACAGGAAAGTGGTCCTGGTGCTCTTCGAAGACACTACTCAGTATTTCTGCCTTTGTGGTTGACTCCTTTGTACGATACTTCAGGAGCAGGAACTTCACCATTTCCATCATCTTCGCAAGCAGTGATGTGGGGAGCAATAAATCGGCATCGACTTCAGGGCCTCCCTCAGTGTTTGGACCCTCTTCATTTTGGATGCTGGCGCTCTCATCTTCAGATTGCCTGCATGGAAAGGCTTCCTTGGCATGGGGGGAGGGGCAGGCACGCTGAGGACCCTTGGGAGGACTTGGTGTCTCAGCAGCAGACACCTCCTCTAGGTTGTCTATAAACAGGACTGAGGGGGAGGAGGAGAGAGACAGGGCATCTTCCTCCTCCTCCACCTCCTCCTCCTGCATAGCCAAGAACAGCTCCCCCGCCACCAAGTCGGGGATCTCAGTTGGGTACGGAAAGTCTTACTCAGGCTTCAACGGCTCACTCATATGATGACCAGGCATGATGACTCGTGCTCGAACAGTGACTGAGTGTGAGCAGAAGATGGGCGATGAGGAACCACGGGCCTGGGGAAGAGTGGGAGAGTGAGAAGCATGAGCTGAGAAACACTTCCTAGGCGGCTCTGACAAAGGTGACTTCCAGGTCTCCCCTTTAGGGGTTTACATGGGACTCACAGGGCTCACTCCGGATCAGACTGCCCACTAAGAACCTGAAGTAGGAAGTGACATGACTGTTCAGGGTATAGCAGGCACAGCACAGGGTTCTGTAGCTGACGGTGGGGTGTGGAGGTGTCAGGCAATGTGAGGACCCTCTGACATGGGTGGGGAGCCCAAGGGGACATATTCATGGTAGCCACCTCACCTTAATTCCTAGCACTTCCTGGCCACCTGCTGTTCTGTGACCTGAGAATATGTAGAGTAGACCAAGGCCTTCCCCTCCTCCAATCCGGGGCCTCTTCTGGAGGGAACAAAGGGGCACCTCAGCATGCACATGGAAAGCACATTCCTGGGACCCCAAAGCTGACAGGAGGGGCGGCAGGACTCTGTGAGGTCCCCTCTGTTGTGGGTGGGAGGTTCCTCTGTGCACACGTAGGATACCCACCTTTCCCCTGCCAGGGCCCGGCCCGCCACTGCCTTCTGTTGGCCTAAGGTCAAATGCTCAGAACAAGGCCACACACACCTGACACTTCAGTGAAGAAACTGAGCTGGCTCCTCATGTGGTCCCTCTCCCAGAGGATCAAGAAGGGGTGACTGAAGATTTGGGTCCATCTATCCTAGGTTAAGGCTCTGATCATTTCTCACCATGACGCACTGCAGGGTTTCAGACCACTCTCTCTGCTGACTGAGCGCAATCTGCTTAGACTTAGGCCTCACCTCCCTGAGGTACAGGAGTAGGAAGTGAACGGAGGTAATCCAGGCACTATTCCGAGTTTCCCCATTGCTTTCAGAGGAGGCAGGGTAGGTCTGGCTTCCCCTGTGCTCTGCTCCCCTTCAGTGCTCACCTTGATTCCTTGCAGGATCTGGGAGTCTTCTCTCTGCTGACAAAATGTGGATCCTGGGGATGATACAACGTGTGGCCTCACACCAAGGTCCTCACCTTCCTGAAAGCTCTGAGACAATAGTGAACAGGAGCTCCATCTGCCCGCACCCGTGCCCAGGTTCCCACACAACTGACACCAGGGCCTGGGTCCATCCGTTCTGGGTACAGAGTTCCCTTAGTCTGGCCTAAGGATACTTGCCTTTCTTCCTGGCCTGGCCTGGGTCTGAATGCAGCTGAACCGATTTCACCCTGAATAACTGTCCTCAGTGAGCAAAGCTGAGGAGGAGCAGGCATGTGCAAAGGGAGAGCATGTCACACCCAGGTACCCCTGCCTGGGGAATCTGGATGCTGAACACAGGACACTCCCTGATGCTGAGGGCTCTCTTCTTTTCTCGGGGAGCACATAGCTGCAGTTTCCCACAAGAAAGCCTTCACACCTTTATGACCCTTCCACAACCTCAGCTCCTCTTTGCATGAACTGAAGCCATTCCCTCTGACCAAGGCCCTATCCTTCCCGAGTGCCCTCAGACAAACCTGTGAAGGAACCAGCTCTGCAGACCCATGCCAGGCCTTTCCCAGGGCTGACAGCAGCACAGGCTGGGTTCAGGGCACCCATTGTCTGGAGTGTGGTATCCTCCTTCCTCCCCAAGCTACCCAGGTTTACTCAGAGAGTGCCTGGGAACTTTCCCTTCTGCTGAACTGAGAATGAATACTGCAGGCCATGTCCACCATCTCTCTGTGACCTCCAAGGTGGACTTCAAGATACACCACATTAACTATCGTGCCGAGTGACCAAGTTGTGCCAGCAGAGCCTAAGCCAGCTGGTCCCTGTTTTTACTGGGGTGGGAGGTACCACCATCCTGCCTCAAGACCCACACTTTAATTTCCAGCATTGCCTGGCACACCTCCCATGTTGCCCTGAATCCAGCCCCTTCAGGAAAATGCCCTCCCCTCCCTTTGCCACTCCCAAGGTAGAAGTCTGGAAGCAACCCAAATCCACAGGCCTACCATGAGGCTTGCAGGTGCTGCTGGCAGGAACAGGCACACTGCGGACACTTATGGCCCTGGCCAAGCCTCAGGCATACATACTTCAAGGTGTGCTAGGGGCTTCCTGAGTCCTAACTCGGGTCCTTACCTGGTATCCTGGCAGAGCCCTGCAGCCCTTCTTTGCCTACCTGGAGCCTGACCCCTCAGCCCTCAGGGGGTGGAGTCCGCTTGTCTTCCTGCAGGATCCTCACCGTGACACCTGGCTGGAGCTGGAACCTTCTCTCTGTCAACATGAGATGCCCAAGTCAGGAAGAGAGCATGTGGACATGGACCAGGGACCTCCCAGGGTTCACAGTAGGGGTAATGTGGGGCAACTCTGTTGTGGGGTCCTGGGTCCCTCAGTCTTCCCTTTGCATGTTCACCTGGACTTGGGGCAAGACCCGGGTCCTCCCCTCTGCCACATATGTCATTTCCCTGAATTCCAAGGGCTGACATCAGGCCTGGGCTTCTGCGCTTCCTCTCTGCATGGTCATCCACCATAGGGCCTCCCAACACTTTGAGCAGGGCAGACTTCTGTGGACTCCCCTCCGGTTAGGGTTCCTGGATTCCCTCAGTCCTCCCTGGGGGTCCTCACCTTGCCTGTTCCCTCTGCCCACCTGAGACCCTGCTCCTTACACCGAACCCCAGAGCTTGTCAGACCCGGATGCAAAAGTCAAGAAAAGCACCTTGACTCTGGGCAATGCTTCTGTATCCCTTCTGTGGACCTGAGGGAGGCCCTATAGGTTTTATCAAGTTTCCAGTCTTCCTCAGACCTGAATGCTGTAATCAGGAGACACCCCATGGGGTCACCAGCCCTGTGGCCTTCCAAGGCTGAGAGCCAGGTAGGGTTTTGTGCAGCCTCTACATTGCGAGTCCTGGGCCCCCTCCGTCCTGACACAGGGTCCACACAGTTACACTGGCAGGTCCTGGGTCCTTCCTCAGCCTCCCTGGGGTTGGTTTGTGTACGAAACCCCACACTGTCACAGAGCCTGATTTGAAGGCATTACATGCCACTTGAGTCTGGGTAGTACTACTGCCCTCTTCTCTGTGAACCTGATTCCCTATCTGGCTTTTTTTATTTTAATTTTTTCGTAATTCTTTATTATTGAAAGAACTAGAGGCTTGATGCACGAAATTTATGCAAGAGTAGGCCTTCCTTGCCCTGGATGTCGGCACCAGCTTCCCTCTGGCACCTGAGAACTGGGCTTCCTTCACAGCCCTGGTTTCTGGCCCTGGCTTCCTGAGGAAGCACGTCCAGAAGGGTGTCCCGTCTAATTAGCATATAATGCTTTCATTTTTATAGATTACAAATGACTCCCTCCACCCGACTCCTGTCCTCTTGCCCCGCCCTCACCACCCAAATGTCTGTGTCCATGGGCCATGCATATATGCACACAAGGTTCTTGGTTGATTACTTCCCACCCTTCCCACCTTCCCTCTGAGATTCCCTAATCTGTCCCATGCTTGCATGTGTCTGTATCTATGTGGTTCATGAGTTAACTTTGTATATTCAACTCCACATATGAGTGTGATCATGTGATATTTATCTTCCTCTGACTGGCTTATTTCACTTAGCACGATACTCTCCAGGTCCCTCCATGAAGTCTCAAAGGGTAAGAGACCCTTCCCTTTATACAGCTGCATAGTATTCCATGGCATACATGTACCACGGCTTTTTCATCAGGTCATTGATGGGCACCTGGCTGTTTCCACATCTTAGCTATTGTAAATTGGGCTGCTGTGAACATAGGGGTGCCTACATTCTTTCTAATTGGTATTTCCGGTTTCTTAGGGAAATATTCCTAGAAGTGTGATTCCCTACACTTTTCACCAAGTCCTGAGTCTCACTCAGTCCTGGATACAGAGGTCAGGAAACTCGGCACTTGGTCTTTTACCAGGGAACATCCCAAGGCTGATAGCAGGGTAGGGTTTATGGGGTCCCCTGGTTGTGGGATTCAGGGTGCCCTCCATCCTCCTGTGGCTGTGTTCCTTACAGTGAGCCCCAGCGTATCTCAGACCTGCATGCCAAAGTCAGGACACACCTCACAGGGTCATCTAACATGGGGTCTCCCATGGCTCATAGCAGGGGAGGCCGTTTTATGGGATCCCCTATATTGTGGGGTCCTGGGTCCCGTCTGTTCTCTCTCAGCGGACCTGTGGCTCTGCTCCTTACACCAAATGCAATGCGTGAGATCACCCCTCCCCCACCCCCAGGAGGCCTGCCCAATGGACACAGTTATGGGGTCCAGGGCCCACAATCTCCCTCAGGGTCCTCAACTTGACAGCAGCAGGATCTGGGGTCCCCCCCTGTGCTGCCTGAAGCCCTGCTGCTTCTACCAAACCCTCCGTGTCTCACAGACCCAATACAGAAGTCACAAAGCGCAATGCTTGGCTCACCCCTCCCCCACCCCCAGGAGGCCTGCCGGGTGGACACTGTTTCCGGGTCCAGCCCCCCAGTCTCCCTCAGGGTCCCCACACTGACGCCGGGCAGTTCCCGGACCCCCTCTGCCGACCTGAGACGCTGCCATGACAAGTAGCCGCCCGAGGGTCTCAGAACTGGAGGACCTGGAATTCAGGCCTCGCCTCTCGTGGTCACCCTGTGCCTTGGGGCTCCCGGGACTGACTGCTCTGGGTCTAGAGTCACCTTGTCCCCACCACGGCCTCACCATGAGGCCTGCAGGTCATGGGACCCTCCCTCTGTGAACCGGGAGGCTGGACCCCCACGCGGAGGCCCTTACCCCGAGACCCCAGGGGAGGCTTGTGGGCCTCACTCGCCAGGGCTCTCAGCAGGGTATGAACTAGCTCCCCGGGGACCTCCGTCTGGTCCTCACCCTGATTCCAGGCAGTGCCTGAGCCCTGGCTATGCTGACCTGAGGTGCTCCCCTCAGCGCCTGTCCTGCCGCCCCTCCCCACGTTCTCTGAGGAGGTAGGCAAGGGGGGCAGGAAGTAGTTCCCATTAAAACGCCCCACTGAGGACCCTCAGTGCCAACAGGACGGCCTCCCTGGTCCTGGGGCCTCCGTCGTCTGTCAGGGTCATACCTGGACTCTGTAGCACTGGGCTCCTGCCCCCTACGGACCCGAAGCAGGCCTCCCAAAGATGGCGCTCAGCTCCCTCAGGTTTCTCAGGAGGAAGTCAGTGAGTCAGTGACATCACTTTTGGAAACCAATTGTGGGGTCACCCAGGCCTGCTGACTGGCACAGAGTTCCGCTCCTTTGTGCCCAACCCCCCTTCTGGTCCCTACCATGGCTGGATGGCCTGGGCCCCCACCCTGTGCTGACCTGGGTCTGTGCCCCTCAGGCCAAGTGTCAGCCACCCCAGGCGCCTCTGGGTCCTAGAGTCCAGGATTTGGGCGGGAGTGCACAGCCAGACAGCCCTGCCTGAGGTACCCGGATCTGACAGCAGCACCAGCCTGGGTCCTGGGGTGGGCCCCACCAGACCGCCTGGCACTATGGAAACATTGTGTTCTACATGTTTCCTTTCATTATAGTCGCTGAGCTACAGCAGGGATTTGGAGCGGGCCTATGGTTTCAGGGTTATCTGTCTACCTTTGCTTGTCATTGCAGGCTTTTTTCCTTTTTGATCTTCATTCATAGTAATTATTATATTTTGCACCTCTACCTAGTTTGTATACCTTTTATTTATGCATACATCTTTGCATATATGTATATGCACGTATAAATCTAGATATATAGTGTATGTGTACACATATAGTCTAAATGTTGATCAGGCGTGTTTATATATCTATAGGTACTCATACTATATATACATATATATATTTATATTTATATTTATATTCATATATATGCATGGATGTCTACGTCCTATGTATTTCCATATAATAGACAAGTTACTTTATGAAAGCTTACCTAGTCTTACTATGCATGATTTACTCTGATACTTGCTTTTCTACTCCTTCTCTATTCTTTATAATCTATTGAAACAATACTTTTTGAAAGGCCAATCCTCAACCATTTCCCAGCTCCCCCACACAACCACCTCACCCACAAATGCCAGCTCACCAGTTTTGTCTCCCCGTGGGGCTTGCTCATATTAAGTTGTTTAGATTTTATTGTTAAATACTCCCCCAGCCCTTGCCCTCCAATCTCTTCCTTAGATATTTTCCCTCCGTTTATTTAGGGAGCAGATGTCATCAGTCCAAGCTTAATTGTTATTTGGGCAACACCTGTATAGCACTAAACTTGTAAAATTTTAAGCAGAATCAACATATTTGCAATATTGTGTTTCCCATGAATGAATATGGAAACTGGTCCATTAGTTTAGCGCTTTTTTTTTTTAACCTGAATCCCTCAGTATTATTTTTAGTTGACTCTTTTTAAATTAGGATACTTCTTGGTTAAGTTTTGGCTTTGATAACTGTGGTCAACGAGATTTTTGTATTCCATGTTCTAATTAGTTATTGCTTTGTGTGGGAAGGTTTTGTTATTGCTATGGTGATCTTCCATACAGTTTATTATGCATTTGAGTAATCCACGTCTCCATTTTTGAATTTTCTAGCTAGATGATCATATTATCAACAGATACTGTTCGTGTCTCTTCCATATTCATACCTCATATTTACTTTTATTCCCACAGCCTGCATCTCTGACTTGTCCCTGGTTTTAATGGAAATGCTTTCTATGTTTCACACTTAAGCAGGTTGCTCTCAATTTTAGGAAATGGAAATTCCCTTTTGGCTGAGTTTGTTCAAAGTTATTTCCCTGAACTCATATTAAAGTTTTTTGTTTGTCTGGTTTTTTTTGTCGGATTTTTTTGGTGTGCTTTGTGTGTGTGTGTGTGTGTGTGTGTGTGTGTGTGTGTTGCAAGGATCTCTCTCTGTAGCCATTGGCATGGAAAATTATTATTCTACTGTATTTTGTGTGCATAGACTTGCAATAGAATTGTTTATAACATTAAATCCTCATTTTATTTATTGGATATAGGCTGATAGGCTGCTTGTTCACATAATGCACTGTTGAGTTGAATATGCCATTAGAATGTACAGGCTATTTTATGCTATGTGAGTGAACTTGTTCCAAAAGCTCCTTTTGTGGGAATTTCTCAGGATTTTGAATAAAAGAAAGGTAGTCTGGGAGGACGAGTTGTACAATTGCCCATCTTTTTGTATGCTTTGGAAAAGTCAGCATGAGTGTCTGATGAGTTCTCCCTGACCATTTGATAGGACTTCCCTTTGAACCTTTCTTTTTTCTGGAACATTTGAGGGTGGCCTCAGCTTTGAATCCAAGTTTCAGTTTGTGGCTTTATCAAAGTTTATTCATGAATTCACCTCTTGAAGGAAGACTTGGTTGGGAATTATGAATCAAACTGCTCTAATCATGCATCGTTTTGGTGTTTTCTATGGACCCCAAATTCACTTGATAAAGCTGACGACTAGGGTTTCTGAATCGAATGGCAAGTTCATGTTTGACTTTATAAGAATATGCCAACTTTCTTCTAAAGTGGCTGTAACGTTTTCTTCCCTATTAACAATGAAGGAGAATTCCTCATCCTCTCCCAAGTTTGGCACTTTCAGGTTTGGGGATTCTAGCCATTCTGACAGCTTTGCAGTTGAATATTTTCTGTAGTTTCCATTTGCATTTTCTTCATGAGAAACGATGCTGAGCATGCTTATGTGTGCCTTTAATTTTCTTTAGTGTGTGATCTCTGGTATATATCCTGTTTGGTGAAGTGTCCTTAACTCAGTTATGTATTTGTACTGGTTTGTTTATTTCCATCAGGTAGTTAAAATTATGTATTTGTGCCATGAGTCCCTCAGGAGATATGGGACTTAAAATATTTTCTCCCGGTCTGTGATTTGCCCAACTTGAGATAGTTTTCATCAGGTATCTCCTCTATAAAGTTACTATTGTTCCTCCCATTTAGAAGGAAGTCACTAGACACAAGAGACCCTTAAAGAGTGGGGTTATGCCCTAACCGGTTTGGCTCAGTGGATAGAGTGTCAGCCTGTGGACTCAAGGATCCCAGGTTCAATTCCAGTCAAGGGCATGTACCTTGGTTGCGGGCACATCCCCAGTAGTGGGTGAGCAAGAGGCAGCTGATCGATGTTTCTCTCTCATTGACGTTTCTAACTCTCTATCCCTCTCCCTTCCTCTCTGTAAAAAATCAATAAAATACATTTAAAAACTAAAGAGTGGTGTAATGGTCCACCTCATTGGAGAGTCGGTATCTACATGACTGGTTTAGAATGCAGGTACTCCAAAGGAGATTTTTCTACTCTTACACATTTATGGACTTACTCAAACCCTGCTTTGTCTCAGTAGGATATTTGCTTTTTGCTTTGTATGACAATCAATACTACTTTATTTTTGTGTTCAACTTTCTTCTTTTTTGGCCATTTGAAGTTCTTTCCATTGGTTCTTATGTCCCCTTGACCTACTTCCAGTATTGTATTTTTTAGCACCGCTTCACTTTCGGCCACTACAAGATGTTGTAGGCTGTCTTGTCTGTTCCCTGCTCTAGTCATAGCATAAGCCATCTCCCCATGGATTTCTGCTTCTTTCTATTACAGAATGGTATTAGAAACCTAGATGTGGGCACTTGGTGGGCTCATGATTCCTGGAGCGTTTTTGTTCTAGCTGTCTCAGCTGAGAGTGAAAGTAAACATAAGTGTGTTTATTAGCCTATGTATATACATATATCTATAAATATATATGTCACTATAGGTATCCGTGTTAAGCTTAACACAAATTCATACTGATGTCTCCAGCTCTAACCCATTATTACCGCAAGGGACCTCTGGTCTGCTCCCTAGGATTATTTCTAACCTTTTACTCTATCAGTGAGAATTCTGGCTCCCAACATCCACAATCCTTATCATTCCTTGGCCACCTCCAGGATATATGTATAGTGGTTTCAGATTGAAAACTAATACCCCTGTGGGAAATACATCTACATTTATGATCCATATATGCTTCTACTCATTAAGGAGTGACAGACAGAATTAAGGGACATGAAAAATGCAATGTATAACCTAATTTGGTTTCATTACGAACATAGAAATATGTGAGAGAATTGCAGCCATCTGACTGTGAAAGGAATACTACAAGATACACTGGATTGTTGGGTTGTCTGGATGATAAAAAATTATGTTTTAAAGTCCTTATGTTTTCAGAGTTTTCACCCTCAGGTATAAAGGAGTGAGCTGACTTGGTATCTGAGATTTGGTTCAAAGAGCTTCAGCAAGAAAATTAAAAATGAAGGAAGGAAGGAAGTAAAGGAGAAAGGAACAAAGGGAGAAAGGAAGGAATGGAGTGGGTAAGCAAGGAAGAGGAAAAAGAAAAGGAGGAAGCAAAACAAGAAAAAATGAGTGAAGCACATAAGGCACCACATCAATGCTCCTGGGTGATAGGAAAACTGGAGTTTTTATTGTTTTCTCCAGTGTTGAGTATGTTTGACAGTTTTATGGAGCAGTTAAACGTGGAGACTTAGCACCATATCAGGAAATAGCGTAGATAATTACACATATAATGGGCAATGATAAGGAGGTTATTTAGGTCCTCAGATGGAGCCAATCATCAGAGTTTAGGGACATTCTGGTGGCTCCTTCTGTCTGTTCCAATATGGTTTGTCCCTGTGGCCTGGCTTATTTTCAATAAGGAAAACCCTTTTAAAACCTTATCAGAGAAATGCATGGAAATGCGTTTCATCTAGAAGGCATCAAATGCATGCGGGCTGAATTGTATTTGCACCAAAAAGGAACCGGCTTTCATGGTGAGAGCACAAGGGGCCAAGTCAGAGGGAGTCTTGTGGACAAGCATATGTGATGTGCAGACTACCTGTGGGGGAAGTGCAAACAAGCCTGTAGGAGTTGAGGGTGTGGTCCTGAGCAAGGCCTCCAGGGACCTCACCATGGCCTTGAGCCATTGATGGACACAGAAAGGCTCTGCCTCCACGACGTGGACAGTGCTGTTCAGAGGCACAGGTTCAAAAGCTGCCCAGAAAATCATGTCAATACTGAAAGGGGAAGCCTGGGACAGGAACACAGTGTGGGCCACAGCCAAGATGCAAAGCAGGTGAGGATGCACTCTGAGCTGCCATGAATAACTCGCATCTTTCATATGCTGATTCTAACCTCTGCACCACCCAAAGAAAACACTGACTTTGATTAAGGGGTAGGGACACATGGCAGCTCAAGAGGGCACAGGGCGGCTTTGAGGAGATGATCCCTGTGTCTTGCTGGGCATAGTACATGGTCTATGGTGAGCTGTCAACTGACATTAATTTGGATTTCAAAGACGCTGTGTTGCGATTCTTTACTCCAGAGACTATCGCAACTTAAAAGCATCTTGGCCCCCTTAGGGGAATGTCCTCACCTCCTTCCATAAACCATTAATTTCAAGCTCCACAGCCAGGATCTGCAGGTGTTTGGAGTCCCAGGCCACAGATTCAGCAACCAGAGGGTCATCACAACTAGATACCAGATTTCTGGAATGTTCTCCCATTGACATCCAGGACACAAACCCCTTTGGAGTAGACACTGCCTTGTCCAAGCTCTGCTATCCCTCTCCTGCGCCCATTGTGAGACTTTGGCACCCTGCATACACAGCCTATGATACATGTGGGAGCACTTGTTTGAAATGACCTTGCTGCTCAGCAAAGACTTGTGATCAGCCCTGTCATAGAACCACCAGATGTCATCAGACAGGCCTCTGTTGTGTTCTGGATCCATTCAGTGAGGCAGGAACCTTCCTCCTGCCCTCTGCAGTGCTGCTATACTGTACACCAAGAGCCTTGCCCATTCCAGGACAACCTTGCCTTACCTTCCCTTCTTCTCAGAAACGGGTCACTGGGCTTCTGCACCTGCACTCCGGCCCAACCCTGCCAAGTCAAGTCAGAAACCTGGTGGTGGGGCTTCTCTTCCTGTTGTCTTTCCCTCCACAGGTTCCAGTTCTTCCAGTCTACCTCCATTTCCAGTCCAAGTCCAGAGTGTCCCAATAGCCCGATAAAACTACCATCCCTCTGGATGATGACAGCAGATTCCCTATGGTCTCTTGGTCCCTCCTATGGGTTTCCCACTCTCTTTTGCACCCACTAGTCAGATAAATCTTTTAAACATGCAAGATGAATGTGCTGCCTTGGCTACTTTTCTCATAGAATCCTTCAGGCATATTTTTGATGCAGAAAGTGGAAGTGGGGAGCTTGTTTGGATCATGGGCACTTGCAATGAATATACTGCCATGGGTGGGCAGGAGGGGAGGGGGGCAACTAGGACTTGGGAGCAATTCATGTGGAGCTGTCAAGTGATGAAGGTCCCTGAGTGCAGGGTAATAGAGTGAAGATGGGAGTGCTTGCGTTTTCCCCCCATTTTCTCCACCTGCCTGGGCCTCCTGGAATCCAGCGATACCTTCCCCTTCCCTTACACAAAAGGCAAATCCTGATCAGGAGGACAAGAGTGTCAGGGAGGGTGGATGAGTCTCGCTTCTTTGAGAAACTGAACCCAACCATGTAAACATAGAGTTCTAATAAGGAATTGTCTCACGTGGTTATGGAGGCTCAAGATGCTTTGGGTAAAACTCTCAAAAGGCTTACTTGTGCTTTTTCCGCGGTTGACAACAGCCATCTGAAGCTTTGAGGTGTCTCTTAAAAATGTCACACACACCCAATAAATAAACACTTATGACAATGGCCAATATCTGGTACAGTGACAACACCAAATGCTGTCAAGGATATGGAATGGCGGGAACTTGCATTCATTACCTGTGGGAACGTGAAATAGTACAGCCGCATTGGAAGCTGTTTGGGCAGTTTCTTAGAATAGTAAGCATAATTTTAACATGTGACTCAGCAACTCCATAAATATTACCCCAAGTTGATGATGCTGTATCTGTGTAGGCACATCTATTGTTAAAAATGTACCACTCTGGTTGGGGACATTGATAATGGCAGAGGGGCATTATCCATGTGAGGGAGTAAGGACTTACTAGGATATCTGTATACCATCATATTCATTTTTCTCTGCCATCTAAAAGTGTTGTAAAAAAATTAAGTTCTAAAACAAACACAGTATGAACCATAGTATCCGAACAACAAAATTTGAGCAGGCCCTAAGGGAGACTGAAAATTGTGATGAGCTGGCACTTGAGTCTGGGGTGGGTGTAGGGGGAGTGGGGAAGTTGGGAGGGGCTATAGGCTGTATGACACAGATGACAAGGAAAATAGGAAGAAGTATTTTAAACTTATGCTCTATATCGTGGCACAAATGTGGGGCATTCAGACCACAAATGCCAGTAACCTTAGGGGAATACCACTGCCTTGGGAAAGCTGGGACAGTTGAGGTATGTTATTCAGAGTCTATGCTAATAACCACCTGACAACCATCTTGGTGGGTTAGTGCTGGCTTTTCAAAATTATTATCTGAATAGTATGTAAAGAACAGACTAATTAGAATAGTGAGTAGCAGAATAAATCATGTATGTTTAGAGTAAGTATTCTCTTATAAAATACCTGGGATAGTATATCATACAGAAATAAACATATAAATGCTTATGTTCCATCCTATACTAATGAAAGGCAAACTTGCACATTGACCATGCTTTCCGTACACGTTAAGCCACGCCCACCAGCCAAGCATAGCGACTACATGCAAATTAACCCAACGAAGATGGCCGCCAGCAGCCAAGGAGCTGGAGCCAGCAGGAGGCTTGCTTGCTCCAGTGATGGAGGAAGCCAAGATTCCCCGCCTGCCATAGCCCGGCTCTGAGCTCCACTGAAAGCAACAAAGTTTCAATTACAGAAGGTAAACAAACCCTAGATACCTGCTTTTAGCCAGTCATGGCAACGGAGCTGGAGCAAGCAGGAGTGACTTGGCCCTCCTGATGGAGGAATCCCAGCTTTCCGCAGGCCTCTGCTAAAGGCAACAAAGTTTCAATTATACAAGGAAATAAATCCCAGAATAAAAAAAAAAGAAAGAAAAAAGGAGAGGCTGGAACTTACGTCGCCATGGTGCTTGGCCAGCCTGAAAATGGCCCTTAGCCCCTCACCCAGACTGACCAGGCACCCCAGTGGGAACCCCCCACCCTAAAGGGGGTGTGGCCAGCCTGAAAACAGCCATCAGGCCCTTACCCAGGCTGGCAAAACATCCATGGGGTTGAGGGTCCCCACTGGGGTGGACATACTCCGAGGGGTCCCACACTGCAAGAGGGCCTGAGCCAGGCTGAGGGACCCCCAGATTGCACAAATTTTTGTGCACCGGGCCTCGAATAAATATGTATATCTCACATACATCTGTGGGTATATAAGCACATGTAACCTATATTTATGTTACATGTATTGAAGTAATGCACACAAGCTAGATAGCGATGTAGAATGTATTACTGAGAATGAGGAATGAAAGTGTAAACACCTGCAGTGGACAAGGGAACTGTAGACAGACAACCACAATTCCACACCTCCCCAAATCCCTGCTGCTGCTCAGCATCTTTAGTAGTAGCTAACTTTTAGAACCCACAGTTTTCACAGGATCATCTGAGCTGGTGAAGACACCCCATAGTAAGGGGGGCTTCTCTACTCCCCTCCATGTCCTGGGAACAACAGCACCACTCCAGCATCGGTCCTGGTACTGCAGCAATCTCTGCAAGGGGTGTGAGGCTCTCGTGGGTGAGGACTTTGGGGTCCACTGGCTTCAGAGCAGA
The DNA here is from genome assembly GCF_964212035.1 of Myotis nattereri. Lineage (NCBI taxonomy): Eukaryota > Metazoa > Chordata > Mammalia > Chiroptera > Vespertilionidae > Myotis > Myotis nattereri. The sequence continues at coordinate 129,987,968 of NC_138078.1, read as the reverse complement.
GGGCACTACAGCATCCATCTCCTGGTGCTCCTGTCAGCTCTAGGGACCCAGGGTGGCCATCCTGTCAGCCCTGAGGGTCCTCCGTGCTGCGTCTTACTGAGAACTACTTCCTGCCCCCCTCCCCCACCTCCTCAGAGAACGGGGGAGGGGTGGCAGGACAGGCTCTGAGGAGGTGCAGTCTCAGGTTGGCAGGGCCCAGGCTCTGCCTGGAATCAGGGTGAGGACCAGAAGGAGGGCCCCGGCAGCTAGTTCAGCCCCTGCTGGGAGCCCTGGCGAGTGAGGCCCACAGGCCTCCCCTGGGGTATCGGGGTGAGGGCCTCCGCATGGGGGTCCAGCCTCCCGGTTCACAGAGGGAGGGTCCCAGGACCTGCAAGCCTTGTGGTGAGGCCGTGGGGGGAACAAGGTGACTCTGGGCACAGAGAAGTCAGTCCCGGGGGACCCAAGGCGCGGGGGACCACAAGCGGCGAGGCCTGACTTTCAGGTCCTCCAGTTCTGAGACCTTCGGGCTGCTCTGTGTCATGGCAGCGTCTCAGGTCCGTAGAGCGGGTCTGGGACCTGCCCAGACTCAGTGTGGGGACCCTGAGGGAGATTGCGGAGCCTGGAACCCGGAACAGTGTCCCCCTGGCAGGCTGGGGGAGGGGCGAGCTCAGGCATTGTGCTTTGTGATTTCTGCATTGGGTCTGTGAGACATGGGGGTTTGGTAGAAGCAGCAGGGCTACAGGCAGCACAGGGGGGACCCCAGGTCCTGCTGCTGTCAAGTTGAGGGCTCTGAGGGAGATTGGGGACCCTGGACCCCAGAATCCTCAGTCCTGGGAGGACCAGTGTGCCGGGAACTACAGGGTGGGGTGGGGTGACTGCTGCATCAGGTGGAGGACGTGAGGGACAGCACGGCTAGCCACCATGTTCCACTTTCTCTCGTGGCTGACAGAAGTGGCAAAGTAAGGCTGGGACTCCCCCTGTTGTGATGTGAGGGGTTCCCTCAGTCCTCAGCTGAACCTTGAAAGGAGACAGCAAGACTCGGGAGCAGGGGAGGAGCATTAGGGTTCCTTCTGTCTTTCCTCAGATTGCACACCTGCAAAGAGGTCAGGGCCCGGGCCACCTCCCGTCCCTCCTTTGCTGACCTGCATGTGCTCCCCTCAGTCCAGGTCTCTCACCTACCTGAGCCCCCTCCCCCCCCTCCCCACCGCCACATCAGAGTGCTCTCAGTTGGACAGCCCTGCCTGGTGTGTCAGAGCTGAAAGTGGAAGTGGGGTGCATGTCCGTGTTGCCCACATTTGTTCTGGAGGACAATTCCCCATCCTTCCTCCCGCATGGCCAATAGCTTGGCCACCTGCAGTGCCCGAGTGTCCTGGCTCTGCTGTCCATAGGCCTCACCCTTTGTGTAAGGCCCCACCTCTTTCATCTTCCTGAGAGCAAAGGGAGCGGGAGAAGCCATGGGAAAGCGATGCCAGAAATCCCAGGGCTGAGAGCAAGTGCGGGCGTCTGTGGGGTTCCCACTGTGGTGGGATCCAAGGTTCCCTCAGTTCTCCCTTAAGATCCTCCCTTGACTCTGGCAGGTGCTGTCCCCACCCTCTGCTGATGTGAGGTCCTGCTCTTTATACCCAAGCCCCAGACTGTCAGACCCAGATGCCCCAATGAGGAAATGCCCCCTAGGATCATCCTCCACGAGGCCTGGCCGATGGACCGTGGAGGGCCCTGGGCCCACCCTCTGCCGTTCTCAAGTATTGTTCCCGGTACCGACCCGGGGGTGCAAGTCAGCACAAGCTGTGTGTGGTCATCCTCCAGCGGGATCACAGCACTGACTCTGGTTTGGTTTCCAGGGTCCCTGCGTCCTGCCTCAGGGTCCTCACCTCAACTATGGCAGGTCCCTGGCCCACCATCTGTGAGATGGAGTCCTCCTCCCCGTACAGAACCCCCAGAGTCTCTGAGACCGGGACTGACTCTGGTCTAGGTTCCAGGGTCCCTGGCCCACCATCTGCCGAGATGGGGTCCTCCTCCCTGTACGGAACCCCCAGAGTCTCTGAGACCGGGACTGACTCTGGTCTAGGTTCCAGGGTCCCTGGCCCACCATCTGCGAGATGGGGTCCTCCTCCCTGTACTGAACCCCCAGAGTCTCTAGGACCGGGACTGACTCTGGTCTAGGTTCCAGGGTCCCTGGCCCAACATCTGCCGAGATGGGGTCCTCCTCCCTGTACGGAACCCCCAGAGTCTCTGAGGCCAGGACTGACTCTGGTCTAGGTTCCAGGGTCCCTGGCCCACCATCTGCCGAGATGGGGTCCTCCTCCCTGTACTGAACCCCCAGAGTCTCTGAGACCGGGACTGACTCTGGTCTAGGTTCCAGGGTCCCTGGCCCACCACCTGCCGAGATGGGGTCCTCCTCCCTGTACGGAACCCCCAGAGTCTCTGAGACCGGGACTGACTCTGGTCTAGGTTCCAGGGTCCCTGGCCCACCATCTGCGAGATGGGGTCCTCCTCCCTGTACTGAACCCCCAGAGTCTCTAGGACCGGGACTGACTCTGGTCTAGGTTCCAGGGTCCCTGGCCCACCATCTGCCGAGATGGGGTCCTCCTCCCTGTACGGAACCCCCAGAGTCTCTGAGGCCAGGACTGACTCTGGTCTAGGTTCCAGGGTCCCTGGCCCACCATCTGCCGAGATGGGGTCCTCCTCCCTGTACTGATCCCCCAGAGTCTCTGAGACAGGGACTGGAAGCGGAAGGGAGGAAGGGGGTGTGGTCATCCTCCCACATGGCCCCCGCCCTGTGCTGACAGGGGTCCTCATCCTCACAGCCACCCCCACAGACTCTCAGACCCGCCTGCGGAGGTCACGTCATGTCCCGTGTGCCCCCCTCCCGAGTCCTGCGGGTTGGCTCTGTGGGGGTCTGGGGACCTCCCATCCCCTACTGCGAGCTGACCGGGACTCTGGGAAGCTGCTTTGGCCTCCATGCGGAGGAGAGGCCCAGCTCCTTACCACCGCCCCTTCCCAGCCCCAGCTGTGCAGTCGGGGCCCCCCCGCATGGCCACCCGCCACGGGGCCCCTCGCAGAGGACAGCAGGGGCACCTGTGCGGCTTCCCGCTGCGGTGCGGTGGGACCCGGGTGCTCACCGGGACTCCCGCAGGGCGCGGCCTACCGCTGTGGGCTTCACCCCCTGCGGGCCCGGGGCTGGCTCTGCTCCTGACGACAGGGGCCCTGGGGCCAGCCCAGTCTGCGGGACCCGGGTGGCCTCGGGCCTCCTCCCACGCAGCCGCCCACCACATGGACCCTGGAGGCCCTGGGCCCGCCTGGGCCCTGTGGAGGGACGCGCCTCGCCCCTCACCCCCGAGTCCCCTGACCTGGCTGCGCCAACCACAACCGGCCGCGTGTGGCCACCCCCACGGGCTCCCAGGACGGAAACCGTTGTCCCAGGGCCCGGGGTCCCTCGCCCTGCGGGGCACCCTCACCTGGACTCGGGCGGGTCCCGGGCCGCCCTTCGGGATGTGAGCGCGCTCAGGATCTCCTGGGCATCCCCAGGGTCTCAGAGACCCGGATGCGGAAGTGAGGCACGTGCTGGGGCAGCGTCTCTGAGACCCGGATGAGGCGTGTGTGGTCCCCCTCCCAGAAGCCCTTCCATGTTGAGCCTGTGGTGGGGGCAGGGTCTCTTCCTCCCCCGCTGCTCACCCTGACTCTACGCAGCTTCTGCCCCCCTCTGCTAACCAGAAGCCCTGCTCTTGATGGGTGTCCCCACCTGACGCCCGTCCTGGAAGGCAGGTGGACCCGAACAGAATCGGAGGTTCTGCTGCCTGCCTCAACGACAGCCAAAAGCAGGGGGCGGGTGCTGCCGAGAAAGGAAAGGATTGATTCCCGAGTCACCTGACCTGGGCCAATGGTGGACTCCTGTCCCAAAGACCACTGTCCTCCTCCTACCTAAGCCCGCCTTTCTTGTTGTTGTCTTCATTGCCAACCGTGTTACAGAGGTCCCCTATTCCTCATGGACCCCTTCCAGCCGGAACCAGCCCCTGCCCCAGGCCTTCACTACACTATTGCCTGTGTCCATAGGTTATGCACCCAAGTTCTTTCTATGTCTCAGGATCTATTTTCTTCATCAGTTAATTTGCTCTTTGGACCCCACATATGAGTGAGATCCTGTGACACTTGCCTTTCTGGCTTATTTTGCTTAGCATAATAGCCCCTGGGTCCCTCCATGATGTCTCAAAGGGCAACAGAGCCTTCTTTTTGACTGCTGTATAGTGTTCCATGGTATAGATGTACCACAGCTTTTTTACCCACTCATCTGCTGATGGGCACTTAGGCTGTTTCCAGATCTTAGCTATTGTAAATTGTGCTGCTACGACTATAGCGGTGCGTATATTCTTCCGGATTGGTGTTTCGGGTTCCTTGGGATATATTTCCAGAAGTGGGATTACTGGGCCAAATGGGAGTTCTATTTTTAATTTTTTGAGGAAACTCCATACTGTTTTCCACAGTGGCTGCGCAAGTCTGCATTCCTACCAGCAGTGGACTACGGCTCCCGTTTTTCCACATCCTTGCCAGCACTTGTCATTTGTTGATTGGTTGATGGCAGCTATCCTAACAGGTGTGAGGTGATACCTCATTGTCATTTTAATCTGCACCTCTCCGGTGATCAGGGACTTTGAGTATTTTATCATGTGTCTTTTAGCCATCTGTATGTCCACTTTGGAGAAGTGTCTATTTAGTCCTCTGCCCATTTTAAAATTGGATTGTCTTCCTTTTGTTAAGTTGCATGAGTTCCTCATATATTTTTCGTTATTAACCCTTTACCTGATGAACATATTGGCAAATATGCTCTTCCATACATGAGCTCCCTTTTCATTTTGTTGATGTTGTCTTTTGCTGTGCACAAGCTTTGTATTTTGATATAGTCCCATTTGTTTATTTTCTCTTTTGTTTCCCTTATCCTAGGTCTTAGGCGATGCATTGGCGAACATATTGCTAAGAGAGAAGTCTGAGATTTTGCTGCCTTTGGTTTCTTCTAGGATTTTTATGGTTTCACAACTGATGCTTAAGCCTTTAATCCATTTTTGAGTTTATTCTTGTGTATGATGCAAATTGGTGGTCGAGTTTCATTGTTTCGCAAGTGCCTGTCCAACTTTCCCAACAGTGTTTGTTGAAGAGCATGTCTTGATTCCATTGTATCCTCTTGTATCCTTTTTCAGATATTAATTGAATGTAATGTCTTGGGTTGATTTTTGGCATCTCTGTTTTGTTGCATTGATCTATATGCCTGTTCTTCTGCCAGTACCAAGCTGTTTTGATTACAGCGGTTTTGCAGTATAACTTGATATCTGACAGTGTGATCACTCCAACTTTGTTCTTCTTTCTCAAGATGGCTCTGGCTATTCAGGGTCCTTTTTGCTTCCATGTAAACTTTTAGAGTATTTGTTCTAGATCTGTAAATATGCCATTGGTATTTTAATAGGGTTTGCATCTAATCTATAGATTGCTTTGGGTGGTATGGACATTTCAATGATATTAATTCTAGCAATCCATGAACACGGTATATTCTTCCACTTCTGTATATCACCCCCTATCTCTTTTTTCAATGTCCTGTAGTTTTCTGAGTACAATTCTTTTATCTCCTCGGTTAACTTTATTCCTCAGTAACTTATTTTTTTTTGTTTCAAAGGTACGTGGGATTTTTTTTTTTTTTTAGTTTAGTTTCTCTTTCTGAGAGTTCATTGTTGGTGTGTAAAGCTGCCATCTAGGTCAGGGTATTAATTTTGTATCCTGCAACATTGCTAAAGTCATTTATTAAGCCCAGTAGTTGGTTGGTGGAGTCCTAGGGTTTTCTATGTAGAATATCATGTCATCTGCAAATAATGACAATTTTACTTCCTCCTTTCCCATTTGGATGCCTTTTGTTTCTTCCTCTTGTCTGACTGCTGCGGCTGAGACTTCCAGTACTATTTATAATAATAAAAGTGTAATATGCTAATTAGGCCAGACCCCTGAATGAACTTCTGTACTTCATTCCCTGCGTCCTTCTGGAGGAAGCCACTGTGGCGGGGGCTGGGGCAGAGGCAGTTACAGGTGATCAGGCTGGTAGGCGAGCAGTTATGGGCAATGAGGCAGGCAGGCAGAGTCACTAGGGGCGATCAGGTAGGCAGGCAAGTGGTAAGGGTCATGAGGCAGGTAGGCAGAGATGGTTGGTGCAATTAGGCAGGCAGGCGAGTGGTTAGGGGAGATCAGGCCATCATGTGAGCAGTTAGGTGCAACCAGGCAGGCAGAGGGTAGGTGAGTGGTTAAGAGCCAGCAGCCCCAGATTGAAAGATGGATTCTCACTGATTCAGTTTTGGAAGATTGTATATTTCTGTGAATTTGTCCACTTAATCCACATTGTTCAGCTTATTGGCATAAAGATTTTCATAGTATTCTCTTACAATCCTTTGTATTTCTGTGGAGTCAATTGTTACCTCACTTCTTTTGTTTCTGATTTTACTTATTTGGGTCTTCTCTCTGTTTCTTGAATGTGGTTAAAGGTTCCTCAGTCTTGTTTATATTTTCAAAGAATTAACTCTTGGTTTCATTGATCGTTTATATTATATTTTTCATCTGTATGTCATTAATTTCTGCTCTGACTTTTATGTATTTACTTCCTCCTACTTGCTCAGAGCTTTTCTTGTTGTTTCCTTTCTAATTTTTAAGTTGTATGGTTAAATATTTTATTAAAATATTTTCTTGTTTTTTGATGTAGGTTTGTAAGTGCTATGAACTTCCCTCTCAGGACTACTTTGCTGTGTCCCATAGATTTTGATTTGTCGTGTGTTACTTTTCTTTTGTTTCCAGGACGTTTTTTATTTCTTTTTTGATCTTATTAGTAAGTCACTCATTGTTTAGTAACATGCTATTTAGCCTCCATGTGTTTGAATATTTTTGAGCGTTTTTACTGTAACTGATTTTTAATTTCCTGCCATTTATTTAGGAGCACCTAAATAAAGAAAATTTAAAAAACTTATAGAGGGCTTTAAGGGAAAGGTCAACAGCAATAAAGTAATAGTAGGGGACTTTAATAGCGCACAGGCTTCACTGGATAGATGTTCCAGACAAAAAATTACCAAGAAAACAGTGACTCTAAATGGCAGACAGGTTCAGGTGAATTTAAATGACACTTACAGAATATTTCATCCCAAAGCTGCAGAATATATGTTCTTCTGATGTTCACATGTGTTATTCTCAAAGATAGATCACATGTTAAAACACAAAACAAGTCTCTACAAGTTCAAGAAGATTAAAATCATAACAAGCATCTTCTCCGATAACAGTGGCATGAAATTAGAAAAAGCTGCCACCCCCAGCTTCTTTATAATCTACCCCAGCAGAGGGAATCGCAGTTTCCCAAGTACGCTGGCTCAGGCCATGCACATCATTTTTTAACTAAGGTATTACATATGTGTCCCTATCCCCACATTGCCCTCCTCCACCACCCACTCATGCCCTCACCCCCTGGCCTCTGTGTCCATTGGTTAGGCCGATATGCTTGCATACAAGTCCTTTGGTTGATCTCCCACCCTTACCTCCACTCTGCCCTACCTTCCCTCTGAGGTTTGATGGTCTGATCGATGCTTCTCTGTATTTGGATATGTTTTTGTTCATCCATTTATGTCGGTCATTATATTCCATATATGAGTGAAACCATGTGATATTTACCGTCCTCTGACTAGGTTATTTCGCTTAGTATAATGCTCTCTCCAATTCCATTCATGCTGTTGCAAGCACGCTGCGGTACAAATGAAGTCCACTCACTAGTGAGTGCTGGTCGCTGGAGGCCCACCGCCTCACCTCTTCTGTGACTTGTTTGTAGGATTAAGGAGACACCTAACCCCTTCCTTATATGACTTCAGCTCCTACACTATCATCCTGTGGGTGGATATGCCCTGCTTATGTTAGTGTGCCCACTACTAACACAGGGCCTTCCAGAGGACATAGGATCAGTGAATGTCTGGGGATTAAATGAACCACTGAGCAGGGGTCGTCTTTATTCAGATGAAATCCCCCCACTTTCTTGCCAGAACCAAGGATCCTTGGAGAAGCTGTTTCATGGAAAGACAGATGAGAAGATATAAGAAGCAAAAATTAACAACCTTTTGCTTTTATTTTTCTATTTCTTAACTCCATGGATTTTACTGCTGAGTTCTTACACATTTCCAAGGAAATTCTATTATAATGTCATGTTATCTAGATTGGGATCACAAACTAGGATGGGAAGGGTCCCAATTTTCATTACACAGTAGCAAATCTCTTACTCTTGAGCTGGACATGTAGAAATATATATGTGATCAATGTCATTCACAAACTTACATGCGAAAAGTTTATGAAAACTTCTACGTAAAGGAACATTAGAAAATTTCCTTAAAAATTCACAAAATAATAAATCATAAATTTCTCAATCACAAAAGGAGCCTAAACCTTTCCCTGGGCCTCACTACTGGTTTGTTCTGAAACAGAGTTGAAAATTGGACGCACTTTATGCCCAGCAAAAGAAGTTAATGCACATGGACCTGAAAAGTGCCTGGATGCAACTCTGGCTCAGGCATAGTGTTTCTCATTGCACTCAGGCTCTTCAGGCAGGGATGGGAGGAGACGGAAATCCCTATTAACCGTGTGCATAAACGTGAGGGCTTTCTCCGTGGTGGTCTCAGCGTGGGCCCTGGGGCCCCACAGGAACTCATAGCGTGCAGGATCACTATTGGGCACCTGGCGGTACACCAGGTACTGTTCCTGCACCCAAACTTTGGTGATGAGCTCCCTGGGCTCCCCATAGAGCCAATGTACCTCCCCATCATGCACCCCTAAATCATTCAGTACAGCCCAGATTTTCTCCTCAGTGGCACAATCACCCCCTGAGGCGATCACACACAGAAGTGTGACCAGGAGGCTTGTGTTGGGAAATATGTGCTCATCGCTCACCATCCCATCATAGGTTAGCCCCAAGGCAGTGACCAGGACATAGGTGTGGGTACTGGGGTCTACTTCCCTCACAACAACACCAAATACCAACTCAATGCACTCAACGGCCGCACTGAAGAGCACAGGAAAGTGGTCCTGGTGCTCTTCGAAGACACTACTCAGTATTTCTGCCTTTGTGGTTGACTCCTTTGTACGATACTTCAGGAGCAGGAACTTCACCATTTCCATCATCTTCGCAAGCAGTGATGTGGGGAGCAATAAATCGGCATCGACTTCAGGGCCTCCCTCAGTGTTTGGACCCTCTTCATTTTGGATGCTGGCGCTCTCATCTTCAGATTGCCTGCATGGAAAGGCTTCCTTGGCATGGGGGGAGGGGCAGGCACGCTGAGGACCCTTGGGAGGACTTGGTGTCTCAGCAGCAGACACCTCCTCTAGGTTGTCTATAAACAGGACTGAGGGGGAGGAGGAGAGAGACAGGGCATCTTCCTCCTCCTCCACCTCCTCCTCCTGCATAGCCAAGAACAGCTCCCCCGCCACCAAGTCGGGGATCTCAGTTGGGTACGGAAAGTCTTACTCAGGCTTCAACGGCTCACTCATATGATGACCAGGCATGATGACTCGTGCTCGAACAGTGACTGAGTGTGAGCAGAAGATGGGCGATGAGGAACCACGGGCCTGGGGAAGAGTGGGAGAGTGAGAAGCATGAGCTGAGAAACACTTCCTAGGCGGCTCTGACAAAGGTGACTTCCAGGTCTCCCCTTTAGGGGTTTACATGGGACTCACAGGGCTCACTCCTGATCAGCCTGCCCACTAAGAACCTGAAGTAGGAAGTGACATGACTGTTCAGGGTATAGCAGGCACAGCACAGGGTTCTGTAGCTGACGGTGGGGTGTGGAGGTGTCAGGCAATGTGAGGACCCTCTGACATGGGTGGGGAGCCCAAGGGGACATATTCATGGTAGCCACCTCACCTTAATTCCTAGCACTTCCTGGCCACCTGCTGTTCTGTGACCTGAGAATATGTAGAGTAGACCAAGGCCTTCCCCTCCTCCAATCCGGGGCCTCTTCTGGAGGGAACAAAGGGGCACCTCAGCATGCACATGGAAAGCACATTCCTGGGACCCCAAAGCTGACAGGAGGGGCGGCAGGACTCTGTGAGGTCCCCTCTGTTGTGGGTGGGAGGTTCCTCTGTGCACACGTAGGATACCCACCTTTCCCCTGCCAGGGCCCGGCCCGCCACTGCCTTCTGTTGGCCTAAGGTCAAATGCTCAGAACAAGGCCACACACACCTGACACTTCAGTGAAGAAACTGAGCTGGCTCCTCATGTGGTCCCTCTCCCAGAGGATCAAGAAGGGGTGACTGAAGATTTGGGTCCATCTATCCTAGGTTAAGGCTCTGATCATTTCTCACCATGACGCACTGCAGGGTTTCAGACCACTCTCTCTGCTGACTGAGCGCAATCTACTTAGACTTAGGCCTCACCTCCCTGAGGTACAGGAGTAGGAAGTGAACGGAGGTAATCCAGGCACTATTCCGAGTTTCCCCATTGCTTTCAGAGGAGGCAGGGTAGGTCTGGCTTCCCCTGTGCTCTGCTCCCCTTCAGTGCTCACCTTGATTCCTTGCAGGATCTGGGAGTCTTCTCTCTGCTGACAAAATGTGGATCCTGGGGATGATACAACGTGTGGCCTCACACCAAGGTCCTCACCTTCCTGAAAGCTCTGAGACAATAGTGAACAGGAGCTCCATCTGCCCGCACCCGTGCCCAGGTTCACACACAACTGACACCAGGGCCTGGGCCCATCCGTTCTGGGTACAGAGTTCCCTTAGTCTGGCCTAGGGATACTTGCCTTTCTTCCTGGCCTGGCCTGGGTCTGAATGCAGCTGAACCGATTTCACCCTGAATAACTGTCCTCAGTGAGCAAAGCTGAGGAGGAGCAGGCATGTGCAAAGGGAGAGCATGTCACACCCAGGTACCCCTGCCTGGGGAATCTGGATGCTGAACACAGGACACTCCCTGATGCTGAGGGCTCTCTTCTTTTCTCGGGGAGCACATAGCTGCAGTTTCCCACAAGAAAGCATTCACACCTTTATGACCCTTCCACAACCTCAGCTCCTCTTTGCATGAACTGAAGCCATTCCCTCTGACCAAGGCCCTATCCTTCCCGAGTGCCCTCAGACAAACCTGTGAAGGAACCAGCTCTGCAGACCCATGCCAGGCCTTTCCCAGGGCTGACAGCAGCACAGGCTGGGTTCAGGGCACCCATTGTCTGGAGTGTGGTATCCTCCTTCCTCCCCGAGCTACCCAGGTTTACTCAGAGAGTGCCTGGGAACTTTCCCTTCTGCTGAACTGAGAATGAATACTGCAGGCCATGTCCACCATCTCTCTGTGACCTCCAAGGTGGACTTCAAGATACACCACATTAACTATCGTGCCGAGTGACCAAGTTGTGCCAGCAGAGCCTAAGCCAGCTGGTCCCTGTTTTTACTGGGGTGGGAGGTACCACCATCCTGCCTCAAGACCCACACTTTAATTTCCAGCATTGCCTGGCACACCTCCCATGTTGCCCTGAATCCAGCCCCTTCAGGAAAATGCCCTCCCCTCCCTTTGCCACTCCCAAGGTAGAAGTCTGGAAGCAACCCAAATCCACAGGCCTACCATGAGGCTTGCAGGTGCTGCTGGCAGGAACAGGCACACTGCGGACACTTATGGCCCTGGCCAAGCCTCAGGCATACATATTTCAAGGTGTGCTAGGGGCTTCCTGAGTCCTAACTCGGGTCCTCACCTGGTATCCTGGCAGAGCCCTGCAGCCCTTCTTTGCCTACCTGGAGCCTGACCCCTCAGCCCTCAGGGGGTGGAGTCCGCTTGTCTTCCTGCAGGATCCTCACCGTGACACCTGGCTGGAGCTGGAACCTTCTCTCTGTCAACATGAGATGCCCAGTCAGGAAGAGAGCATGTGGTCATGGACCGGGGACCTCCCAGGGTTCACAGTAGGGGTAATGTGGGGCAACTCTGTTGTGGGGTCCCGGGTCCCTCAGTCTTCCCTTTGCATGTTCACCTGGACTTGGGGCAAGACCCGGGTCCTCCCCTCTGCCACATATGTCATTTCCCTGAATTCCAAGGGCTGACATCAGGCCTGGGCTTCTGCGCTTCCTCTCTGCATGGTCATCCACCATAGGGCCTCCCAACACTTTGAGCAGGGCAGACTTCTGTGGACTCCCCTCCGGTTAGGGTTCCTGGATTCCCTCAGTCCTCCCTGGGGGTTCTCACCTTGACTCTTCCCTCTGCCCACCTGAGGTCCTGCTCCTTACACCGAACCCCAGAGCTTGTCAGACCCGGATGCAAAAGTCAAGAAAAGCACCTTGACTCTGGGCAATGCTTCTGTATCCCTTCTGTGGACCTGAGGGAGGCCCTATAGGTTTTATCAAGTTTCCAGTCTTCCTCAGACCTGAATGCTGTAATCAGGAGACACCCCATGGGGTCACCAGCCCTGTGGCCTTCCAAGGCTGAGAGCCAGGTAGGGTTTTGTGCAGCCTCTACATTGCGAGTCCTGGGCCCCCTCCGTCCTGACACAGGGTCCACACAGTTACACTGGCAGGTCCTGGGTCCTTCCTCAGCCTCCCTGGGGTTGGTTTGTGTACGAAACCCCACACTGTCACAGAGCCTGATTTGAAGGCATTACATGCCACTTGAGTCTGGGTAGTACTACTGCCCTCTTCTCTGTGAACCTGATTCCCTATCTGGCTTTTTTTATTTTAATTTTTTCGTAATTCTTTATTATTGAAAGAACTAGAGGCTTGATGCACGAAATTTATGCAAGAGTAGGCCTTCCTTGCCCTGGATGTCGGCACCAGCTTCCCTCTGGCACCTGAGAACTGGGCTTCCTTCACAGCCCTGATTTCTGGCCCTGGCTTCCTGAGGAAGCACGTCCAGAAGGGTGTCCCGTCTAATTAGCATATAATGCTTTCATTTTTATAGATTACAAATGACTCCCTCCCCCCGACTCCTGTCCTCTTGCCCCGCCCTCACCACCCAAATGTCTGTGTCCATGGGCCATGCATATATGCACACAAGGTTCTTGGTTGATTACTTCCCACCCTTCCCACCTTCCCTCTGAGATTCCCTAATCTGTCCCATGCTTGCATGTGTCTGTATCTATGTGGTTCATGAGTTAACTTTGTATATTCAACTCCACATATGAGTGTGATCATGTGATATTTATCTTCCTCTGACTGGCTTATTTCACTTAGCACGATACTCTCCAGGTCCCTCCATGAAGTCTCAAAGGGTAAGAGACCCTTCCCTTTATACAGCTGCATAGTATTCCATGGCATACATGTACCACGGCTTTTTCATCAGGTCATTGATGGGCACCTGGCTGTTTCCACATCTTAGCTATTGTAAATTGGGCTGCTGTGAACATAGGGGTGCCTACATTCTTTCTAATTGGTATTTCCGCTTTCTTAGGGAAATATTCCTAGAAGTGTGATTCCCTACACTTTTCACCAAGTCCTGAGTCTCACTCAGTCCTGGATACAGAGGTCAGGAAACTCGGCACTTGGTCTTTTACCAGGGAACATCCCAAGGCTGATAGCAGGGTAGGGTTTATGGGGTCCCCTGGTTGTGGGATTCAGGGTGCCCTCCATCCTCCTGTGGCTGTGTTCCTTACAGTGAGCCCCAGCGTATCTCAGACCTGCATGCCAAAGTCAGGACACACCTCACAGGGTCATCTAACATGGGGTCTCCCATGGCTCATAGCAGGGGAGGCCGTTTTATGGGATCCCCTATATTGTGGGGTCCTGGGTCCCGTCTGTTCTCTCTCAGCGGACCTGTGGCTCTGCTCCTTACACCAAATGCAATGCGTGAGATCACCCCTCCCCCACCCCCAGGAGGCCTGCCCAATGGACACAGTTATGGGGTCCAGGGCCCACAATCTCCCTCAGGGTCCTCAACTTGACAGCAGCAGGATCTGGGGTCCCCCCTGTGCTGCCTGAAGCCCTGCTGCTTCTACCAAATCCTCCGTGTCTCACAGACCCAATACAGAAGTCACAAAGCGCAATGCTTGGCTCACCCCTCCCCCACCCCCAGGAGGCCTGCCGGGTGGACACTGTTTCCGGGTCCAGCCCCCCAGTCTCCCTCAGGGTCCCCACACTGACGCCGGGCAGTTCCCGGACCCCCTCTGCCGACCTGAGACGCTGCCATGACACGTAGCCGCCCGAGGGTCTCAGAACTGGAGGACCTGGAATTCAGGCCTCGCCTCTCGTGGTCACCCTGTGCCTTGGGGCTCCCGGGACTGACTGCTCTGGGTCTAGAGTCACCTTGTCCCCCCCACGGCCTCACCATGAGGCCTGCAGGTCATGGGACCCTCCCTCTGTGAACCGGGAGGCTGGACCCCCACGCGGAGGCCCTTACCCCGAGACCCCAGGGGAGGCTTGTGGGCCTCACTCGCCAGGGCTCTCAGCAGGGTATGAACTAGCTCCCCGGGGACCTCCGTCTGGTCCTCACCCTGATTCCAGGCAGTGCCTGAGCCCTGGCTATGCTGACCTGAGGTGCTCCCTTCAGCGCCTGTCCTGCCGCCCCTCCCCACGTTCTCTGAGGAGGTAGGCAAGGGGGGCAGGAAGTAGTTCCCATTAAAACGCCCCACTGAGGACCCTCAGTGCTGACAGGACGGCCTCCCTGGTCCTGGGGCCTCCGTCGTCTGTCAGGGTCATACCTGGACTCTGTAGCACTGGGCTCCTGCCCCCTACGGACCCGAAGACGGCCTCCCAAAGATGAAGCTCAGCTCCCTCAGGTTTCTCAGGAGGAAGTCAGTGAGTCAGTGACATCACTTCTGGAAACCAATTGTGGGGTCACCCAGGCCTGCTGACTGGGGCAGAGTTCCGCTCCTTTGTGCCCAACCCCCCTTCTGGTCCCTACCATGGCTGGATGGCCTGGGCCCCCACCCTGTGCTGACCTGGGTCTGTGCCCCTCAGGCCAAGTGTCAGCCACCCCAGGCGCCTCTGGGTCCTAGAGTCCAGGATTTGGGCGGGAGTGCACAGCCAGACAGCCCTGCCTGAGGTACCCGGATCTGACAGCAGCACCAGCCTGGGTCCTGGGGTGGGCCCCACCAGACCGCCTGGCACTATGGAAACATTGTGTTCTACATGTTTCCTTTCATTATAGTCGCTGAGCTACAGCAGGGATTTGGAGCGGGCCTATGGTTTCAGGGTTATCTGTCTACCTTTGCTTGTCATTGCAGGCTTTTTTCCTTTTTGATCTTCATTCATAGTAATTATTATATTTTGCACCTCTACCTAGTTTGTATACCTTTCATTTATGCATACATCTTTGCATATATGTATATGCACGTATAAATCTAGATATATAGTGTATGTGTACACATATAGTCTAAATGTTGATCAGGCGTGTTTATATATCTATAGGTACTCATACTATATATACATATATATATTTATATTTATATTTATATTTATATTCATATATATGCATGGATGTCTACGTCCTATGTATTTCCATATAATAGACAAGTTACTTTATGAAAGCTTACCTAGTCTTACTATGCATGATTTACTCTGATACTTGCTTTTCTACTCCTTCTCTATTCTTTATAATCTATTGAAACAATACTTTTTGAAAGGCCAATCCTCAACCATTTCCCAGCTCCCCCACACAACCACCTCACCCACAAATGCCAGCTCACCAGTTTTGTCTCCCCGTGGGGCTTGCTCATATTAAGTTGTTTAGATTTTATTGTTAAATACTCCCCCAGCCCTTGCCCTCCAATCTCTTCCTTAGATATTTTCCCTCCGTTTATTTAGGGAGCAGATGTCATCAGTCCAAGCTTAATTGTTATTTGGGCAACACCTGTATAGCACTAAACTTGTAAAATTTTAAGCAGAATCAACATATTTGCAATATTGTGTTTCCCATGAATGAATATGGAAACTGGTCCATTAGTTTAGCGCTTTTTTTTTTTTTAACCTGAATCCCTCAGTATTATTTTTAGTTGACTCTTTTTAAATTAGGATACTTCTTGGTTAAGTTTTGGCTTTGATAACTGTGGTCAACGAGATTTTTGTATTCCATGTTCTAATTAGTTATTGCTTTGTGTGGGAAGGTTTTGTTATTGCTATGGTGATCTTCCATACAGTTTATTATGCATTTGAGTAATCCACGTCTCCATTTTTGAATTTTCTAGCTAGATGATCATATTATCAACAGATACTGTTCGTGTCTCTTCCATATTCATACCTCATATTTACTTTTATTCCCACAGCCTGCATCTCTGACTTGTCCCTGGCTTTAATGGAAATGCTTTCAATGTTTCACACTTAAGCAGGTTGCTCTCAATTTTAGGAAATGGAAATTCCCTTTTGGCTGAGTTTGTTCAAAGTTATTTCCCTGAACTCATATTAAAGTTTTTTGTTTGTTTGTCTGGTTTTTTTTGTCGGATTTTTTTGGTGTGCTTTGTGTGTGTGTGTGTGTGTGTGTGTGTGTGTGTGTGTTGCAAGGATCTCTCTCTGTAGCCATTGGCATGGAAAATTATTATTCTACTGTATTTTGTGTGCATAGACTTGCAATAGAATTGTTTATAACATTAAATCCTCATTTTATTTATTGGATATAGGCTGATAGGCTGCTTGTTCACATAATGCACTGTTGAGTTGAATATGCCATTAGAATGTACAGGCTATTTTATGCTATGTGAGTGAACTTGTTCCAAAAGCTCCGTTTGTGGGAATTTCTCAGGATTTTGAATAAAAGAAAGGTAGTCTGGGAGGACGAGTTGTACAATTGCCCATCTTTTTGTATGCTTTGGAAAAGTCAGCATGAGAGTCTGATGAGTTCTCCCTGACCATTTGATAGGACTTCCCTTTGAACCTTTCTTTTTTCTGGAACATTTGAGGGTGGCCTCAGCTTTGAATCCAAGTTTCAGTTTGTGGCTTTATCACAGTTTATTCATGAATTCACCTCTTGAAGGAAGACTTGGTTGGGAATTATGAATCAAACTGCTCTAATCATGCATCGTTTTGGTGTTTTCTATGGACCCCAAATTCACTTGATAAAGCTGACGACTAGGGTTTCTGAATCGAATGGCAAGTTCATGTTTGACTTTATAAGAATATGCCAAACTTTCTTCTAAAGTGGCTGTAACGTTTTCTTCCCTATTAACAATGAAGAAGAATTCCTCATCCTCTCCCAAGTTTGGAACTTTCAGGTTTGGGGATTCTAGCCATTCTGACAGCTTTGCAGTTGAATATTTTCTGTAGTTTCCATTTGCATTTTCTTCATGAGAAACGATGCTGAGCATGCTTATGTGTGCCTTTAATTTTCTTTAGTGTGTGATCTCTGGTATATATCCTGTTTGGTGAAGTGTCCTTAACTCAGTTATGTATTTGTACTGGTTTGTTTATTTCCATCAGGTAGTTAAAATTATGTATTTGTGCCATGAGTCCCTCAGGAGATATGGGACTTAAAATATTTTCTCCCGGTCTGTGATTTGCCCAACTTGAGATAGTTTTCATCAGGTATCTCCTCTATAAAGTTACTATTGTTCCTCCCATTTAGAAGGAAGTCACTAGACACAAGAGACCCTTAAAGAGTGGGGTTATGCCCTAACCGGTTTGGCTCAGTGGATAGAGTGTCAGCCTGTGGACTCAAGGATCCCAGGTTCAATTCCAGTCAAGGGCATGTACCTTGGTTGCGGGCACATCCCCAGTAGTGGGTGAGCAAGAGGCAGCTGATCGATGTTTCTCTCTCATTGACGTTTCTAACTCTCTATCCCTCTCCCTTCCTCTCTGTAAAAAATCAATAAAATACATTTAAAAACTAAAGAGTGGTGTAATGGTCCACCTCATTGGAGAGTCGGTATCTACATGACTGGTTTAGAATGCAGGTACTCCAAAGGAGATTTTTCTACTCTTACACATTTATGGACTTACTCAAACCCTGCTTTGTCTCAGTAGGATATTTGCTTTTTGCTTTGTATGACAATCAATACTACTTTATTTTTGTGTTCAACTTTCTTCTTTTTTGGCCATTTGAAGTTCTTTCCATTGGTTCTTATGTCCCCTTGACCTACTTCCAGTATTGTATTTTTTAGCACCGCTTCACTTTCGGCCACTACAAGATGTTGTAGGCTGTCTTGTCTGTTCCCTGCTCTAGTCATAGCATAAGCCATCTCCCCATGGATTTCTGCTTCTTTCTATTACAGAATGGTATTAGAAACCTAGATGTGGGCACTTGGTGGGCTCATGATTCCTGGAGCGTTTTTGTTCTAGCTGTCTCAGCTGAGAGTGAAAGTAAACATAAGTGTGTTTATTAGCCTATGTATATACATATATCTATAAATATATATGTCACTATAGGTATCTGTGTTAAGCTTAACACAAATTCATACTGATGTCTCCAGCTCTAACCCATTATTACCGCAAGGGACCTCTGGTCTGCTCCCTAGGATTATTTCTAACCTTTTACTCTATCAGTGAGAATTCTGGCTCCCAACATCCACAATCCTTATCATTCCTTGGCCACCTCCAGGATATATGTATAGTGGTTTCAGATTGAAAACTAATACCCCTGTGGGAAATACATCTACATTTATGATCCATATATGCTTCTACTCATTAAGGAGTGACAGACAGAATTAAGGGACATGAAAAATGCAATGTATAACCTAATTTGGTTTCATTACGAACATAGAAATATGTGAGAGAATTGCAGCCATCTGACTGTGAAAGGAATACTACAAGATACACTGGATTGTTGGGTTGTCTGGATGATAAAAAATTATGTTTTAAAGTCCTTATGTTTTCAGAGTTTTCACCCTCAGGTATAAAGGAGTGAGCTGACTTGGTATCTGAGATTTGGTTCAAAGAGCTTCAGCAAGAAAATTAAAAATGAAGGAAGGAAGGAAGTAAAGGAGAAAGGAACAAAGGGAGAAAGGAAGGAATGGAGTGGGTAAGCAAGGAAGAGGAAAAAGAAAAGGAGGAAGCAAAACAAGAAAAAATGAGTGAAGCACATAAGGCACCACATCAATGCTCCTGGGTGATAGGAAAACTGGAGTTTTTATTGTTTTCTCCAGTGTTGAGTATGTTTGACAGTTTTATGGAGCAGTTAAACGTGGAGACTTAGCACCATATCAGGAAATAGCGTAGATAATTACACATATAATGGGCAATGATAAGGAGGTTATTTAGGTCCTCAGATGGAGCCAATCATCAGAGTTTAGGGACATTCTGGTGGCTCCTTCTGTCTGTTCCAATATGGTTTGTCCCTGTGGCCTGGCTTATTTTCAATAAGGAAAACCCTTTTAAAACCTTATCAGAGAAATGCATGGAAATGCGTTTCATCTAGAAGGCATCAAATGCATGCGGGCTGAATTGTATTTGCACCAAAAAGGAACCGGCTTTCATGGTGAGAGCACAAGGGGCCAAGTCAGAGGGAGTCTTGTGGACAAGCATATGTGATGTGCAGACTACCTGTGGGGGAAGTGCAAACAAGCCTGTAGGAGTTGAGGGTGTGGTCCTGAGCAAGGCCTCCAGGGACCTCACCATGGCCTTGAGCCATTGATGGACACAGAAAGGCTCTGCCTCCACGACGTGGACAGTGCTGTTCAGAGGCACAGGTTCAAAAGCTGCCCAGAAAATCATGTCAATACTGAAAGGGGAAGCCTGGGACAGGAACACAGTGTGGGCCACAGCCAAGATGCAAAGCAGGTGAGGATGCACTCTGAGCTGCCATGAATAACTCGCATCTTTCATATGCTGATTCTAACCTCTGCACCACCCAAAGAAAACACTGACTTTGATTAAGGGGTAGGGACACATGGCAGCTCAAGAGGGCACAGGGCGGCTTTGAGGAGATGATCCCTGTGTCTTGCTGGGCATAGTACATGGTCTATGGTGAGCTGTCAACTGACATTAATTTGGATTTCAAAGACGCTGTGTTGCGATTCTTTACTCCAGAGACTATCGCAACTTAAAAGCATCTTGGCCCCCTTAGGGGAATGTCCTCACCTCCTTCCATAAACCATTAATTTCAAGCTCCACAGCCAGGATCTGCAGGTGTTTGGAGTCCCAGGCCACAGATTCAGCAACCAGAGGGTCATCACAACTAGATACCAGATTTCTGGAATGTTCTCCCATTGACATCCAGGACACAAACCCCTTTGGAGTAGACACTGCCTTGTCCAAGCTCTGCTATCCCTCTCCTGCGCCCATTGTGAGACTTTGGCACCCTGCATACACAGCCTATGATACATGTGGGAGCACTTGTTTGAAATGACCTTGCTGCTCAGCAAAGACTTGTGATCAGCCCTGTCATAGAACCACCAGATGTCATCAGACAGGCCTCTGTTGTGTTCTGGATCCATTCAGTGAGGCAGGAACCTTCCTCCTGCCCTCTGCAGTGCTGCTATACTGTACACCAAGAGCCTTGCCCATTCCAGGACAACCTTGCCTTACCTTCCCTTCATCTCAGAAACGGGTCACTGGGCTTCTGCACCTGCACTCCGGCCCAACCCTGCCAAGTCAAGTCAGAAACCTGGTGGTGGGGCTTCTCTTCCTGTTGTCTTTCCCTCCACAGGTTCCAGTTCTTCCAGTCTACCTCCATTTCCAGTCCAAGTCCAGAGTGTCCCAATAGCCCGATAAAACTACCATCCCTCTGGATGATGACAGCAGATTCCCTATGGTCTCTTGGTCCCTCCTATGGGTTTCCCACTCTCTTTTGCACCCACTAGTCAGATAAATCTTTTAAACATGCAAGATGAATGTGCTGCCTTGGCTACTTTTCTCATAGAATCCTTCAGGCATATTTTTGAGGCAGAAAGTGGAAGTGGGGAGCTTGTTTGGATCATGGGCACTTGCAATGAATATACTGCCATGGGTGGGCAGGAGGGGAGGGGGGCAACTAGGACTTGGGAGCAATTCATGTGGAGCTGTCAAGTGATGAAGGTCCCTGAGTGCAGGGTAATAGAGTGAAGATGGGAGTGCTTGCGTTTTCCCCCCATTTTCTCCACCTGCCTGGGCCTCCTGGAATCCAGCGATACCTTCCCCTTCCCTTACACAAAAGGCAAATCCTGATCAGGAGGACAAGAGTGTCAGGGAGGGTGGATGAGTCTCGCTTCTTTGAGAAACTGAACCCAACCATGTAAACATAGAGTTCTAATAAGGAATTGTCTCACGTGGTTATGGAGGCTCAAGATGCTTTGGGTAAAACTCTCAAAAGGCTTACTTGTGCTTTTTCCGCGGTTGACAACAGCCATCTGAAGCTTTGAGGTGTCTCTTAATAATGTCACACACACCCAATAAATAAACACTTATGACAATGGCCAATATCTGGTACAGTGACAACACCAAATGCTGTCAAGGATATGGAATGGCGGGAACTTGCATTCATTACCTGTGGGAACGTGAAATAGTACAGCCGCATTGGAAGCTGTTTGGGCAGTTTCTTAGAATAGTAAGCATAATTTTAACATGTGACTCAGCAACTCCATAAATATTACCCCAAGTTGATGATGCTGTATCTGTGTAGGCACATCTATTGTTAAAAATGTACCACTCTGGTTGGGGACATTGATAATGGCAGAGGGGCATTATCCATGTGAGGGAGTAAGGACTTACTAGGATATCTGTATACCATCATATTCATTTTTCTCTGCCATCTAAAAGTGTTGTAAAAAAATTAAGTTCTAAAACAAACACAGTATGAACCATAGTATCCGAACAACAAAATTTGAGCAGGCCCTAAGGGAGACTGAAAATTGTGATGAGCTGGCACTTGAGTCTGGGGTGGGTGTAGGGGGAGTGGGGAAGTTGGGAGGGGCTATAGGCTGTATGACACAGATGACAAGGAAAATAGGAAGAAGTATTTTAAACTTATGCTCTATATCGTGGCACAAATGTGGGGCATTCAGACCACAAATGCCAGTAACCTTAGGGGAATACCACTGCCTTGGGAAAGCTGGGACAGTTGAGGTATGTTATTCAGAGTCTATGCTAATAACCACCTGACAACCATCTTGGTGGGTTAGTGCTGGCTTTTCAAAATTATTATCTGAATAGTATGTAAAGAACAGACTAATTAGAATAGTGAGTAGCAGAATAAATCATGTATGTTTAGAGTAAGTATTCTCTTATAAAATACCTGGGATAGTATATCATACAGAAATAAACATATAAATGCTTATGTTCCATCCTATACTAATGAAAGGCAAACTTGCACATTGACCATGCTTTCCGTACACGTTAAGCCACGCCCACCAGCCAAGCATAGCGACTACATGCAAATTAACCCAACGAAGATGGCCGCCAGCAGCCAAGGAGCTGGAGCCAGCAGGAGGCTTGCTTGCTCCAGTGATGGAGGAAGCCAAGATTCCCCGCCTGCCATAGCCCGGCTCTGAGCTCCACTGAAAGCAACAAAGTTTCAATTACAGAAGGTAAACAAACCCTAGATACCTGCTTTTAGCCAGTCATGGCAACGGAGCTGGAGCAAGCAGGAGTGACTTGGCCCTCCTGATGGAGGAATCCCAGCTTTCCGCAGGCCTCTGCTAAAGGCAACAAAGTTTCAATTATACAAGGAAATAAATCCCAGAATAAAAAAAAAAGAAAGAAAAAAGGAGAGGCTGGAACTTACGTCGCCATGGTGCTTGGCCAGCCTGAAAATGGCCCTTAGCCCCTCACCCAGACTGACCAGGCACCCCAGTGGGAACCCCCCACCCTAAAGGGGGTGTGGCCAGCCTGAAAACAGCCATCAGGCCCTTACCCAGGCTGGCAAAACATCCATGGGGTTGAGGGTCCCCACTGGGGTGGACATACTCCGAGGGGTCCCACACTGCAAGAGGGCCTGAGCCAGGCTGAGGGACCCCCAGATTGCACAAATTTTTGTGCACCGGGCCTCGAATAAATATGTATATCTCACATACATCTGTGGGTATATAAGCACATGTAACCTATATTTATGTTACATGTATTGAAGTAATGCACACAAGCTAGATAGCGATGTAGAATGTATTACTGAGAATGAGGAATGAAAGTGTAAACACCTGCAGTGGACAAGGGAACTGTAGACAGACAACCACAATTCCACACCTCCCCAAATCCCTGCTGCTGCTCAGCATCTTTAGTAGTAGCTAACTTTTAGAACCCACAGTTTTCACAGGATCATCTGAGCTGGTGAAGACACCCCATAGTAAGGGGGGCTTCTCTACTCCCCTCCATGTCCTGGGAACAACAGCACCACTCCAGCATCGGTCCTGGTACTGCAGCAATCTCTGCAAGGGGTGTGAGGCTCTCGTGGGTGAGGACTTTGGGGTCCACTGGCTTCAGAACAGAGGGCACTACAGCATCCATCTCCTGGTGCTCCTGTCAGCTCTAGGGACCCAGGGTGGCCATCCTGTCAGCCCTGAGGGTCCTCCGTGCTGCGTCTTACTGAGAACTACTTCCTGCCCCCCTCCCCCACCTCCTCAGAGAACGGGGGAGGGGTGGCAGGACAGGCTCTGAGGAGGTGCAGTCTCAGGTTGGCAGGGCCCAGGCTCTGCCTGGAATCAGGGTGAGGACCAGAAGGAGGGCCCCGGCAGCTAGTTCAGCCCCTGCTGGGAGCCCTGGCGAGTGAGGCCCACAGGCCTCCCCTGGGGTATCGGGGTGAGGGCCTCCGCATGGGGGTCCAGCCTCCCGGTTCACAGAGGGAGGGTCCCAGGACCTGCAAGCCTTGTGGTGAGGCCGTGGGGGGAACAAGGTGACTCTGGGCACAGAGAAGTCAGTCCCGGGGGACCCAAGGCGCGGGGGACCACAAGCGGCGAGGCCTGACTTTCAGGTCCTCCAGTTCTGAGACCTTCGGGCTGCTCTGTGTCATGGCAGCGTCTCAGGTCCGTAGAGCGGGTCTGGGACCTGCCCAGACTCAGTGTGGGGACCCTGAGGGAGATTGCGGGGCCTGGAACCCGGAACAGTGTCCCCCTGGCAGGCTGGGGGAGGGGCGAGCTCAGGCATTGTGCTTTGTGATTTCTGCATTGGGTCTGTGAGACATGGGGGTTTGGTAGAAGCAGCAGGGCTACAGGCAGCACAGGGGGGACCCCAGGTCCTGCTGCTGTCAAGTTGAGGGCTCTGAGGGAGATTGGGGACCCTGGACCCCAGAATCCTCAGTCCTGGGAGGACCAGTGTGCCGGGAACTACAGGGTGGGGTGGGGTGACTGCTGCATCAGGTGGAGGACGTGAGGGACAGCACGGCTAGCCACCATGTTCCACTTTCTCTCGTGGCTGACAGAAGTGGCAAAGTAAGGCTGGGACTCCCCCTGTTGTGATGTGAGGGGTTCCCTCAGTCCTCAGCTGAACCTTGAAAGGAGACAGCAAGACTCGGGAGCAGGGGAGGAGCATTAGGGTTCCTTCTGTCTTTCCTCAGATTGCACACCTGCAAAGAGGTCAGGGCCCGGGCCACCTCCCGTCCCTCCTTTGCTGACCTGCATGTGCTCCCCTCAGTCCAGGTCTCTCACCTACCTGAGCCCCCTCCCCCCCCTCCCCACCGCCACATCAGAGTGCTCTCAGTTGGACAGCCCTGCCTGGTGTGTCAGAGCTGAAAGTGGAAGTGGGGTGCATGTCCGTGTTGCCCACATTTGTTCTGGAGGACAATTCCCCATCCTTCCTCCCGCATGGCCAATAGCTTGGCCACCTGCAGTGCCCGAGTGTCCTGGCTCTGCTGTCCATAGGCCTCACCCTTTGTGTAAGGCCCCACCTCTTTCATCTTCCTGAGAGCAAAGGGAGCGGGAGAAGCCATGGGAAAGCGATGCCAGAAATCCCAGGGCTGAGAGCAAGTGCGGGCGTCTGTGGGGTTCCCACTGTGGTGGGATCCAAGGTTCCCTCAGTTCTCCCTTAAGATCCTCCCTTGACTCTGGCAGGTGCTGTCCCCACCCTCTGCTGATGTGAGGTCCTGCTCTTTATACCCAAGCCCCAGACTGTCAGACCCAGATGCCCCAATGAGGAAATGCCCCCTAGGATCATCCTCCACGAGGCCTGGCCGATGGACCGTGGAGGGCCCTGGGCCCACCCTCTGCCGTTCTCAAGTATTGTTCCCGGTACCGACCCGGGGGTGCAAGTCAGCACAAGCTGTGTGTGGTCATCCTCCAGCGGGATCACAGCACTGACTCTGGTTTGGTTTCCAGGGTCCCTGCGTCCTGCCTCAGGGTCCTCACCTCAACTATGGCAGGTCCCTGGCCCACCATCTGTGAGATGGAGTCCTCCTCCCCGTACAGAACCCCCAGAGTCTCTGAGACCGGGACTGACTCTGGTCTAGGTTCCAGGGTCCCTGGCCCACCATCTGCCGAGATGGGGTCCTCCTCCCTGTACGGAACCCCCAGAGTCTCTGAGACCGGGACTGACTCTGGTCTAGGTTCCAGGGTCCCTGGCCCACC
The DNA here is from genome assembly GCF_964212035.1 of Myotis nattereri. Lineage (NCBI taxonomy): Eukaryota > Metazoa > Chordata > Mammalia > Chiroptera > Vespertilionidae > Myotis > Myotis nattereri. The sequence goes on along the minus strand of NC_138078.1, from coordinate 129,962,643 downwards.
ATCTGCGAGATGGGGTCCTCCTCCCTGTACTGAACCCCCAGAGTCTCTAGGACCGGGACTGACTCTGGTCTAGGTTCCAGGGTCCCTGGCCCACCATCTGCCGAGATGGGGTCCTCCTCCCTGTACGGAACCCCCAGAGTCTCTGAGGCCAGGACTGACTCTGGTCTAGGTTCCAGGGTCCCTGGCCCACCATCTGCCGAGATGGGGTCCTCCTCCCTGTACTGAACCCCCAGAGTCTCTGAGACCGGGACTGACTCTGGTCTAGGTTCCAGGGTCCCTGGCCCACCACCTGCCGAGATGGGGTCCTCCTCCCTGTACGGAACCCCCAGAGTCTCTGAGACCGGGACTGACTCTGGTCTAGGTTCCAGGGTCCCTGGCCCACCATCTGCGAGATGGGGTCCTCCTCCCTGTACTGAACCCCCAGAGTCTCTAGGACCGGGACTGACTCTGGTCTAGGTTCCAGGGTCCCTGGCCCACCATCTGCCGAGATGGGGTCCTCCTCCCTGTACGGAACCCCCAGAGTCTCTGAGGCCAGGACTGACTCTGGTCTAGGTTCCAGGGTCCCTGGCCCACCATCTGCCGAGATGGGGTCCTCCTCCCTGTACTGATCCCCCAGAGTCTCTGAGACAGGGACTGGAAGCGGAAGGGAGGAAGGGGGTGTGGTCATCTTCCCACATGGCCCCCGCCCTGTGCTGACAGGGGTCCTCATCCTCACAGCCACCCCCACAGACTCTCAGACCCGCCTGCGGAGGTCACGTCATGTCCCGTGTGCCCCCCTCCCGAGTCCTGCGGGTTGGCTCTGTGGGGGTCTGGGGACCTCCCATCCCCTACTGCGAGCTGACCGGGACTCTGGGAAGCTGCTTTGGCCTCCATGCGGAGGAGAGGCCCAGCTCCTTACCACCGCCCCTTCCCAGCCCCAGCTGTGCAGTCGGGGCCCCCCCGCATGGCCACCCGCCACGGGGCCCCTCGCAGAGGACAGCAGGGGCACCTGTGCGGCTTCCCGCTGCGGTGCGGTGGGACCCGGGTGCTCACCGGGACTCCCGCAGGGCGCGGCCTACCGCTGTGGGCTTCACCCCCTGCGGGCCCGGGGCTGGCTCTGCTCCTGACGACAGGGGCCCTGGGGCCAGCCCAGTCTGCGGGACCCGGGTGGCCTCGGGCCTCCTCCCACGCAGCCGCCCACCACATGGACCCTGGAGGCCCTGGGCCCGCCTGGGCCCTGTGGAGGGACGCGCCTCGCCCCTCACCCCCGAGTCCCCTGACCTGGCTGCGCCAACCACAACCGGCCGCGTGTGGCCACCCCCACGGGCTCCCAGGACGGAAACCGTTGTCCCAGGGCCCGGGGTCCCTCGCCCTCCGGGGCACCCTCACCTGGACTCGGGCGGGTCCCGGGCCGCCCTTCGGGATGTGAGCGCGCTCAGGATCTCCTGGGCATCCCCAGGGTCTCAGAGACCCGGATGCGGAAGTGAGGCACGTGCTGGGGCAGCGTCTCTGAGACCCGGATGAGGCGTGTGTGGTCCCCCTCCCAGAAGCCCTTCCATGTTGAGCCTGTGGTGGGGGCAGGGTCTCTTCCTCCCCCGCTGCTCACCCTGACTCTACGCAGCTTCTGCCCCCCTCTGCTAACCAGAAGCCCTGCTCTTGATGGGTGTCCCCACCTGACGCCCGTCCTGGAAGGCAGGTGGACCCGAACAGAATCGGAGTTTCTGCTGCCTGCCTCAACGACAGCCAAAAGCAGGGGGCGGGTGCTGCCGAGAAAGGAAAGGATTGATTCCCGAGTCACCTGACCTGGGCCAATGGTGGACTCCTGTCCCAAAGACCACTGTCCTCCTCCTACCTAAGCCCGCCTTTCTTGTTGTTGTCTTCATTGCCAACCGTGTTACAGAGGTCCCCTATTCCTCATGGACCCCTTCCAGCCGGAACCAGCCCCTGCCCCAGGCCTTCACTACACTATTGCCTGTGTCCATAGGTTATGCACCCAAGTTCTTTCTATGTCTCAGGATCTATTTTCTTCATCAGTTAATTTGCTCTTTGGACCCCACATATGAGTGAGATCCTGTGACACTTGCCTTTCTGGCTTATTTTGCTTAGCATAATAGCCCCTGGGTCCCTCCATGATGTCTCAAAGGGCAACAGAGCCTTCTTTTTGACTGCTGTATAGTGTTCCATGGCATAGATGTACCACAGCTTTTTTACCCACTCATCTGCTGATGGGCACTTAGGCTGTTTCCAGATCTTAGCTATTGTAAATTGTGCTGCTACGACTATAGCGGTGCGTATATTCTTCCGGATTGGTGTTTCGGGTTCCTTGGGATATATTTCCAGAAGTGGGATTACTGGGCCAAATGGGAGTTCTATTTTTAATTTTTTGAGGAAACTCCATACTGTTTTCCACAGTGGCTGCGCAAGTCTGCATTCCTACCAGCAGTGGACTACGGCTCCCGTTTTTCCACATCCTTGCCAGCACTTGTCATTTGTTGATTGGTTGATGGCAGCTATCCTAACAGGTGTGAGGTGATACCTCATTGTCATTTTAATCTGCACCTCTCCGGTGATCAGGGACTTTGAGTATTTTATCATGTGTCTTTTAGCCATCTGTATGTCCACTTTGGAGAAGTGTCTATTTAGTCCTCTGCCCATTTTAAAATTGGATTGTCTTCCTTTTGTTAAGTTGCATGAGTTCCTCATATATTTTTCGTTATTAACCCTTTACCTGATGAACATATTGGCAAATATGCTCTTCCATACATGAGCTCCCTTTTCATTTTGTTGATGTTGTCTTTTGCTGTGCACAAGCTTTGTATTTTGATATAGTCCCATTTGTTTATTTTCTCTTTTGTTTCCCTTATCCTAGGTCTTAGGCGATGCATTGGCGAACATATTGCTAAGAGAGAAGTCTGAGATTTTGCTGCCTTTGGTTTCTTCTAGGATTTTTATGGTTTCACAACTGATGCTTAAGCCTTTAATCCATTTTTGAGTTTATTCTTGTGTATGATGCAAATTGGTGGTCGAGTTTCATTGTTTCGCAAGTGCCTGTCCAACTTTCCCAACAGTGTTTGTTGAAGAGCATGTCTTGATTCCATTGTATCCTCTTGTATCCTTTGTCAGATATTAATTGAATGTAATGTCTTGGGTTGATTTTTGGCATCTCTGTTTTGTTGCATTGATCTATATGCCTGTTCTTCTGCCAGTACCAAGCTGTTTTGATTACAGCGGTTTTGCAGTATAACTTGATATCTGACAGTGTGATCACTCCAACTTTGTTCTTCTTTCTCAAGATGGCTCTGGCTATTCAGGGTCTTTTTTGCTTCCATGTAAACTTTTAGAGTATTTGTTCTAGATCTGTAAATATGCCATTGGTATTTTAATAGGGTTTGCATCTAATCTATAGATTGCTTTGGGTGGTATGGACATTTCAATGATATTAATTCTAGCAATCCATGAACACGGTATATTCTTCCACTTCTGTATATCACCCCCTATCTCTTTTTTCAATGTCCTGTAGTTTTCTGAGTACAATTCTTTTATCTCCTCGGTTAACTTTATTCCTCAGTAACTTATTTTTTTTTGTTTCAAAGGTACGTGGGATTTTTTTTTTTTTTTTAGTTTAGTTTCTCTTTCTGAGAGTTCATTGTTGGTGTGTAAAGCTGCCATCTAGGTCAGGGTATTAATTTTGTATCCTGCAACATTGCTAAAGTCATTTATTAAGCCCAGTAGTTGGTTGGTGGAGTCCTAGGGTTTTCTATGTAGAATATCATGTCATCTGCAAATAATGACAATTTTACTTCCTCCTTTCCCATTTGGATGCCTTTTGTTTCTTCCTCTTGTCTGACTGCTGCGGCTGAGACTTCCAGTACTATTTATAATAATAAAAGTGTAATATGCTAATTAGGCCAGACCCCTGAATGAACTTCTGTACTTCATTCCCTGCGTCCTTCTGGAGGAAGCCACTGTGGCGGGGGCTGGGGCAGAGGCAGTTACAGGTGATCAGGCTGGTAGGCGAGCAGTTATGGGCAATGAGGCAGGCAGGCAGAGTCACTAGGGGCGATCAGGTAGGCAGGCAAGTGGTAAGGGTCATGAGGCAGGTAGGCAGAGATGGTTGGTGCAATTAGGCAGGCAGGCGAGTGGTTAGGGGAGATCAGGCCATCATGTGAGCAGTTAGGTGCAACCAGGCAGGCAGAGGGTAGGTGAGTGGTTAAGAGCCAGCAGCCCCAGATTGAAAGATGGATTCTCACTGATTCAGTTTTGGAAGATTGTATATTTCTGTGAATTTGTCCACTTAATACACATTGTTCAGCTTATTGGCATAAAGATTTTCATAGTATTCTCTTACAATCCTTTGTATTTCTGTGGAGTCAATTGTTACCTCACTTCTTTTGTTTCTGATTTTACTTATTTGGGTCTTCTCTCTGTTTCTTGAATGTGGTTAAAGGTTCCTCAGTCTTGTTTATATTTTCAAAGAATTAACTCTTGGTTTCATTGATCGTTTATATTATATTTTTCATCTGTATGTCATTAATTTCTGCTCTGACTTTTATGTATTTACTTCCTCCTACTTGCTCAGAGCTTTTCTTGTTGTTTCCTTTCTAATTTTTAAGTTGTATGGTTAAATATTTTATTAAAATATTTTCTTGTTTTTTGATGTAGGTTTGTAAGTGCTATGAACTTCCCTCTCAGGACTACTTTGCTGTGTCCCATAGATTTTGATTTGTCGTGTGTTACTTTTCTTTTGTTTCCAGGACGTTTTTTATTTCTTTTTTGATCTTATTAGTAAGTCACTCATTGTTTAGTAACATGCTATTTAGCCTCCATGTGTTTGAATATTTTTGAGCGTTTTTACTGTAACTGATTTTTAATTTCCTGCCATTTATTTAGGAGCACCTAAATAAAGAAAATTTAAAAAACTTATAGAGGGCTTTAAGGGAAAGGTCAACAGCAATAAAGTAATAGTAGGGGACTTTAATAGCGCACAGGCTTCACTGGATAGATGTTCCAGACAAAAAATTACCAAGAAAACAGTGACTCTAAATGGCAGACAGGTTCAGGTGAATTTAAATGACACTTACAGAATATTTCATCCCAAAGCTGCAGAATATATGTTCTTCTGATGTTCACATGTGTTATTCTCAAAGATAGATCACATGTTAAAACACAAAACAAGTCTCTACAAGTTCAAGAAGATTAAAATCATAACAAGCATCTTCTCCGATAACAGTGGCATGAAATTAGAAAAAGCTGCCACCCCCAGCTTCTTTATAATCTACCCCAGCAGAGGGAATCGCAGTTTCCCAAGTACGCTGGCTCAGGCCATGCACATCATTTTTTAACTAAGGTATTACATATGTGTCCCTATCCCCACATTGCCCTCCTCCACCACCCACTCATGCCCTCACCCCCTGGCCTCTGTGTCCATTGGTTAGGCCGATATGCTTGCATACAAGTCCTTTGGTTGATCTCCCACCCTTACCTCCACTCTGCCCTACCTTCCCTCTGAGGTTTGATGGTCTGATCGATGCTTCTCTGTATTTGGATATGTTTTTGTTCATCCATTTATGTCGGTCATTATATTCCATATATGAGTGAAACCATGTGATATTTACCGTCCTCTGACTAGGTTATTTCGCTTAGTATAATGCTCTCTCCAATTCCATTCATGCTGTTGCAAGCACGCTGCGGTACAAATGAAGTCCACTCACTAGTGAGTGCTGGTCGCTGGAGGCCCACCGCCTCACCTCTTCTGTGACTTGTTTGTAGGATTAAGGAGACACCTAACCCCTTCCTTATATGACTTCAGCTCCTACACTATCATCCTGTGGGTGGATATGCCCTGCTTATGTTAGTGTGCCCACTACTAACACAGGGCCTTCCAGAGGACATAGGATCAGTGAATGTCTGGGGATTAAATGAACCACTGAGCAGGGGTCGTCTTTATTCAGATGAAATCCCCCCACTTTCTTGCCAGAACCAAGGATCCTTGGAGAAGCTGTTTCATGGAAAGACAGATGAGAAGACATAAGAAGCAAAAATTAACAACCTTTTGCTTTTATTTTTCTATTTCTTAACTCCATGGATTTTACTGCTGAGTTCTTACACATTTCCAAGGAAATTCTATTATAATGTCATGTTATCTAGATTGGGATCACAAACTAGGATGGGAAGGGTCCCAATTTTCATTACACAGTAGCAAATCTCTTACTCTTGAGCTGGACATGTAGAAATATATATGTGATCAATGTCATTCACAAACTTACATGCGAAAAGTTTATGAAAACTTCTACGTAAAGGAACATTAGAAAATTTCCTTAAAAATTCACAAAATAATAAATCATAAATTTCTCAATCACAAAAGGAGCCTAAACCTTTCCCTGGGCCTCACTACTGGTTTGTTCTGAAACAGAGTTGAAAATTGGACGCACTTTATGCCCAGCAAAAGAAGTTAATGCACATGGACCTGAAAAGTGCCTGGATGCAACTCTGGCTCAGGCATAGTGTTTCTCATTGCACTCAGGCTCTTCAGGCAGGGATGGGAGGAGACGGAAATCCCTATTAACCGTGTGCATAAACGTGAGGGCTTTCTCCGTGGTGGTCTCAGCGTGGGCCCTGGGGCCCCACAGGAACTCATAGCGTGCAGGATCACTATTGGGCACCTGGCGGTACACCAGGTACTGTTCCTGCACCCAAACTTTGGTGATGAGCTCCCTGGGCTCCCCATAGAGCCAATGTACCTCCCCATCATGCACCCCTAAATCATTCAGTACAGCCCAGATTTTCTCCTCAGTGGCACAATCACCCCCTGAGGCGATCACACACAGAAGTGTGACCAGGAGGCTTGTGTTGGGAAATATGTGCTCATCGCTCACCATCCCATCATAGGTTAGCCCCAAGGCAGTGACCAGGACATAGGTGTGGGTACTGGGGTCTACTTCCCTCACAACAACACCAAATACCAACTCAATGCACTCAACGGCCGCACTGAAGAGCACAGGAAAGTGGTCCTGGTGCTCTTCGAAGACACTACTCAGTATTTCTGCCTTTGTGGTTGACTCCTTTGTACGATACTTCAGGAGCAGGAACTTCACCATTTCCATCATCTTCGCAAGCAGTGATGTGGGGAGCAATAAATCGGCATCGACTTCAGGGCCTCCCTCAGTGTTTGGACCCTCTTCATTTTGGATGCTGGCGCTCTCATCTTCAGATTGCCTGCATGGAAAGGCTTCCTTGGCATGGGGGGAGGGGCAGGCACGCTGAGGACCCTTGGGAGGACTTGGTGTCTCAGCAGCAGACACCTCCTCTAGGTTGTCTATAAACAGGACTGAGGGGGAGGAGGAGAGAGACAGGGCATCTTCCTCCTCCTCCACCTCCTCCTCCTGCATAGCCAAGAACAGCTCCCCCGCCACCAAGTCGGGGATCTCAGTTGGGTACGGAAAGTCTTACTCAGGCTTCAACGGCTCACTCATATGATGACCAGGCATGATGACTCGTGCTCGAACAGTGACTGAGTGTGAGCAGAAGATGGGCGATGAGGAACCACGGGCCTGGGGAAGAGTGGGAGAGTGAGAAGCATGAGCTGAGAAACACTTCCTAGGCGGCTCTGACAAAGGTGACTTCCAGGTCTCCCCTTTAGGGGTTTACATGGGACTCACAGGGCTCACTCCGGATCAGCCTGCCCACTAAGAACCTGAAGTAGGAAGTGACATGACTGTTCAGGGTATAGCAGGCACAGCACAGGGTTCTGTAGCTGACGGTGGGGTGTGGAGGTGTCAGGCAATGTGAGGACCCTCTGACATGGGTGGGGAGCCCAAGGGGACATATTCATGGTAGCCACCTCACCTTAATTCCTAGCACTTCCTGGCCACCTGCTGTTCTGTGACCTGAGAATATGTAGAGTAGACCAAGGCCTTCCCCTCCTCCAATCCGGGGCCTCTTCTGGAGGGAACAAAGGGGCACCTCAGCATGCACATGGAAAGCACATTCCTGGGACCCCAAAGCTGACAGGAGGGGCGGCAGGACTCTGTGAGGTCCCCTCTGTTGTGGGTGGGAGGTTCCTCTGTGCACACGTAGGATACCCACCTTTCCCCTGCCAGGGCCCGGCCCGCCACTGCCTTCTGTTGGCCTAAGGTCAAATGCTCAGAACAAGGCCACACACACCTGACACTTCAGTGAAGAAACTGAGCTGGCTCCTCATGTGGTCCCTCTCCCAGAGGATCAAGAAGGGGTGACTGAAGATTTGGGTCCATCTATCCTAGGTTAAGGCTCTGATCATTTCTCACCATGACGCACTGCAGGGTTTCAGACCAGTCTCTCTGCTGACTGAGCACAATCTACTTAGAGTTAGGCCTCACCTCCCTGAGGTACAGGAGTAGGAAGTGAACGGAGGTAATCCAGGCACTATTCCGAGTTTCCCCATTGCTTTCAGAGGAGGCAGGGTAGGTCTGGCTTCCCCTGTGCTCTGCTCCCCTTCAGTGCTCACCTTGATTCCTTGCAGGATCTGGGAGTCTTCTCTCTGCTGACAAAATGTGGATCCTGGGGATGATACAACGTGTGGCCTCACACCAAGGTCCTCACCTTCCTGAAAGCTCTGAGACAATAGTGAACAGGAGCTCCATCTGCCCGCACCCGTGCCCAGGTTCACACACAACTGACACCAGGGCCTGGGCCCATTCGTTCTGGGTACAGAGTTCCCTTAGTCTGGCCTAGGGATACTTGCCTTTCTTCCTGGCCTGGCCTGGGTCTGAATGCAGCTGAACCGATTTCACCCTGAATAACTGTCCTCAGTGAGCAAAGCTGAGGAGGAGCAGGCATGTGCAAAGGGAGAGCATGTCACACCCAGGTACCCCTGCCTGGGGAATCTGGATGCTGAACACAGGACACTCCCTGATGCTGAGGGCTCTCTTCTTTTCTCGGGGAGCACATAGCTGCAGTTTCCCACAAGAAAGCATTCACACCTTTATGACCCTTCCACAACCTCAGCTCCTCTTTGCATGAACTGAAGCCATTCCCTCTGACCAAGGCCCTATCCTTCCCGAGTGCCCTCAGACAAACCTGTGAAGGAACCAGCTCTGCAGACCCATGTCAGGCCTTTCCCAGGGCTGACAGCAGCACAGGCTGGGTTCAGGGCACCCATTGTCTGGAGTGTGGTATCCTCCTTCCTCCCCGAGCTACCCAGGTTTACTCAGAGAGTGCCTGGGAACTTTCCCTTCTGCTGAACTGAGAATGAATACTGCAGGCCATGTCCACCATCTCTCTGTGACCTCCAAGGTGGACTTCAAGATACACCACATTAACTATCGTGCCGAGTGACCAAGTTGTGCCAGCAGAGCCTAAGCCAGCTGGTCCCTGTTTTTACTGGGGTGGGAGGTACCACCATCCTGCCTCAAGACCCACACTTTAATTTCCAGCATTGCCTGGCACACCTCCCATGTTGCCCTGAATCCAGCCCCTTCAGGAAAATGCCCTCCCCTCCCTTTGCCACTCCCAAGGTAGAAGTCTGGAAGCAACCCAAATCCACAGGCCTACCATGAGGCTTGCAGGTGCTGCTGGCAGGAACAGGCACACTGCGGACACTTATGGCCCTGGCCAAGCCTCAGGCATACATACTTCAAGGTGTGCTAGGGGCTTCCTGAGTCCTAACTCGGGTCCTTACCTGGTATCCTGTCAGAGCCCTGCAGCCCTTCTTTGCCTACCTGGAGCCTGACCCCTCAGCCCTCAGGGGGTGGAGTCCGCTTGTCTTCCTGCAGGATCCTCACCGTGACTCCTGGCTGGAGCTGGAACCTTCTCTCTGTCAACATGAGATGCCCAGTCAGGAAGAGAGCATGTGGACATGGACCGGGGGCCTCCCAGGGTTCACAGTAGGGGTAATGTGGGGCAACTCTGTTGTGGGGTCCTGGGTCCCTCAGTCTTCCCTTTGCATGTTCACCTGGACTTGGGGCAAGACCCGGGTCCTCCCCTCTGCCACATATGTCATTTCCCTGAATTCCAAGGGCTGACATCAGGCCTGGGCTTCTGCGCTTCCTCTCTGCATGGTCATCCACCATAGGGCCTCCCAACACTTTGAGCAGGGCAGACTTCTGTGGACTCCCCTCCAGTTAGGGTTCCTGGATTCCCTCAGTCCTCCCTGGGGGTCCTCACCTTGACTCTTCCCTCTGCCCACCTGAGGTCCTGCTCCTTACACCGAACCCCAGAGCTTGTCAGACCCGGATGCAAAAGTCAAGAAAAGCACCTTGACTCTGGGCAGTGCTTCTGCATCCCTTCTGTGGACCTGAGGGAAGCCCTATAGGTTTTATCAAGTTTCCAGTCTTCCTCAGACCTGAATGCTGTAATCAGGAGACACCCCATGGGGTCACCAGCCCTGTGGCCTTCCAAGGCTGAGAGCCAGGTAGGGTTTTGTGCAGCCTCTACATTGCGAGTCCTGGGCCCCCTCCGTCCTGACACAGGGTCCACACAGTTACACTGGCAGGTCCTGGGTCCTTCCTCAGCCTCCCTGGGGTTGGTTTGTGTACGAAACCCCACACTGTCACAGAGCCTGATTTGAAGGCATTACATGCCACTTGAGTCTGGGTAGTACTACTGCCCTCTTCTCTGTGAACCTGATTCCCTATCTGGCTTTTTTTATTTTAATTTTTTCATAATTCTTTATTATTGAAAGAACTAGAGGCTTGATGCACGAAATTTATGCAAGAGTAGGCCTTCCTTGCCCTGGATGTCGGCACCAGCTTCCCTCTGGCACCTGAGAACTGGGCTTCCTTCACAGCCCTGGTTTCTGGCCCTGGCTTCCTGAGGAAGCACGTCCAGAAGGGTGTCCCGTCTAATTAGCATATAATGCTTTCATTTTTATAGATTACAAATGACTCCCTCCCCCCGACTCCTGTCCTCTTGCCCCGCCCTCACCACCCAAATGTCTGTGTCCATGGGCCATGCATATATGCACACAAGGTTCTTGGTTGATTACTTCCCACCCTTCCCACCTTCCCTCTGAGATTCCCTAATCTGTCCCATGCTTGCATGTGTCTGTATCTATGTGGTTCATGAGTTAACTTTGTATATTCAACTCCACATATGAGTGTGATCATGTGATATTTATCTTCCTCTGACTGGCTTATTTCACTTAGCATGATACTCTCCAGGTCCCTCCATGAAGTCTCAAAGGGTAAGAGACCCTTCCCTTTATACAGCTGCATAGTATTCCATGGCATACATGTACCACGGCTTTTTCATCAGGTCATTGATGGGCACCTGGCTGTTTCCACATCTTAGCTATTGTAAATTGGGCTGCTGTGAACATAGGGGTGCCTACATTCTTTCTCATTGGTATTTCCGGTTTCTTAGGGAAATATTCCTAGAAGTGTGATTCCCTACACTTTTCACCAAGTCCTGAGTCTCACTCAGTCCTGGATACAGAGGTCAGGAAACTCGGCACTTGGTCTTTTACCAGGGAACATCCCAAGGCTGATAGCAGGGTAGGGTTTATGGGGTCCCCTGGTTGTGGGATTCAGGGTGCCCTCCATCCTCCTGTGGCTGTGTTCCTTACAGTGAGCCCCAGCGTATCTCAGACCTGCATGCCAAAGTCAGGACACACCTCACAGGGTCATCTAACATGGGGTCTCCCATGGCTCATAGCAGGGGAGGCCGTTTTATGGGATCCCCTATATTGTGGGGTCCTGGGTCCCGTCTGTTCTCTCTCAGCGGACCTGTGGCTCTGCTCCTTACACCAAATGCAATGCGTGAGATCACCCCTCCCCCACCCCCAGGAGGCCTGCCCAATGGACACAGTTATGGGGTCCAGGGCCCACAATCTCCCTCAGGGTCCTCAACTTGACAGCAGCAGGATCTGGGGTCCCCCCTGTGCTGCCTGAAGCCCTGCTGCTTCTACCAAACCCTCCGTGTCTCACAGACCCAATACAGAAGTCACAAAGCGCAATGCTTGGCTCACCCCTCCCCCACCCCCAGGAGGCCTGCCCGGTGGACACTGTTTCCGGGTCCAGCCCCCCAGTCTCCCTCAGGGTCCCCACACTGACGCCGGGCAGTTCCCGGACCCCCTCTGCCGACCTGAGACGCTGCCATGACAAGTAGCCGCCCGAGGGTCTCAGAACTGGAGGACCTGGAATTCAGGCCTCGCCTCTCGTGGTCACCCTGTGCCTTGGGGCTCCCGGGACTGACTGCTCTGGGTCTAGAGTCACCTTGTCCCCCCCACGGCCTCACCATGAGGCCTGCAGGTCATGGGACCCTCCCTCTGTGAACCGGGAGGCTGGACCCCCACGCGGAGGCCCTTACCCCGAGACCCCAGGGGAGGCTTGTGGGCCTCACTCGCCAGGGCTCTCAGCAGGGTATGAACTAGCTCCCCGGGGACCTCCGTCTGGTCCTCACCCTGATTCCAGGCAGTGCCTGAGCCCTGGCTATGCTGACCTGAGGTGCTCCCCTCAGCGCCTGTCCTGCCGCCCCTCCCCACGTTCTCTGAGGAGGTAGGCAAGGGGGGCAGGAAGTAGTTCCCATTAAAACGCCCCACTGAGGACCCTCAGTGCTGACAGGACGGCCTCCCTGGTCCTGGGGCCTCCGTCGTCTGTCAGGGTCATACCTGGACTCTGTAGCACTGGGCTCCTGCCCCCTACGGACCCGAAGACGGCCTCCCAAAGATGAAGCTCAGCTCCCTCAGGTTTCTCAGGAGGAAGTCAGTGAGTCAGTGCCATCACTTCTGGAAACCAATTGTGGGGTCACCCAGGCCTGCTGACTGGGGCAGAGTTCCGCTCCTTTGTGCCCAACCCCCCTTCTGGTCCCTACCATGGCTGGATGGCCTGGGCCCCCACCCTGTGCTGACCTGGGGCTGTGCCCCTCAGGCCAAGTGTCAGCCACCCCAGGCGCCTCTGGGTCCTAGAGTCCAGGATTTGGGCGGGAGTGCACAGCCAGACAGCCCTGCCTGAGGTACCCGGATCTGACAGCAGCACCAGCCTGGGTCCTGGGGTGGGCCCCACCAGACCGCCTGGCACTATGGAAACATTGTGTTCTACATGTTTCCTTTCATTATAGTCGCTGAGCTACAGCAGGGATTTGGAGCGGGCCTATGGTTTCAGGGTTATCTGTCTACCTTTGCTTGTCATTGCAGGCTTTTTTCCTTTTTGATCTTCATTCATAGTAATTATTATATTTTGCACCTCTACCTAGTTTGTATACCTTTCATTTATGCATACATCTTTGCATATATGTATATGCATGTATAAATCTAGATATATAGTGTATGTGTACACATATAGTCTAAATGTTGATCAGGCGTGTTTATATATCTATAGGTACTCATACTATATATACATATATATATTTATATTTATATTTATATTTATATTTATATTTATATTTATATTCATATATATGCATGGATGTCTACGTCCTATGTATTTCCATATAATAGACAAGTTACTTTATGAAAGCTTACCTAGTCTTACTATGCATGATTTACTCTGATACTTGCTTTTCTACTCCTTCTCTATTCTTTATAATCTATTGAAACAATACTTTTTGAAAGGCCAATCCTCAACCATTTCCCAGCTCCCCCACACAACCACCTCACCCACAAATGCCAGCTCACCAGTTTTGTCTCCCCGTGGGGCTTGCTCATATTAAGTTGTTTAGATTTTATTGTTAAATACTCCCCCAGCCCTTGCCCTCCAATCTCTTCCTTAGATATTTTCCCTCCGTTTATTTAGGGAGCAGATGTCATCAGTCCAAGCTTAATTGTTATTTGGGCAACACCTGTATAGCACTAAACTTGTAAAATTTTAAGCAGAATCAACATATTTGCAATATTGTGTTTCCCATGAATGAATATGGAAACTGGTCCATTAGTTTAGCGCTTTTTTTTTTTAACCTGAATCCCTCAGTATTATTTTTAGTTGACTCTTTTTAAATTAGGATACTTCTTGGTTAAGTTTTGGCTTTGATAACTGTGGTCAACGAGATTTTTGTATTCCATGTTCTAATTAGTTATTGCTTTGTGTGGGAAGGTTTTGTTATTGCTATGGTGATCTTCCATACAGTTTATTATGCATTTGAGTAATCCACGTCTCCATTTTTGAATTTTCTAGCTAGATGATCATATTATCAACAGATACTGTTCGTGTCTCTTCCATATTCATACCTCATATTTACTTTTATTCCCACAGCCTGCATCTCTGACTTGTCCCTGGCTTTAATGGAAATGCTTTCAATGTTTCACACTTAAGCAGGTTGCTCTCAATTTTAGGAAATGGAAATTCCCTTTTGGCTGAGTTTGTTCAAAGTTATTTCCCTGAACTCATATTAAAGTTTTTTGTTTGTTTGTCTGGTTTTTTTTGTCGGATTTTTTTGGTGTGCTTTGTGTGTGTGTGTGTGTGTGTGTGTGTGTGTGTTGCAAGGATCTCTCTCTGTAGCCATTGGCATGGAAAATTATTATTCTACTGTATTTTGTGTGCATAGACTTGCAATAGAATTGTTTATAACATTAAATCCTCATTTTATTTATTGGATATAGGCTGATAGGCTGCTTGTTCACATAATGCACTGTTGAGTTGAATATGCCATTAGAATGTACAGGCTATTTTATGCTATGTGAGTGAACTTGTTCCAAAAGCTCCGTTTGTGGGAATTTCTCAGGATTTTGAATAAAAGAAAGGTAGTCTGGGAGGACGAGTTGTACAATTGCCCATCTTTTTGTATGCTTTGGAAAAGTCAGCATGAGAGTCTGATGAGTTCTCCCTGACCATTTGATAGGACTTCCCTTTGAACCTTTCTTTTTTCTGGAACATTTGAGGGTGGCCTCAGCTTTGAATCCAAGTTTCAGTTTGTGGCTTTATCACAGTTTATTCATGAATTCACCTCTTGAAGGAAGACTTGGTTGGGAATTATGAATCAAACTGCTCTAATCATGCATCGTTTTGGTGTTTTCTATGGACCCCAAATTCACTTGATAAAGCTGACGACTAGGGTTTCTGAATCGAATGGCAAGTTCATGTTTGACTTTATAAGAATATGCCAAACTTTCTTCTAAAGTGGCTGTAACGTTTTCTTCCCTATTAACAATGAAGAAGAATTCCTCATCCTCTCCCAAGTTTGGAACTTTCAGGTTTGGGGATTCTAGCCATTCTGACAGCTTTGCAGTTGAATATTTTCTGTAGTTTCCATTTGCATTTTCTTCATGAGAAACGATGCTGAGCATGCTTATGTGTGCCTTTAATTTTCTTTAGTGTGTGATCTCTGGTATATATCCTGTTTGGTGAAGTGTCCTTAACTCAGTTGTGTATTTGTACTGGTTTATTTCCATCAGGTAGTTAAAATTATGTATTTGTGCCATGAGTCCCTCAGGAGATATGGGACTTAAAATATTTTCTCCCGGTCTGTGATTTGCCCAACTTGAGATAGTTTTCATCAGGTATCTCCTCTATAAAGTTACTATTGTTCCTCCCATTTAGAAGGAAGTCACTAGACACAAGAGACCCTTAAAGAGTGGGGTTATGCCCTAACCGGTTTGGCTCAGTGGATAGAGTGTCAGCCTGTGGACTCAAGGATCCCAGGTTCAATTCCAGTCAAGGGCATGTACCTTGGTTGCGGGCACATCCCCAGTAGTGGGTGAGCAAGAGGCAGCTGATCGATGTTTCTCTCTCATTGACGTTTCTAACTCTCTATCCCTCTCCCTTCCTCTCTGTAAAAAATCAATAAAATACATTTAAAAACTAAAGAGTGGTGTAATG
Organism: Myotis nattereri; assembly: GCF_964212035.1. Classification (NCBI taxonomy): domain Eukaryota; kingdom Metazoa; phylum Chordata; class Mammalia; order Chiroptera; family Vespertilionidae; genus Myotis; species Myotis nattereri. The sequence continues at coordinate 129,946,936 of NC_138078.1, read as the reverse complement.
GTCCACCTCATTGGAGAGTCGGTATCTACATGACTGGTTTAGAATGCAGGTACTCCAAAGGAGATTTTTCTACTCTTACACATTTATGGACTTACTCAAACCCTGCTTTGTCTCAGTAGGATATTTGCTTTTTGCTTTGTATGACAATCAATACTACTTTATTTTTGTGTTCAACTTTCTTCTTTTTTGGCCATTTGAAGTTCTTTCCATTGGTTCTTATGTCCCCTTGACCTACTTCCAGTATTGTATTTTTTAGCACCGCTTCACTTTCGGCCACTACAAGATGTTGTAGGCTGTCTTGTCTGTTCCCTGCTCTAGTCATAGCATAAGCCATCTCCCCATGGATTTCTGCTTCTTTCTATTACAGAATGGTATTAGAAACCTAGATGTGGGCACTTGGTGGGCTCATGATTCCTGGAGCGTTTTTGTTCTAGCTGTCTCAGCTGAGAGTGAAAGTAAACATAAGTGTGATTATTAGCCTATGTATATACATATATCTATAAATATATATGTCACTATAGGTATCTGTGTTAAGCTTAACACAAATTCATACTGATGTCTCCAGCTCTAACCCATTATTACCGCAAGGGACCTCTGGTCTGCTCCCTAGGAGTATTTCTAACCTTTTACTCTATCAGTGAGAATTCTGGCTCCCAACATCCACAATCCTTATCATTCCTTGGCCACCTCCAGGATATATGTATAGTGGTTTCAGATTGAAAACTAATACCCCTGTGGGAAATACATCTACATTTATGATCCATATATGCTTCTACTCATTAAGGAGTGACAGACAGAATTAAGGGACATGAAAAATGCAATGTATAACCTAATTTGGTTTCATTACGAACATAGAAATATGTGAGAGAATTGCAGCCATCTGACTGTGAAAGGAATACTACAAGATACACTGGATTGTTGGGTTGTCTGGATGATAAAAAATTATGTTTTAAAGTCCTTATGTTTTCAGAGTTTTCACCCTCAGGTATAAAGGAGTGAGCTGACTTGGTATCTGAGATTTGGTTCAAAGAGCTTCAGCAAGAAAATTAAAAATGAAGGAAGGAAGGAAGTAAAGGAGAAAGGAACAAAGGGAGAAAGGAAGGAATGGAGTGGGTAAGCAAGGAAGAGGAAAAAGAAAAGGAGGAAGCAAAACAAGAAAAAATGAGTGAAGCACATAAGGCACCACATCAATGCTCCTGGGTGATAGGAAAACTGGAGTTTTTATTGTTTTCTCTAGTGTTGAGTATGTTTGACAGTTTTATGGAGCAGTTAAACGTGGAGACTTAGCACCATATCAGGAAATAGCGTAGATAATTACACATATAATGGGCAATGATAAGGAGGTTATTTAGGTCCTCAGATGGAGCCAATCATCAGAGTTTAGGGACATTCTGGTGGCTCCTTCTGTCTGTTCCAATATGGTTTGTCCCTGTGGCCTGGCTTATTTTCAATAAGGAAAACCCTTTTAAAACCTTATCAGAGAAATACATGGAAATGCTTTTCATCTAGAAGGCATCAAATGCATGCGGGCTGAATTGTATTTGCACCAAACAGGAACCGGCTTTCATGGTGAGAGCACAAGGGGCCAAGTCAGAGGGAGTCTTGTGGACAAGCATATGTGATGTGCAGCCTACCTGTGGGGGAAGTGCAAACAAGCCTGTAGGAGTTGAGGGTGTGGTCCTGAGCAAGGCCTCCAGGGACCTCACCATGGCCTTGAGCCATTGATGGACACAGAAAGGCTCTGCCTCCAGGACGTGGACAGTGCTGTTCAGAGGCACAGGTTCAAAAGCTGCCCAGAAAATCATGTCAATACTGAAAGGGGAAGCCTGGGACAGGAACACAGTGTGGGCCACAGCCAAGATGCAAAGCAGGTGAGGATGCACTCTGAGCTGCCATGAATAACTCGCATCTTTCATATGCTGATTCTAACCTCTGCACCACCCAAAGAAAACACTGACTTTGATTAAGGGGTAGGGACACATGGCAGCTCAAGAGGGCACAGGGCGGCTTTGAGGAGATGATCCCTGTGTCTTGCTGGGCATAGTACATGGTCTATGGTGAGCTGTCAACTGACATTAATTTGGATTTCAAAGACGCTGTGTTGCGATTCTTTACTCCAGAGACTATCGCAACTTAAAAGCATCTTGGCCCCCTTAGGGGAATGTCCTCACCTCCTTCCATAAACCATTAATTTCAAGCTCCACAGCCAGGATCTGCAGGTGTTTGGAGTCCCAGGCCACAGATTCAGCAACCAGAGGGTCATCACAACTAGATACCAGATTTCTGGAATGTTCTCCCATTGACATCCAGGACACAAACCCCTTTGGAGTAGACACTGCCTTGTCCAAGCTCTGCTATCCCTCTCCTGCGCCCATTGTGAGACTTTGGCACCCTGCATACACAGCCTATGATACATGTGGGAGCACTTGTTTGAAATGACCTTGCTGCTCAGCAAAGACTTGTGATCAGCCCTGTCATAGAACCACCAGATGTCATCAGACAGGCCTCTGTTGTGTTCTGGATCCATTCGGTGAGGCAGGAACCTTCCTCCTGCCCTCTGCAGTGTTGCTATACTGTACACCAAGAGCCTTGCCCATTCCAGGACAACCTTGCCTTACCTTCCCTTCATCTCAGAAACGGGTCACTGGGCTTCTGCACCTGCACTCCGGCCCAACCCTGCCAAGTCAAGTCAGAAACCTGGTGGTGGGGCTTCTCTTCCTGTTGTCTTTCCCTCCACAGGTTCCAGTTCTTCCAGTCTACCTCCATTTCCAGTCCAAGTCCAGAGTGTCCCAATAGCCCGATAAAACTACCATCCCTCTGGATGATGACAGCAGATTCCCTATGGTCTCTTGGTCCCTCCTATGGGTTTCCCACTCTCTTTTGCACCCACTAGTCAGATAAATCTTTTAAACATGCAAGATGAATGTGCTGCCTTGGCTACTTTTCTCATAGAATCCTTCAGGCATATTTTTGATGCAGAAAGTGGAAGTGGGGAGCTTGTTTGGATCATGGGCACTTGCAATGAATATACTGCCATGGGTGGGCAGGAGGGGAGGGGGGCAACTAGGACTTGGGAGCAATTCATGTGGAGCTGTCAAGTGATGAAGGTCCCTGAGTGCAGGGTAATAGAGTGAAGATGGGAGTGCTTGCGTTTTCCCCCCATTTTCTCCACCTGCCTGGGCCTCCTGGAATCCAGCGATACCTTCCCCTTCCCTTACACAAAAGGCAAATCCTGATCAGGAGGACAAGAGTGTCAGGGAGGGTGGATGAGTCTCGCTTCTTTGAGAAACTGAACCCAACCATGTAAACATAGAGTTCTAATAAGGAATTGTCTCACGTGGTTATGGAGGCTCAAGATGCTTTGGGTAAAACTCTCAAAAGGCTTACTTGTGCTTTTTCCGCGGTTGACAACAGCCATCTGAAGCTTTGAGGTGTCTCTTAATAATGTCACACACACCCAATAAATAAACACTTATGACAATGGCCAATATCTGGTACAGTGACAACACCAAATGCTGTCAAGGATATGGAATGGCGGGAACTTGCATTCATTACCTGTGGGAACGTGAAATAGTACAGCCGCATTGGAAGCTGTTTGGGCAGTTTCTTAGAATAGTAAGCATAATTTTAACATATGACTCAGCAACTCCATAAATATTACCCCAAGTTGATGATGCTGTATCTGTGTAGGCACATCTATTGTTAAAAATGTACCACTCTGGTTGGGGACATTGATAATGGCAGAGGGGCATTATCCATGTGAGGGAGTAAGGACTTACTAGGATATCTGTATACCATCATATTCATTTTTCTCTGCCATCTAAAAGTGTTGTAAAAAAATTAAGTTCTAAAACAAACACAGTATGAACCATAGTATCCGAACAACAAAATTTGAGCAGGCCCTAAGGGAGACTGAAAATTGTGATGAGCTGGCACTTGAGTCTGGGGTGGGTGTAGGGGGAGTGGGGAAGTTGGGAGGGGCTATAGGCTGTATGACACAGATGACAAGGAAAATAGGAAGAAGTATTTTAAACTTATGCTCTATATCGTGGCACAAATGTGGGGCATTCAGACCACAAATGCCAGTAACCTTAGGGGAATACCACTGCCTTGGGAAAGCTGGGACAGTTGAGGTATGTTATTCAGAGTCTATGCTAATAACCACCTGACAACCATCTTGGTGGGTTAGTGCTGGCTTTTCAAAATTATTATCTGAATAGTATGTAAAGAACAGACTAATTAGAATAGTGAGTAGCAGAATAAATCATGTATGTTTAGAGTAAGTATTCTCTTATAAAATACCTGGGATAGTATATCATACAGAAATAAACATATAAATGCTTATGTTCCATCCTATACTAATGAAAGGCAAACTTGCACATTGACCATGCTTTCCGTACACGTTAAGCCACGCCCACCAGCCAAGCATAGCGACTACATGCAAATTAACCCAACGAAGATGGCCGCCAGCAGCCAAGGAGCTGGAGCCAGCAGGAGGCTTGCTTGCTCCAGTGATGGAGGAAGCCAAGATTCCCCGCCTGCCATAGCCCGGCTCTGAGCTCCACTGAAAGCAACAAAGTTTCAATTACAGAAGGTAAACAAACCCTAGATACCTGCTTTTAGCCAGTCATGGCAACGGAGCTGGAGCAAGCAGGAGTGACTTGGCCCTCCTGATGGAGGAATCCCAGCTTTCCGCAGGCCTCTGCTAAAGGCAACAAAGTTTCAATTATACAAGGAAATAAATCCCAGAATAAAAAAAAAAGAAAGAAAAAAGGAGAGGCTGGAACTTACGTCGCCATGGTGCTTGGCCAGCCTGAAAATGGCCCTTAGCCCCTCACCCAGACTGACCAGGCACCCCAGTGGGAACCCCCCACCCTAAAGGGGGTGTGGCCAGCCTGAAAACAGCCATCAGGCCCTTACCCAGGCTGGCAAAACATCCATGGGGTTGAGGGTCCCCACTGGGGTGGACATACTCCGAGGGGTCCCACACTGCAAGAGGGCCTGAGCCAGGCTGAGGGACCCCCAGATTGCACAAATTTTTGTGCACCGGGCCTCGAATAAATATGTATATCTCACATACATCTGTGGGTATATAAGCACATGTAACCTATATTTATGTTACATGTATTGAAGTAATGCACACAAGCTAGATAGCGATGTAGAATGTATTACTGAGAATGAGGAATGAAAGTGTAAACACCTGCAGTGGACAAGGGAACTGTAGACAGACAACCACAATTCCACACCTCCCCAAATCCCTGCTGCTGCTCAGCATCTTTAGTAGTAGCTAACTTTTAGAACCCACAGTTTTCACAGGATCATCTGAGCTGGTGAAGACACCCCATAGTAAGGGGGGCTTCTCTACTCCCCTCCATGTCCTGGGAACAACAGCACCACTCCAGCATCGGTCCTGGTACTGCAGCAATCTCTGCAAGGGGTGTGAGGCTCTCGTGGGTGAGGACTTTGGGGTCCACTGGCTTCAGAGCAGAGGGCACTACAGCATCCATCTCCTGGTGCTCCTGTCAGCTCTAGGGACCCAGGGTGGCCATCCTGTCAGCCCTGAGGGTCCTCCGTGCTGCGTCTTACTGAGAACTACTTCCTGCCCCCCTCCCCCACCTCCTCAGAGAACGGGGGAGGGGTGGCAGGACAGGCTCTGAGGAGGTGCAGTCTCAGGTTGGCAGGGCCCAGGCTCTGCCTGGAATCAGGGTGAGGACCAGAAGGAGGGCCCCGGCAGCTAGTTCAGCCCCTGCTGGGAGCCCTGGCGAGTGAGGCCCACAGGCCTCCCCTGGGGTATCGGGGTGAGGGCCTCCGCATGGGGGTCCAGCCTCCCGGTTCACAGAGGGAGGGTCCCAGGACCTGCAAGCCTTGTGGTGAGGCCGTGGGGGGAACAAGGTGACTCTGGGCACAGAGAAGTCAGTCCCGGGGGACCCAAGGCGCGGGGGACCACAAGCGGCGAGGCCTGACTTTCAGGTCCTCCAGTTCTGAGACCTTCGGGCTGCTCTGTGTCATGGCAGCGTCTCAGGTCCGTAGAGCGGGTCTGGGACCTGCCCAGACTCAGTGTGGGGACCCTGAGGGAGATTGCGGGGCCTGGAACCCGGGACAGTGTCCCCCTGGCAGGCTGGGGGAGGGGCGAGCTCAGGCATTGTGCTTTGTGATTTCTGCATTGGGTCTGTGAGACATGGGGGTTTGGTAGAAGCAGCAGGGCTACAGGCAGCACAGGGGGGACCCCAGGTCCTGCTGCTGTCAAGTTGAGGGCTCTGAGGGAGATTGGGGACCCTGGACCCCAGAATCCTCAGTCCTGGGAGGACCAGTGTGCCGGGAACTACAGGGTGGGGTGGGGTGACTGCTGCATCAGGTGGAGGACGTGAGGGACAGCACGGCTAGCCACCATGTTCCACTTTCTCTCGTGGCTGACAGAAGTGGCAAAGTAAGGCTGGGACTCCCCCTGTTGTGATGTGAGGGGTTCCCTCAGTCCTCAGCTGAACCTTGAAAGGAGACAGCAAGACTCGGGAGCAGGGGAGGAGCATTAGGGTTCCTTCTGTCTTTCCTCAGATTGCACACCTGCAAAGAGGTCAGGGCCCGGGCCACCTCCCGTCCCTCCTTTGCTGACCTGCATGTGCTCCCCTCAGTCCAGGTCTCTCACCTACCTGAGCCCCCTCCCCCCCCTCCCCACCGCCACATCAGAGTGCTCTCAGTTGGACAGCCCTGCCTGGTGTGTCAGAGCTGAAAGTGGAAGTGGGGTGCATGTCCGTGTTGCCCACATTTGTTCTGGAGGACAATTCCCCATCCTTCCTCCCGCATGGCCAATAGCTTGGCCACCTGCAGTGCCCGAGTGTCCTGGCTCTGCTGTCCATAGGCCTCACCCTTTGTGTAAGGCCCCACCTCTTTCATCTTCCTGAGAGCAAAGGGAGCGGGAGAAGCCATGGGAAAGCGATGCCAGAAATCCCAGGGCTGAGAGCAAGTGCGGGCGTCTGTGGGGTTCCCACTGTGGTGGGATCCAAGGTTCCCTCAGTTCTCCCTTAAGATCCTCCCTTGACTCTGGCAGGTGCTGTCCCCACCCTCTGCTGATGTGAGGTCCTGCTCTTTATACCCAAGCCCCAGACTGTCAGACCCAGATGCCCCAATGAGGAAATGCCCCCTAGGATCATCCTCCACGAGGCCTGGCCGATGGACCGTGGAGGGCCCTGGGCCCACCCTCTGCCGTTCTCAAGTATTGTTCCCGGTACCGACCCGGGGGTGCAAGTCAGCACAAGCTGTGTGTGGTCATCCTCCAGCGGGATCCCAGCACTGACTCTGGTTTGGTTTCCAGGGTCCCTGCGTCCTGCCTCAGGGTCCTCACCTCAACTCTGGCAGGTCCCTGGCCCACCATCTGCGAGATGGGGTCCTCCTCCCCGTACAGAACCCCCAGAGTCTCTGAGACCGGGACTGACTCTGGTCTAGGTTCCAGGGTCCCTGGCCCACCATCTGCCGAGATGGGGTCCTCCTCCCTGTACGGAACCCCCAGAGTCTCTGAGACCGGGACTGACTCTGGTCTAGGTTCCAGGGTCCCTGGCCCACCATCTGCGAGATGGGGTCCTCCTCCCTGTACTGAACCCCCAGAGTCTCTAGGACCGGGACTGACTCTGGTCTAGGTTCCAGGGTCCCTGGCCCACCATCTGCCGAGATGGGGTCCTCCTCCCTGTACGGAACCCCCAGAGTCTCTGAGGCCAGGACTGACTCTGGTCTAGGTTCCAGGGTCCCTGGCCCACCATCTGCCGAGATGGGGTCCTCCTCCCTGTACTGAACCCCCAGAGTCTCTGAGACCGGGACTGACTCTGGTCTAGGTTCCAGGGTCCCTGGCCCACCATCTGCCGAGATGGGGTCCTCCTCCCTGTACGGAACCCCCAGAGTCTCTGAGACCGGGACTGACTCTGGTCTAGGTTCCAGGGTCCCTGGCCCACCATCTGCGAGATGGGGTCCTCCTCCCTGTACTGAACCCCCAGAGTCTCTAGGACCGGGACTGACTCTGGTCTAGGTTCCAGGGTCCCTGGCCCACCATCTGCCGAGATGGGGTCCTCCTCCCTGTACGGAACCCCCAGAGTCTCTGAGGCCAGGACTGACTCTGGTCTAGGTTCCAGGGTCCCTGGCCCACCATCTGCCGAGATGGGGTCCTCCTCCCTGTACTGATCCCCCAGAGTCTCTGAGACCGGGACTGGAAGCGGAAGGGAGGAAGGGGGTGTGGTCATCCTCCCACATGGCCCCCGCCCTGTGCTGACAGGGGTCCTCATCCTCACAGCCACCCCCACAGACTCTCAGACCCGCCTGCGGAGGTCACGTCATGTCCCGTGTGCCCCCCTCCCGAGTCCTGCGGGTTGGCTCTGTGGGGGTCTGGGGACCTCCCATCCCCTACTGCGAGCTGACCGGGACTCTGGGAAGCTGCTTTGGCCTCCATGCGGAGGAGAGGCCCAGCTCCTTACCACCGCCCCTTCGCAGCCCCAGCTGTGCAGTCGGGGCCCCCCGCATGGCCACCCGCCACGGGGCCCCTCGCAGAGGACAGCAGGGGCACCTGTGCGGCTTCCCTCTGCGGTGCGGTGGGACCCGGGTGCTCACCGGGACTCCCGCAGGGCGCGGCCTACCGCTGTGGGCTTCACCCCCTGCGGGCCCGGGGCTGGCTCTGCTCCTGACGACAGGGGCCCTGGGGCCAGCCCAGTCTGCGGGACCCGGGTGGCCTCGGGCCTCCTCCCACGCAGCCGCCCACCACGTGGACCCTGGAGGCCCTGGGCCCGCCTGGGCCCTGTGGAGGGACGCGCCTCGCCCCTCACCCCCGAGTCCCCTGACCTGGCTGCGCCAACCACAACCGGCCGCGTGTGGCCACCCCCACGGGCTCCCAGGACGGAAACCGTTGTCCCAGGGCCCGGGGTCCCTCGCCCTCCGGGGCACCCTCACCTGGACTCGGGCGGGTCCCGGGCCGCCCTTCGGGATGTGAGCGCGCTCAGGATCTCCTGGGCATCCCCAGGGTCTCAGAGACCCGGATGCGGAAGTGAGGCACGTGCTGGGGCAGCGTCTCTGAGACCCGGATGAGGCGTGTGTGGTCCCCCTCCCAGAAGCCCTTCCATGTTGAGCCTGTGGTGGGGGCAGGGTCTCTTCCTCCCCCGCTGCTCACCCTGACTCTACGCAGCTTCTGCCCCCCTCTGCTAACCAGAAGCCCTGCTCTTGATGGGTGTCCCCACCTGACGCCCGTCCTGGAAGGCAGGTGGACCCGAACAGAATCGGAGGTTCTGCTGCCTGCCTCAACGACAGCCAAAAGCAGGGGGCGGGTGCTGCCGAGAAAGGAAAGGATTGATTCCCGAGTCACCTGACCTGGGCCAATGGTGGACTCCTGTCCCAAAGACCACTGTCCTCCTCCTACCTAAGCCCGCCTTTCTTGTTGTTGTCTTCATTGCCAACCGTGTTACAGAGGTCCCCTATTCCTCATGGACCCCTTCCAGCCGGAACCAGCCCCTGCCCCAGGCCTTCACTACACTATTGCCTGTGTCCATAGGTTATGCACCCAAGTTCTTTCTATGTCTCAGGATCTATTTTCTTCATCAGTTAATTTGCTCTTTGGACCCCACATATGAGTGAGATCCTGTGACACTTGCCTTTCTGGCTTATTTTGCTTAGCATAATAGCCCCTGGGTCCCTCCATGATGTCTCAAAGGGCAACAGAGCCTTCTTTTTGACTGCTGTATAGTGTTCCATGGCATAGATGTACCACAGCTTTTTTACCCACTCATCTGCTGATGGGCACTTAGGCTGTTTCCAGATCTTAGCTATTGTAAATTGTGCTGCTACGACTATAGCGGTGCGTATATTCTTCCGGATTGGTGTTTCGGGTTCCTTGGGATATATTTCCAGAAGTGGGATTACTGGGCCAAATGGGAGTTCTATTTTTAATTTTTTGAGGAAACTCCATACTGTTTTCCACAGTGGCTGCGCAAGTCTGCATTCCTACCAGCAGTGGACTACGGCTCCCGTTTTTCCACATCCTTGCCAGCACTTGTCATTTGTTGATTGGTTGATGGCAGCTATCCTAACAGGTGTGAGGTGATACCTCATTGTCATTTTAATCTGCACCTCTCCGGTGATCAGGGACTTTGAGTATTTTATCATGTGTCTTTTAGCCATCTGTATGTCCACTTTGGAGAAGTGTCTATTTAGTCCTCTGCCCATTTTAAAATTGGATTGTCTTCCTTTTGTTAAGTTGCATGAGTTCCTCATATATTTTTCGTTATTAACCCTTTACCTGATGAACATATTGGCAAATATGCTCTTCCATACATGAGCTCCCTTTTCATTTTGTTGATGTTGTCTTTTGCTGTGCACAAGCTTTGTATTTTGATATAGTCCCATTTGTTTATTTTCTCTTTTGTTTCCCTTATCCTAGGTCTTAGGCGATGCATTGGCGAACATATTGCTAAGAGAGAAGTCTGAGATTTTGCTGCCTTTGGTTTCTTCTAGGATTTTTATGGTTTCACAACTGATGCTTAAGCCTTTAATCCATTTTTGAGTTTATTCTTGTGTATGATGCAAATTGGTGGTCGAGTTTCATTGTTTCGCAAGTGCCTGTCCAACTTTCCCAACAGTGTTTGTTGAAGAGCATGTCTTGATTCCATTGTATCCTCTTGTATCCTTTGTCAGATATTAATTGAATGTAATGTCTTGGGTTGATTTTTGGCATCTCTGTTTTGTTGCATTGATCTATATGCCTGTTCTTCTGCCAGTACCAAGCTGTTTTGATTACAGCGGTTTTGCAGTATAACTTGATATCTGACAGTGTGATCACTCCAACTTTGTTCTTCTTTCTCAAGATGGCTCTGGCTATTCAGGGTCCTTTTTGCTTCCATGTAAACTTTTAGAGTATTTGTTCTAGATCTGTAAATATGCCATTGGTATTTTAATAGGGTTTGCATCTAATCTATAGATTGCTTTGGGTGGTATGGACATTTCAATGATATTAATTCTAGCAATCCATGAACACGGTATATTCTTCCACTTCTGTATATCACCCCCTATCTCTTTTTTCAATGTCCTGTAGTTTTCTGAGTACAATTCTTTTATCTCCTCGGTTAACTTTATTCCTCAGTAACTTATTTTTTTTTGTTTCAAAGGTAAGTGGGATTTTTTTTTTTTTTTTAGTTTAGTTTCTCTTTCTGAGAGTTCATTGTTGGTGTGTAAAGCTGCCATCTAGGTCAGGGTATTAATTTTGTATCCTGCAACATTGCTAAAGTCATTTATTAAGCCCAGTAGTTGGTTGGTGGAGTCCTAGGGTTTTCTATGTAGAATATCATGTCATCTGCAAATAATGACAATTTTACTTCCTCCTTTCCCATTTGGATGCCTTTTGTTTCTTCCTCTTGTCTGACTGCTGCGGCTGAGACTTCCAGTACTATTTATAATAATAAAAGTGTAATATGCTAATTAGGCCAGACCCCTGAATGAACTTCTGTACTTCATTCCCTGCGTCCTTCTGGAGGAAGCCACTGTGGCGGGGGCTGGGGCAGAGGCAGTTACAGGTGATCAGGCTGGTAGGCGAGCAGTTATGGGCAATGAGGCAGGCAGGCAGAGTCACTAGGGGCGATCAGGTAGGCAGGCAAGTGGTAAGGGTCATGAGGCAGGTAGGCAGAGATGGTTGGTGCAATTAGGCAGGCAGGCGAGTGGTTAGGGGAGATCAGGCCATCATGTGAGCAGTTAGGTGCAACCAGGCAGGCAGAGGGTAGGTGAGTGGTTAAGAGCCAGCAGCCCCAGATTGAAAGATGGATTCTCACTGATTCAGTTTTGGAAGATTGTATATTTCTGTGAATTTGTCCACTTAATCCACATTGTTCAGCTTATTGGCATAAAGATTTTCATAGTATTCTCTTACAATCCTTTGTATTTCTGTGGAGTCAATTGTTACCTCACTTCTTTTGTTTCTGATTTTACTTATTTGGGTCTTCTCTCTGTTTCTTGAATGTGGTTAAAGGTTCCTCAGTCTTGTTTATATTTTCAAAGAATTAACTCTTGGTTTCATTGATCGTTTATATTATATTTTTCATCTGTATGTCATTAATTTCTGCTCTGACTTTTATGTATTTACTTCCTCCTACTTGCTCAGAGCTTTTCTTGTTGTTTCCTTTCTAATTTTTAAGTTGTATGGTTAAATATTTTATTAAAATATTTTCTTGTTTTTTGATGTAGGTTTGTAAGTGCTATGAACTTCCCTCTCAGGACTACTTTGCTGTGTCCCATAGATTTTGATTTGTCGTGTGTTACTTTTCTTTTGTTTCCAGGACGTTTTTTATTTCTTTTTTGATCTTATTAGTAAGTCACTCATTGTTTAGTAACATGCTATTTAGCCTCCATGTGTTTGAATATTTTTGAGCGTTTTTACTGTAACTGATTTTTAATTTCCTGCCATTTATTTAGGAGCACCTAAATAAAGAAAATTTAAAAAACTTATAGAGGGCTTTAAGGGAAAGGTCAACAGCAATAAAGTAATAGTAGGGGACTTTAATAGCGCACAGGCTTCACTGGATAGATGTTCCAGACAAAAAATTACCAAGAAAACAGTGACTCTAAATGGCAGACAGGTTCAGGTGAATTTAAATGACACTTACAGAATATTTCATCCCAAAGCTGCAGAATATATGTTCTTCTGATGTTCACATGTGTTATTCTCAAAGATAGATCACATGTTAAAACACAAAACAAGTCTCTACAAGTTCAAGAAGATTAAAATCATAACAAGCATCTTCTCCGATAACAGTGGCATGAAATTAGAAAAAGCTGCCACCCCCAGCTTCTTTATAATCTACCCCAGCAGAGGGAATCGCAGTTTCCCAAGTACGCTGGCTCAGGCCATGCACATCATTTTTTAACTAAGGTATTACATATGTGTCCCTATCCCCACATTGCCCTCCTCCACCACCCACTCATGCCCTCACCCCCTGGCCTCTGTGTCCATTGGTTAGGCCGATATGCTTGCATACAAGTCCTTTGGTTGATCTCCCACCCTTACCTCCACTCTGCCCTACCTTCCCTCTGAGGTTTGATGGTCTGATCGATGCTTCTCTGTATTTGGATATGTTTTTGTTCATCCATTTATGTCGGTCATTATATTCCATATATGAGTGAAACCATGTGATATTTACCGTCCTCTGACTAGGTTATTTCGCTTAGTATAATGCTCTCTCCAATTCCATTCATGCTGTTGCAAGCACGCTGCGGTACAAATGAAGTCCACTCACTAGTGAGTGCTGGTCGCTGGAGGCCCACCGCCTCACCTCTTCTGTGACTTGTTTGTAGGATTAAGGAGACACCTAACCCCTTCCTTATATGACTTCAGCTCCTACACTATCATCCTGTGGGTGGATATGCCCTGCTTATGTTAGTGTGCCCACTACTAACACAGGGCCTTCCAGAGGACATAGGATCAGTGAATGTCTGGGGATTAAATGAACCACTGAGCAGGGGTCGTCTTTATTCAGATGAAATCCCCCCACTTTCTTGCCAGAACCAAGGATCCTTGGAGAAGCTGTTTCATGGAAAGACAGATGAGAAGACATAAGAAGCAAAAATTAACAACCTTTTGCTTTTATTTTTCTATTTCTTAACTCCATGGATTTTACTGCTGAGTTCTTACACATTTCCAAGGAAATTCTATTATAATGTCATGTTATCTAGATTGGGATCACAAACTAGGATGGGAAGGGTCCCAATTTTCATTACACAGTAGCAAATCTCTTACTCTTGAGCTGGACATGTAGAAATATATATGTGATCAATGTCATTCACAAACTTACATGCGAAAAGTTTATGAAAACTTCTACGTAAAGGAACATTAGAAAATTTCCTTAAAAATTCACAAAATAATAAATCATAAATTTCTCAATCACAAAAGGAGCCTAAACCTTTCCCTGGGCCTCACTACTGGTTTGTTCTGAAACAGAGTTGAAAATTGGACGCACTTTATGCCCAGCAAAAGAAGTTAATGCACATGGACCTGAAAAGTGCCTGGATGCAACTCTGGCTCAGGCATAGTGTTTCTCATTGCACTCAGGCTCTTCAGGCAGGGATGGGAGGAGACGGAAATCCCTATTAACCGTGTGCATAAACGTGAGGGCTTTCTCCGTGGTGGTCTCAGCGTGGGCCCTGGGGCCCCACAGGAACTCATAGCGTGCAGGATCACTATTGGGCACCTGGCGGTACACCAGGTACTGTTCCTGCACCCAAACTTTGGTGATGAGCTCCCTGGGCTCCCCATAGAGCCAATGTACCTCCCCATCATGCACCCCTAAATCATTCAGTACAGCCCAGATTTTCTCCTCAGTGGCACAATCACCCCCTGAGGCGATCACACACAGAAGTGTGACCAGGAGGCTTGTGTTGGGAAATATGTGCTCATCGCTCACCATCCCATCATAGGTTAGCCCCAAGGCAGTGACCAGGACATAGGTGTGGGTACTGGGGTCTACTTCCCTCACAACAACACCAAATACCAACTCAATGCACTCAACGGCCGCACTGAAGAGCACAGGAAAGTGGTCCTGGTGCTCTTCGAAGACACTACTCAGTATTTCTGCCTTTGTGGTTGACTCCTTTGTACGATACTTCAGGAGCAGGAACTTCACCATTTCCATCATCTTCGCAAGCAGTGATGTGGGGAGCAATAAATCGGCATCGACTTCAGGGCCTCCCTCAGTGTTTGGACCCTCTTCATTTTGGATGCTGGCGCTCTCATCTTCAGATTGCCTGCATGGAAAGGCTTCCTTGGCATGGGGGGAGGGGCAGGCACGCTGAGGACCCTTGGGAGGACTTGGTGTCTCAGCAGCAGACACCTCCTCTAGGTTGTCTATAAACAGGACTGAGGGGGAGGAGGAGAGAGACAGGGCATCTTCCTCCTCCTCCACCTCCTCCTCCTGCATAGCCAAGAACAGCTCCCCCGCCACCAAGTCGGGGATCTCAGTTGGGTACGGAAAGTCTTACTCAGGCTTCAACGGCTCACTCATATGATGACCAGGCATGATGACTCGTGCTCGAACAGTGACTGAGTGTGAGCAGAAGATGGGCGATGAGGAACCACGGGCCTGGGGAAGAGTGGGAGAGTGAGAAGCATGAGCTGAGAAACACTTCCTAGGCGGCTCTGACAAAGGTGACTTCCAGGTCTCCCCTTTAGGGGTTTACATGGGACTCACAGGGCTCACTCCTGATCAGCCTGCCCACTAAGCACCTGAAGTAGGAAGTGACATGACTGTTCAGGGTATAGCAGGCACAGCACAGGGTTCTGTAGCTGACGGTGGGGTGTGGAGGTGTCAGGCAATGTGAGGACCCTCTGACATGGGTGGGGAGCCCAAGGGGACATATTCATGGTAGCCACCTCACCTTAATTCCTAGCACTTCCTGGCCACCTGCTGTTCTGTGACCTGAGAATATGTAGAGTAGACCAAGGCCTTCACCTCCTCCAATCCGGGGCCTCTTCTGGAGGGAACAAAGGGGCACCTCAGCATGCACATGGAAAGCACATTCCTGGGACCCCAAAGCTGACAGGAGGGGCGGCAGGACTCTGTGAGGTCCCCTCTGTTGTGGGTGGGAGGTTCCTCTGTGCACACGTAGGATACCCACCTTTCCCTTGCCAGGGCCCGGCCCGCCACTGCCTTCTGTTGGCCTAAGGTCAAATGCTCAGAACAAGGCCACACACACCTGACACTTCAGTGAAGAAACTGAGCTGGCTCCTCATGTGGTCCCTCTCCCAGAGGATCAAGAAGGGGTGACTGAAGATTTGGGTCCATCTATCCTAGGTTAAGGCTCTGATCATTTCTCACCATGACGCACTGCAGGGTTTCAGACCACTCTCTCTGCTGACTGAGCGCAATCTACTTAGACTTAGGCCTCACCTCCCTGAGGTACAGGAGTAGGAAGTGAACGGAGGTAATCCAGGCACTATTCCGAGTTTCCCCATTGCTTTCAGAGGAGGCAGGGTAGGTCTGGCTTCCCCTGTGCTCTGCTCCCCTTCAGTGCTCACCTTGATTCCTTGCAGGATCTGGGAGTCTTCTCTCTGCTGACAAAATGTGGATCCTGGGGATGATACAACGTGTGGCCTCACACCAAGGTCCTCACCTTCCTGAAAGCTCTGAGACAATAGTGAACAGGAGCTCCATCTGCCCGCACCCGTGCCCAGGTTCACACACAACTGACACCAGGGCCTGGGCCCATCCGTTCTGGGTACAGAGTTCCCTTAGTCTGGCCTAAGGATACTTGCCTTTCTTCCTGGCCTGGCCTGGGTCTGAATCCAGCTGAACTGATTTCACCCTGAATAACTGTCCTCAGTGAGCAAAGCTGTGGAGGAGCAGGCATGTGGAATCGGAGAGCATGTCACACCCAGGTACCCCTGCCTGGGGAATCTGGATGCTGAACACAGGACACTCCCTGATGCTGAGGGCTCTCTTCTTTTCTCGGGGAGCACATAGCTGCAGTTTCCCACAAGAAAGCATTCACACCTTTATGACCCTTCCACAACCTCAGCTCCTCTTTGCATGAACTGAAGCCATTCCCTCTGACCAAGGCCCTATCCTTCCCGAGTGCCCTCAGAAAAACCTGTGAAGGAACCAGCTCTGCAGACCCATGTCAGGCCTTTCCCAGGGCTGACAGCAGCACAGGCTGGGTTCAGGGCACCCATTGTCTGGAGTGTGGTATCCTCCTTCCTCCCCGAGCTACCCAGGTTTACTCAGAGAGTGCCTGGGAACTTTCCCTTCTGCTGAACTGAGAATGAATACTGCAGGCCATGTCCACCATCTCTCTGTGACCTCCAAGGTGGACTTCAAGATACACCACATTAACTATCGTGCCGAGTGACCAAGTTGTGCCAGCAGAGCCTAAGCCAGCTGGTCCCTGTTTTTACTGGGGTGGGAGGTACCACCATCCTGCCTCAAGACCCACACTTTAATTTCCAGCATTGCCTGGCACACCTCCCATGTTGCCCTGAATCCAGCCCCTTCAGGAAAATGCCCTCACCCCCCTTTGCCACTCCCAAGGTAGAAGTCTGGAAGCAACCCAAATCCACAGGCCTACCATGAGGCTTGCAGGTGCTGCTGGCAGGAACAGGCACACTGCGGACACTTATGGCCCTGGCCAAGCCTCAGGCATACATATTTCAAGGTGTGCTAGGGGCTTCCTGAGTCCTAACTCGGGTCCTTACCTGGTATCCTGGCAGAGCCCTGCAGCCCTTCTTTGCCTACCTGGAGCCTGACCCCTCAGCCCTCAGGGGGTGGAGTCCGCTTGTCTTCCTGCAGGATCCTCACCGTGACACCTGGCTGGAGCTGGAACCTTCTCTCTGTCAACATGAGATGCCCAGTCAGGAAGAGAGCATGTGGTCATGGGCCGGGGGCCTCCCAGGGTTCACAGTAGGGGTAATGTGGGGCAACTCTGTTGTGGGGTCCTGGGTCCCTCAGTCTTCCCTTTGCATGTTCACCTGGACTTGGGGCAAGACCCGGGTCCTCCCCTCTGCCACATATGTCATTTCCCTGAATTCCAAGGGCTGACATCAGGCCTGGGCTTCTGCGCTTCCTCTCTGCATGGTCATCCACCATAGGGCCTCCCAACACTTTGAGCAGGGCAGACTTCTGTGGACTCCCCTCCGGTTAGGGTTCCTGGATTCCCTCAGTCCTCCCTGGGGGTTCTCACCTTGACTCTTCCCTCTGCCCACCTGAGGTCCTGCTCCTTACACCGAACCCCAGAGCTTGTCAGACCCGGATGCAAAAGTCAAGAAAAGCACCTTGACTCTGGGCAGTGCTTCTGCATCCCTTCTGTGGACCTGAGGGAGGCCCTATAGGTTTTATCAAGTTTCCAGTCTTCCTCAGACCTGAATGCTGTAATCAGGAGACACCCCATGGGGTCACCAGCCCTGTGGCCTTCCAAGGCTGAGAGCCAGGTAGGGTTTTGTGCAGCCTCTACATTGCTAGTCCTGGGTCCCCTCTGTCCTGACACAGGGTCCACACAGTTACACTGGCAGGTCCTGGGTCCTTCCTCAGCCTCCCTGGGGTTGGTTTGTGTACGAAACCCCACACTGTCACAGAGCCTGATTTGAAGGCATTACATGCCACTTGAGTCTGGGTAGTACTACTGCCCTCTTCTCTGTGAACCTGATTCCCTATCTGGCTTTTTTTATTTTAATTTTTTCGTAATTCTTTATTATTGAAAGAACTAGAGGCTTGATGCACGAAATTTATGCAAGAGTAGGCCTTCCTTGCCCTGGATGTCGGCACCAGCTTCCCTCTGGCACCTGAGAACTGGGCTTCCTTCACAGCCCTGGTTTCTGGCCCTGGCTTCCTGAGGAAGCACGTCCAGAAGGGTGTCCCGTCTAATTAGCATATAATGCTTTCATTTTTATAGATTACAAATGACTCCCTCCCCCCGACTCCTGTCCTCTTGCCCCGCCCTCACCACCCAAATGTCTGTGTCCATGGGCCATGCATATATGCACACAAGGTTCTTGGTTGATTACTTCCCACCCTTCCCACCTTCCCTCTGAGATTCCCTAATCTGTCCCATGCTTGCATGTGTCTGTATCTATGTGGTTCATGAGTTAACTTTGTATATTCAACTCCACATATGAGTGTGATCATGTGATATTTATCTTCCTCTGACTGGCTTATTTCACTTAGCACGATACTCTCCAGGTCCCTCCATGAAGTCTCAAAGGGTAAGAGACCCTTCCCTTTATACAGCTGCATAGTATTCCATGGCATACATGTACCACGGCTTTTTCATCAGGTCATTGATGGGCACCTGGCTGTTTCCACATCTTAGCTATTGTAAATTGGGCTGCTGTGAACATAGGGGTGCCTACATTCTTTCTAATTGGTATTTCCGCTTTCTTAGGGAAATATTCCTAGAAGTGTGATTCCCTACACTTTTCACCAAGTCCTGAGTCTCACTCAGTCCTGGATACAGAGGTCAGGAAACTCGGCACTTGGTCTTTTACCAGGGAACATCCCAAGGCTGATAGCAGGGTAGGGTTTATGGGGTCCCCTGGTTGTGGGATTCAGGGTGCCCTCCATCCTCCTGTGGCTGTGTTCCTTACAGTGAGCCCCAGCGTATCTCAGACCTGCATGCCAAAGTCAGGACACACCTCACAGGGTCATCTAACATGGGGTCTCCCATGGCTCATAGCAGGGGAGGCCGTTTTATGGGATCCCCTATATTGTGGGGTCCTGGGTCCCGTCTGTTCTCTCTCAGCGGACCTGTGGCTCTGCTCCTTACACCAAATGCAATGCGTGAGATCACCCCTCCCCCACCCCCAGGAGGCCTGCCCAATGGACACAGTTATGGGGTCCAGGGCCCACAATCTCCCTCAGGGTCCTCAACTTGACAGCAGCAGGATCTGGGGTCCCCCCTGTGCTGCCTGAAGCCCTGCTGCTTCTACCAAACCCTCCGTGTCTCACAGACCCAATACAGAAGTCACAAAGCGCAATGCTTGGCTCACCCCTCCCCCACCCCCAGGAGGCCTGCCGGGTGGACACTGTTTCCGGGTCCAGCCCCCCAGTCTCCCTCAGGGTCCCCACACTGACGCCGGGCAGTTCCCGGACCCCCTCTGCCGACCTGAGACGCTGCCATGACACGTAGCCGCCCGAGGGTCTCAGAACTGGAGGACCTGGAATTCAGGCCTCGCCTCTCGTGGTCACCCTGTGCCTTGGGGCTCCCGGGACTGACTGCTCTGGGTCTAGAGTCACCTTGTCCCCCCCACGGCCTCACCATGAGGCCTGCAGGTCATGGGACCCTCCCTCTGTGAACCGGGAGGCTGGACCCCCACGCGGAGGCCCTTACCCCGAGACCCCAGGGGAGGCTTGTGGGCCTCACTCGCCAGGGCTCTCAGCAGGGTATGAACTAGCTCCCCGGGGACCTCCGTCTGGTCCTCACCCTGATTCCAGGCAGTGCCTGAGCCCTGGCTATGCTGACCTGAGGTGCTCCCCTCAGCGCCTGTCCTGCCGCCCCTCCCCCCGTTCTCTGAGGAGGTAGGCAAGGGGGGCAGGAAGTAGTTCCCATTAAAACGCCCCACTGAGGACCCTCAGTGCTGACAGGACGGCCTCCCTGGTCCTGGGGCCTCCGTCGTCTGTCAGGGTCATACCTGGACTCTGTAGCACTGGGCTCCTGCCCCCTACGGACCCGAAGCAGGCCTCCCAAAGATGGCGCTCAGCTCCCTCAAGTTTCTCAGGAGGAAGTCAGTGAGTCAGTGACATCACTTCTGGAAACCAATTGTGGGGTCACCCAGGCCTGCTGACTGGCACAGAGTTCCGCTCCTTTGTGCCCAACCCCCCTTCTGGTCCCTACCATGGCTGGATGGCCTGGGCCCCCACCCTGTGCTGACCTGGGTCTGTGCCCCTCAGGCCAAGTGTCAGCCACCCCAGGCGCCTCTGGGTCCTAGAGTCCAGGATTTGGGCGGGAGTGCACAGCCAGACAGCCCTGCCTGAGGTACCCGGATCTGACAGCAGCACCAGCCTGGGTCCTGGGGTGGGCCCCACCAGACCGCCTGGCACTATGGAAACATTGTGTTCTACATGTTTCCTTTCATTATAGTCGCTGAGCTACAGCAGGGATTTGGAGCGGGCCTATGGTTTCAGGGTTATCTGTCTACCTTTGCTTGTCATTGCAGGCTTTTTTCCTTTTTGATCTTCATTCATAGTAATTATTATATTTTGCACCTCTACCTAGTTTGTATACCTTTCATTTATGCATACATCTTTGCATATATGTATATGCATGTATAAATCTAGATATATAGTGTATGTGTACACATATAGTCTAAATGTTGATCAGGCGTGTTTATATATCTATAGGTACTCATACTATATATACATATATATATTTATATTTATATTTGTATTCATATATATGCATGGATGTCTACGTCCTATGTATTTCCATATAATAGACAAGTTACTTTATGAAAGCTTACCTAGTCTTACTATGCATGATTTACTCTGATACTTGCTTTTCTACTCCTTCTCTATTCTTTATAATCTATTGAAACAATACTTTTTGAAAGGCCAATCCTCAACCATTTCCCAGCTCCCCCACACAACCACCTCACCCACAAATGCCAGCTCACCAGTTTTGTCTCCCCGTGGGGCTTGCTCATATTAAGTTGTTTAGATTTTATTGTTAAATACTCCCCCAGCCCTTGCCCTCCAATCTCTTCCTTAGATATTTTCCCTCCGTTTATTTAGGGAGCAGATGTCATCAGTCCAAGCTTAATTGTTATTTGGGCAACACCTGTATAGCACTAAACTTGTAAAATTTTAAGCAGAATCAACATATTTGCAATATTGTGTTTCCCATGAATGAATATGGAAACTGGTCCATTAGTTTAGCGCTTTTTTTTTTTTAACCTGAATCCCTCAGTATTATTTTTAGTTGACTCTTTTTAAATTAGGATACTTCTTGGTTAAGTTTTGGCTTTGATAACTGTGGTCAACGAGATTTTTGTATTCCATGTTCTAATTAGTTATTGCTTTGTGTGGGAAGGTTTTGTTATTGCTATGGTGATCTTCCATACAGTTTATTATGCATTTGAGTAATCCACGTCTCCATTTTTGAATTTTCTAGCTAGATGATCATATTATCAACAGATACTCTTCGTGTCTCTTCCATATTCATACCTCATATTTACTTTTATTCCCACAGCCTGCATCTCTGACTTGTCCCTGGCTTTAATGGAAATGCTTTCAATGTTTCACACTTAAGCAGGTTGCTCTCAATTTTAGGAAATGGAAATTCCCTTTTGGCTGAGTTTGTTCAAAGTTATTTCCCTGAACTCATATTAAAGTTTTTTGTTTGTTTGTCTGGTTTTTTTTGTCGGATTTTTTTGGTGTGCTTTGTGTGTGTGTGTGTGTGTGTGTGTGTGTGTGTGTGTGTGTGTGTTGCAAGGATCTCTCTCTGTAGCCATTGGCATGGAAAATTATTATTCTACTGTATTTTGTGTGCATAGACTTGCAATAGAATTGTTTATAACATTAAATCCTCATTTTATTTATTGGATATAGGCTGATAGGCTGCTTGTTCACATAATGCACTGTTGAGTTGAATATGCCATTAGAATGTACAGGCTATTTTATGCTATGTGAGTGAACTTGTTCCAAAAGCTCCGTTTGTGGGAATTTCTCAGGATTTTGAATAAAAGAAAGGTAGTCTGGGAGGACGAGTTGTACAATTGCCCATCTTTTTGTATGCTTTGGAAAAGTCAGCATGAGAGTCTGATGAGTTCTCCCTGACCATTTGATAGGACTTCCCTTTGAACCTTTCTTTTTTCTGGAACATTTGAGGGTGGCCTCAGCTTTGAATCCAAGTTTCAGTTTGTGGCTTTATCAAAGTTTATTCATGAATTCACCTCTTGAAGGAAGACTTGGTTGGGAATTATGAATCAAACTGCTCTAATCATGCATCGTTTTGGTGTTTTCTATGGACCCCAAATTCACTTGATAAAGCTGACGACTAGGGTTTCTGAATCGAATGGCAAGTTCATGTTTGACTTTATAAGAATATGCCAAACTTTCTTCTAAAGTGGCTCTAATGTTTTCTTCCCTATTAACAATGAAGGAGAATTCCTCATCCTCTCCCAAGTTTGGCACTTTCACGTTTGGGGATTCTAGCCATTCTGACAGCTTTGCAGTTGAATATTTTCTGTAGTTTCCATTTGCATTTTCTTCATGAGAAACGATGCTGAGCATGCTTATGTGTGCCTTTAATTTTCTATAGTGTGTGATCTCTGGTATATATCCTGTTTGGTGAAGTGTCCTTAACTCAGTTATGTATTTGTACTGGTTTGTTTATTTCCATCAGGTAGTTAAAATTATGTATTTGTGCCATGAGTCCCTCAGGAGATATGGGACTTAAAATATTTTCTCCCGGTCTGTGATTTGCCCAACTTGAGATAGTTTTCATCAGGTATCTCCTCTATAAAGTTACTATTGTTCCTCCCATTTAGAAGGAAGTCACTAGACACAAGAGACCCTTAAAGAGTGGGGTTATGCCCTAACCGGTTTGGCTCAGTGGATAGAGTGTCAGCCTGTGGACTCAAGGATCCCAGGTTCAATTCCAGTCAAGGGCATGTACCTTGGTTGCGGGCACATCCCCAGTAGTGGGTGAGCAAGAGGCAGCTGATCGATGTTTCTCTCTCATTGACGTTTCTAACTCTCTATCCCTCTCCCTTCCTCTCTGTAAAAAATCAATAAAATACATTTAAAAACTAAAGAGTGGTGTAATGGCCCACCTCATTGGAGAGTCGGTATCTACATGACTGGTTTAGAATGCAGGTACTCCAAAGGAGATTTTTCTACTCTTACACATTTATGGACTTACTCAAACCCTGCTTTGTCTCAGTAGGATATTTGCTTTTTGCTTTGTATGACAATCAATACTACTTTATTTTTGTGTTCAACTTTCTTCTTTTTTGGCCATTTGAAGTTCTTTCCATTGGTTCTTATGTCCCCTTGACCTACTTCCAGTATTGTATTTTTTAGCACCGCTTCACTTTCGGCCACTACAAGATGTTGTAGGCTGTCTTGTCTGTTCCCTGCTCTAGTCATAGCATAAGCCATCTCCCCATGGATTTCTGCTTCTTTCTATTACAGAATGGTATTAGAAACCTAGATGTGGGCACTTGGTGGGCTCATGATTCCTGGAGCGTTTTTGTTCTAGCTGTCTCAGCCGAGAGTGAAAGTAAACATAAGTGTGTTTATTAGCCTATGTATATACATATATCTATAAATATATATGTCACTATAGGTATCTGTGTTAAGCTTAACACAAATTCATACTGATGTCTCCAGCTCTAACCCATTATTACCGCAAGGGACCTCTGGTCTGCTCCCTAGGATTATTTCTAACCTTTTACTCTATCAGTGAGAATTCTGGCTCCCAACATCCACAATCCTTATCATTCCTTGGCCACCTCCAGGATATATGTATAGTGGTTTCAGATTGAAAACTAATACCCCTGTGGGAAATACATCTACATTTATGATCCATATATGCTTCTACTCATTAAGGAGTGACAGACAGAATTAAGGGACATGAAAAATGCAATGTATAACCTAATTTGGTTTCAGTACGAACATAGAACTATGTGAGAGAATTGCAGCCATCTGACTGTGAAAGGAATACTACAAGATACACTGGATTGTTGGGTTGTCTGGATGATAAAAAATTATGTTTTAAAGTCCTTATGTTTTCAGAGTTTTCACCCTCAGGTATAAAGGAGTGAGCTGACTTGGTATCTGAGATTTGGTTCAAAGAGCTTCAGCAAGAAAATTAAAAATGAAGGAAGGAAGGAAGTAAAGGAGAAAGGAACAAAGGGAGAAAGGAAGGAATGGAGTGGGTAAGCAAGGAAGAGGAAAAAGAAAAGGAGGAAGCAAAACAAGAAGAAATGAGTGAAGCACATAAGGCACCACATCAATGCTCCTGGGTGATAGGAAAACTGGAGTTTTTATTGTTTTCTCTAGTGTTGAGTATGTTTGACAGTTTTATGGAGCAGTTAAACGTGGAGACTTAGCACCATATCAGGAAATAGCGTAGATAATTACACATATAATGGGCAATGATAAGGAGGTTATTTAGGTCCTCAGATGGAGCCAATCATCAGAGTTTAGGGACATTCTGGTGGCTCCTTCTGTCTGTTCCAATATGGTTTGTCCCTGTGGCCTGGCTTATTTTCAATAAGGAAAACCCTTTTAAAACCTTATCAGAGAAATACATGGAAATGCTTTTCATCTAGAAGGCATCAAATGCATGCGGGCTGAATTGTATTTGCACCAAAAAGGAACCGGCTTTCATGGTGAGAGCACAAGGGGCCAAGTCAGAGGGAGTCTTGTGGACAAGCATATGTGATGTGCAGCCTACCTGTGGGGGAAGTGCAAACAAGCCTGTAGGAGTTGAGGGTGTGGTCCTGAGCAAGGCCTCCAGGGACCTCACCATGGCCTTGAGCCATTGATGGACACAGAAAGGCTCTGCCTCCACGACATGGACAGTGCTGTTCAGAGGCACAGGTTCAAAAGCTGCCCAGAAAATCATGTCAATACTGAAAGGGGAAGCCTGGGACAGGAACACAGTGTGGGCCACAGCCAAGATGCAAAGCAGGTGAGGATGCACTCTGAGCTGCCATGAATAACTCACATCTTTCATATGCTGATTCTAACCTCTGCACCACCCAAAGAAAACACTGACTTTGATTAAGGGGTAGGGACACATGGCAGCTCAAGAGGGCACAGGGAGGCTTTGAGGAGATGATCCCTGTGTCTTGCTGGGCATAGTACATGGTCTATGGTGAGCTGTCAACTGACATTAATTTGGATTTCAAAGACGCTGTGTTGCGATTCTTTACTCCAGAGACTATCGCAACTTAAAAGCATCTTGGCCCCCTTAGGGGAATGTCCTCACCTCCTTCCATAAACCATTAATTTCAAGCTCCACAGCCAGGATCTGCAGGTGTTTGGAGTCCCAGGCCACAGATTCAGCAACCAGAGGGTCATCACAACTAGATACCAGATTTCTGGAATGTTCTCCCATTGACATCCAGGACACAAACCCCTTTGGAGTAGACACTGCCTTGTCCAAGCTCTGCTATCCCTCTCCTGCGCCCATTGTGAGACTTTGGCACCCTGCATACACAGCCTATGATACATGTGGGAGCACTTGTTTGAAATGACCTTGCTGCTCAGCAAAGACTTGTGATCAGCCCTGTCATAGAACCACCAGATGTCATCAGACAGGCCTCTGTTGTGTTCTGGATCCATTCAGTGAGGCAGGAACCTTCCTCCTGCCCTCTGCAGTGCTGCTATACTGTACACCAAGAGCCTTGCCCATTCCAGGACAACCTTGCCTTACCTTCCCTTCATCTCAGAAACGGGTCACTGGGCTTCTGCACCTGCACTCCGGCCCAACCCTGCCAAGTCAAGTCAGAAACCTGGTGGTGGGGCTTCTCTTCCTGTTGTCTTTCCCTCCACAGGTTCCAGTTCTTCCAGTCTACCTCCATTTCCAGTCCAAGTCCAGAGTGTCCCAATAGCCCGATAAAACTACCATCCCTCTGGATGATGACAGCAGATTCCCTATGGTCTCTTGGTCCCTCCTATGGGTTTCCCACTCTCTTTTGCACCCACTAGTCAGATAAATCTTTTAAACATGCAAGATGAATGTGCTGCCTTGGCTACTTTTCTCATAGAATCCTTCAGGCATATTTTTGAGGCAGAAAGTGGAAGTGGGGAGCTTGTTTGGATCATGGGCACTTGCAATGAATATACTGCCATGGGTGGGCAGGAGGGGAGGGGGGCAACTAGGACTTGGGAGCAATTCATGTGGAGCTGTCAAGTGATGAAGGTCCCTGAGTGCAGGGTAATAGAGTGAAGATGGGAGTGCTTGCGTTTTCCCCCCATTTTCTCCACCTGCCTGGGCCTCCTGGAATCCAGCGATACCTTCCCCTTCCCTTACACAAAAGGCAAATCCTGATCAGGAGGACAAGAGTGTCAGGGAGGGTGGATGAGTCTCGCTTCTTTGAGAAACTGAACCCAACCATGTAAACATAGAGTTCTAATAAGGAATTGTCTCACGTGGTTATGGAGGCTCAAGATGCTTTGGGTAAAACTCTCAAAAGGCTTACTTGTGCTTTTTCCGCGGTTGACAACAGCCATCTGAAGCTTTGAGGTGTCTCTTAATAATGTCACACACACCCAATAAATAAACACTTATGACAATGGCCAATATCTGGTACAGTGACAACACCAAATGCTGTCAAGGATATGGAATGGCGGGAACTTGCATTCATTACCTGTGGGAACGTGAAATAGTACAGCCGCATTGGAAGCTGTTTGGGCAGTTTCTTAGAATAGTAAGCATAATTTTAACATATGACTCAGCAACTCCATAAATATTACCCCAAGTTGATGATGCTGTATCTGTGTAGGCACATCTATTGTTAAAAATGTACCACTCTGGTTGGGGACATTGATAATGGCAGAGGGGCATTATCCATGTGAGGGAGTAAGGACTTACTAGGATATCTGTATACCATCATATTCATTTTTCTCTGCCATCTAAAAGTGTTGTAAAAAAAATTAAGTTCTAAAACAAACACAGTATGAACCATAGTATCCGAACAACAAAATTTGAGCAGGCCCTAAGGGAGACTGAAAATTGTGATGAGCTGGCACTTGAGTCTGGGGTGGGTGTAGGGGGAGTGGGGAAGTTGGGAGGGGCTATAGGCTGTATGACACAGATGACAAGGAAAATAGGAAGAAGTATTTTAAACTGATGCTCTATATCGTGGCACAAATGTGGGGCATTCAGACCACAAATGCCAGTAACCTTAGGGGAATACCACTGCCTTGGGAAAGCTGGGACAGTTGAGGTATGTTATTCAGAGTCTATGCTAATAACCACCTGACAACCATCTTGGTGGGTTAGTGCTGGCTTTTCAAAAATTATTATCTGAATAGTATGTAAAGAACAGACTAATTAGAATAGTGAGTAGCAGAATAAATCATGTATGTTTAGAGTAAGTATTCTCTTATAAAATACCTGGGATAGTATATCATACAGAAATAAACATATAAATGCTTATGTTCCATCCTATACTAATGAAAGGCAAACTTGCACATTGACCATGCTTTCCGTACACGTTAAGCCACGCCCACCAGCCAAGCATAGCGACTACATGCAAATTAACCCAACGAAGATGGCCGCCAGCAGCCAAGGAGCTGGAGCCAGCAGGAGGCTTGCTTGCTCCAGTGATGGAGGAAGCCAAGATTCCCCGCCTGCCATAGCCCGGCTCTGAGCTCCACTGAAAGCAACAAAGTTTCAATTACAGAAGGTAAACAAACCCTAGATACCTGCTTTTAGCCAGTCATGGCAACGGAGCTGGAGCAAGCAGGAGTGACTTGGCCCTCCTGATGGAGGAATCCCAGCTTTCCGCAGGCCTCTGCTAAAGGCAACAAAGTTTCAATTATACAAGGAAATAAATCCCAGAATAAAAAAAAAAGAAAGAAAAAAGGAGAGGCTGGAACTTACGTCGCCATGGTGCTTGGCCAGCCTGAAAATGGCCCTTAGCCCCTCACCCAGACTGACCAGGCACCCCAGTGGGAACCCCCCACCCTAAAGGGGGTGTGGCCAGCCTGAAAACAGCCATCAGGCCCTTACCCAGGCTGGCAAAACATCCATGGGGTTGAGGGTCCCCACTGGGGTGGACATACTCCGAGGGGTCCCACACTGCAAGAGGGCCTGAGCCAGGCTGAGGGACCCCCAGATTGCACAAATTTTTGTGCACCGGGCCTCGAATAAATATATATATCTCACATACATCTGTGGGTATATAAGCACATGTAACCTATATTTATGTTACATGTATTGAAGTAATGCACACAAGCCAGATAGCGATGTAGAATGTATTACTGAGAATGAGGAATGAAAGTGTAAACACCTGCAGTGGACAAGGGAACTGTAGACAGACAACCACAATTCCACACCTCCCCAAATCCCTGCTGCTGCTCAGCATCTTTAGTAGTAGCTAACTTTTAGAACCCACAGTTTTCACAGGATCATCTGAGCTGGTGAAGACACCCCATAGTAAGGGGGGCTTCTCTACTCCCCTCCATGTCCTGGGAACAACAGCACCACTCCAGCATCGGTCCTGGTACTGCAGCAATCTCTGCAAGGGGTGTGAGGCTCTCGTGGGTGAGGACTTTGGGGTCCACTGGCTTCAGAACAGAGGGCACTACAGCATCCATCTCCTGGTGCTCCTGTCAGCTCTAGGGACCCAGGGTGGCCATCCTGTCAGCCCTGAGGGTCCTCCGTGCTGCGTCTTACTGAGAACTACTTCCTGCCCCCCTCCCCCACCTCCTCAGAGAACGGGGGAGGGGTGGCAGGACAGGCTCTGAGGAGGTGCAGTCTCAGGTTGGCAGGGCCCAGGCTCTGCCTGGAATCAGGGTGAGGACCAGAAGGAGGGCCCCGGCAGCTAGTTCAGCCCCTGCTGGGAGCCCTGGCGAGTGAGGCCCACAGGCCTCCCCTGGGGTATCGGGGTGAGGGCCTCCGCATGGGGGTCCAGCCTCCCGGTTCACAGAGGGAGGGTCCCAGGACCTGCAAGCCTTGTGGTGAGGCCGTGGGGGGAACAAGGTGACTCTGGGCACAGAGAAGTCAGTCCCGGGGGACCCAAGGCGCGGGGGACCACAAGCGGCGAGGCCTGACTTTCAGGTCCTCCAGTTCTGAGACCTTCGGGCTGCTCTGTGTCATGGCAGCGTCTCAGGTCCGTAGAGCGGGTCTGGGACCTGCCCAGACTCAGTGTGGGGACCCTGAGGGAGATTGCGGGGCCTGGAACCCGGAACAGTGTCCCCCTGGCAGGCTGGGGGAGGGGCGAGCTCAGGCATTGTGCTTTGTGATTTCTGCATTGGGTCTGTGAGACATGGGGGTTTGGTAGAAGCAGCAGGGCTACAGGCAGCACAGGGGGGACCCCAGGTCCTGCTGCTGTCAAGTTGAGGGCTCTGAGGGAGATTGGGGACCCTGGACCCCAGAATCCTCAGTCCTGGGAGGACCAGTGTGCGGGGAACTACAGGGTGGGGTGGGGTGACTGCTGCATCAGGTGGAGGACGTGAGGGACAGCACGGCTAGCCACCATGTTCCACTTTCTCTCGTGGCTGACAGAAGTGGCAAAGTAAGGCTGGGACTCCCCCTGTTGTGATGTGAGGGGTTCCCTCAGTCCTCAGCTGAACCTTGAAAGGAGACAGCAAGACTCCGGAGCAGGGGAGGAGCATTAGGGTTCCTTCTGTCTTTCCTCAGATTGCACACCTGCAAAGAGGTCAGGGCCCGGGCCACCTCCCGTCCCTCCTTTGCTGACCTGCATGTGCTCCCCTCAGTCCAGGTCTCTCACCTACCTGAGCCCCCTCCCCCCCCTCCCCACCGCCACATCAGAGTGCTCTCAGTTGGACAGCCCTGCCTGGTGTGTCAGAGCTGAAAGTGGAAGTGGGGTGCATGTCCGTGTTGCCCACATTTGTTCTGGAGGACAATTCCCCATCCTTCCTCCCGCATGGCCAATAGCTTGGCCACCTGCAGTGCCCGAGTGTCCTGGCTCTGCTGTCCATAGGCCTCACCCTTTGTGTAAGGCCCCACCTCTTTCATCTTCCTGAGAGCAAAGGGAGCGGGAGAAGCCATGGGAAAGCGATGCCAGAAATCCCAGGGCTGAGAGCAAGTGCGGGCGTCTGTGGGGTTCCCACTGTGGTGGGATCCAAGGTTCCCTCAGTTCTCCCTTAAGATCCTCCCTTGACTCTGGCAGGTGCTGTCCCCACCCTCTGCTGATGTGAGGTCCTGCTCTTTATACCCAAGCCCCAGACTGTCAGACCCAGATGCCCCAATGAGGAAATGCCCCCTAGGATCATCCTCCACGAGGCCTGGCCGATGGACCGTGGAGGGCCCTGGGCCCACCCTCTGCCGTTCTCAAGTATTGTTCCCGGTACCGACCCGGGGGTGCAAGTCAGCACAAGCTGTGTGTGGTCATCCTCCAGCGGGATCCCAGCACTGACTCTGGTTTGGTTTCCAGGGTCCCTGCGTCCTGCCTCAGGGTCCTCACCTCAACTCTGGCAGGTCCCTGGCCCACCATCTGCGAGATGGGGTCCTCCTCCCCGTACAGAACCCCCAGAGTCTCTGAGACCGGGACTGACTCTGGTCTAGGTTCCAGGGTCCCTGGCCCACCATCTGCCGAGATGGGGTCCTCCTCCCTGTACGGAACCCCCAGAGTCTCTGAGACCGGGACTGACTCTGGTCTAGGTTCCAGGGTCCCTGGCCCACCATCTGCGAGATGGGGTCCTCCTCCCTGTACTGAACCCCCAGAGTCTCTAGGACCGGGACTGACTCTGGTCTAGGTTCCAGGGTCCCTGGCCCACCATCTGCCGAGATGGGGTCCTCCTCCCTGTACGGAACCCCCAGAGTCTCTGAGGCCAGGACTGACTCTGGTCTAGGTTCCAGGGTCCCTGGCCCACCATCTGCCGAGATGGGGTCCTCCTCCCTGTACTGAACCCCCAGAGTCTCTGAGACCGGGACTGACTCTGGTCTAGGTTCCAGGGTCCCTGGCCCACCATCTGCCGAGATGGGGTCCTCCTCCCTGTACGGAACCCCCAGAGTCTCTGAGACCGGGACTGACTCTGGTCTAGGTTCCAGGGTCCCTGGCCCACCATCTGCGAGATGGGGTCCTCCTCCCTGTACTGAACCCCCAGAGTCTCTAGGACCGGGACTGACTCTGGTCTAGGTTCCAGGGTCCCTGGCCCACCATCTGCCGAGATGGGGTCCTCCTCCCTGTACGGAACCCCCAGAGTCTCTGAGGCCAGGACTGACTCTGGTCTAGGTTCCAGGGTCCCTGGCCCACCATCTGCCGAGATGGGGTCCTCCTCCCTGTACTGATCCCCCAGAGTCTCTGAGACCGGGACTGGAAGCGGAAGGGAGGAAGGGGGTGTGGTCATCCTCCCACATGGCCCCCGCCCTGTGCTGACAGGGGTCCTCATCCTCACAGCCACCCCCACAGACTCTCAGACCCGCCTGCGGAGGTCACGTCATGTCCCGTGTGCCCCCCTCCCGAGTCCTGCGGGTTGGCTCTGTGGGGGTCTGGGGACCTCCCATCCCCTACTGCGAGCTGACCGGGACTCTGGGAAGCTGCTTTGGCCTCCATGCGGAGGAGAGGCCCAGCTCCTTACCACCGCCCCTTCGCAGCCCCAGCTGTGCAGTCGGGGCCCCCCGCATGGCCACCCGCCACGGGGCCCCTCGCAGAGGACAGCAGGGGCACCTGTGCGGCTTCCCTCTGCGGTGCGGTGGGACCCGGGTGCTCACCGGGACTCCCGCAGGGCGCGGCCTACCGCTGTGGGCTTCACCCCCTGCGGGCCCGGGGCTGGCTCTGCTCCTGACGACAGGGGCCCTGGGGCCAGCCCAGTCTGCGGGACCCGGGTGGCCTCGGGCCTCCTCCCACGCAGCCGCCCACCACGTGGACCCTGGAGGCCCTGGGCCCGCCTGGGCCCTGTGGAGGGACGCGCCTCGCCCCTCACCCCCGAGTCCCCTGACCTGGCTGCGCCAACCACAACCGGCCGCGTGTGGCCACCCCCACGGGCTCCCAGGACGGAAACCGTTGTCCCAGGGCCCGGGGTCCCTCGCCCTCCGGGGCACCCTCACCTGGACTCGGGCGGGTCCCGGGCCGCCCTTCGGGATGTGAGCGCGCTCAGGATCTCCTGGGCATCCCCAGGGTCTCAGAGACCCGGATGCGGAAGTGAGGCACGTGCTCGGGCAGCGTCTCTGAGACCCGGATGAGGCGTGTGTGGTCCCCCTCCCAGAAGCCCTTCCATGTTGAGCCTGTGGTGGGGGCAGGGTCTCTTCCTCCCCCGCTGCTCACCCTGACTCTACGCAGCTTCTGCCCCCCTCTGCTAACCAGAAGCCCTGCTCTTGATGGGTGTCCCCACCTGACGCCCGTCCTGGAAGGCAGGTGGACCCGAACAGAATCGGAGGTTCTGCTGCCTGCCTCAACGACAGCCAAAAGCAGGGGGCGGGTGCTGCCGAGAAAGGAAAGGATTGATTCCCGAGTCACCTGACCTGGGCCAATGGTGGACTCCTGTCCCAAAGACCACTGTCCTCCTCCTACCTAAGCCCGCCTTTCTTGTTGTTGTCTTCATTGCCAACCGTGTTACAGAGGTCCCCTATTCCTCATGGACCCCTTCCAGCCGGAACCAGCCCCTGCCCCAGGCCTTCACTACACTATTGCCTGTGTCCATAGGTTATGCACCCAAGTTCTTTCTATGTCTCAGGATCTATTTTCTTCATCAGTTAATTTGCTCTTTGGACCCCACATATGAGTGAGATCCTGTGACACTTGCCTTTCTGGCTTATTTTGCTTAGCATAATAGCCCCTGGGTCCCTCCATGATGTCTCAAAGGGCAACAGAGCCTTCTTTTTGACTGCTGTATAGTGTTCCATGGTATAGATGTACCACAGCTTTTTTACCCACTCATCTGCTGATGGGCACTTAGGCTGTTTCCAGATCTTAGCTATTGTAAATTGTGCTGCTACGACTATAGCGGTGCGTATATTCTTCCGGATTGGTGTTTCGGGTTCCTTGGGATATATTTCCAGAAGTGGGATTACTGGGCCAAATGGGAGTTCTATTTTTAATTTTTTGAGGAAACTCCATACTGTTTTCCACAGTGGCTGCGCAAGTCTGCATTCCTACCAGCAGTGGACTACGGCTCCCGTTTTTCCACATCCTTGCCAGCACTTGTCATTTGTTGATTGGTTGATGGCAGCTATCCTAACAGGTGTGAGGTGATACCTCATTGTCATTTTAATCTGCACCTCTCCGGTGATCAGGGACTTTGAGTATTTTATCATGTGTCTTTTAGCCATCTGTATGTCCACTTTGGAGAAGTGTCTATTTAGTCCTCTGCCCATTTTAAAATTGGATTGTCTTCCTTTTGTTAAGTTGCATGAGTTCCTCATATATTTTTCGTTATTAACCCTTTACCTGATGAACATATTGGCAAATATGCTCTTCCATACATGAGCTCCCTTTTCATTTTGTTGATGTTGTCTTTTGCTGTGCACAAGCTTTGTATTTTGATATAGTCCCATTTGTTTATTTTCTCTTTTGTTTCCCTTATCCTAGGTCTTAGGCGATGCATTGGCGAACATATTGCTAAGAGAGAAGTCTGAGATTTTGCTGCCTTTGGTTTCTTCTAGGATTTTTATGGTTTCACAACTGATGCTTAAGCCTTTAATCCATTTTTGAGTTTATTCTTGTGTATGATGCAAATTGGTGGTCGAGTTTCATTGTTTCGCAAGTGCCTGTCCAACTTTCCCAACAGTGTTTGTTGAAGAGCATGTCTTGATTCCATTGTATCCTCTTGTATCCTTTGTCAGATATTAATTGAATGTAATGTCTTGGGTTGATTTTTGGCATCTCTGTTTTGTTGCATTGATCTATATGCCTGTTCTTCTGCCAGTACCAAGCTGTTTTGATTACAGCGGTTTTGCAGTATAACTTGATATCTGACAGTGTGATCACTCCAACTTTGTTCTTCTTTCTCAAGATGGCTCTGGCTATTCAGGGTCTTTTTTGCTTCCATGTAAACTTTTAGAGTATTTGTTCTAGATCTGTAAATATGCCATTGGTATTTTAATAGGGTTTGCATCTAATCTATAGATTGCTTTGGGTGGTATGGACATTTCAATGATATTAATTCTAGCAATCCATGAACACGGTATATTCTTCCACTTCTGTATATCACCCCCTATCTCTTTTTTCAATGTCCTGTAGTTTTCTGAGTACAATTCTTTTATCTCCTCGGTTAACTTTATTCCTCAGTAACTTATTTTTTTTTGTTTCAAAGGTAAGTGGGATTTTTTTTTTTTTTTAGTTTAGTTTCTCTTTCTGAGAGTTCATTGTTGGTGTGTAAAGCTGCCATCTAGGTCAGGGTATTAATTTTGTATCCTGCAACATTGCTAAAGTCATTTATTAAGCCCAGTAGTTGGTTGGTGGAGTCCTAGGGTTTTCTATGTAGAATATCATGTCATCTGCAAATAATGACAATTTTACTTCCTCCTTTCCCATTTGGATGCCTTTTGTTTCTTCCTCTTGTCTGACTGCTGCGGCTGAGACTTCCAGTACTATTTATAATAATAAAAGTGTAATATGCTAATTAGGCCAGACCCCTGAATGAACTTCTGTACTTCATTCCCTGCGTCCTTCTGGAGGAAGCCACTGTGGCGGGGGCTGGGGCAGAGGCAGTTACAGGTGATCAGGCTGGTAGGCGAGCAGTTATGGGCAATGAGGCAGGCAGGCAGAGTCACTAGGGGCGATCAGGTAGGCAGGCAAGTGGTAAGGGTCATGAGGCAGGTAGGCAGAGATGGTTGGTGCAATTAGGCAGGCAGGCGAGTGGTTAGGGGAGATCAGGCCATCATGTGAGCAGTTAGGTGCAACCAGGCAGGCAGAGGGTAGGTGAGTGGTTAAGAGCCAGCAGCCCCAGATTGAAAGATGGATTCTCACTGATTCAGTTTTGGAAGATTGTATATTTCTGTGAATTTGTCCACTTAATCCACATTGTTCAGCTTATTGGCATAAAGATTTTCATAGTATTCTCTTACAATCCTTTGTATTTCTGTGGAGTCAATTGTTACCTCACTTCTTTTGTTTCTGATTTTACTTATTTGGGTCTTCTCTCTGTTTCTTGAATGTGGTTAAAGGTTCCTCAGTCTTGTTTATATTTTCAAAGAATTAACTCTTGGTTTCATTGATCGTTTATATTATATTTTTCATCTGTATGTCATTAATTTCTGCTCTGACTTTTATGTATTTACTTCCTCCTACTTGCTCAGAGCTTTTCTTGTTGTTTCCTTTCTAATTTTTAAGTTGTATGGTTAAATATTTTATTAAAATATTTTCTTGTTTTTTGATGTAGGTTTGTAAGTGCTATGAACTTCCCTCTCAGGACTACTTTGCTGTGTCCCATAGATTTTGATTTGTCGTGTGTTACTTTTCTTTTGTTTCCAGGACGTTTTTTATTTCTTTTTTGATCTTATTAGTAAGTCACTCATTGTTTAGTAACATGCTATTTAGCCTCCATGTGTTTGAATATTTTTGAGCGTTTTTACTGTAACTGATTTTTAATTTCCTGCCATTTATTTAGGAGCACCTAAATAAAGAAAATTTAAAAAACTTATAGAGGGCTTTAAGGGAAAGGTCAACAGCAATAAAGTAATAGTAGGGGACTTTAATAGCGCACAGGCTTCACTGGATAGATGTTCCAGACAAAAAATTACCAAGAAAACAGTGACTCTAAATGGCAGACAGGTTCAGGTGAATTTAAATGACACTTACAGAATATTTCATCCCAAAGCTGCAGAATATATGTTCTTCTGATGTTCACATGTGTTATTCTCAAAGATAGATCACATGTTAAAACACAAAACAAGTCTCTACAAGTTCAAGAAGATTAAAATCATAACAAGCATCTTCTCCGATAACAGTGGCATGAAATTAGAAAAAGCTGCCACCCCCAGCTTCTTTATAATCTACCCCAGCAGAGGGAATCGCAGTTTCCCAAGTACGCTGGCTCAGGCCATGCACATCATTTTTTAACTAAGGTATTACATATGTGTCCCTATCCCCACATTGCCCTCCTCCACCACCCACTCATGCCCTCACCCCCTGGCCTCTGTGTCCATTGGTTAGGCCGATATGCTTGCATACAAGTCCTTTGGTTGATCTCCCACCCTTACCTCCACTCTGCCCTACCTTCCCTCTGAGGTTTGATGGTCTGATCGATGCTTCTCTGTATTTGGATATGTTTTTGTTCATCCATTTATGTCGGTCATTATATTCCATATATGAGTGAAACCATGTGATATTTACCGTCCTCTGACTAGGTTATTTCGCTTAGTATAATGCTCTCTCCAATTCCATTCATGCTGTTGCAAGCACGCTGCGGTACAAATGAAGTCCACTCACTAGTGAGTGCTGGTCGCTGGAGGCCCACCGCCTCACCTCTTCTGTGACTTGTTTGTAGGATTAAGGAGACACCTAACCCCTTCCTTATATGACTTCAGCTCCTACACTATCATCCTGTGGGTGGATATGCCCTGCTTATGTTAGTGTGCCCACTACTAACACAGGGCCTTCCAGAGGACATAGGATCAGTGAATGTCTGGGGATTAAATGAACCACTGAGCAGGGGTCGTCTTTATTCAGATGAAATCCCCCCACTTTCTTGCCAGAACCAAGGATCCTTGGAGAAGCTGTTTCATGGAAAGACAGATGAGAAGATATAAGAAGCAAAAATTAACAACCTTTTGCTTTTATTTTTCTATTTCTTAACTCCATGGATTTTACTGCTGAGTTCTTACACATTTCCAAGGAAATTCTATTATAATGTCATGTTATCTAGATTGGGATCACAAACTAGGATGGGAAGGGTCCCAATTTTCATTACACAGTAGCAAATCTCTTACTCTTGAGCTGGACATGTAGAAATATATATGTGATCAATGTCATTCACAAACTTACATGCGAAAAGTTTATGAAAACTTCTACGTAAAGGAACATTAGAAAATTTCCTTAAAAATTCACAAAATAATAAATCATAAATTTCTCAATCACAAAAGGAGCCTAAACCTTTCCCTGGGCCTCACTACTGGTTTGTTCTGAAACAGAGTTGAAAATTGGACGCACTTTATGCCCAGCAAAAGAAGTTAATGCACATGGACCTGAAAAGTGCCTGGATGCAACTCTGGCTCAGGCATAGTGTTTCTCATTGCACTCAGGCTCTTCAGGCAGGGATGGGAGGAGACGGAAATCCCTATTAACCGTGTGCATAAACGTGAGGGCTTTCTCCGTGGTGGTCTCAGCGTGGGCCCTGGGGCCCCACAGGAACTCATAGCGTGCAGGATCACTATTGGGCACCTGGCGGTACACCAGGTACTGTTCCTGCACCCAAACTTTGGTGATGAGCTCCCTGGGCTCCCCATAGAGCCAATGTACCTCCCCATCATGCACCCCTAAATCATTCAGTACAGCCCAGATTTTCTCCTCAGTGGCACAATCACCCCCTGAGGCGATCACACACAGAAGTGTGACCAGGAGGCTTGTGTTGGGAAATATGTGCTCATCGCTCACCATCCCATCATAGGTTAGCCCCAAGGCAGTGACCAGGACATAGGTGTGGGTACTGGGGTCTACTTCCCTCACAACAACACCAAATACCAACTCAATGCACTCAACGGCCGCACTGAAGAGCACAGGAAAGTGGTCCTGGTGCTCTTCGAAGACACTACTCAGTATTTCTGCCTTTGTGGTTGACTCCTTTGTACGATACTTCAGGAGCAGGAACTTCACCATTTCCATCATCTTCGCAAGCAGTGATGTGGGGAGCAATAAATCGGCATCGACTTCAGGGCCTCCCTCAGTGTTTGGACCCTCTTCATTTTGGATGCTGGCGCTCTCATCTTCAGATTGCCTGCATGGAAAGGCTTCCTTGGCATGGGGGGAGGGGCAGGCACGCTGAGGACCCTTGGGAGGACTTGGTGTCTCAGCAGCAGACACCTCCTCTAGGTTGTCTATAAACAGGACTGAGGGGGAGGAGGAGAGAGACAGGGCATCTTCCTCCTCCTCCACCTCCTCCTCCTGCATAGCCAAGAACAGCTCCCCCGCCACCAAGTCGGGGATCTCAGTTGGGTACGGAAAGTCTTACTCAGGCTTCAACGGCTCACTCATATGATGACCAGGCATGATGACTCGTGCTCGAACAGTGACTGAGTGTGAGCAGAAGATGGGCGATGAGGAACCACGGGCCTGGGGAAGAGTGGGAGAGTGAGAAGCATGAGCTGAGAAACACTTCCTAGGCGGCTCTGACAAAGGTGACTTCCAGGTCTCCCCTTTAGGGGTTTACATGGGACTCACAGGGCTCACTCCTGATCAGCCTGCCCACTAAGAACCTGAAGTAGGAAGTGACATGACTGTTCAGGGTATAGCAGGCACAGCACAGGGTTCTGTAGCTGACGGTGGGGTGTGGAGGTGTCAGGCAATGTGAGGACCCTCTGACATGGGTGGGGAGCCCAAGGGGACATATTCATGGTAGCCACCTCACCTTAATTCCTAGCACTTCCTGGCCACCTGCTGTTCTGTGACCTGAGAATATGTAGAGTAGACCAAGGCCTTCACCTCCTCCAATCCGGGGCCTCTTCTGGAGGGAACAAAGGGGCACCTCAGCATGCACATGGAAAGCACATTCCTGGGACCCCAAAGCTGACAGGAGGGGCGGCAGGACTCTGTGAGGTCCCCTCTGTTGTGGGTGGGAGGTTCCTCTGTGCACACGTAGGATACCCACCTTTCCCCTGCCAGGGCCCGGCCCGCCACTGCCTTCTGTTGGCCTAAGGTCAAATGCTCAGAACAAGGCCACACACACCTGACACTTCAGTGAAGAAACTGAGCTGGCTCCTCATGTGGTCCCTCTCCCAGAGGATCAAGAAGGGGTGACTGAAGATTTGGGTCCATCTATCCTAGGTTAAGGCTCTGATCATTTCTCACCATGACGCACTGCAGGGTTTCAGACCACTCTCTCTGCTGACTGAGCGCAATCTACTTAGACTTAGGCCTCACCTCCCTGAGGTACAGGAGTAGGAAGTGAACGGAGGTAATCCAGGCACTATTCCGAGTTTCCCCATTGCTTTCAGAGGAGGCAGGGTAGGTCTGGCTTCCCCTGTGCTCTGCTCCCCTTCAGTGCTCACCTTGATTCCTTGCAGGATCTGGGAGTCTTCTCTCTGCTGACAAAATGTGGATCCTGGGGATGATACAACGTGTGGCCTCACACCAAGGTCCTCACCTTCCTGAAAGCTCTGAGACAATAGTGAACAGGAGCTCCATCTGCCCGCACCCGTGCCCAGGTTCCCACACAACTGACACCAGGGCCTGGGTCCATCCGTTCTGGGTACAGAGTTCCCTTAGTCTGGCCTAAGGATACTTGCCTTTCTTCCTGGCCTGGCCTGGGTCTGAATGCAGCTGAACCGATTTCACCCTGAATAACTGTCCTCAGTGAGCAAAGCTGAGGAGGAGCAGGCATGTGGAATCGGAGAGCATGTCACACCCAGGTACCCCTGCCTGGGGAATCTGGATGCTGAACACAGGACACTCCCTGATGCTGAGGGCTCTCTTCTTTTCTCGGGGAGCACATAGCTGCAGTTTCCCACAAGAAAGCATTCACACCTTTATGACCCTTCCACAACCTCAGCTCCTCTTTGCATGAACTGAAGCCATTCCCTCTGACCAAGGCCCTATCCTTCCCGAGTGCCCTCAGACAAACCTGTGAAGGAACCAGCTCTGCAGACCCATGCCAGGCCTTTCCCAGGGCTGACAGCAGCACAGGCTGGGTTCAGGGCACCCATTGTCTGGAGTGTGGTATCCTCCTTCCTCCCCGAGCTACCCAGGTTTACTCAGAGAGTGCCTGGGAACTTTCCCTTCTGCTGAACTGAGAATGAATACTGCAGGCCATGTCCACTATCTCTCTGTGACCTCCAAGGTGGACTTCAAGATACACCACATTAACTATCGTGCCGAGTGACCAAGTTGTGCCAGCAGAGCCTAAGCCAGCTGGTCCCTGTTTTTACTGGGGTGGGAGGTACCACCATCCTGCCTCAAGACCCACACTTTAATTTCCAGCATTGCCTGGCACACCTCCCATGTTGCCCTGAATCCAGCCCCTTCAGGAAAATGCCCTCCCCTCCCTTTGCCACTCCCAAGGTAGAAGTCTGGAAGCAACCCAAATCCACAGGCCTACCATGAGGCTTGCAGGTGCTGCTGGCAGGAACAGGCACACTGCGGACACTTATGGCCCTGGCCAAGCCTCAGGCATACATACTTCAAGGTGTGCTAGGGGCTTCCTGAGTCCTAACTCGGGTCCTCACCTGGTATCCTGGCAGAGCCCTGCAGCCCTTCTTTGCCTACCTGGAGCCTGACCCCTCAGCCCTCAGGGGGTGGAGTCCGCTTGTCTTCCTGCAGGATCCTCACCGTGACTCCTGGCTGGAGCTGGAACCTTCTCTCTGTCCACATGAGATGCCCAGTCAGGAAGAGAGCATGTGGTCATGGACCGGGGGCCTCCCAGGGTTCACAGTAGGGGTAATGTGGGGCAACTCTGTTGTGGGGTCCCGGGTCCCTCAGTCTTCCCTTTGCATGTTCACCTGGACTTGGGGCAAGACCCGGGTCCTCCCCTCTGCCACATATGTCATTTCCCTGAATTCCAAGGGCTGACATCAGGCCTGGGCTTCTGCGCTTCCTCTCTGCATGGTCATCCACCATAGGGCCTCCCAACACTTTGAGCAGGGCAGACTTCTGTGGACTCCCCTCCGGTTAGGGTTCCTGGATTCCCTCAGTCCTCCCTGGGGGTCCTCACCTTGACTGTTCCCTCTGCCCACCTGAGACCCTGCTCCTTACACCGAACCCCAGAGCTTGTCAGACCCGGATGCAAAAGTCAAGAAAAGCACCTTGACTCTGGGCAGTGCTTCTGCATCCCTTCTGTGGACCTGAGGGAGGCCCTATAGGTTTTATCAAGTTTCCAGTCTTCCTCAGACCTGAATGCTGTAATCAGGAGACACCCCATGGGGTCACCAGCCCTGTGGACTTCCAAGGCTGAGAGCCAGGTAGGGTTTTGTGCAGCCTCTACATTGCGAGTCCTGGGTCCCCTCTGTCCTGACACAGGGTCCACACAGTTACACTGGCAGGTCCTGGGTCCTTCCTCAGCCTCCCTGGGGTTGGTTTGTGTACGAAACCCCACAGTGTCACAGAGCCTGATTTGAAGGCATTACATGCCACTTGAGTCTGGGTAGTACTACTGCCCTC
The DNA here is from genome assembly GCF_964212035.1 of Myotis nattereri. Classification (NCBI taxonomy): domain Eukaryota; kingdom Metazoa; phylum Chordata; class Mammalia; order Chiroptera; family Vespertilionidae; genus Myotis; species Myotis nattereri. The sequence continues at coordinate 129,905,553 of NC_138078.1, read as the reverse complement.
TTCTCTGTGAACCTGATTCCCTATCTGGCTTTTTTTATTTTAATTTTTTCGTAATTCTTTATTATTGAAAGAACTAGAGGCTTGATGCACGAAATTTATGCAAGAGTAGGCCTTCCTTGCCCTGGATGTCGGCACCAGCTTCCCTCTGGCACCTGAGAACTGGGCTTCCTTCACAGCCCTGGTTTCTGGCCCTGGCTTCCTGAGGAAGCACGTCCAGAAGGGTGTCCCATCTAATTAGCATATAATGCTTTCATTATTATAGATTACAAATGACTCCCTCCCCCCGACTCCTGTCCTCTTGCCCCGCCCTCACCACCCAAATGTCTGTGTCCATGGGACATGCATATATGCACACAAGGTTCTTGGTTGATTACTTCCCACCCTTCCCACCTTCCCTCTGAGATTCCCTAATCTGTCCCATGCTTGCATGTGTCTGTATCTATGTGGTTCATGAGTTAACTTTGTATATTCAACTCCACATATGAGTGTGATCATGTGATATTTATCTTCCTCTGACTGGCTTATTTCACTTAGCACGATACTCTCCAGGTCCTTCCATGCTGTTTCAAAGGGTAAGAGACCCTTCCCTTTATACAGCTGCATAGTATTCCATGGCATACATGTACCACGGCTTTTTCATCAGGTCATTGATGGGCACCTGGCTGTTTCCACATCTTAGCTATTGTAAATTGGGCTGCTGTGAACATAGGGTTGCATACATTCTTTCTCATTGGTATTTCCGCTTTCTTAGGGAAATATTCCTAGAAGTGTGATTCCCTACACTTTTCACCAAGTCCTGAGTCTCACTCAGTCCTGGATACAGAGATCAGGAAACTCGGCACTTGGTCTTTTACTAGGGAACATCCCAAGGCTGATAGCAGGGTAGGGTTTATGGGGTCCCCTGGTTGTGGGATTCAGGGTGCCCTCCATCCTCCTGTGGCTGTGTTCCTTACAGTGAGCCCCAGCATATCTCAGACCTGCATGCCAAAGTCAGGACACACCTCACAGGGTCATCTAACATGGGGTCTCCCATGGCTCATAGCAGGGGAGGCCGTTTTATGGGATCCCCTATATTGTGGGGTCCTGGGTCCCGTCTGTGCTCTCTCAGCGGACCTGTGGCTCTGCTCCTTACACCAAATGCAATGCGTGAGATCACCCCTCCCCCACCCCCAGGAGGCCTGCCCAATGGACACAGTTATGGGGTCCAGGGCCCACAATCTCCGTCAGGGTCCTCAACTTGACAGCAGCAGGATCTGGGGTCCCCCCTGTGCTGCCTGAAGCCCTGCTGCTTCTACCAAACCCTCCCTGTCTCACAGACCCAATGCAGAAGTCACAAAGCGCAATGCTTGAGCTCACCCCTCCCCCACCCCCAGGAGGCCTGCCGGTTGGACACTGTTTCCGGGTCCAGCCCCCCAGTCTCCCTCAGGGTCCCCACACTGACGCCGGGCAGTTCCCGGACCCCCTCTGCCGACCTGAGACGCTGCCATGACACGTAGCCGCCTGAGGGTCTCAGAACTGGAGGACCCGGAAGTCAGGCCTCGCCGCTCGTGGTCACCCTGTGCCTTGGGGCTCCCGGGACTGACTGCTCTGGGTCTAGAGTCACCTTGTCCCCACCACGGCCTCACCATGAGGCCTGCAGGGCCTGGGACCCTCCCTCTGTGAACCGGGAGGCTGGACCCCCACGCGGAGGCCCTTACCCCGAGACCCCAGGGGAGGCTTGTGGGCCTCACTCGCCAGGGCTCTCAGCAGGGTATGAACTAGCTCCCCGGGGACCTCCGTCTGGTCCTCACCCTGATTCCAGGCAGTGCCTGGGCCCCGGCGATGCTCACCTGAGGTGCTCCCCTCAGCGCCTATCCTGCCGCCCCTCCCCACGTTCTCTGAGGAGGTAGGCAAGGGGGGCAGGAAGTAGTTCCCATTAAAACGCCCCACTGAGGACCCTCAGTGCTGACAGGACGGCCTCCCTGGTCCTGGGGCCTCCGTCGTCTGTCAGGGTCATACCTGGACTCTGTAGCACTGGGCTCCTGCCCCCTACTGACCCGAAGACGGCCTCCCAAAGATGGCGCTCAGCTCCCTCAGGTTTCTCAGGAGGAAGTCAGTGAGTCAGTGACATCACTTCTGGAAACCAATTGTGGGGTCACCCAGGCCTGCTGACTGGGGCAGAGTTCCGCTCCTTTGTGCCCAACCCCCCTTCTGGTCCCTACCAGGGCTGGATGGCCTGGGCCCCCACCCTGTGCTGACCTGGGTCTGTGCCCCGCAGGCCAAGTGTCAGCCACCCCAGGTCCCTCTAGGAGGGACCCTGCCTTTCCTTCCCTTTATCTCAGAAAAGGGTCAGGGGACTTCTGCACCTGTGGCTCCGCTCCTTACACCAAACCCGAGTCTCTCACACCTGATGTAGAAGTCACCCAACCCCGCCCTGTAGAACCCTGCCCACTGGTCCCCCAAGGACTGAGGATTCTGGGGTTCAGGGTCCGCAATCTCCCTCAGGGTCCTCAACTTGACAGCAGCAGGACCTGGGGTTACCCCTGTGCTGCCTGAAGCCCTGCTCCTTCTACCAAAGCCCCAGTGTCTCTCAGACCCAATATACAAATCACAAAGCACAATGCGTGAGCTCACCCCTCCCCCACCCCAGGAGGCCTGCCGGATGGACACTGTTCTGGGGTCTACGCCCCACAATCTCCCTCAGGGTCCCCACACTGACTCCGGGCAGTTCCCGGACCCCCTCTGCTGACCTGAGACGCTGCCATGACACGGAGCCGCCCGAGGGTCTCAGAACTGGAGGACCCGGAAGTCAGGCCTCGCCGCTTGTGGTCCCCCGCGCCTTGGGTACCCCGGGACTGACTGCTCTGGGCCCAGAGTCACCTTGTCCCCCCCACGGCCTCACCATGAGGCCTGCAGGGCCTGGGACCCTCCCTCTGGGAACCGAGAGGCCGGACCCCCATTTGGAGGACCTCACGCCCAGACCCCAGGGGAGGCCTGTGGGCCTCACTCCCCAGGGCTCCCGACAGGGGCTGAACTAGCTCCCCGGGGACCTAAGTCTAGTCCTCACCCTGATTCCAGGCAGAGCCTGGGCCCGGCGGTGCCGACCTGAGGAGGCTCCCCTCAGCGCCTGTCCTGTCTATGGACCCGAAGCAGGCCTCCCAAAGATGGCACTCAGCTCCCTCAGGCTTCTCCAGTGGAAGTCAGTGAGTAGGTGACATCACTTCTGGAAACAAATAGTGAGGTCACCCAGGCCCGCTGACTGGGGCGGAGATCTGCTCTTTTGTTCCCAGCCCCCCCTTCTGGTCCCTACCTGGGCTGGATGGCCTGGGCCCCCACCCTGTGCTGACCTGGGTCTGTGCCCCTCAGGCCAAGTGTCAGCCTCCCCAGGCGCCTCTGGGTCCTAGAGTCCAGGATTTGGGCGGGAGTGCACAGCCAGACAGCCCTGCCTGAGGTACCCGGATCTGACAGCAGCACCAGCCTGGGTCCTGGGGTGGGCCCCACCAGACCGCCTGGCACTATGGAAACATTGTGTTCTACATGTTTCCTTTCATTATAGTCCCTGAGCTACAGCAGGGATTTGGAGCAGGCCTATGGTTTCAGGGTTATCTGTCTACCTTTGCTTGTCATTGCAGGCTTTTTTCCTTTTTGATCTTCATTCATAGTAATTATTATATTTTGCACCTCTACCTAGTTTTTATACCTTTTATTTATGCATACATCTTTGCATATATGTATATGCATGTATAAATCTAGATATATAGTGTATGTGTACACATATAGTCTAAATGTTGATCAGGCGTGTTTATATATCTATAGGTACTCATACTATATATACATATATATATTTATATTTATATTTATATTTATATTTATATTTATATTTATATTCATATATATGCATGGATGTCTACGTCCTATGTATTTCCATATAATAGACAAGTTACTTTATGAAAGCTTACCTAGTCTTACTATGCATGATTTACTCTGATACTTGCTTTTCTACTCCTTCTCTATTCTTTATAAACTATTGAAACAATACTTTTTGAAAGGCCAATCCTCAACCATTTCCCAGCTCCCCCACACAACCACCTCACCCACAAATGCCAGCTCACCAGTTTTGTCTCCCCGTGGGGCTTGCTCATATTAAGTTGTTTAGATTTTATTGTTAAATACTCCCCCAGCCCTTGCCCTCCAATCTCTTCCTTAGATATTTTCCCTCCGTTTATTTAGGGAGCAGATGTCATCAGTCCAAGCTTAATTGTTATTTGGGCAACACCTGTATAGCACTAAACTTGTAAAATTTTAAGCAGAATCAACATATTTGCAATATTGTGTTTCCCATGAATGAATATGGAAACTGGTCCATTAGTTTAGCGCTTTTTTTTTTTTTTAACCTGAATCCCTCAGTATTATTTTTAGTTGACTCTTTTTAAATTAGGATACTTCTTGGTTAAGTTTTGGCTTTGATAACTGTGGTCAACGAGATTTTTGTATTCCATGTTCTAATTAGTTATTGCTTTGTGTGGGAAGGTTTTGTTATTGCTATGGTGATCTTCCATACAGTTTATTATGCATTTGAGTAATCCACGTCTCCATTTTTGAATTTTCTAGCTAGATGATCATATTATCAACAGATACTGTTCGTGTCTCTTCCATACTCATACCTCATATTTACTTTTATTCCCACAGCCTGCATCTCTGACTTGTCCCTGGCTTTAATGGAAATGCTTTCAATGTTTCACACTTAAGCAGGTTGCTCTCAATTTTAGGAAATGGAAATTCCCTTTTGGCTGAGTTTGTTCAAAGTTATTTCCCTGAACTCATATTAAAGTTTTTTGTTTGTTTGTCTGTTTTTTTTTGTCGGATTTTTTTGGTGTGCTTTGTGTGTGTGTGTGTGTGTGTGTGTGTGTGTGTGTGTTGCAAGGATCTCTCTCTGTAGCCATTGGCATGGAAAATTATTATTCTACTGTATTTTGTGTGCATAGACTTGCAATAGAATTGTTTATAACATTAAATCCTCATTTTATTTATTGGATATAGGCTGATAGGCTGCTTGTTCACATAATGCACTGTTGAGTTGAATATGCCATTAGAATGTACAGGCTATTTTATGCTATGTGAGTGAACTTGTTCCAAAAGCTCCGTTTGTGGGAATTTCTCAGGATTTTGAATAAAAGAAAGGTAGTCTGGGAGGACGAGTTGTACAATTGCCCATCTTTTTGTATGCTTTGGAAAAGTCAGCATGAGAGTCTGATGAGTTCTCCCTGACCATTTGATAGGACTTCCCTTTGAACCTTTCTTTTTTCTGGAACATTTGAGGGTGGCCTCAGCTTTGAATCCAAGTTTCAGTTTGTGGCTTTATCACAGTTTATTCATGAATTCACCTCTTGAAGGAAGACTTGGTTGGGAATTATGAATCAAACTGCTCTAATCATGCATCGTTTTGGTGTTTTCTATGGACCCCAAATTCACTTGATAAAGCTGACGACTAGGGTTTCTGAATCGAATGGCAAGTTCATGTTTGACTTTATAAGAATATGCCAAACTTTCTTCTAAAGTGGCTGTAACGTTTTCTTCCCTATTAACAATGAAGGAGAATTCCTCATCCTCTCCCAAGTTTGGCACTTTCAGGTTTGGGGATTCTAGCCATTCTGACAGCTTTGCAGTTGAATATTTTCTGTAGTTTCCATTTGCATTTTCTTCATGAGAAACGATGCTGAGCATGCTTATGTGTGCCTTTAATTTTCTTTAGTGTGTGATCTCTGGTATATATCCTGTTTGGTGAAGTGTCCTTAACTCAGTTATGTATTTGTACTGGTTTGTTTATTTCCATCAGGTAGTTAAAATTATGTATTTGTGCCATGAGTCCCTCAGGAGATATGGGACTTAAAATATTTTCTCCCGGTCTGTGATTTGCCCAACTTGAGATAGTTTTCATCAGGTATCTCCTCTATAAAGTTACTATTGTTCCTCCCATTTAGAAGGAAGTCACTAGACACAAGAGACCCTTAAAGAGTGGGGTTATGCCCTAACCGGTTTGGCTCAGTGGATAGAGTGTCAGCCTGTGGACTCAAGGATCCCAGGTTCAATTCCAGTCAAGGGCATGTACCTTGGTTGCGGGCACATCCCCAGTAGTGGGTGAGCAAGAGGCAGCTGATCGATGTTTCTCTCTCATTGACGTTTCTAACTCTCTATCCCTCTCCCTTCCTCTCTGTAAAAAATCAATAAAATACATTTAAAAACTAAAGAGTGGTGTAATGGTCCACCTCATTGGAGAGTCAGTATCTACATGACTGGTTTAGAATGCAGGTACTCCAAAGGAGATTTTTCTACTCTTACACATTTATGGACTTACTCAAACCCTGCCTTGTCTCAGTAGGATATTTGCTTTTTGCTTTGTATGACAATCAATACTACTTTATTTTTGTGTTCAACTTTCTTCTTTTTTGGCCATTTGAAGTTCTTTCCATTGGTTCTTATGTCCCCTTGACCTACTTCCAGTATTGTATTTTTTAGCACCGCTTCACTTTCGGCCACTACAAGATGTTGTAGGCTGTCTTGTCTGTTCCCTGCTCTAGTCATAGCATAAGCCATCTCCCCATGGATTTCTGCTTCTTTCTATTACAGAATGGTATTAGAAACCTAGATGTGGGCACTTGGTGGGCTCATGATTCCTGGAGCGTTTTTGTTCTAGCTGTCTCAGCTGAGAGTGAAAGTAAACATAAGTGTGTTTATTAGCCTATGTATATACATATATCTATAAATATATATGTCACTATAGGTATCTGTGTTAAGCTTAACACAAATTCATACTGATGTCTCCAGCTCTAACCCATTATTACCGCAAGGGACCTCTGGTCTGCTCCCTAGGATTATTTCTAACCTTTTACTCTATCAGTGAGAATTCTGGCTCCCAACATCCACAATCCTTATCATTCCTTGGCCACCTCCAGGATATATGTATAGTGGTTTCAGATTGAAAACTAATACCCCTGTGGGAAATACATCTACATTTATGATCCATATATGCTTCTACTCATTAAGGAGTGACAGACAGAATTAAGGGACATGAAAAATGCAATGTATAACCTAATTTGGTTTCATTACGAACATAGAAATATGTGAGAGAATTGCAGCCATCTGACTGTGAAAGGAATACTACAAGATACACTGGATTGTTGGGTTGTCTGGATGATAAAAAATTATGTTTTAAAGTCCTTATGTTTTCAGAGTTTTCACCCTCAGGTATAAAGGAGTGAGCTGACTTGGTATCTGAGATTTGGTTCAAAGAGCTTCAGCAAGAAAATTAAAAATGAAGGAAGGAAGGAAGTAAAGGAGAAAGGAACAAAGGGAGAAAGGAAGGAATGGAGTGGGTAAGCAAGGAAGAGGAAAAAGAAAAGGAGGAAGCAAAACAAGAAAAAATGAGTGAAGCACATAAGGCACCACATCAATGCTCCTGGGTGATAGGAAAACTGGAGTTTTTATTGTTTTCTCCAGTGTTGAGTATGTTTGACAGTTTTATGGAGCAGTTAAACGTGGAGACTTAGCACCATATCAGGAAATAGCGTAGATAATTACACATATAATGGGCAATGATAAGGAGGTTATTTAGGTCCTCAGATGGAGCCAATCATCAGAGTTTAGGGACATTCTGGTGGCTCCTTCTGTCTGTTCCAATATGGTTTGTCCCTGTGGCCTGGCTTATTTTCAATAAGGAAAACCCTTTTAAAACCTTATCAGAGAAATACATGGAAATGCTTTTCATCTAGAAGGCATCAAATGCATGCGGGCTGAATTGTATTTTCACCAAAAAGGAACCGGCTTTCATGGTGAGAGCACAAGGGGCCAAGTCAGAGGGAGTCTTGTGGACAAGCATATGTGATGTGCAGCCTACCTGTGGGGGAAGTGCAAACAAGCCTGTAGGAGTTGAGGGTGTGGTCCTGAGCAAGGCCTCCAGGGACCTCACCATGGCCTTGAGCCATTGATGGACACAGAAAGGCTCTGCCTCCACGACATGGACAGTGCTGTTCAGAGGCACAGGTTCAAAAGCTGCCCAGAAAATCATGTCAATACTGAAAGGGGAAGCCTGGGACAGGAACACAGTGTGGGCCACAGCCAAGATGCAAAGCAGGTGAGGATGCACTCTGAGCTGCCATGAATAACTCACATCTTTCATATGCTGATTCTAACCTCTGCACCACCCAAAGAAAACACTGACTTTGATTAAGGGGTAGGGACACATGGCAGCTCAAGAGGGCACAGGGAGGCTTTGAGGAGATGATCCCTGTGTCTTGCTGGGCATAGTACATGGTCTATGGTGAGCTGTCAACTGACATTAATTTGGATTTCAAAGACGCTGTGTTGCGATTCTTTACTCCAGAGACTATCGCAACTTAAAAGCATCTTGGCCCCCTTAGGGGAATGTCCTCACCTCCTTCCATAAACCATTAATTTCAAGCTCCACAGCCAGGATCTGCAGGTGTTTGGAGTCCCAGGCCACAGATTCAGCAACCAGAGGGTCATCACAACTAGATACCAGATTTCTGGAATGTTCTCCCATTGACATCCAGGACACAAACCCCTTTGGAGTAGACACTGCCTTGTCCAAGCTCTGCTATCCCTCTCCTGCGCCCATTGTGAGACTTTGGCACCCTGCATACACAGCCTATGATACATGTGGGAGCACTTGTTTGAAATGACCTTGCTGCTCAGCAAAGACTTGTGATCAGCCCTGTCATAGAACCACCAGATGTCATCAGACAGGCCTCTGTTGTGTTCTGGATCCATTCAGTGAGGCAGGAACCTTCCTCCTGCCCTCTGCAGTGCTGCTATACTGTACACCAAGAGCCTTGCCCATTCCAGGACAACCTTGCCTTACCTTCCCTTCATCTCAGAAACGGGTCACTGGGCTTCTGCACCTGCACTCCGGCCCAACCCTGCCAAGTCAAGTCAGAAACCTGGTGGTGGGGCTTCTCTTCCTGTTGTCTTTCCCTCCACAGGTTCCAGTTCTTCCAGTCTACCTCCATTTCCAGTCCAAGTCCAGAGTGTCCCAATAGCCCGATAAAACTACCATCCCTCTGGATGATGACAGCAGATTCCCTATGGTCTCTTGGTCCCTCCTATGGGTTTCCCACTCTCTTTTGCACCCACTAGTCAGATAAATCTTTTAAACATGCAAGATGAATGTGCTGCCTTGGCTACTTTTCTCATAGAATCCTTCAGGCATATTTTTGATGCAGAAAGTGGAAGTGGGGAGCTTGTTTGGATCATGGGCACTTGCAATGAATATACTGCCATGGGTGGGCAGGAGGGGAGGGGGGCAACTAGGACTTGGGAGCAATTCATGTGGAGCTGTCAAGTGATGAAGGTCCCTGAGTGCAGGGTAATAGAGTGAAGATGGGAGTGCTTGCGTTTTCCCCCCATTTTCTCCACCTGCCTGGGCCTCCTGGAATCCAGCGATACCTTCCCCTTCCCTTACACAAAAGGCAAATCCTGATCAGGAGGACAAGAGTGTCAGGGAGGGTGGATGAGTCTCGCTTCTTTGAGAAACTGAACCCAACCATGTAAACATAGAGTTCTAATAAGGAATTGTCTCACGTGGTTATGGAGGCTCAAGATGCTTTGGGTAAAACTCTCAAAAGGCTTACTTGTGCTTTTTCCGCGGTTGACAACAGCCATCTGAAGCTTTGAGGTGTCTCTTAATAATGTCACACACACCCAATAAATAAACACTTATGACAATGGCCAATATCTGGTACAGTGACAACACCAAATGCTGTCAAGGATATGGAATGGCGGGAACTTGCATTCATTACCTGTGGGAACGTGAAATAGTACAGCCGCATTGGAAGCTGTTTGGGCAGTTTCTTAGAATAGTAAGCATAATTTTAACATGTGACTCAGCAACTCCATAAATATTACCCCAAGTTGATGATGCTGTATCTGTGTAGGCACATCTATTGTTAAAAATGTACCACTCTGGTTGGGGACATTGATAATGGCAGAGGGGCATTATCCATGTGAGGGAGTAAGGACTTACTAGGATATCTGTATACCATCATATTCATTTTTCTCTGCCATCTAAAAGTGTTGTAAAAAAATTAAGTTCTAAAACAAACACAGTATGAACCATAGTATCCGAACAACAAAATTTGAGCAGGCCCTAAGGGAGACTGAAAATTGTGATGAGCTGGCACTTGAGTCTGGGGTGGGTGTAGGGGGAGTGGGGAAGTTGGGAGGGGCTATAGGCTGTATGACACAGATGACAAGGAAAATAGGAAGAAGTATTTTAAACTTATGCTCTATATCGTGGCACAAATGTGGGGCATTCAGACCACAAATGCCAGTAACCTTAGGGGAATACCACTGCCTTGGGAAAGCTGGGACAGTTGAGGTATGTTATTCAGAGTCTATGCTAATAACCACCTGACAACCATCTTGGTGGGTTAGTGCTGGCTTTTCAAAAATTATTATCTGAATAGTATGTAAAGAACAGACTAATTAGAATAGTGAGTAGCAGAATAAATCATGTATGTTTAGAGTAAGTATTCTCTTATAAAATACCTGGGATAGTATATCATACAGAAATAAACATATAAATGCTTATGTTCCATCCTATACTAATGAAAGGCAAACTTGCACATTGACCATGCTTTCCGTACACGTTAAGCCACGCCCACCAGCCAAGCATAGCGACTACATGCAAATTAACCCAACGAAGATGGCCGCCAGCAGCCAAGGAGCTGGAGCCAGCAGGAGGCTTGCTTGCTCCAGTGATGGAGGAAGCCAAGATTCCCCGCCTGCCATAGCCCGGCTCTGAGCTCCACTGAAAGCAACAAAGTTTCAATTACAGAAGGTAAACAAACCCTAGATACCTGCTTTTAGCCAGTCATGGCAACGGAGCTGGAGCAAGCAGGAGTGACTTGGCCCTCCTGATGGAGGAATCCCAGCTTTCCGCAGGCCTCTGCTAAAGGCAACAAAGTTTCAATTATACAAGGAAATAAATCCCAGAATAAAAAAAAAGAAAGAAAAAAGGAGAGGCTGGAACTTACGTCGCCATGGTGCTTGGCCAGCCTGAAAATGGCCCTTAGCCCCTCACCCAGACTGACCAGGCACCCCAGTGGGAACCCCCCACCCTAAAGGGGGTGTGGCCAGCCTGAAAACAGCCATCAGGCCCTTACCCAGGCTGGCAAAACATCCATGGGGTTGAGGGTCCCCACTGGGGTGGACATACTCCGAGGGGTCCCACACTGCAAGAGGGCCTGAGCCAGGCTGAGGGACCCCCAGATTGCACAAATTTTTGTGCACCGGGCCTCGAATAAATATATATATCTCACATACATCTGTGGGTATATAAGCACATGTAACCTATATTTATGTTACATGTATTGAAGTAATGCACACAAGCCAGATAGCGATGTAGAATGTATTACTGAGAATGAGGAATGAAAGTGTAAACACCTGCAGTGGACAAGGGAACTGTAGACAGACAACCACAATTCCACACCTCCCCAAATCCCTGCTGCTGCTCAGCATCTTTAGTAGTAGCTAACTTTTAGAACCCACAGTTTCCACAGGATCATCTGAGCTGGTGAAGACACCCCATAGTAAGGGGGGCTTCTCTACTCCCCTCCATGTCCTGGGAACAACAGCACCACTCCAGCATCGGTCCTGGTACTGCAGCAATCTCTGCAAGGGGTGTGAGGCTCTCGTGGGTGAGGACTTTGGGGTCCACTGGCTTCAGAACAGAGGGCACTACAGCATCCATCTCCTGGTGCTCCTGTCAGCTCTAGGGACCCAGGGTGGCCATCCTGTCAGCCCTGAGGGTCCTCCGTGCTGCGTCTTACTGAGAACTACTTCCTGCCCCCCTCCCCCACCTCCTCAGAGAACGGGGGAGGGGTGGCAGGACAGGCTCTGAGGAGGTGCAGTCTCAGGTTGGCAGGGCCCAGGCTCTGCCTGGAATCAGGGTGAGGACCAGAAGGAGGGCCCCGGCAGCTAGTTCAGCCCCTGCTGGGAGCCCTGGCGAGTGAGGCCCACAGGCCTCCCCTGGGGTATCGGGGTGAGGGCCTCCGCATGGGGGTCCAGCCTCCCGGTTCACAGAGGGAGGGTCCCAGGACCTGCAAGCCTTGTGGTGAGGCCGTGGGGGGAACAAGGTGACTCTGGGCACAGAGAAGTCAGTCCCGGGGGACCCAAGGCGCGGGGGACCACAAGCGGCGAGGCCTGACTTTCAGGTCCTCCAGTTCTGAGACCTTCGGGCTGCTCTGTGTCATGGCAGCGTCTCAGGTCCGTAGAGCGGGTCTGGGACCTGCCCAGACTCAGTGTGGGGACCCTGAGGGAGATTGCGGGGCCTGGAACCCGGAACAGTGTCCCCCTGGCAGGCTGGGGGAGGGGCGAGCTCAGGCATTGTGCTTTGTGATTTCTGCATTGGGTCTGTGAGACATGGGGGTTTGGTAGAAGCAGCAGGGCTACAGGCAGCACAGGGGGGACCCCAGGTCCTGCTGCTGTCAAGTTGAGGGCTCTGAGGGAGATTGGGGACCCTGGACCCCAGAATCCTCAGTCCTGGGAGGACCAGTGTGCCGGGAACTACAGGGTGGGGTGGGGTGACTGCTGCATCAGGTGGAGGACGTGAGGGACAGCACGGCTAGCCACCATGTTCCACTTTCTCTCGTGGCTGACAGAAGTGGCAAAGTAAGGCTGGGACTCCCCCTGTTGTGATGTGAGGGGTTCCCTCAGTCCTCAGCTGAACCTTGAAAGGAGACAGCAAGACTCGGGAGCAGGGGAGGAGCATTAGGGTTCCTTCTGTCTTTCCTCAGATTGCACACCTGCAAAGAGGTCAGGGCCCGGGCCACCTCCCGTCCCTCCTTTGCTGACCTGCATGTGCTCCCCTCAGTCCAGGTCTCTCACCTACCTGAGCCCCCTCCGCCCCCTCCCCACCGCCACATCAGAGTGCTCTCAGTTGGACAGCCCTGCCTGGTGTGTCAGAGCTGAAAGTGGAAGTGGGGTGCATGTCCGTGTTGCCCACATTTGTTCTGGAGGACAATTCCCCATCCTTCCTCCCGCATGGCCAATAGCTTGGCCACCTGCAGTGCCCGAGTGTCCTGGCTCTGCTGTCCATAGGCCTCACCCTTTGTGTAAGGCCCCACCTCTTTCATCTTCCTGAGAGCAAAGGGAGCGGGAGAAGCCATGGGAAAGCGATGCCAGAAATCCCAGGGCTGAGAGCAAGTGCGGGCGTCTGTGGGGTTCCCACTGTGGTGGGATCCAAGGTTCCCTCAGTTCTCCCTTAAGATCCTCCCTTGACTCTGGCAGGTGCTGTCCCCACCCTCTGCTGATGTGAGGTCCTGCTCTTTATACCCAAGCCCCAGACTGTCAGACCCAGATGCCCCAATGAGGAAATGCCCCCTAGGATCATCCTCCACGAGGCCTGGCCGATGGACCGTGGAGGGCCCTGGGCCCACCCTCTGCCGTTCTCAAGTATTGTTCCCGGTACCGACCCGGGGGTGCAAGTCAGCACAAGCTGTGTGTGGTCATCCTCCAGCGGGATCCCAGCACTGACTCTGGTTTGGTTTCCAGGGTCCCTGCGTCCTGCCTCAGGGTCCTCACCTCAACTCTGGCAGGTCCCTGGCCCACCATCTGCGAGATGGGGTCCTCCTCCCCGTACAGAACCCCCAGAGTCTCTGAGACCGGGACTGACTCTGGTCTAGGTTCCAGGGTCCCTGGCCCACCATCTGCCGAGATGGGGTCCTCCTCCCTGTACGGAACCCCCAGAGTCTCTGAGACCGGGACTGACTCTGGTCTAGGTTCCAGGGTCCCTGGCCCACCATCTGCGAGATGGGGTCCTCCTCCCTGTACGGAACCCCCAGAGTCTCTGAGACCGGGACTGACTCTGGTCTAGGTTCCAGGGTCCCTGGCCCACCATCTGCGAGATGGGGTCCTCCTCCCTGTACTGAACCCCCAGAGTCTCTGAGACCGGGACTGGAAGCGGAAGGGAGGAAGGGGGTGTGGTCATCCTCCCACATGGCCCCCGCCCTGTGCTGACGGGGGTCCTCATCCTCACAGCCACCCCCACAGACTCTCAGACCCGCCTGCGGAGGTCACGTCATGTCCCGTGTGCCCCCCTCCCGAGTCCTGCGGGTTGGCTCTGTGGGGGTCTGGGGACCTCCCATTCCCTACTGCGAGCTGACCGGGACTCTGGGAAGCTGCTTTGGCCTCCATGCGGAGGAGAGGCCCAGCTCCTTACCACCGCCCCTTCCCAGCCCCAGCTGTGCAGTCGGGGCCCCCCGCATGGCCACCCGCCACGGGGCCCCTCGCAGAGGACAGCAGGGGCACCTGTGCGGCTTCCCGCTGCGGTGCAGTGGGACCCGGGTGCTCACTGGGACTCCCGCAGGGCGCGGCCTACCGCTGTGGGCTTCACCCCCTGCGGGCCCGGGGCTGGCTCTGCTCCTGACGACAGGGGCCCTGGGGCCAGCCCAGTCTGCGGGACCCGGGTGGCCTCGGGCCTCCTCCCACGCAGCCGCCCACCACGTGGACCCTGGAGGCCCTGGGCCCGCCTGGGCCCTGTGGAGGGACGCGCCTCGCCCCTCACCCCCGAGTCCCCTGACCTGGCTGCGCCAACCACAACCGGCCGCGTGTGGCCACCCCCACGGGCTCCCAGGACGGAAACCGTTGTCCCAGGGCCCGGGGTCCCTCGCCCTCCGGGGCACCCTCACCTGGACTCGGGCGGGTCCCGGGCCGCCCTTCGGGATGTGAGCGCGCTCAGGATCTCCTGGGCATCCCCAGGGTCTCAGAGACCCGGATGCGGAAGTGAGGCACGTGCTGGGGCAGCGTCTCTGAGACCCGGATGAGGCGTGTGTGGTCCCCCTCCCAGAAGCCCTTCCATGTTGAGCCTGTGGTGGGGGCAGGGTCTCTTCCTCCCCCGCTGCTCACCCTGACTCTACGCAGCTTCTGCCCCCCTCTGCTAACCAGAAGCCCTGCTCTTGATGGGTGTCCCCACCTGACGCCCGTCCTGGAAGGCAGGTGGACCCGAACAGAATCGGAGGTTCTGCTGCCTGCCTCAACGACAGCCAAAAGCAGGGGGCGGGTGCTGCCGAGAAAGGAAAGGATTGATTCCCGAGTCACCTGACCTGGGCCAATGGTGGACTCCTGTCCCAAAGACCACTGTCCTCCTCCTACCTAAGCCCGCCTTTCTTGTTGTTGTCTTCATTGCCAACCGTGTTACAGAGGTCCCCTATTCCTCATGGACCCCTTCCAGCCGGAACCAGCCCCTGCCCCAGGCCTTCACTACACTATTGCCTGTGTCCATAGGTTATGCACCCAAGTTCTTTCTATGTCTCAGGATCTATTTTCTTCATCAGTTAATTTGCTCTTTGGACCCCACATATGAGTGAGATCCTGTGACACTTGCCTTTCTGGCTTATTTTGCTTAGCATAATAGCCCCTGGGTCCCTCCATGATGTCTCAAAGGGCAACAGAGCCTTCTTTTTGACTGCTGTATAGTGTTCCATGGTATAGATGTACCACAGCTTTTTTACCCACTCATCTGCTGATGGGCACTTAGGCTGTTTCCAGATCTTAGCTATTGTAAATTGTGCTGCTACGACTATAGCGGTGCGTATATTCTTCCGGATTGGTGTTTCGGGTTCCTTGGGATATATTTCCAGAAGTGGGATTACTGGGCCAAATGGGAGTTCTATTTTTAATTTTTTGAGGAAACTCCATACTGTTTTCCACAGTGGCTGCGCAAGTCTGCATTCCTACCAGCAGTGGACTACGGCTCCCGTTTTTCCACATCCTTGCCAGCACTTGTCATTTGTTGATTGGTTGATGGCAGCTATCCTAACAGGTGTGAGGTGATACCTCATTGTCATTTTAATCTGCACCTCTCCGGTGATCAGGGACTTTGAGTATTTTATCATGTGTCTTTTAGCCATCTGTATGTCCACTTTGGAGAAGTGTCTATTTAGTCCTCTGCCCATTTTAAAATTGGATTGTCTTCCTTTTGTGAAGTTGCATGAGTTCCTCATATATTTTTCGTTATTAACCCTTTACCTGATGAACATATTGGCAAATATGCTCTTCCATACATGAGCTCCCTTTTCATTTTGTTGATGTTGTCTTTTGCTGTGCACAAGCTTTGTATTTTGATATAGTCCCATTTGTTTATTTTCTCTTTTGTTTCCCTTATCCTAGGTCTTAGGCGATGCATTGGCGAACATATTGCTAAGAGAGAAGTCTGAGATTTTGCTGCCTTTGGTTTCTTCTAGGATTTTTATGGTTTCACAACTGATGCTTAAGCCTTTAATCCATTTTGAGTTTATTCTTGTGTATGATGCAAATTGGTGGTCGAGTTTCATTGTTTCGCAAGTGCCTGTCCAACTTTCCCAACAGTGTTTGTTGAAGAGCATGTCTTGATTCCATTGTATCCTCTTGTATCCTTTGTCAGATATTAATTGAATGTAATGTCTTGGGTTGATTTTTGGCATCTCTGTTTTGTTGCATTGATCTATATGCCTGTTCTTCTGCCAGTACCAAGCTGTTTTGATTACAGCGGTTTTGCAGTATAACTTGATATCTGACAGTGTGATCACTCCAACTTTGTTCTTCTTTCTCAAGATGGCTCTGGCTATTCAGGGTCTTTTTTGCTTCCATGTAAACTTTTAGAGTATTTGTTCTAGATCTGTAAATATGCCATTGGTATTTTAATAGGGTTTGCATCTAATCTATAGATTGCTTTGGGTGGTATGGACATTTCAATGATATTAATTCTAGCAATCCATGAACACGGTATATTCTTCCACTTCTGTATATCACCCCCTATCTCTTTTTTCAATGTCCTGTAGTTTTCTGAGTACAATTCTTTTATCTCCTCGGTTAACTTTATTCCTCAGTAACTTATTTTTTTTTGTTTCAAAGGTACGTGGGATTTTTTTTTTTTTTTTAGTTTAGTTTCTCTTTCTGAGAGTTCATTGTTGGTGTGTAAAGCTGCCATCTAGGTCAGGGTATTAATTTTGTATCCTGCAACATTGCTAAAGTCATTTATTAAGCCCAGTAGTTGGTTGGTGGAGTCCTAGGGTTTTCTATGTAGAATATCATGTCATCTGCAAATAATGACAATTTTACTTCCTCCTTTCCCATTTGGATGCCTTTTGTTTCTTCCTCTTGTCTGACTGCTGCGGCTGAGACTTCCAGTACTATTTATAATAATAAAAGTGTAATATGCTAATTAGGCCAGACCCCTGAATGAACTTCTGTACTTCATTCCCTGCGTCCTTCTGGAGGAAGCCACTGTGGCGGGGGCTGGGGCAGAGGCAGTTACAGGTGATCAGGCTGGTAGGCGAGCAGTTATGGGCAATGAGGCAGGCAGGCAGAGTCACTAGGGGCGATCAGGTAGGCAGGCAAGTGGTAAGGGTCATGAGGCAGGTAGGCAGAGATGGTTGGTGCAATTAGGCAGGCAGGCGAGTGGTTAGGGGAGATCAGGCCATCATGTGAGCAGTTAGGTGCAACCAGGCAGGCAGAGGGTAGGTGAGTGGTTAAGAGCCAGCAGCCCCAGATTGAAAGATGGATTCTCACTGATTCAGTTTTGGAAGATTGTATATTTCTGTGAATTTGTCCACTTAATACACATTGTTCAGCTTATTGGCATAAAGATTTTCATAGTATTCTCTTACAATCCTTTGTATTTCTGTGGAGTCAATTGTTACCTCACTTCTTTTGTTTCTGATTTTACTTATTTGGGTCTTCTCTCTGTTTCTTGAATGTGGTTAAAGGTTCCTCAGTCTTGTTTATATTTTCAAAGAATTAACTCTTGGTTTCATTGATCGTTTATATTATATTTTTCATCTGTATGTCATTAATTTCTGCTCTGACTTTTATGTATTTACTTCCTCCTACTTGCTCAGAGCTTTTCTTGTTGTTTCCTTTCTAATTTTTAAGTTGTATGGTTAAATATTTTATTAAAATATTTTCTTGTTTTTTGATGTAGGTTTGTAAGTGCTATGAACTTCCCTCTCAGGACTACTTTGCTGTGTCCCATAGATTTTGATTTGTCGTGTGTTACTTTTCTTTTGTTTCCAGGACGTTTTTTATTTCTTTTTTGATCTTATTAGTAAGTCACTCATTGTTTAGTAACATGCTATTTAGCCTCCATGTGTTTGAATATTTTTGAGCGTTTTTACTGTAACTGATTTTTAATTTCCTGCCATTTATTTAGGAGCACCTAAATAAAGAAAATTTAAAAAACTTATAGAGGGCTTTAAGGGAAAGGTCAACAGCAATAAAGTAATAGTAGGGGACTTTAATAGCGCACAGGCTTCACTGGATAGATGTTCCAGACAAAAAATTACCAAGAAAACAGTGACTCTAAATGGCAGACAGGTTCAGGTGAATTTAAATGACACTTACAGAATATTTCATCCCAAAGCTGCAGAATATATGTTCTTCTGATGTTCACATGTGTTATTCTCAAAGATAGATCACATGTTAAAACACAAAACAAGTCTCTACAAGTTCAAGAAGATTAAAATCATAACAAGCATCTTCTCCGATAACAGTGGCATGAAATTAGAAAAAGCTGCCACCCCCAGCTTCTTTATAATCTACCCCAGCAGAGGGAATCGCAGTTTCCCAAGTACGCTGGCTCAGGCCATGCACATCATTTTTTAACTAAGGTATTACATATGTGTCCCTATCCCCACATTGCCCTCCTCCACCACCCACTCATGCCCTCACCCCCTGGCCTCTGTGTCCATTGGTTAGGCCGATATGCTTGCATACAAGTCCTTTGGTTGATCTCCCACCCTTACCTCCACTCTGCCCTACCTTCCCTCTGAGGTTTGATGGTCTGATCGATGCTTCTCTGTATTTGGATATGTTTTTGTTCATCCATTTATGTCGGTCATTATATTCCATATATGAGTGAAACCATGTGATATTTACCGTCCTCTGACTAGGTTATTTCGCTTAGTATAATGCTCTCTCCAATTCCATTCATGCTGTTGCAAGCACGCTGCGGTACAAATGAAGTCCACTCACTAGTGAGTGCTGGTCGCTGGAGGCCCACCGCCTCACCTCTTCTGTGACTTGTTTGTAGGATTAAGGAGACACCTAACCCCTTCCTTATATGACTTCAGCTCCTACACTATCATCCTGTGGGTGGATATGCCCTGCTTATGTTAGTGTGCCCACTACTAACACAGGGCCTTCCAGAGGACATAGGATCAGTGAATGTCTGGGGATTAAATGAACCACTGAGCAGGGGTCGTCTTTATTCAGATGAAATCCCCCCACTTTCTTGCCAGAACCAAGGATCCTTGGAGAAGCTGTTTCATGGAAAGACAGATGAGAAGACATAAGAAGCAAAAATTAACAACCTTTTGCTTTTATTTTTCTATTTCTTAACTCCATGGATTTTACTGCTGAGTTCTTACACATTTCCAAGGAAATTCTATTATAATGTCATGTTATCTAGATTGGGATCACAAACTAGGATGGGAAGGGTCCCAATTTTCATTACACAGTAGCAAATCTCTTACTCTTGAGCTGGACATGTAGAAATATATATGTGATCAATGTCATTCACAAACTTACATGCGAAAAGTTTATGAAAACTTCTACGTAAAGGAACATTAGAAAATTTCCTTAAAAATTCACAAAATAATAAATCATAAATTTCTCAATCACAAAAGGAGCCTAAACCTTTCCCTGGGCCTCACTACTGGTTTGTTCTGAAACAGAGTTGAAAATTGGACGCACTTTATGCCCAGCAAAAGAAGTTAATGCACATGGACCTGAAAAGTGCCTGGATGCAACTCTGGCTCAGGCATAGTGTTTCTCATTGCACTCAGGCTCTTCAGGCAGGGATGGGAGGAGACGGAAATCCCTATTAACCGTGTGCATAAACGTGAGGGCTTTCTCCGTGGTGGTCTCAGCGTGGGCCCTGGGGCCCCACAGGAACTCATAGCGTGCAGGATCACTATTGGGCACCTGGCGGTACACCAGGTACTGTTCCTGCACCCAAACTTTGGTGATGAGCTCCCTGGGCTCCCCATAGAGCCAATGTACCTCCC
Source organism: Myotis nattereri (assembly GCF_964212035.1). Lineage (NCBI taxonomy): Eukaryota > Metazoa > Chordata > Mammalia > Chiroptera > Vespertilionidae > Myotis > Myotis nattereri. The sequence continues at coordinate 129,885,514 of NC_138078.1, read as the reverse complement.
CATCATGCACCCCTAAATCATTCAGTACAGCCCAGATTTTCTCCTCAGTGGCACAATCACCCCCTGAGGCGATCACACACAGAAGTGTGACCAGGAGGCTTGTGTTGGGAAATATGTGCTCATCGCTCACCATCCCATCATAGGTTAGCCCCAAGGCAGTGACCAGGACATAGGTGTGGGTACTGGGGTCTACTTCCCTCACAACAACACCAAATACCAACTCAATGCACTCAACGGCCGCACTGAAGAGCACAGGAAAGTGGTCCTGGTGCTCTTCGAAGACACTACTCAGTATTTCTGCCTTTGTGGTTGACTCCTTTGTACGATACTTCAGGAGCAGGAACTTCACCATTTCCATCATCTTCGCAAGCAGTGATGTGGGGAGCAATAAATCGGCATCGACTTCAGGGCCTCCCTCAGTGTTTGGACCCTCTTCATTTTGGATGCTGGCGCTCTCATCTTCAGATTGCCTGCATGGAAAGGCTTCCTTGGCATGGGGGGAGGGGCAGGCACGCTGAGGACCCTTGGGAGGACTTGGTGTCTCAGCAGCAGACACCTCCTCTAGGTTGTCTATAAACAGGACTGAGGGGGAGGAGGAGAGAGACAGGGCATCTTCCTCCTCCTCCACCTCCTCCTCCTGCATAGCCAAGAACAGCTCCCCCGCCACCAAGTCGGGGATCTCAGTTGGGTACGGAAAGTCTTACTCAGGCTTCAACGGCTCACTCATATGATGACCAGGCATGATGACTCGTGCTCGAACAGTGACTGAGTGTGAGCAGAAGATGGGCGATGAGGAACCACGGGCCTGGGGAAAAGTGGGAGAGTGAGAAGCATGAGCTGAGAAACACTTCCTAGGCGGCTCTGACAAAGGTGACTTCCAGGTCTCCCCTTTAGGGGTTTACATGGGACTCACAGGGCTCACTCCTGATCAGCCTGCCCACTAAGAACCTGAAGTAGGAAGTGACATGACTGTTCAGGGTATAGCAGGCACAGCACAGGGTTCTGTAGCTGACGGTGGGGTGTGGAGGTGTCAGGCAATGTGAGGACCCTCTGACATGGGTGGGGAGCCCAAGGGGACATATTCATGGTAGCCACCTCACCTTAATTCCTAGCACTTCCTGGCCACCTGCTGTTCTGTGACCTGAGAATATGTAGAGTAGACCAAGGCCTTCACCTCCTCCAATCCGGGGCCTCTTCTGGAGGGAACAAAGGGGCACCTCAGCATGCACATGGAAAGCACATTCCTGGGACCCCAAAGCTGACAGGAGGGGCGGCAGGACTCTGTGAGGTCCCCTCTGTTGTGGGTGGGAGGTTCCTCTGTGCACACGTAGGATACCCACCTTTCCCTTGCCAGGGCCCGGCCCGCCACTGCCTTCTGTTGGCCTAAGGTCAAATGCTCAGAACAAGGCCACACACACCTGACACTTCAGTGAAGAAACTGAGCTGGCTCCTCATGTGGTCCCTCTCCCAGAGGATCAAGAAGGGGTGACTGAAGATTTGGGTCCATCTATCCTAGGTTAAGGCTCTGATCATTTCTCACCATGACGCACTGCAGGGTTTCAGACCACTCTCTCTGCTGACTGAGCGCAATCTACTTAGACTTAGGCCTCACCTCCCTGAGGTACAGGAGTAGGAAGTGAACGGAGGTAATCCAGGCACTATTCCGAGTTTCCCCATTGCTTTCAGAGGAGGCAGGGTAGGTCTGGCTTCCCCTGTGATCTGCTCCCCTTCAGTGCTCACCTTGATTCCTTGCAGGATCTGGGAGTCTTCTCTCTGCTGACAAAATGTGGATCCTGGGGATGATACAACGTGTGGCCTCACACCAAGGTCCTCACCTTCCTGAAAGCTCTGAGACAATAGTGAACAGGAGCTCCATCTGCCCGCACCCGTGCCCAGGTTCACACACAACTGACACCAGGGCCTGGGCCCATCCGTTCTGGGTACAGAGTTCCCTTAGTCTGGCCTAAGGATACTTGCCTTTCTTCCTGGCCTGGCCTGGGTCTGAATCCAGCTGAACTGATTTCACCCTGAATAACTGTCCTCAGTGAGCAAAGCTGAGGAGGAGCAGGCATGTGGAATCGGAGAGCATGTCACACCCAGGTACCCCTGCCTGGGGAATCTGGATGCTGAACACAGGACACTCCCTGATGCTGAGGGCTCTCTTCTTTTCTCGGGGAGCACATAGCTGCAGTTTCCCACAAGAAAGCATTCACACCTTTATGACCCTTCCACAACCTCAGCTCCTCTTTGCATGAACTGAAGCCATTCCCTCTGACCAAGGCCCTATCCTTCCCGAGTGCCCTCAGACAAACCTGTGAAGGAACCAGCTCTGCAGACCCATGCCAGGCCTTTCCCAGGGCTGACAGCAGCACAGGCTGGGTTCAGGGCACCCATTGTCTGGAGTGTGGTATCCTCCTTCCTCCCCGAGCTACCCAGGTTTACTCAGAGAGTGCCTGGGAACTTTCCCTTCTGCTGAACTGAGAATGAATACTGCAGGCCATGTCCACCATCTCTCTGTGACCTCCAAGGTGGACTTCAAGATACACCACATTAACTATCGTGCCGAGTGACCAAGTTGTGCCAGCAGAGCCTAAGCCAGCTGGTCCCTGTTTTTACTGGGGTGGGAGGTACCACCATCCTGCCTCAAGACCCACACTTTAATTTCCAGCATTGCCTGGCACACCTCCCATGTTGCCCTGAATCCAGCCCCTTCAGGAAAATGCCCTCCCCTCCCTTTGCCACTCCCAAGGTAGAAGTCTGGAAGCAACCCAAATCCACAGGCCTACCATGAGGCTTGCAGGTGCTGCTGGCAGGAACAGGCACACTGCGGACACTTATGGCCCTGGCCAAGCCTCAGGCATACATATTTCAAGGTGTGCTAGGGGCTTCCTGAGTCCTAACTCGGGTCCTTACCTGGTATCCTGGCAGAGCCCTGCAGCCCTTCTTTGCCTACCTGGAGCCTGACCCCTCAGCCCTCAGGGGGTGGAGTCCGCTTGTCTTCCTGCAGGATCCTCACCGTGACTCCTGGCTGGAGCTGGAACCTTCTCTCTGTCAACATGAGATGCCCAAGTCAGGAAGAGAGCATGTGGTCATGGACCAGGGACCTCCCAGGGTTCACAGTAGGGGTAATGTGGGGCAACTCTGTTGTGGGGTCCTGGGTCCCTCAGTCTTCCCTTTGCATGTTCACCTGGACTTGGGGCAAGACCCGGGTCCTCCCCTCTGCCACATATGTCATTTCCCTGAATTCCAAGGGCTGACATCAGGCCTGGGCTTCTGCGCTTCCTCTCTGCATGGTTATCCACCATAGGGCCTCCCAACACTTTGAGCAGGGCAGACTTCTGTGGACTCCCCTCCGGTTAGGGTTCCTGGATTCCCTCAGTCCTCCCTGGGGGTTCTCACCTTGACTCTTCCCTCTGCCCACCTGAGGTCCTGCTCCTTACACCGAACCCCAGAGCTTGTCAGACCCGGATGCAAAAGTCAAGAAAAGCACCTTGACTCTGGGCAATGCTTCTGCATCCCTTCTGTGGACCTGAGGGAGGCCCTATAGGTTTTATCAAGTTTCCAGTCTTCCTCAGACCTGAATGCTGTAATCAGGAGACACCCCATGGGGTCACCAGCCCTGTGGCCTTCCAAGGCTGAGAGCCAGGTAGGGTTTTGTGCAGCCTCTACATTGCTAGTCCTGGGTCCCCTCTGTCCTGACACAGGGTCCACACAGTTACACTGGCAGGTCCTGGGTCCTTCCTCAGCCTCCCTGGGGTTGGTTTGTGTACGAAACCCCACAGTGTCACAGAGCCTGATTTGAAGGCATTACATGCCACTTGAGTCTGGGTAGTACTACTGCCCTCTTCTCTGTGAACCTGATTCCCTATCTGGCTTTTTTTATTTTAATTTTTTCGTAATTCTTTATTATTGAAAGAACTAGAGGCTTGATGCACGAAATTTATGCAAGAGTAGGCCTTCCTTGCCCTGGATGTCGGCACCAGCTTCCCTCTGGCACCTGAGAACTGGGCTTCCTTCACAGCCCTGGTTTCTGGCCCTGGCTTCCTGAGGAAGCACGTCCAGAAGGGTGTCCCGTCTAATTAGCATATAATGCTTTCATTTTTATAGATTACAAATGACTCCCTCCCCCCGACTCCTGTCCTCTTGCCCCGCCCTCACCACCCAAATGTCTGTGTCCATGGGCCATGCATATATGCACACAAGGTTCTTGGTTGATTACTTCCCACCCTTCCCACCTTCCCTCTGAGATTCCCTAATCTGTCCCATGCTTGCATGTGTCTGTATCTATGTGGTTCATGAGTTAACTTTGTATATTCAACTCCACATATGAGTGTGATCATGTGATATTTATCTTCCTCTGACTGGCTTATTTCACTTAGCACGATACTCTCCAGGTCCCTCCATGAAGTCTCAAAGGGTAAGAGACCCTTCCCTTTATACAGCTGCATAGTATTCCATGGCATACATGTACCACGGCTTTTTCATCAGGTCATTGATGGGCACCTGGCTGTTTCCACATCTTAGCTATTGTAAATTGGGCTGCTGTGAACATAGGGGTGCCTACATTCTTTCTAATTGGTATTTCCGCTTTCTTAGGGAAATATTCCTAGAAGTGTGATTCCCTACACTTTTCACCAAGTCCTGAGTCTCACTCAGTCCTGGATACAGAGGTCAGGAAACTCGGCACTTGGTCTTTTACCAGGGAACATCCCAAGGCTGATAACAGGGTAGGGTTTATGGGGTCCCCTGGTTGTGGGATTCAGGGTGCCCTCCATCCTCCTGTGGCTGTGTTCCTTACAGTGAGCCCCAGCGTATCTCAGACCTGCATGCCAAAGTCAGGACACACCTCACAGGGTCATCTAACATGGGGTCTCCCATGGCTCATAGCAGGGGAGGCCGTTTTATGGGATCCCCTATATTGTGGGGTCCTGGGTCCCGTCTGTTCTCTCTCAGCGGACCTGTGGCTCTGCTCCTTACACCAAATGCAATGCGTGAGATCACCCCTCCCCCACCCCCAGGAGGCCTGCCCAATGGACACAGTTATGGGGTCCAGGGCCCACAATCTCCCTCAGGGTCCTCAACTTGACAGCAGCAGGATCTGGGGTCCCCCCTGTGCTGCCTGAAGCCCTGCTGCTTCTACCAAACCCTCCGTGTCTCACAGACCCAATACAGAAGTCACAAAGCGCAATGCTTGACTCACCCCTCCCCCACCCCCAGGAGGCCTGCCGGGTGGACACTGTTTCCGGGTCCAGCCCCCCAGTCTCCCTCAGGGTCCCCACACTGACGCCGGGCAGTTCCCGGACCCCCTCTGCCGACCTGAGACGCTGCCATGACACGTAGCCGCCCGAGGGTCTCAGAACTGGAGGACCTGGAATTCAGGCCTCGCCTCTCGTGGTCACCCTGTGCCTTGGGGCTCCCGGGACTGACTGCTCTGGGTCTAGAGTCACCTTGTCCCCCCCACGGCCTCACCATGAGGCCTGCAGGTCATGGGACCCTCCCTCTGTGAACCGGGAGGCTGGACCCCCACGCGGAGGCCCTTACCCCGAGACCCCAGGGGAGGCTTGTGGGCCTCACTCGCCAGGGCTCTCAGCAGGGTATGAACTAGCTCCCCGGGGACCTCCGTCTGGTCCTCACCCTGATTCCAGGCAGTGCCTGAGCCCTGGCTATGCTGACCTGAGGTGCTCCCCTCAGCGCCTGTCCTGCCGCCCCTCCCCACGTTCTCTGAGGAGGTAGGCAAGGGGGGCAGGAAGTAGTTCCCATTAAAACGCCCCACTGAGGACCCTCAGTGCTGACAGGACGGCCTCCCTGGTCCTGGGGCCTCCGTCGTCTGTCAGGGTCATACCTGGACTCTGTAGCACTGGGCTCCTGCCCCCTACGGACCCGAAGCAGGCCTCCCAAAGATGGCGCTCAGCTCCCTCAAGTTTCTCAGGAGGAAGTCAGTGAGTCAGTGACATCACTTTTGGAAACCAATTGTGGGGTCACCCAGGCCTGCTGACTGGCACAGAGTTCCGCTCCTTTGTGCCCAACCCCCCTTCTGGTCCCTACCATGGCTGGATGGCCTGGGCCCCCACCCTGTGCTGACCTGGGTCTGTGCCCCTCAGGCCAAGTGTCAGCCACCCCAGGCGCCTCTGGGTCCTAGAGTCCAGGATTTGGGCGGGAGTGCACAGCCAGACAGCCCTGCCTGAGGTACCCGGATCTGACAGCAGCACCAGCCTGGGTCCTGGGGTGGGCCCCACCAGACCGCCTGGCACTATGGAAACATTGTGTTCTACATGTTTCCTTTCATTATAGTCGCTGAGCTACAGCAGGGATTTGGAGCGGGCCTATGGTTTCAGGGTTATCTGTCTACCTTTGCTTGTCATTGCAGGCTTTTTTCCTTTTTGATCTTCATTCATAGTAATTATTATATTTTGCACCTCTACCTAGTTTGTATACCTTTCATTTATGCATACATCTTTGCATATATGTATATGCATGTATAAATCTAGATATATAGTGTATGTGTACACATATAGTCTAAATGTTGATCAGGCGTGTTTATATATCTATAGGTACTCATACTATATATACATATATATATTTATATTTATATTTATATTTATATTCATATATATGCATGGATGTCTACGTCCTATGTATTTCCATATAATAGACAAGTTACTTTATGAAAGCTTCCCTAGTCTTACTATGCATGATTTACTCTGATACTTGCTTTTCTACTCCTTCTCTATTCTTTATAATCTATTGAAACAATACTTTTTGAAAGGCCAATCCTCAACCATTTCCCAGCTCCCCCACACAACCACCTCACCCACAAATGCCAGCTCACCAGTTTTGTCTCCCCGTGGGGCTTGCTCATATTAAGTTGTTTAGATTTTATTGTTAAATACTCCCCCAGCCCTTGCCCTCCAATCTCTTCCTTAGATATTTTCCCTCCGTTTATTTAGGGAGCAGATGTCATCAGTCCAAGCTTAATTGTTATTTGGGCAACACCTGTATAGCACTAAACTTGTAAAATTTTAAGCAGAATCAACATATTTGCAATATTGTGTTTCCCATGAATGAATATGGAAACTGGTCCATTAGTTTAGCGCTTTTTTTTTTTTAACCTGAATCCCTCAGTATTATTTTTAGTTGACTCTTTTTAAATTAGGATACTTCTTGGTTAAGTTTTGGCTTTGATAACTGTGGTCAACGAGATTTTTGTATTCCATGTTCTAATTAGTTATTGCTTTGTGTGGGAAGGTTTTGTTATTGCTATGGTGATCTTCCATACAGTTTATTATGCATTTGAGTAATCCACGTCTCCATTTTTGAATTTTCTAGCTAGATGATCATATTATCAACAGATACTCTTCGTGTCTCTTCCATATTCATACCTCATATTTACTTTTATTCCCACAGCCTGCATCTCTGACTTGTCCCTGGCTTTAATGGAAATGCTTTCAATGTTTCACACTTAAGCAGGTTGCTCTCAATTTTAGGAAATGGAAATTCCCTTTTGGCTGAGTTTGTTCAAAGTTATTTCCCTGAACTCATATTAAAGTTTTTTGTTTGTTTGTCTGGTTTTTTTTGTCGGATTTTTTTGGTGTGCTTTGTGTGTGTGTGTGTGTGTGTGTGTGTGTGTGTTGCAAGGATCTCTCTCTGTAGCCATTGGCATGGAAAATTATTATTCTACTGTATTTTGTGTGCATAGACTTGCAATAGAATTGTTTATAACATTAAATCCTCATTTTATTTATTGGATATAGGCTGATAGGCTGCTTGTTCACATAATGCACTGTTGAGTTGAATATGCCATTAGAATGTACAGGCTATTTTATGCTATGTGAGTGAACTTGTTCCAAAAGCTCCGTTTGTGGGAATTTCTCAGGATTTTGAATAAAAGAAAGGTAGTCTGGGAGGACGAGTTGTACAATTGCCCATCTTTTTGTATGCTTTGGAAAAGTCAGCATGAGAGTCTGATGAGTTCTCCCTGACCATTTGATAGGACTTCCCTTTGAACCTTTCTTTTTTCTGGAACATTTGAGGGTGGCCTCAGCTTTGAATCCAAGTTTCAGTTTGTGGCTTTATCAAAGTTTATTCATGAATTCACCTCTTGAAGGAAGACTTGGTTGGGAATTATGAATCAAACTGCTCTAATCATGCATCGTTTTGGTGTTTTCTATGGACCCCAAATTCACTTGATAAAGCTGACGGCTAGGGTTTCTGAATCGAATGGCAAGTTCATGTTTGACTTTATAAGAATATGCCAAACTTTCTTCTAAAGTGGCTGTAACGTTTTCTTCCCTATTAACAATGAAGGAGAATTCCTCATCCTCTCCCAAGTTTGGCACTTTCAGGTTTGGGGATTCTAGCCATTCTGACAGCTTTGCAGTTGAATATTTTCTGTAGTTTCCATTTGCATTTTCTTCATGAGAAACGATGCTGAGCATGCTTATGTGTGCCTTTAATTTTCTTTAGTGTGTGATCTCTGGTATATATCCTGTTTGGTGAAGTGTCCTTAACTCAGTTATGTATTTGTACTGGTTTGTTTATTTCCATCAGGTAGTTAAAATTATGTATTTGTGCCATGAGTCCCTCAGGAGATATGGGACTTAAAATATTTTCTCCCGGTCTGTGATTTGCCCAACTTGAGATAGTTTTCATCAGGTATCTCCTCTATAAAGTTACTATTGTTCCTCCCATTTAGAAGGAAGTCACTAGACACAAGAGACCCTTAAAGAGTGGGGTTATGCCCTAACCGGTTTGGCTCAGTGGATAGAGTGTCAGCCTGTGGACTCAAGGATCCCAGGTTCAATTCCAGTCAAGGGCATGTACCTTGGTTGCGGGCACATCCCCAGTAGTGGGTGAGCAAGAGGCAGCTGATCGATGTTTCTCTCTCATTGACGTTTCTAACTCTCTATCCCTCTCCCTTCCTCTCTGTAAAAAATCAATAAAATACATTTAAAAACTAAAGAGTGGTGTAATGGTCCACCTCATTGGAGAGTCGGTATCTACATGACTGGTTTAGAATGCAGGTACTCCAAAGGAGATTTTTCTACTCTTACACATTTATGGACTTACTCAAACCCTGCTTTGTCTCAGTAGGATATTTGCTTTTTGCTTTGTATGACAATCAATACTACTTTATTTTTGTGTTCAACTTTCTTCTTTTTTGGCCATTTGAAGTTCTTTCCATTGGTTCTTATGTCCCCTTGACCTACTTCCAGTATTGTATTTTTTAGCACCGCTTCACTTTCGGCCACTACAAGATGTTGTAGGCTGTCTTGTCTGTTCCCTGCTCTAGTCATAGCATAAGCCATCTCCCCATGGATTTCTGCTTCTTTCTATTACAGAATGGTATTAGAAACCTAGATGTGGGCACTTGGTGGGCTCATGATTCCTGGAGCGTTTTTGTTCTAGCTGTCTCAGCTGAGAGTGAAAGTAAACATAAGTGTGTTTATTAGCCTATGTATATACATATATCTATAAATATATATGTCACTATAGGTATCTGTGTTAAGCTTAACACAAATTCATACTGATGTCTCCAGCTCTAACCCATTATTACCGCAAGGGACCTCTGGTCTGCTCCCTAGGATTATTTCTAACCTTTTACTCTATCAGTGAGAATTCTGGCTCCCAACATCCACAATCCTTATCATTCCTTGGCCACCTCCAGGATATATGTATAGTGGTTTCAGATTGAAAACTAATACCCCTGTGGGAAATACATCTACATTTATGATCCATATATGCTTCTACTCATTAAGGAGTGACAGACAGAATTAAGGGACATGAAAAATGCAATGTATAACCTAATTTGGTTTCATTACGAACATAGAAATATGTGAGAGAATTGCAGCCATCTGACTGTGAAAGGAATACTACAAGATACACTGGATTGTTGGGTTGTCTGGATGATAAAAAATTATGTTTTAAAGTCCTTATGTTTTCAGAGTTTTCACCCTCAGGTATAAAGGAGTGAGCTGACTTGGTATCTGAGATTTGGTTCAAAGAGCTTCAGCAAGAAAATTAAAAATGAAGGAAGGAAGGAAGTAAAGGAGAAAGGAACAAAGGGAGAACGGAAGGAATGGAGTGGGTAAGCAAGGAAGAGGAAAAAGAAAAGGAGGAAGCAAAACAAGAAAAAATGAGTGAAGCACATAAGGCACCACATCAATGCTCCTGGGTGATAGGAAAACTGGAGTTTTTATTGTTTTCTCCAGTGTTGAGTATGTTTGACAGTTTTATGGAGCAGTTAAACGTGGAGACTTAGCACCATATCAGGAAATAGCGTAGATAATTACACATATAATGGGCAATGATAAGGAGGTTATTTAGGTCCTCAGATGGAGCCAATCATCAGAGTTTAGGGACATTCTGGTGGCTCCTTCTGTCTGTTCCAATATGGTTTGTCCCTGTGGCCTGGCTTATTTTCAATAAGGAAAACCCTTTTAAAACCTTATCAGAGAAATACATGGAAATGCGTTTCATCTAGAAGGCATCAAATGCATGCGGGCTGAATTGTATTTGCACCAAACAGGAACCGGCTTTCATGGTGAGAGCACAAGGGGCCAAGTCAGAGGGAGTCTTGTGGACAAGCATATGTGATGTGCAGCCTACCTGTGGGGGAAGTGCAAACAAGCCTGTAGGAGTTGAGGGTGTGGTCCTGAGCAAGGCCTCCAGGGACCTCACCATGGCCTTGAGCCATTGATGGACACAGAAAGGCTCTGCCTCCAGGACGTGGACAGTGCTGTTCAGAGGCACAGGTTCAAAAGCTGCCCAGAAAATCATGTCAATACTGAAAGGGGAAGCCTGGGACAGGAACACAGTGTGGGCCACAGCCAAGATGCAAAGCAGGTGAGGATGCACTCTGAGCTGCCATGAATAACTCGCATCTTTCATATGCTGATTCTAACCTCTGCACCACCCAAAGAAAACACTGACTTTGATTAAGGGGTAGGGACACATGGCAGCTCAAGAGGGCACAGGGAGGCTTTGAGGAGATGATCCCTGTGTCTTGCTGGGCATAGTACATGGTCTATGGTGAGCTGTCAACTGACATTAATTTGGATTTCAAAGACGCTGTGTTGCGATTCTTTACTCCAGAGACTATCGCAACTTAAAAGCATCTTGGCCCCCTTAGGGGAATGTCCTCACCTCCTTCCATAAACCATTAATTTCAAGCTCCACAGCCAGGATCTGCAGGTGTTTGGAGTCCCAGGCCACAGATTCAGCAACCAGAGGGTCATCACAACTAGATACCAGATTTCTGGAATGTTCTCCCATTGACATCCAGGACACAAACCCCTTTGGAGTAGACACTGCCTTGTCCAAGCTCTGCTATCCCTCTCCTGCGCCCATTGTGAGACTTTGGCACCCTGCATACACAGCCTATGATACATGTGGGAGCACTTGTTTGAAATGACCTTGCTGCTCAGCAAAGACTTGTGATCAGCCCTGTCATAGAACCACCAGATGTCATCAGACAGGCCTCTGTTGTGTTCTGGATCCATTCAGTGAGGCAGGAACCTTCCTCCTGCCCTCTGCAGTGCTGCTATACTGTACACCAAGAGCCTTGCCCATTCCAGGACAACCTTGCCTTACCTTCCCTTCATCTCAGAAACGGGTCACTGGGCTTCTGCACCTGCACTCCGGCCCAACCCTGCCAAGTCAAGTCAGAAACCTGGTGGTGGGGCTTCTCTTCCTGTTGTCTTTCCCTCCACAGGTTCCAGTTCTTCCAGTCTACCTCCATTTCCAGTCCAAGTCCAGAGTGTCCCAATAGCCCGATAAAACTACCATCCCTCTGGATGATGACAGCAGATTCCCTATGGTCTCTTGGTCCCTCCTATGGGTTTCCCACTCTCTTTTGCACCCACTAGTCAGATAAATCTTTTAAACATGCAAGATGAATGTGCTGCCTTGGCTACTTTTCTCATAGAATCCTTCAGGCATATTTTTGAGGCAGAAAGTGGAAGTGGGGAGCTTGTTTGGATCATGGGCACTTGCAATGAATATACTGCCATGGGTGGGCAGGAGGGGAGGGGGGCAACTAGGACTTGGGAGCAATTCATGTGGAGCTGTCAAGTGATGAAGGTCCCTGAGTGCAGGGTAATAGAGTGAAGATGGGAGTGCTTGCGTTTTCCCCCCATTTTCTCCACCTGCCTGGGCCTCCTGGAATCCAGCGATACCTTCCCCTTCCCTTACACAAAAGGCAAATCCTGATCAGGAGGACAAGAGTGTCAGGGAGGGTGGATGAGTCTCGCTTCTTTGAGAAACTGAACCCAACCATGTAAACATAGAGTTCTAATAAGGAATTGTCTCACGTGGTTATGGAGGCTCAAGATGCTTTGGGTAAAACTCTCAAAAGGCTTACTTGTGCTTTTTCCGCGGTTGACAACAGCCATCTGAAGCTTTGAGGTGTCTCTTAATAATGTCACACACACCCAATAAATAAACACTTATGACAATGGCCAATATCTGGTACAGTGACAACACCAAATGCTGTCAAGGATATGGAATGGCGGGAACTTGCATTCATTACCTGTGGGAACGTGAAATAGTACAGCCGCATTGGAAGCTGTTTGGGCAGTTTCTTAGAATAGTAAGCATAATTTTAACATATGACTCAGCAACTCCATAAATATTACCCCAAGTTGATGATGCTGTATCTGTGTAGGCACATCTATTGTTAAAAATGTACCACTCTGGTTGGGGACATTGATAATGGCAGAGGGGCATTATCCATGTGAGGGAGTAAGGACTTACTAGGATATCTGTATACCATCATATTCATTTTTCTCTGCCATCTAAAAGTGTTGTAAAAAAATTAAGTTCTAAAACAAACACAGTATGAACCATAGTATCCGAACAACAAAATTTGAGCAGGCCCTAAGGGAGACTGAAAATTGTGATGAGCTGGCACTTGAGTCTGGGGTGGGTGTAGGGGGAGTGGGGAAGTTGGGAGGGGCTATAGGCTGTATGACACAGATGACAAGGAAAATAGGAAGAAGTATTTTAAACTTATGCTCTATATCGTGGCACAAATGTGGGGCATTCAGACCACAAATGCCAGTAACCTTAGGGGAATACCACTGCCTTGGGAAAGCTGGGACAGTTGAGGTATGTTATTCAGAGTCTATGCTAATAACCACCTGACAACCATCTTGGTGGGTTAGTGCTGGCTTTTCAAAAATTATTATCTGAATAGTATGTAAAGAACAGACTAATTAGAATAGTGAGTAGCAGAATAAATCATGTATGTTTAGAGTAAGTATTCTCTTATAAAATACCTGGGATAGTATATCATACAGAAATAAACATATAAATGCTTATGTTCCATCCTATACTAATGAAAGGCAAACTTGCACATTGACCATGCTTTCCGTACACGTTAAGCCACGCCCACCAGCCAAGCATAGCGACTACATGCAAATTAACCCAACGAAGATGGCCGCCAGCAGCCAAGGAGCTGGAGCCAGCAGGAGGCTTGCTTGCTCCAGTGATGGAGGAAGCCAAGATTCCCCGCCTGCCATAGCCCGGCTCTGAGCTCCACTGAAAGCAACAAAGTTTCAATTACAGAAGGTAAACAAACCCTAGATACCTGCTTTTAGCCAGTCATGGCAACGGAGCTGGAGCAAGCAGGAGTGACTTGGCCCTCCTGATGGAGGAATCCCAGCTTTCCGCAGGCCTCTGCTAAAGGCAACAAAGTTTCAATTATACAAGGAAATAAATCCCAGAATAAAAAAAAAAGAAAGAAAAAAGGAGAGGCTGGAACTTACGTCGCCATGGTGCTTGGCCAGCCTGAAAATGGCCCTTAGCCCCTCACCCAGACTGACCAGGCACCCCAGTGGGAACCCCCCACCCTAAAGGGGGTGTGGCCAGCCTGAAAACAGCCATCAGGCCCTTACCCAGGCTGGCAAAACATCCATGGGGTTGAGGGTCCCCACTGGGGTGGACATACTCCGAGGGGTCCCACACTGCAAGAGGGCCTGAGCCAGGCTGAGGGACCCCCAGATTGCACAAATTTTTGTGCACCGGGCCTCGAATAAATATATATATCTCACATACATCTGTGGGTATATAAGCACATGTAACCTATATTTATGTTACATGTATTGAAGTAATGCACACAAGCCAGATAGCGATGTAGAATGTATTACTGAGAATGAGGAATGAAAGTGTAAACACCTGCAGTGGACAAGGGAACTGTAGACAGACAACCACAATTCCACACCTCCCCAAATCCCTGCTGCTGCTCAGCATCTTTAGTAGTAGCTAACTTTTAGAACCCACAGTTTCCACAGGATCATCTGAGCTGGTGAAGACACCCCATAGTAAGGGGGGCTTCTCTACTCCCCTCCATGTCCTGGGAACAACAGCACCACTCCAGCATCGGTCCTGGTACTGCAGCAATCTCTGCAAGGGGTGTGAGGCTCTCGTGGGTGAGGACTTTGGGGTCCACTGGCTTCAGAACAGAGGGCACTACAGCATCCATCTCCTGGTGCTCCTGTCAGCTCTAGGGACCCAGGGTGGCCATCCTGTCAGCCCTGAGGGTCCTCCGTGCTGCGTCTTACTGAGAACTACTTCCTGCCCCCCTCCCCCACCTCCTCAGAGAACGGGGGAGGGGTGGCAGGACAGGCTCTGAGGAGGTGCAGTCTCAGGTTGGCAGGGCCCAGGCTCTGCCTGGAATCAGGGTGAGGACCAGAAGGAGGGCCCCGGCAGCTAGTTCAGCCCCTGCTGGGAGCCCTGGCGAGTGAGGCCCACAGGCCTCCCCTGGGGTATCGGGGTGAGGGCCTCCGCATGGGGGTCCAGCCTCCCGGTTCACAGAGGGAGGGTCCCAGGACCTGCAAGCCTTGTGGTGAGGCCGTGGGGGGAACAAGGTGACTCTGGGCACAGAGAAGTCAGTCCCGGGGGACCCAAGGCGCGGGGGACCACAAGCGGCGAGGCCTGACTTTCAGGTCCTCCAGTTCTGAGACCTTCGGGCTGCTCTGTGTCATGGCAGCGTCTCAGGTCCGTAGAGCGGGTCTGGGACCTGCCCAGACTCAGTGTGGGGACCCTGAGGGAGATTGCGGGGCCTGGAACCCGGAACAGTGTCCCCCTGGCAGGCTGGGGGAGGGGCGAGCTCAGGCATTGTGCTTTGTGATTTCTGCATTGGGTCTGTGAGACATGGGGGTTTGGTAGAAGCAGCAGGGCTACAGGCAGCACAGGGGGGACCCCAGGTCCTGCTGCTGTCAAGTTGAGGGCTCTGAGGGAGATTGGGGACCCTGGACCCCAGAATCCTCAGTCCTGGGAGGACCAGTGTGCCGGGAACTACAGGGTGGGGTGGGGTGACTGCTGCATCAGGTGGAGGACGTGAGGGACAGCACGGCTAGCCACCATGTTCCACTTTCTCTCGTGGCTGACAGAAGTGGCAAAGTAAGGCTGGGACTCCCCCTGTTGTGATGTGAGGGGTTCCCTCAGTCCTCAGCTGAACCTTGAAAGGAGACAGCAAGACTCGGGAGCAGGGGAGGAGCATTAGGGTTCCTTCTGTCTTTCCTCAGATTGCACACCTGCAAAGAGGTCAGGGCCCGGGCCACCTCCCGTCCCTCCTTTGCTGACCTGCATGTGCTCCCCTCAGTCCAGGTCTCTCACCTACCTGAGCCCCCTCCCCCCCCTCCCCACCGCCACATCAGAGTGCTCTCAGTTGGACAGCCCTGCCTGGTGTGTCAGAGCTGAAAGTGGAAGTGGGGTGCATGTCCGTGTTGCCCACATTTGTTCTGGAGGACAATTCCCCATCCTTCCTCCCGCATGGCCAATAGCTTGGCCACCTGCAGTGCCCGAGTGTCCTGGCTCTGCTGTCCATAGGCCTCACCCTTTGTGTAAGGCCCCACCTCTTTCATCTTCCTGAGAGCAAAGGGAGCGGGAGAAGCCATGGGAAAGCGATGCCAGAAATCCCAGGGCTGAGAGCAAGTGCGGGCGTCTGTGGGGTTCCCACTGTGGTGGGATCCAAGGTTCCCTCAGTTCTCCCTTAAGATCCTCCCTTGACTCTGGCAGGTGCTGTCCCCACCCTCTGCTGATGTGAGGTCCTGCTCTTTATACCCAAGCCCCAGACTGTCAGACCCAGATGCCCCAATGAGGAAATGCCCCCTAGGATCATCCTCCACGAGGCCTGGCCGATGGACCGTGGAGGGCCCTGGGCCCACCCTCTGCCGTTCTCAAGTATTGTTCCCGGTACCGACCCGGGGGTGCAAGTCAGCACAAGCTGTGTGTGGTCATCCTCCAGCGGGATCCCAGCACTGACTCTGGTTTGGTTTCCAGGGTCCCTGCGTCCTGCCTCAGGGTCCTCACCTCAACTCTGGCAGGTCCCTGGCCCACCATCTGCGAGATGGGGTCCTCCTCCCCGTACAGAACCCCCAGAGTCTCTGAGACCGGGACTGACTCTGGTCTAGGTTCCAGGGTCCCTGGCCCACCATCTGCCGAGATGGGGTCCTCCTCCCTGTACGGAACCCCCAGAGTCTCTGAGACCGGGACTGACTCTGGTCTAGGTTCCAGGGTCCCTGGCCCACCATCTGCGAGATGGGGTCCTCCTCCCTGTACTGAACCCCCAGAGTCTCTAGGACCGGGACTGACTCTGGTCTAGGTTCCAGGGTCCCTGGCCCACCATCTGCCGAGATGGGGTCCTCCTCCCTGTACGGAACCCCCAGAGTCTCTGAGGCCAGGACTGACTCTGGTCTAGGTTCCAGGGTCCCTGGCCCACCATCTGCCGAGATGGGGTCCTCCTCCCTGTACTGAACCCCCAGAGTCTCTGAGACCGGGACTGACTCTGGTCTAGGTTCCAGGGTCCCTGGCCCACCATCTGCCGAGATGGGGTCCTCCTCCCTGTACGGAACCCCCAGATTCTCTGAGACCGGGACTGACTCTGGTCTAGGTTCCAGGGTCCCTGGCCCACCATCTGCGAGATGGGGTCCTCCTCCCTGTACTGAACCCCCAGAGTCTCTAGGACCGGGACTGACTCTGGTCTAGGTTCCAGGGTCCCTGGCCCACCATCTGCCGAGATGGGGTCCTCCTCCCTGTACGGAACCCCCAGAGTCTCTGAGGCCAGGACTGACTCTGGTCTAGGTTCCAGGGTCCCTGGCCCACCATCTGCCGAGATGGGGTCCTCCTCCCTGTACTGATCCCCCAGAGTCTCTGAGACCGGGACTGGAAGCGGAAGGGAGGAAGGGGGTGTGGTCATCCTCCCACATGGCCCCCGCCCTGTGCTGACAGGGGTCCTCATCCTCACAGCCACCCCCACAGACTCTCAGACCCGCCTGCGGAGGTCACGTCATGTCCCGTGTGCCCCCCTCCCGAGTCCTGCGGGTTGGCTCTGTGGGGGTCTGGGGACCTCCCATTCCCTACTGCGAGCTGACCGGGACTCTGGGAAGCTGCTTTGGCCTCCATGCGGAGGAGAGGCCCAGCTCCTTACCACCGCCCCTTCGCAGCCCCAGCTGTGCAGTCGGGGCCCCCCGCATGCCCACCCGCCACGGGGCCCCTCGCAGAGGACAGCAGGGGCACCTGTGCGGCTTCCCTCTGCGGTGCGGTGGGACCCGGGTGCTCACCGGGACTCCCGCAGGGCGCGGCCTACCGCTGTGGGCTTCACCCCCTGCGGGCCCGGGGCTGGCTCTGCTCCTGACGACAGGGGCCCTGGGGCCAGCCCAGTCTGCGGGACCCGGGTGGCCTCGGGCCTCCTCCCACGCAGCCGCCCACCACGTGGACCCTGGAGGCCCTGGGCCCGCCTGGGCCCTGTGGAGGGACGCGCCTCGCCCCTCACCCCCGAGTCCCCTGACCTGGCTGCGCCAACCACAACCGGCCGCGTGTGGCCACCCCCACGGGCTCCCAGGACGGAAACCGTTGTCCCAGGGCCCGGGGTCCCTCGCCCTCCGGGGCACCCTCACCTGGACTCGGGCGGGTCCCGGGCCGCCCTTCGGGATGTGAGCGCGCTCAGGATCTCCTGGGCATCCCCAGGGTCTCAGAGACCCGGATGCGGAAGTGAGGCACGTGCTGGGGCAGTGTCTCTGAGACCCGGATGAGGCGTGTGTGGTCCCCCTCCCAGAAGCCCTTCCATGTTGAGCCTGTGGTGGGGGCAGGGTCTCTTCCTCCCCCGCTGCTCACCCTGACTCTACGCAGCTTCTGCCCCCCTCTGCTAACCAGAAGCCCTGCTCTTGATGGGTGTCCCCACCTGACGCCCGTCCTGGAAGGCAGGTGGACCCGAACAGAATCGGAGGTTCTGCTGCCTGCCTCAACGACAGCCAAAAGCAGGGGGCGGGTGCTGCCGAGAAAGGAAAGGATTGATTCCCGAGTCACCTGACCTGGGCCAATGGTGGACTCCTGTCCCAAAGACCACTGTCCTCCTCCTACCTAAGCCCGCCTTTCTTGTTGTTGTCTTCATTGCCAACCGTGTTACAGAGGTCCCCTATTCCTCATGGACCCCTTCCAGCCGGAACCAGCCCCTGCCCCAGGCCTTCACTACACTATTGCCTGTGTCCATAGGTTATGCACCCAAGTTCTTTCTATGTCTCAGGATCTATTTTCTTCATCAGTTAATTTGCTCTTTGGACCCCACATATGAGTGAGATCCTGTGACACTTGCCTTTCTGGCTTATTTTGCTTAGCATAATAGCCCCTGGGTCCCTCCATGATGTCTCAAAGGGCAACAGAGCCTTCTTTTTGACTGCTGTATAGTGTTCCATGGTATAGATGTACCACAGCTTTTTTACCCACTCATCTGCTGATGGGCACTTAGGCTGTTTCCAGATCTTAGCTATTGTAAATTGTGCTGCTACGACTATAGCGGTGCGTATATTCTTCCGGATTGGTGTTTCGGGTTCCTTGGGATATATTTCCAGAAGTGGGATTACTGGGCCAAATGGGAGTTCTATTTTTAATTTTTTGAGGAAACTCCATACTGTTTTCCACAGTGGCTGCGCAAGTCTGCATTCCTACCAGCAGTGGACTACGGCTCCCGTTTTTCCACATCCTTGCCAGCACTTGTCATTTGTTGATTGGTTGATGGCAGCTATCCTAACAGGTGTGAGGTGATACCTCATTGTCATTTTAATCTGCACCTCTCCGGTGATCAGGGACTTTGAGTATTTTATCATGTGTCTTTTAGCCATCTGTATGTCCACTTTGGAGAAGTGTCTATTTAGTCCTCTGCCCATTTTAAAATTGGATTGTCTTCCTTTTGTTAAGTTGCATGAGTTCCTCATATATTTTTCGTTATTAACCCTTTACCTGATGAACATATTGGCAAATATGCTCTTCCATACATGAGCTCCCTTTTCACTTTGTTGATGTTGTCTTTTGCTGTGCACAAGCTTTGTATTTTGATATAGTCCCATTTGTTTATTTTCTCTTTTGTTTCCCTTATCCTAGGTCTTAGGCGATGCATTGGCGAACATATTGCTAAGAGAGAAGTCTGAGATTTTGCTGCCTTTGGTTTCTTCTAGGATTTTTATGGTTTCACAACTGATGCTTAAGCCTTTAATCCATTTTGAGTTTATTCTTGTGTATGATGCAAATTGGTGGTCGAGTTTCATTGTTTCGCAAGTGCCTGTCCAACTTTCCCAACAGTGTTTGTTGAAGAGCATGTCTTGATTCCATTGTATCCTCTTGTATCCTTTGTCAGATATTAATTGAATGTAATGTCTTGGGTTGATTTTTGGCATCTCTGTTTTGTTGCATTGATCTATATGCCTGTTCTTCTGCCAGTACCAAGCTGTTTTGATTACAGCGGTTTTGCAGTATAACTTGATATCTGACAGTGTGATCACTCCAACTTTGTTCTTCTTTCTCAAGATGGCTCTGGCTATTCAGGGTCCTTTTTGCTTCCATGTAAACTTTTAGAGTATTTGTTCTAGATCTGTAAATATGCCATTGGTATTTTAATAGGGTTTGCATCTAATCTATAGATTGCTTTGGGTGGTATGGACATTTCAATGATATTAATTCTAGCAATCCATGAACACGGTATATTCTTCCACTTCTGTATATCACCCCCTATCTCTTTTTTCAATGTCCTGTAGTTTTCTGAGTACAATTCTTTTATCTCCTCGGTTAACTTTATTCCTCAGTAACTTATTTTTTTTTGTTTCAAAGGTAAGTGGGATTTTTTTTTTTTTTTAGTTTAGTTTCTCTTTCTGAGAGTTCATTGTTGGTGTGTAAAGCTGCCATCTAGGTCAGGGTATTAATTTTGTATCCTGCAACATTGCTAAAGTCATTTATTAAGCCCAGTAGTTGGTTGGTGGAGTCCTAGGGTTTTCTATGTAGAATATCATGTCATCTGCAAATAATGATAATTTTACTTCCTCCTTTCCCATTTGGATGCCTTTTGTTTCTTCCTCTTGTCTGACTGCTGCGGCTGAGACTTCCAGTACTATTTATAATAATAAAAGTGTAATATGCTAATTAGGCCAGACCCCTGAATGAACTTCTGTACTTCATTCCCTGCGTCCTTCTGGAGGAAGCCACTGTGGCGGGGGCTGGGGCAGAGGCAGTTACAGGTGATCAGGCTGGTAGGCGAGCAGTTATGGGCAATGAGGCAGGCAGGCAGAGTCACTAGGGGCGATCAGGTAGGCAGGCAAGTGGTAAGGGTCATGAGGCAGGTAGGCAGAGATGGTTGGTGCAATTAGGCAGGCAGGCGAGTGGTTAGGGGAGATCAGGCCATCATGTGAGCAGTTAGGTGCAACCAGGCAGGCAGAGGGTAGGTGAGTGGTTAAGAGCCAGCAGCCCCAGATTGAAAGATGGATTCTCACTGATTCAGTTTTGGAAGATTGTATATTTCTGTGAATTTGTCCACTTAATACACATTGTTCAGCTTATTGGCATAAAGATTTTCATAGTATTCTCTTACAATCCTTTGTATTTCTGTGGAGTCAATTGTTACCTCACTTCTTTTGTTTCTGATTTTACTTATTTGGGTCTTCTCTCTGTTTCTTGAATGTGGTTAAAGGTTCCTCAGTCTTGTTTATATTTTCAAAGAATTAACTCTTGGTTTCATTGATCGTTTATATTATATTTTTCATCTGTATGTCATTAATTTCTGCTCTGACTTTTATGTATTTACTTCCTCCTACTTGCTCAGAGCTTTTCTTGTTGTTTCCTTTCTAATTTTTAAGTTGTATGGTTAAATATTTTATTAAAATATTTTCTTGTTTTTTGATGTAGGTTTGTAAGTGCTATGAACTTCCCTCTCAGGACTACTTTGCTGTGTCCCATAGATTTTGATTTGTCGTGTGTTACTTTTCTTTTGTTTCCAGGACGTTTTTTATTTCTTTTTTGATCTTATTAGTAAGTCACTCATTGTTTAGTAACATGCTATTTAGCCTCCATGTGTTTGAATATTTTTGAGCGTTTTTACTGTAACTGATTTTTAATTTCCTGCCATTTATTTAGGAGCACCTAAATAAAGAAAATTTAAAAAACTTATAGAGGGCTTTAAGGGAAAGGTCAACAGCAATAAAGTAATAGTAGGGGACTTTAATAGCGCACAGGCTTCACTGGATAGATGTTCCAGACAAAAAATTACCAAGAAAACAGTGACTCTAAATGGCAGACAGGTTCAGGTGAATTTAAATGACACTTACAGAATATTTCATCCCAAAGCTGCAGAATATATGTTCTTCTGATGTTCACATGTGTTATTCTCAAAGATAGATCACATGTTAAAACACAAAACAAGTCTCTACAAGTTCAAGAAGATTAAAATCATAACAAGCATCTTCTCCGATAACAGTGGCATGAAATTAGAAAAAGCTGCCACCCCCAGCTTCTTTATAATCTACCCCAGCAGAGGGAATCGCAGTTTCCCAAGTACGCTGGCTCAGGCCATGCACATCATTTTTTAACTAAGGTATTACATATGTGTCCCTATCCCCACATTGCCCTCCTCCACCACCCACTCATGCCCTCACCCCCTGGCCTCTGTGTCCATTGGTTAGGCCGATATGCTTGCATACAAGTCCTTTGGTTGATCTCCCACCCTTACCTCCACTCTGCCCTACCTTCCCTCTGAGGTTTGATGGTCTGATCGATGCTTCTCTGTATTTGGATATGTTTTTGTTCATCCATTTATGTCGGTCATTATATTCCATATATGAGTGAAACCATGTGATATTTACCGTCCTCTGACTAGGTTATTTCGCTTAGTATAATGCTCTCTCCAATTCCATTCATGCTGTTGCAAGCACGCTGCGGTACAAATGAAGTCCACTCACTAGTGAGTGCTGGTCGCTGGAGGCCCACCGCCTCACCTCTTCTGTGACTTGTTTGTAGGATTAAGGAGACACCTAACCCCTTCCTTATATGACTTCAGCTCCTACACTATCATCCTGTGGGTGGATATGCCCTGCTTATGTTAGTGTGCCCACTACTAACACAGGGCCTTCCAGAGGACATAGGATCAGTGAATGTCTGGGGATTAAATGAACCACTGAGCAGGGGTCGTCTTTATTCAGATGAAATCCCCCCACTTTCTTGCCAGAACCAAGGATCCTTGGAGAAGCTGTTTCATGGAAAGACAGATGAGAAGATATAAGAAGCAAAAATTAACAACCTTTTGCTTTTATTTTTCTATTTCTTAACTCCATGGATTTTACTGCTGAGTTCTTACACATTTCCAAGGAAATTCTATTATAATGTCATGTTATCTAGATTGGGATCACAAACTAGGATGGGAAGGGTCCCAATTTTCATTACACAGTAGCAAATCTCTTACTCTTGAGCTGGACATGTAGAAATATATATGTGATCAATGTCATTCACAAACTTACATGCGAAAAGTTTATGAAAACTTCTACGTAAAGGAACATTAGAAAATTTCCTTAAAAATTCACAAAATAATAAATCATAAATTTCTCAATCACAAAAGGAGCCTAAACCTTTCCCTGGGCCTCACTACTGGTTTGTTCTGAAACAGAGTTGAAAATTGGACGCACTTTATGCCCAGCAAAAGAAGTTAATGCACATGGACCTGAAAAGTGCCTGGATGCAACTCTGGCTCAGGCATAGTGTTTCTCATTGCACTCAGGCTCTTCAGGCAGGGATGGGAGGAGACGGAAATCCCTATTAACCGTGTGCATAAACGTGAGGGCTTTCTCCGTGGTGGTCTCAGCGTGGGCCCTGGGGCCCCACAGGAACTCATAGCGTGCAGGATCACTATTGGGCACCTGGCGGTACACCAGGTACTGTTCCTGCACCCAAACTTTGGTGATGAGCTCCCTGGGCTCCCCATAGAGCCAATGTACCTCCCCATCATGCACCCCTAAATCATTCAGTACAGCCCAGATTTTCTCCTCAGTGGCACAATCACCCCCTGAGGCGATCACACACAGAAGTGTGACCAGGAGGCTTGTGTTGGGAAATATGTGCTCATCGCTCACCATCCCATCATAGGTTAGCCCCAAGGCAGTGACCAGGACATAGGTGTGGGTACTGGGGTCTACTTCCCTCACAACAACACCAAATACCAACTCAATGCACTCAACGGCCGCACTGAAGAGCACAGGAAAGTGGTCCTGGTGCTCTTCGAAGACACTACTCAGTATTTCTGCCTTTGTGGTTGACTCCTTTGTACGATACTTCAGGAGCAGGAACTTCACCATTTCCATCATCTTCGCAAGCAGTGATGTGGGGAGCAATAAATCGGCATCGACTTCAGGGCCTCCCTCAGTGTTTGGACCCTCTTCATTTTGGATGCTGGCGCTCTCATCTTCAGATTGCCTGCATGGAAAGGCTTCCTTGGCATGGGGGGAGGGGCAGGCACGCTGAGGACCCTTGGGAGGACTTGGTGTCTCAGCAGCAGACACCTCCTCTAGGTTGTCTATAAACAGGACTGAGGGGGAGGAGGAGAGAGACAGGGCATCTTCCTCCTCCTCCACCTCCTCCTCCTGCATAGCCAAGAACAGCTCCCCCGCCACCAAGTCGGGGATCTCAGTTGGGTACGGAAAGTCTTACTCAGGCTTCAACGGCTCACTCATATGATGACCAGGCATGATGACTCGTGCTCGAACAGTGACTGAGTGTGAGCAGAAGATGGGCGATGAGGAACCACGGGCCTGGGGAAGAGTGGGAGAGTGAGAAGCATGAGCTGAGAAACACTTCCTAGGCGGCTCTGACAAAGGTGACTTCCAGGTCTCCCCTTTAGGGGTTTACATGGGACTCACAGGGCTCACTCCTGATCAGCCTGCCCACTAAGAACCTGAAGTAGGAAGTGACATGACTGTTCAGGGTATAGCAGGCACAGCACAGGGTTCTGTAGCTGACGGTGGGGTGTGGAGGTGTCAGGCAATGTGAGGACCCTCTGACATGGGTGGGGAGCCCAAGGGGACATATTCATGGTAGCCACCTCACCTTAATTCCTAGCACTTCCTGGCCACCTGCTGTTCTGTGACCTGAGAATATGTAGAGTAGACCAAGGCCTTCACCTCCTCCAATCCGGGGCCTCTTCTGGAGGGAACAAAGGGGCACCTCAGCATGCACATGGAAAGCACATTCCTGGGACCCCAAAGCTGACAGGAGGGGCGGCAGGACTCTGTGAGGTCCCCTCTGTTGTGGGTGGGAGGTTCCTCTGTGCACACGTAGGATACCCACCTTTCCCCTGCCAGGGCCCGGCCCGCCACTGCCTTCTGTTGGCCTAAGGTCAAATGCTCAGAACAAGGCCACACACACCTGACACTTCAGTGAAGAAACTGAGCTGGCTCCTCATGTGGTCCCTCTCCCAGAGGATCAAGAAGGGGTGACTGAAGATTTGGGTCCATCTATCCTAGGTTAAGGCTCTGATCATTTCTCACCATGACGCACTGCAGGGTTTCAGACCACTCTCTCTGCTGACTGAGCGCAATCTACTTAGACTTAGGCCTCACCTCCCTGAGGTACAGGAGTAGGAAGTGAACGGAGGTAATCCAGGCACTATTCCGAGTTTCCCCATTGCTTTCAGAGGAGGCAGGGTAGGTCTGGCTTCCCCTGTGCTCTGCTCCCCTTCAGTGCTCACCTTGATTCCTTGCAGGATCTGGGAGTCTTCTCTCTGCTGACAAAATGTGGATCCTGGGGATGATACAACGTGTGGCCTCACACCAAGGTCCTCACCTTCCTGAAAGCTCTGAGACAATAGTGAACAGGAGCTCCATCTGCCCGCACCCGTGCCCAGGTTCCCGCACAACTGACACCAGGGCCTGGGTCCATCCGTTCTGGGTACAGAGTTCCCTTAGTCTGGCCTAAGGATACTTGCCTTTCTTCCTGGCCTGGCCTGGGTCTGAATGCAGCTGAACCGATTTCACCCTGAATAACTGTCCTCAGTGAGCAAAGCTGAGGAGGAGCAGGCATGTGGAAAGGGAGAGCATGTCACACCCAGGTACCCCTGCCTGGGGAATCTGGATGCTGAACACAGGACACTCCCTGATGCTGAGGGCTCTCTTCTTTTCTCGGGGAGCACATAGCTGCAGTTTCCCACAAGAAAGCCTTCACACCTTTATGACCCTTCCACAACCTCAGCTCCTCTTTGCATGAACTGAAGCCATTCCCTCTGACCAAGGCCCTATCCTTCCCGAGTGCCCTCAGACAAACCTGTGAAGGAACCAGCTCTGCAGACCCATGCCAGGCCTTTCCCAGGGCTGACAGCAGCACAGGCTGGGTTCAGGGCACCCATTGTCTGGAGTGTGGTATCCTCCTTCCTCCCCAAGCTACCCAGGTTTACTCAGAGAGTGCCTGGGAACTTTCCCTTCTGCTGAACTGAGAATGAATACTGCAGGCCATGTCCACCATCTCTCTGTGACCTCCAAGGTGGACTTCAAGATACACCACATTAACTATCGTGCCGAGTGACCAAGTTGTGCCAGCAGAGCCTAAGCCAGCTGGTCCCTGTTTTTACTGGGGTGGGAGGTACCACCATCCTGCCTCAAGACCCACACTTTAATTTCCAGCATTGCCTGGCACACCTCCCATGTTGCCCTGAATCCAGCCCCTTCAGGAAAATGCCCTCCCCTCCCTTTGCCACTCCCAAGGTAGAAGTCTGGAAGCAACCCAAATCCACAGGCCTACCATGAGGCTTGCAGGTGCTGCTGGCAGGAACAGGCACACTGCGGACACTTATGGCCCTGGCCAAGCCTCAGGCATACATACTTCAAGGTGTGCTAGGGGCTTCCTGAGTCCTAACTCGGGTCCTTACCTGGTATCCTGGCAGAGCCCTGCAGCCCTTCTTTGCCTACCTGGAGCCTGACCCCTCAGCCCTCAGGGGGTGGAGTCCGCTTGTCTTCCTGCAGGATCCTCACCGTGACTCCTGGCTGGAGCTGGAACCTCCTCTCTGTCCACATGAGATGCCCAGTCAGGAAGAGAGCATGTGGTCATGGACCGGGGACCTCCCAGGGTTCACAGTAGGGGTAATGTGGGGCAACTCTGTTGTGGGGTCCCGGGTCCCTCAGTCTTCCCTTTGCATGTTCACCTGGACTTGGGGCAAGACCCGGGTCCTCCCCTCTGCCACATATGTCATTTCCCTGAATCCCAAGGGCTGACATCAGGCCTGGGCTTCTGCGCTTCCTCTCTGCATGGTCATCCACCATAGGGCCTCCCAACACTTTGAGCAGGGCAGACTTCTGTGGACTCCCCTCCGGTTAGGGTTCCTGGATTCCCTCAGTCCTCCCTGGGGGTTCTCACCTTGACTCTTCCCTCTGCCCACCTGAGGTCCTGCTCCTTACACCGAACCCCAGAGCTTGTCAGACCCGGATGCAAAAGTCAAGAAAAGCACCTTGACTCTGGGCAATGCTTCTGCATCCCTTCTGTGGACCTGAGGGAGGCCCTATAGGTTTTATCAAGTTTCCAGTCTTCCTCAGACCTGAATGCTGTAATCAGGAGACACCCCATGGGGTCACCAGCCCTGTGGCCTTCCAAGGCCGAGAGCAAGGTAGGGTTTTGTGCAGCCTCTACATTGCGAGTCCTGGGTCCCCTCTGTCCTGACACAGGGTCCACACAGTTACACTGGCAGGTCCTGGGTCCTTCCTCAGCCTCCCTGGGGTTGGTTTGTGTACGAAACCCCACACTGTCACAGAGCCTGATTTGAAGGCATTACATGCCACTTGAGTCTGGGTAGTACTACTGCCCTCTTCTCTGTGAACCTGATTCCCTATCTGGCTTTTTTTATTTTAATTTTTTCGTAATTCTTTATTATTGAAAGAACTAGAGGCTTGATGCACGAAATTTATGCAAGAGTAGGCCTTCCTTGCCCTGGATGTCGGCACCAGCTTCCCTCTGGCACCTGAGAACTGGGCTTCCTTCACAGCCCTGGTTTCTGGCCCTGGCTTCCTGAGGAAGCACGTCCAGAAGGGTGTCCCATCTAATTAGCATATAATGCTTTCATTATTATAGATTACAAATGACTCCCTCCCCCCGACTCCTGTCCTCTTGCCCCGCCCTCACCACCCAAATGTCTGTGTCCATGGGCCATGCATATATGCACACAAGGTTCTTGGTTGATTACTTCCCACCCTTCCCACCTTCCCTCTGAGATTCCCTAATCTGTCCCATGCTTGCATGTGTCTGTATCTATGTGGTTCATGAGTTAACTTTGTATATTCAACTCCACATATGAGTGTGATCATGTGATATTTATCTTCCTCTGACTGGCTTATTTCACTTAGCACGATACTCTCCAGGTCCTTCCATGCTGTTTCAAAGGGTAAGAGACCCTTCCCTTTATACAGCTGCATAGTATTCCATGGCATACATGTACCACGGCTTTTTCATCAGGTCATTGATGAGCACCTGGCTGTTTCCACATCTTAGCTATTGTAAATTGGGCTGCTGTGAACATAGGGTTGCATACATTCTTTCTCATTGGTATTTCCGGTTTCTTAGGGAAATATTCCTAGAAGTGTGATTCCCTACACTTTTCACCAAGTCCTGAGTCTCACTCAGTCCTGGATACAGAGATCAGGAAACTCGGCACTTGGTCTTTTACTAGGGAACATCCCAAGGCTGATAGCAGGGTAGGGTTTATGGGGTCCCCTGGTTGTGGGATTCAGGGTGCCCTCCATCCTCCTGTGGCTGTGTTCCTTACAGTGAGCCCCAGCATATCTCAGACCTGCATGCCAAAGTCAGGACACACCTCACAGGGTCATCTAACATGGGGTCTCCCATGGCTCATAGCAGGGGAGGCCGTTTTATGGGATCCCCTATATTGTGGGGTCCTGGGTCCCGTCTGTGCTCTCTCAGCGGACCTGTGGCTCTGCTCCTTACACCAAATGCAATGCGTGAGATCACCCCTCCCCCACCCCCAGGAGGCCTGCCCAATGGACACAGTTATGGGGTCCAGGGCCCACAATCTCCGTCAGGGTCCTCAACTTGACAGCAGCAGGATCTGGGGTCCCCCCTGTGCTGCCTGAAGCCCTGCTGCTTCTACCAAACCCTCCCTGTCTCACAGACCCAATGCAGAAGTCACAAAGCACAATGCTTGAGCTCACCCCTCCCCCACCCCCAGGAGGCCTGCCAGGTGGACACTGTTTCCGGGTCCAGCCCCCCAGTCTCCCTCAGGGTCCCCACACTGACGCCGGGCAGTTCCCGGACCCCCTCTGCCGACCTGAGACGCTGCCATGACACGTAGCCGCCTGAGGGTCTCAGAACTGGAGGACCCGGAAGTCAGGCCTCGCCGCTCGTGGTCACCCTGTGCCTTGGGGCTCCCGGGACTGACTGCTCTGGGTCTAGAGTCACCTTGTCCCCACCACGGCCTCACCATGAGGCCTGCAGGGCCTGGGACCCTCCCTCTGTGAACCGGGAGGCTGGACCCCCACGCGGAGGCCCTTACCCCGAGACCCCAGGGGAGGCTTGTGGGCCTCACTCGCCAGGGCTCTCAGCAGGGTATGAACTAGCTCCCCGGGGACCTCCGTCTGGTCCTCACCCTGATTCCAGGCAGTGCCTGGGCCCCGGCGATGCTCACCTGAGGTGCTCCCCTCAGCGCCTATCCTGCCGCCCCTCCCCACGTTCTCTGAGGAGGTAGGCAAGGGGGGCAGGAAGTAGTTCCCATTAAAACGCCCCACTGAGGACCCTCAGTGCTGACAGGACGGCCTCCCTGGTCCTGGGGCCTCCGTCGTCTGTCAGGGTCATACCTGGACTCTGTAGCACTGGGCTCCTGCCCCCTACTGACCCGAAGACGGCCTCCCAAAGATGGCGCTCAGCTCCCTCAGGTTTCTCAGGAGGAAGTCAGTGAGTCAGTGACATCACTTCTGGAAACCAATTGTGGGGTCACCCAGGCCTGCTGACTGGGGCAGAGTTCCGCTCCTTTGTGCCCAACCCCCCTTCTGGTCCCTACCAGGGCTGGATGGCCTGGGCCCCCACCCTGTGCTGACCTGGGTCTGTGCCCCGCAGGCCAAGTGTCAGCCACCCCAGGTCCCTCTAGGAGGGACCCTGCCTTTCCTTCCCTTTATCTCAGAAAAGGGTCAGGGGACTTCTGCACCTGTGGCTCCGCTCCTTACACCAAACCCGAGTCTCTCACACCTGATGTAGAAGTCACCCAACCCCGCCCTGTAGAACCCTGCCCACTGGTCCCCCAAGGACTGAGGATTCTGGGGTTCAGGGTCCGCAATCTCCCTCAGGGTCCTCAACTTGACAGCAGCAGGACCTGGGGTTACCCCTGTGCTGCCTGAAGCCCTGCTCCTTCTACCAAAGCCCCAGTGTCTCTCAGACCCAATATACAAATCACAAAGCACAATGCGTGAGCTCACCCCTCCCCCACCCCAGGAGGCCTGCCGGATGGACACTGTTCTGGGGTCTACGCCCCACAATCTCCCTCAGGGTCCCCACACTGACTCCGGGCAGTTCCCGGACCCCCTCTGCTGACCTGAGACGCTGCCATGACACGGAGCCGCCCGAGGGTCTCAGAACTGGAGGACCCGGAAGTCAGGCCTCGCCGCTTGTGGTCCCCCGCGCCTTGGGTACCCCGGGACTGACTGCTCTGGGCCCAGAGTCACCTTGTCCCCCCCACGGCCTCACCATGAGGCCTGCAGGGCCTGGGACCCTCCCTCTGGGAACCGAGAGGCCGGACCCCCATTTGGAGGACCTCACGCCCAGACCCCAGGGGAGGCCTGTGGGCCTCACTCCCCAGGGCTCCCGACAGGGGCTGAACTAGCTCCCCGGGGACCTAAGTCTAGTCCTCACCCTGATTCCAGGCAGAGCCTGGGCCCGGCGGTGCCGACCTGAGGAGGCTCCCCTCAGCGCCTGTCCTGTCTATGGACCCGAAGCAGGCCTCCCAAAGATGGCACTCAGCTCCCTCAGGCTTCTCCAGTGGAAGTCAGTGAGTAGGTGACATCACTTCTGGAAACAAATAGTGAGGTCACCCAGGCCCGCTGACTGGGGCGGAGATCTGCTCTTTTGTTCCCAGCCCCCCCTTCTGGTCCCTACCTGGGCTGGATGGCCTGGGCCCCCACCCTGTGCTGACCTGGGTCTGTGCCCCTCAGGCCAAGTGTCAGCCTCCCCAGGCGCCTCTGGGTCCTAGAGTCCAGGATTTGGGCGGGAGTGCACAGCCAGACAGCCCTGCCTGAGGTACCCGGATCTGACAGCAGCACCAGCCTGGGTCCTGGGGTGGGCCCCACCAGACCGCCTGGCACTATGGAAACATTGTGTTCTACATGTTTCCTTTCATTATAGTCGCTGAGCTACAGCAGGGATTTGGAGCAGGCCTATGGTTTCAGGGTTATCTGTCTACCTTTGCTTGTCATTGCAGGCTTTTTTCCTTTTTGATCTTCATTCATAGTAATTATTATATTTTGCACCTCTACCTAGTTTTTATACCTTTTATTTATGCATACATCTTTGCATATATGTATATGCATGTATAAATCTAGATATATAGTGTATGTGTACACATATAGTCTAAATGTTGATCAGGCGTGTTTATATATCTATAGGTACTCATACTATATATACATATATATATTTATATTTATATTTATATTTATATTTATATTTATATTCATATATATGCATGGATGTCTACGTCCTATGTATTTCCATATAATAGACAAGTTACTTTATGAAAGCTTACCTAGTCTTACTATGCATGATTTACTCTGATACTTGCTTTTCTACTCCTTCTCTATTCTTTATAAACTATTGAAACAATACTTTTTGAAAGGCCAATCCTCAACCATTTCCCAGCTCCCCCACACAACCACCTCACCCACAAATGCCAGCTCACCAGTTTTGTCTCCCCGTGGGGCTTGCTCATATTAAGTTGTTTAGATTTTATTGTTAAATACTCCCCCAGCCCTTGCCCTCCAATCTCTTCCTTAGATATTTTCCCTCCGTTTATTTAGGGAGCAGATGTCATCAGTCCAAGCTTAATTGTTATTTGGGCAACACCTGTATAGCACTAAACTTGTAAAATTTTAAGCAGAATCAACATATTTGCAATATTGTGTTTCCCATGAATGAATATGGAAACTGGTCCATTAGTTTAGCGCTTTTTTTTTTTTTTAACCTGAATCCCTCAGTATTATTTTTAGTTGACTCTTTTTAAATTAGGATACTTCTTGGTTAAGTTTTGGCTTTGATAACTGTGGTCAACGAGATTTTTGTATTCCATGTTCTAATTAGTTATTGCTTTGTGTGGGAAGGTTTTGTTATTGCTATGGTGATCTTCCATACAGTTTATTATGCATTTGAGTAATCCACGTCTCCATTTTTGAATTTTCTAGCTAGATGATCATATTATCAACAGATACTGTTCGTGTCTCTTCCATACTCATACCTCATATTTACTTTTATTCCCACAGCCTGCATCTCTGACTTGTCCCTGGCTTTAATGGAAATGCTTTCAATGTTTCACACTTAAGCAGGTTGCTCTCAATTTTAGGAAATGGAAATTCCCTTTTGGCTGAGTTTGTTCAAAGTTATTTCCCTGAACTCATATTAAAGTTTTTTGTTTGTTTGTCTGTTTTTTTTTGTCGGATTTTTTTGGTGTGCTTTGTGTGTGTGTGTGTGTGTGTGTGTGTGTGTGTTGCAAGGATCTCTCTCTGTAGCCATTGGCATGGAAAATTATTATTCTACTGTATTTTGTGTGCATAGACTTGCAATAGAATTGTTTATAACATTAAATCCTCATTTTATTTATTGGATATAGGCTGATAGGCTGCTTGTTCACATAATGCACTGTTGAGTTGAATATGCCATTAGAATGTACAGGCTATTTTATGCTATGTGAGTGAACTTGTTCCAAAAGCTCCGTTTGTGGGAATTTCTCAGGATTTTGAATAAAAGAAAGGTAGTCTGGGAGGACGAGTTGTACAATTGCCCATCTTTTTGTATGCTTTGGAAAAGTCAGCATGAGAGTCTGATGAGTTCTCCCTGACCATTTGATAGGACTTCCCTTTGAACCTTTCTTTTTTCTGGAACATTTGAGGGTGGCCTCAGCTTTGAATCCAAGTTTCAGTTTGTGGCTTTATCAAAGTTTATTCATGAATTCACCTCTTGAAGGAAGACTTGGTTGGGAATTATGAATCAAACTGCTCTAATCATGCATCGTTTTGGTGTTTTCTATGGACCCCAAATTCACTTGATAAAGCTGACGGCTAGGGTTTCTGAATCGAATGGCAAGTTCATGTTTGACTTTATAAGAATATGCCAAACTTTCTTCTAAAGTGGCTGTAACGTTTTCTTCCCTATTAACAATGAAGGAGAATTCCTCATCCTCTCCCAAGTTTGGCACTTTCAGGTTTGGGGATTCTAGCCATTCTGACAGCTTTGCAGTTGAATATTTTCTGTAGTTTCCATTTGCATTTTCTTCATGAGAAACGATGCTGAGCATGCTTATGTGTGCCTTTAATTTTCTTTAGTGTGTGATCTCTGGTATATATCCTGTTTGGTGAAGTGTCCTTAACTCAGTTATGTATTTGTACTGGTTTGTTTATTTCCATCAGGTAGTTAAAATTATGTATTTGTGCCATGAGTCCCTCAGGAGATATGGGACTTAAAATATTTTCTCCCGGTCTGTGATTTGCCCAACTTGAGATAGTTTTCATCAGGTATCTCCTCTATAAAGTTACTATTGTTCCTCCCATTTAGAAGGAAGTCACTAGACACAAGAGACCCTTAAAGAGTGGGGTTATGCCCTAACCGGTTTGGCTCAGTGGATAGAGTGTCAGCCTGTGGACTCAAGGATCCCAGGTTCAATTCCAGTCAAGGGCATGTACCTTGGTTGCGGGCACATCCCCAGTAGTGGGTGAGCAAGAGGCAGCTGATCGATGTTTCTCTCTCATTGACGTTTCTAACTCTCTATCCCTCTCCCTTCCTCTCTGTAAAAAATCAATAAAATACATTTAAAAACTAAAGAGTGGTGTAATGGTCCACCTCATTGGAGAGTCGGTATCTACATGACTGGTTTAGAATGCAGGTACTCCAAAGGAGATTTTTCTACTCTTACACATTTATGGACTTACTCAAACCCTGCTTTGTCTCAGTAGGATATTTGCTTTTTGCTTTGTATGACAATCAATACTACTTTATTTTTGTGTTCAACTTTCTTCTTTTTTGGCCATTTGAAGTTCTTTCCATTGGTTCTTATGTCCCCTTGACCTACTTCCAGTATTGTATTTTTTAGCACCGCTTCACTTTCGGCCACTACAAGATGTTGTAGGCTGTCTTGTCTGTTCCCTGCTCTAGTCATAGCATAAGCCATCTCCCCATGGATTTCTGCTTCTTTCTATTACAGAATGGTATTAGAAACCTAGATGTGGGCACTTGGTGGGCTCATGATTCCTGGAGCGTTTTTGTTCTAGCTGTCTCAGCTGAGAGTGAAAGTAAACATAAGTGTGTTTATTAGCCTATGTATATACATATATCTATAAATATATATGTCACTATAGGTATCTGTGTTAAGCTTAACACAAATTCATACTGATGTCTCCAGCTCTAACCCATTATTACCGCAAGGGACCTCTGGTCTGCTCCCTAGGATTATTTCTAACCTTTTACTCTATCAGTGAGAATTCTGGCTCCCAACATCCACAATCCTTATCATTCCTTGGCCACCTCCAGGATATATGTATAGTGGTTTCAGATTGAAAACTAATACCCCTGTGGGAAATACATCTACATTTATGATCCATATATGCTTCTACTCATTAAGGAGTGACAGACAGAATTAAGGGACATGAAAAATGCAATGTATAACCTAATTTGGTTTCATTACGAACATAGAAATATGTGAGAGAATTGCAGCCATCTGACTGTGAAAGGAATACTACAAGATACACTGGATTGTTGGGTTGTCTGGATGATAAAAAATTATGTTTTAAAGTCCTTATGTTTTCAGAGTTTTCACCCTCAGGTATAAAGGAGTGAGCTGACTTGGTATCTGAGATTTGGTTCAAAGAGCTTCAGCAAGAAAATTAAAAATGAAGGAAGGAAGGAAGTAAAGGAGAAAGGAACAAAGGGAGAACGGAAGGAATGGAGTGGGTAAGCAAGGAAGAGGAAAAAGAAAAGGAGGAAGCAAAACAAGAAAAAATGAGTGAAGCACATAAGGCACCACATCAATGCTCCTGGGTGATAGGAAAACTGGAGTTTTTATTGTTTTCTCCAGTGTTGAGTATGTTTGACAGTTTTATGGAGCAGTTAAACGTGGAGACTTAGCACCATATCAGGAAATAGCGTAGATAATTACACATATAATGGGCAATGATAAGGAGGTTATTTAGGTCCTCAGATGGAGCCAATCATCAGAGTTTAGGGACATTCTGGTGGCTCCTTCTGTCTGTTCCAATATGGTTTGTCCCTGTGGCCTGGCTTATTTTCAATAAGGAAAACCCTTTTAAAACCTTATCAGAGAAATACATGGAAATGCGTTTCATCTAGAAGGCATCAAATGCATGCGGGCTGAATTGTATTTGCACCAAACAGGAACCGGCTTTCATGGTGAGAGCACAAGGGGCCAAGTCAGAGGGAGTCTTGTGGACAAGCATATGTGATGTGCAGCCTACCTGTGGGGGAAGTGCAAACAAGCCTGTAGGAGTTGAGGGTGTGGTCCTGAGCAAGGCCTCCAGGGACCTCACCATGGCCTTGAGCCATTGATGGACACAGAAAGGCTCTGCCTCCAGGACGTGGACAGTGCTGTTCAGAGGCACAGGTTCAAAAGCTGCCCAGAAAATCATGTCAATACTGAAAGGGGAAGCCTGGGACAGGAACACAGTGTGGGCCACAGCCAAGATGCAAAGCAGGTGAGGATGCACTCTGAGCTGCCATGAATAACTCGCATCTTTCATATGCTGATTCTAACCTCTGCACCACCCAAAGAAAACACTGACTTTGATTAAGGGGTAGGGACACATGGCAGCTCAAGAGGGCACAGGGAGGCTTTGAGGAGATGATCCCTGTGTCTTGCTGGGCATAGTACATGGTCTATGGTGAGCTGTCAACTGACATTAATTTGGATTTCAAAGACGCTGTGTTGCGATTCTTTACTCCAGAGACTATCGCAACTTAAAAGCATCTTGGCCCCCTTAGGGGAATGTCCTCACCTCCTTCCATAAACCATTAATTTCAAGCTCCACAGCCAGGATCTGCAGGTGTTTGGAGTCCCAGGCCACAGATTCAGCAACCAGAGGGTCATCACAACTAGATACCAGATTTCTGGAATGTTCTCCCATTGACATCCAGGACACAAACCCCTTTGGAGTAGACACTGCCTTGTCCAAGCTCTGCTATCCCTCTCCTGCGCCCATTGTGAGACTTTGGCACCCTGCATACACAGCCTATGATACATGTGGGAGCACTTGTTTGAAATGACCTTGCTGCTCAGCAAAGACTTGTGATCAGCCCTGTCATAGAACCACCAGATGTCATCAGACAGGCCTCTGTTGTGTTCTGGATCCATTCAGTGAGGCAGGAACCTTCCTCCTGCCCTCTGCAGTGCTGCTATACTGTACACCAAGAGCCTTGCCCATTCCAGGACAACCTTGCCTTACCTTCCCTTCATCTCAGAAACGGGTCACTGGGCTTCTGCACCTGCACTCCGGCCCAACCCTGCCAAGTCAAGTCAGAAACCTGGTGGTGGGGCTTCTCTTCCTGTTGTCTTTCCCTCCACAGGTTCCAGTTCTTCCAGTCTACCTCCATTTCCAGTCCAAGTCCAGAGTGTCCCAATAGCCCGATAAAACTACCATCCCTCTGGATGATGACAGCAGATTCCCTATGGTCTCTTGGTCCCTCCTATGGGTTTCCCACTCTCTTTTGCACCCACTAGTCAGATAAATCTTTTAAACATGCAAGATGAATGTGCTGCCTTGGCTACTTTTCTCATAGAATCCTTCAGGCATATTTTTGATGCAGAAAGTGGAAGTGGGGAGCTTGTTTGGATCATGGGCACTTGCAATGAATATACTGCCATGGGTGGGCAGGAGGGGAGGGGGGCAACTAGGACTTGGGAGCAATTCATGTGGAGCTGTCAAGTGATGAAGGTCCCTGAGTGCAGGGTAATAGAGTGAAGATGGGAGTGCTTGCGTTTTCCCCCCATTTTCTCCACCTGCCTGGGCCTCCTGGAATCCAGCGATACCTTCCCCTTCCCTTACACAAAAGGCAAATCCTGATCAGGAGGACAAGAGTGTCAGGGAGGGTGGATGAGTCTCGCTTCTTTGAGAAACTGAACCCAACCATGTAAACATAGAGTTCTAATAAGGAATTGTCTCACGTGGTTATGGAGGCTCAAGATGCTTTGGGTAAAACTCTCAAAAGGCTTACTTGTGCTTTTTCCGCGGTTGACAACAGCCATCTGAAGCTTTGAGGTGTCTCTTAATAATGTCACACACACCCAATAAATAAACACTTATGACAATGGCCAATATCTGGTACAGTGACAACACCAAATGCTGTCAAGGATATGGAATGGCGGGAACTTGCATTCATTACCTGTGGGAACGTGAAATAGTACAGCCGCATTGGAAGCTGTTTGGGCAGTTTCTTAGAATAGTAAGCATAATTTTAACATGTGACTCAGCAACTCCATAAATATTACCCCAAGTTGATGATGCTGTATCTGTGTAGGCACATCTATTGTTAAAAATGTACCACTCTGGTTGGGGACATTGATAATGGCAGAGGGGCATTATCCATGTGAGGGAGTAAGGACTTACTAGGATATCTGTATACCATCATATTCATTTTTCTCTGCCATCTAAAAGTGTTGTAAAAAAATTAAGTTCTAAAACAAACACAGTATGAACCATAGTATCCGAACAACAAAATTTGAGCAGGCCCTAAGGGAGACTGAAAATTGTGATGAGCTGGCACTTGAGTCTGGGGTGGGTGTAGGGGGAGTGGGGAAGTTGGGAGGGGCTATAGGCTGTATGACACAGATGACAAGGAAAATAGGAAGAAGTATTTTAAACTTATGCTCTATATCGTGGCACAAATGTGGGGCATTCAGACCACAAATGCCAGTAACCTTAGGGGAATACCACTGCCTTGGGAAAGCTGGGACAGTTGAGGTATGTTATTCAGAGTCTATGCTAATAACCACCTGACAACCATCTTGGTGGGTTAGTGCTGGCTTTTCAAAAATTATTATCTGAATAGTATGTAAAGAACAGACTAATTAGAATTGTGAGTAGCAGAATAAATCATGTATGTTTAGAGTAAGTATTCTCTTATAAAATACCTGGGATAGTATATCATACAGAAATAAACATACAAATGCTTATGTTCCATCCTATACTAATGAAAGGCAAACTTGCACATTGACCATGCTTTCCGTACACGTTAAGCCACGCCCACCAGCCAAGCATAGCGACTACATGCAAATTAACCCAACGAAGATGGCCGCCAGCAGCCAAGGAGCTGGAGCCAGCAGGAGGCTTGCTTGCTCCAGTGATGGAGGAAGCCAAGATTCCCCGCCTGCCATAGCCCGGCTCTGAGCTCCACTGAAAGCAACAAAGTTTCAATTACAGAAGGTAAACAAACCCTAGATACCTGCTTTTAGCCAGTCATGGCAACGGAGCTGGAGCAAGCAGGAGTGACTTGGCCCTCCTGATGGAGGAATCCCAGCTTTCCACAGGCCTCTGCTAAAGGCAACAAAGTTTCAATTATACAAGGAAATAAATCCCAGAATAAAAAAAAAAGAAAGAAAAAAGGAGAGGCTGGAACTTACGTCGCCATGGTGCTTGGCCAGCCTGAAAATGGCCCTTAGCCCCTCACCCAGACTGACCAGGCACCCCAGTGGGAACCCCCCACCCTAAAGGGGGTGTGGCCAGCCTGAAAACAGCCATCAGGCCCTTACCCAGGCTGGCAAAACATCCATGGGGTTGAGGGTCCCCACTGGGGTGGACATACTCCGAGGGGTCCCACACTGCAAGAGGGCCTGAGCCAGGCTGAGGGACCCCCAGATTGCACAAATTTTTGTGCACCGGGCCTCGAATAAATATATATATCTCACATACATCTGTGGGTATATAAGCACATGTAACCTATATTTATGTTACATGTATTGAAGTAATGCACACAAGCCAGATAGCGATGTAGAATGTATTACTGAGAATGAGGAATGAAAGTGTAAACACCTGCAGTGGACAAGGGAACTGTAGACAGACAACCACAATTCCACACCTCCCCAAATCCCTGCTGCTGCTCAGCATCTTTAGTAGTAGCTAACTTTTAGAACCCACAGTTTCCACAGGATCATCTGAGCTGGTGAAGACACCCCATAGTAAGGGGGGCTTCTCTACTCCCCTCCATGTCCTGGGAACAACAGCACCACTCCAGCATCGGTCCTGGTACTGCAGCAATCTCTGCAAGGGGTGTGAGGCTCTCGTGGGTGAGGACTTTGGGGTCCACTGGCTTCAGAACAGAGGGCACTACAGCATCCATCTCCTGGTGCTCCTGTCAGCTCTAGGGACCCAGGGTGGCCATCCTGTCAGCCCTGAGGGTCCTCCGTGCTGCGTCTTACTGAGAACTACTTCCTGCCCCCCTCCCCCACCTCCTCAGAGAACGGGGGAGGGGTGGCAGGACAGGCTCTGAGGAGGTGCAGTCTCAGGTTGGCAGGGCCCAGGCTCTGCCTGGAATCAGGGTGAGGACCAGAAGGAGGGCCCCGGCAGCTAGTTCAGCCCCTGCTGGGAGCCCTGGCGAGTGAGGCCCACAGGCCTCCCCTGGGGTATCGGGGTGAGGGCCTCCGCATGGGGGTCCAGCCTCCCGGTTCACAGAGGGAGGGTCCCAGGACCTGCAAGCCTTGTGGTGAGGCCGTGGGGGGAACAAGGTGACTCTGGGCACAGAGAAGTCAGTCCCGGGGGACCCAAGGCGCGGGGGACCACAAGCGGCGAGGCCTGACTTTCAGGTCCTCCAGTTCTGAGACCTTCGGGCTGCTCTGTGTCATGGCAGCGTCTCAGGTCCGTAGAGCGGGTCTGGGACCTGCCCAGACTCAGTGTGGGGACCCTGAGGGAGATTGCGGGGCCTGGAACCCGGAACAGTGTCCCCCTGGCAGGCTGGGGGAGGGGCGAGCTCAGGCATTGTGCTTTGTGATTTCTGCATTGGGTCTGTGAGACATGGGGGTTTGGTAGAAGCAGCAGGGCTACAGGCAGCACAGGGGGGACCCCAGGTCCTGCTGCTGTCAAGTTGAGGGCTCTGAGGGAGATTGGGGACCCTGGACCCCAGAATCCTCAGTCCTGGGAGGACCAGTGTGCCGGGAACTACAGGGTGGGGTGGGGTGACTGCTGCATCAGGTGGAGGACGTGAGGGACAGCACGGCTAGCCACCATGTTCCACTTTCTCTCGTGGCTGACAGAAGTGGCAAAGTAAGGCTGGGACTCCCCCTGTTGTGATGTGAGGGGTTCCCTCAGTCCTCAGCTGAACCTTGAAAGGAGACAGCAAGACTCGGGAGCAGGGGAGGAGCATTAGGGTTCCTTCTGTCTTTCCTCAGATTGCACACCTGCAAAGAGGTCAGGGCCCGGGCCACCTCCCGTCCCTCCTTTGCTGACCTGCATGTGCTCCCCTCAGTCCAGGTCTCTCACCTACCTGAGCCCCCTCCGCCCCCTCCCCACCGCCACATCAGAGTGCTCTCAGTTGGACAGCCCTGCCTGGTGTGTCAGAGCTGAAAGTGGAAGTGGGGTGCATGTCCGTGTTGCCCACATTTGTTCTGGAGGACAATTCCCCATCCTTCCTCCCGCATGGCCAATAGCTTGGCCACCTGCAGTGCCCGAGTGTCCTGGCTCTGCTGTCCATAGGCCTCACCCTTTGTGTAAGGCCCCACCTCTTTCATCTTCCTGAGAGCAAAGGGAGCGGGAGAAGCCATGGGAAAGCGATGCCAGAAATCCCAGGGCTGAGAGCAAGTGCGGGCGTCTGTGGGGTTCCCACTGTGGTGGGATCCAAGGTTCCCTCAGTTCTCCCTTAAGATCCTCCCTTGACTCTGGCAGGTGCTGTCCCCACCCTCTGCTGATGTGAGGTCCTGCTCTTTATACCCAAGCCCCAGACTGTCAGACCCAGATGCCCCAATGAGGAAATGCCCCCTAGGATCATCCTCCACGAGGCCTGGCCGATGGACCGTGGAGGGCCCTGGGCCCACCCTCTGCCGTTCTCAAGTATTGTTCCCGGTACCGACCCGGGGGTGCAAGTCAGCACAAGCTGTGTGTGGTCATCC
The DNA here is from genome assembly GCF_964212035.1 of Myotis nattereri. Lineage (NCBI taxonomy): Eukaryota > Metazoa > Chordata > Mammalia > Chiroptera > Vespertilionidae > Myotis > Myotis nattereri. Next base: position 129,844,920 of record NC_138078.1, on the reverse strand, counting down.
TCCAGCGGGATCCCAGCACTGACTCTGGTTTGGTTTCCAGGGTCCCTGCGTCCTGCCTCAGGGTCCTCACCTCAACTCTGGCAGGTCCCTGGCCCACCATCTGCGAGATGGGGTCCTCCTCCCCGTACAGAACCCCCAGAGTCTCTGAGACCGGGACTGACTCTGGTCTAGGTTCCAGGGTCCCTGGCCCACCATCTGCCGAGATGGGGTCCTCCTCCCTGTACGGAACCCCCAGAGTCTCTGAGACCGGGACTGACTCTGGTCTAGGTTCCAGGGTCCCTGGCCCACCATCTGCGAGATGGGGTCCTCCTCCCTGTACGGAACCCCCAGAGTCTCTGAGACCGGGACTGACTCTGGTCTAGGTTCCAGGGTCCCTGGCCCACCATCTGCGAGATGGGGTCCTCCTCCCTGTACTGAACCCCCAGAGTCTCTGAGACCGGGACTGGAAGCGGAAGGGAGGAAGGGGGTGTGGTCATCCTCCCACATGGCCCCCGCCCTGTGCTGACGGGGGTCCTCATCCTCACAGCCACCCCCACAGACTCTCAGACCCGCCTGCGGAGGTCACGTCATGTCCCGTGTGCCCCCCTCCCGAGTCCTGCGGGTTGGCTCTGTGGGGGTCTGGGGACCTCCCATTCCCTACTGCGAGCTGACCGGGACTCTGGGAAGCTGCTTTGGCCTCCATGCGGAGGAGAGGCCCAGCTCCTTACCACCGCCCCTTCCCAGCCCCAGCTGTGCAGTCGGGGCCCCCCGCATGGCCACCCGCCACGGGGCCCCTCGCAGAGGACAGCAGGGGCACCTGTGCGGCTTCCCGCTGCGGTGCGGTGGGACCCGGGTGCTCACCGGGACTCCCGCAGGGCGCGGCCTACCGCTGTGGGCTTCACCCCCTGCGGGCCCGGGGCTGGCTCTGCTCCTGACGACAGGGGCCCTGGGGCCAGCCCAGTCTGCGGGACCCGGGTGGCCTCGGGCCTCCTCCCACGCAGCCGCCCACCACGTGGACCCTGGAGGCCCTGGGCCCGCCTGGGCCCTGTGGAGGGACGCGCCTCGCCCCTCACCCCCGAGTCCCCTGACCTGGCTGCGCCAACCACAACCGGCCGCGTGTGGCCACCCCCACGGGCTCCCAGGACGGAAACCGTTGTCCCAGGGCCCGGGGTCCCTCGCCCTCCGGGGCACCCTCACCTGGACTCGGGCGGGTCCCGGGCCGCCCTTCGGGATGTGAGCGCGCTCAGGATCTCCTGGGCATCCCCAGGGTCTCAGAGACCCGGATGCGGAAGTGAGGCACGTGCTGGGGCAGCGTCTCTGAGACCCGGATGAGGCGTGTGTGGTCCCCCTCCCAGAAGCCCTTCCATGTTGAGCCTGTGGTGGGGGCAGGGTCTCTTCCTCCCCCGCTGCTCACCCTGACTCTACGCAGCTTCTGCCCCCCTCTGCTAACCAGAAGCCCTGCTCTTGATGGGTGTCCCCACCTGACGCCCGTCCTGGAAGGCAGGTGGACCCGAACAGAATCGGAGGTTCTGCTGCCTGCCTCAACGACAGCCAAAAGCAGGGGGCGGGTGCTGCGGAGAAAGGAAAGGATTGATTCCCGAGTCACCTGACCTGGGCCAATGGTGGACTCCTGTCCCAAAGACCACTGTCCTCCTCCTACCTAAGCCCGCCTTTCTTGTTGTTGTCTTCATTGCCAACCGTGTTACAGAGGTCCCCTATTCCTCATGGACCCCTTCCAGCCGGAACCAGCCCCTGCCCCAGGCCTTCACTACACTATTGCCTGTGTCCATAGGTTATGCACCCAAGTTCTTTCTATGTCTCAGGATCTATTTTCTTCATCAGTTAATTTGCTCTTTGGACCCCACATATGAGTGAGATCCTGTGACACTTGCCTTTCTGGCTTATTTTGCTTAGCATAATAGCCCCTGGGTCCCTCCATGATGTCTCAAAGGGCAACAGAGCCTTCTTTTTGACTGCTGTATAGTGTTCCATGGTATAGATGTACCACAGCTTTTTTACCCACTCATCTGCTGATGGGCACTTAGGCTGTTTCCAGATCTTAGCTATTGTAAATTGTGCTGCTACGACTATAGCGGTGCGTATATTCTTCCGGATTGGTGTTTCGGGTTCCTTGGGATATATTTCCAGAAGTGGGATTACTGGGCCAAATGGGAGTTCTATTTTTAATTTTTTGAGGAAACTCCATACTGTTTTCCACAGTGGCTGCGCAAGTCTGCATTCCTACCAGCAGTGGACTACGGCTCCCGTTTTTCCACATCCTTGCCAGCACTTGTCATTTGTTGATTGGTTGATGGCAGCTATCCTAACAGGTGTGAGGTGATACCTCATTGTCATTTTAATCTGCACCTCTCCGGTGATCAGGGACTTTGAGTATTTTATCATGTGTCTTTTAGCCATCTGTATGTCCACTTTGGAGAAGTGTCTATTTAGTCCTCTGCCCATTTTAAAATTGGATTGTCTTCCTTTTGTTAAGTTGCATGAGTTCCTCATATATTTTTCGTTATTAACCCTTTACCTGATGAACATATTGGCAAATATGCTCTTCCATACATGAGCTCCCTTTTCATTTTGTTGATGTTGTCTTTTGCTGTGCACAAGCTTTGTATTTTGATATAGTCCCATTTGTTTATTTTCTCTTTTGTTTCCCTTATCCTAGGTCTTAGGCGATGCATTGGCGAACATATTGCTAAGAGAGAAGTCTGAGATTTTGCTGCCTTTGGTTTCTTCTAGGATTTTTATGGTTTCACAACTGATGCTTAAGCCTTTAATCCATTTTTGAGTTTATTCTTGTGTATGATGCAAATTGGTGGTCGAGTTTCATTGTTTCGCAAGTGCCTGTCCAACTTTCCCAACAGTGTTTGTTGAAGAGCATGTCTTGATTCCATTGTATCCTCTTGTATCCTTTGTCAGATATTAATTGAATGTAATGTCTTGGGTTGATTTTTGGCATCTCTGTTTTGTTGCATTGATCTATATGCCTGTTCTTCTGCCAGTACCAAGCTGTTTTGATTACAGCGGTTTTGCAGTATAACTTGATATCTGACAGTGTGATCACTCCAACTTTGTTCTTCTTTCTCAAGATGGCTCTGGCTATTCAGGGTCCTTTTTGCTTCCATGTAAACTTTTAGAGTATTTGTTCTAGATCTGTAAATATGCCATTGGTATTTTAATAGGGTTTGCATCTAATCTATAGATTGCTTTGGGTGGTATGGACATTTCAATGATATTAATTCTAGCAATCCATGAACACGGTATATTCTTCCACTTCTGTATATCACCCCCTATCTCTTTTTTCAATGTCCTGTAGTTTTCTGAGTACAATTCTTTTATCTCCTCGGTTAACTTTATTCCTCAGTAACTTATTTTTTTTTGTTTCAAAGGTAAGTGGGATTTTTTTTTTTTTTTAGTTTAGTTTCTCTTTCTGAGAGTTCATTGTTGGTGTGTAAAGCTGCCATCTAGGTCAGGGTATTAATTTTGTATCCTGCAACATTGCTAAAGTCATTTATTAAGCCCAGTAGTTGGTTGGTGGAGTCCTAGGGTTTTCTATGTAGAATATCATGTCATCTGCAAATAATGATAATTTTACTTCCTCCTTTCCCATTTGGATGCCTTTTGTTTCTTCCTCTTGTCTGACTGCTGCGGCTGAGACTTCCAGTACTATTTATAATAATAAAAGTGTAATATGCTAATTAGGCCAGACCCCTGAATGAACTTCTGTACTTCATTCCCTGCGTCCTTCTGGAGGAAGCCACTGTGGCGGGGGCTGGGGCAGAGGCAGTTACAGGTGATCAGGCTGGTAGGCGAGCAGTTATGGGCAATGAGGCAGGCAGGCAGAGTCACTAGGGGCGATCAGGTAGGCAGGCAAGTGGTAAGGGTCATGAGGCAGGTAGGCAGAGATGGTTGGTGCAATTAGGCAGGCAGGCGAGTGGTTAGGGGAGATCAGGCCATCATGTGAGCAGTTAGGTGCAACCAGGCAGGCAGAGGGTAGGTGAGTGGTTAAGAGCCAGCAGCCCCAGATTGAAAGATGGATTCTCACTGATTCAGTTTTGGAAGATTGTATATTTCTGTGAATTTGTCCACTTAATCCACATTGTTCAGCTTATTGGCATAAAGATTTTCATAGTATTCTCTTACAATCCTTTGTATTTCTGTGGAGTCAATTGTTACCTCACTTCTTTTGTTTCTGATTTTACTTATTTGGGTCTTCTCTCTGTTTCTTGAATGTGGTTAAAGGTTCCTCAGTCTTGTTTATATTTTCAAAGAATTAACTCTTGGTTTCATTGATCGTTTATATTATATTTTTCATCTGTATGTCATTAATTTCTGCTCTGACTTTTATGTATTTACTTCCTCCTACTTGCTCAGAGCTTTTCTTGTTGTTTCCTTTCTAATTTTTAAGTTGTATGGTTAAATATTTTATTAAAATATTTTCTTGTTTTTTGATGTAGGTTTGTAAGTGCTATGAACTTCCCTCTCAGGACTACTTTGCTGTGTCCCATAGATTTTGATTTGTCGTGTGTTACTTTTCTTTTGTTTCCAGGACGTTTTTTATTTCTTTTTTGATCTTATTAGTAAGTCACTCATTGTTTAGTAACATGCTATTTAGCCTCCATGTGTTTGAATATTTTTGAGCGTTTTTACTGTAACTGATTTTTAATTTCCTGCCATTTATTTAGGAGCACCTAAATAAAGAAAATTTAAAAAACTTATAGAGGGCTTTAAGGGAAAGGTCAACAGCAATAAAGTAATAGTAGGGGACTTTAATAGCGCACAGGCTTCACTGGATAGATGTTCCAGACAAAAAATTACCAAGAAAACAGTGACTCTAAATGGCAGACAGGTTCAGGTGAATTTAAATGACACTTACAGAATATTTCATCCCAAAGCTGCAGAATATATGTTCTTCTGATGTTCACATGTGTTATTCTCAAAGATAGATCACATGTTAAAACACAAAACAAGTCTCTACAAGTTCAAGAAGATTAAAATCATAACAAGCATCTTCTCCGATAACAGTGGCATGAAATTAGAAAAAGCTGCCACCCCCAGCTTCTTTATAATCTACCCCAGCAGAGGGAATCGCAGTTTCCCAAGTACGCTGGCTCAGGCCATGCACATCATTTTTTAACTAAGGTATTACATATGTGTCCCTATCCCCACATTGCCCTCCTCCACCACCCACTCATGCCCTCACCCCCTGGCCTCTGTGTCCATTGGTTAGGCCGATATGCTTGCATACAAGTCCTTTGGTTGATCTCCCACCCTTACCTCCACTCTGCCCTACCTTCCCTCTGAGGTTTGATGGTCTGATCGATGCTTCTCTGTATTTGGATATGTTTTTGTTCATCCATTTATGTCGGTCATTATATTCCATATATGAGTGAAACCATGTGATATTTACCGTCCTCTGACTAGGTTATTTCGCTTAGTATAATGCTCTCTCCAATTCCATTCATGCTGTTGCAAGCACGCTGCGGTACAAATGAAGTCCACTCACTAGTGAGTGCTGGTCGCTGGAGGCCCACCGCCTCACCTCTTCTGTGACTTGTTTGTAGGATTAAGGAGACACCTAACCCCTTCCTTATATGACTTCAGCTCCTACACTATCATCCTGTGGGTGGATATGCCCTGCTTATGTTAGTGTGCCCACTACTAACACAGGGCCTTCCAGAGGACATAGGATCAGTGAATGTCTGGGGATTAAATGAACCACTGAGCAGGGGTCGTCTTTATTCAGATGAAATCCCCCCACTTTCTTGCCAGAACCAAGGATCCTTGGAGAAGCTGTTTCATGGAAAGACAGATGAGAAGATATAAGAAGCAAAAATTAACAACCTTTTGCTTTTATTTTTCTATTTCTTAACTCCATGGATTTTACTGCTGAGTTCTTACACATTTCCAAGGAAATTCTATTATAATGTCATGTTATCTAGATTGGGATCACAAACTAGGATGGGAAGGGTCCCAATTTTCATTACACAGTAGCAAATCTCTTACTCTTGAGCTGGACATGTAGAAATATATATGTGATCAATGTCATTCACAAACTTACATGCGAAAAGTTTATGAAAACTTCTACGTAAAGGAACATTAGAAAATTTCCTTAAAAATTCACAAAATAATAAATCATAAATTTCTCAATCACAAAAGGAGCCTAAACCTTTCCCTGGGCCTCACTACTGGTTTGTTCTGAAACAGAGTTGAAAATTGGACGCACTTTATGCCCAGCAAAAGAAGTTAATGCACATGGACCTGAAAAGTGCCTGGATGCAACTCTGGCTCAGGCATAGTGTTTCTCATTGCACTCAGGCTCTTCAGGCAGGGATGGGAGGAGACGGAAATCCCTATTAACCGTGTGCATAAACGTGAGGGCTTTCTCCGTGGTGGTCTCAGCGTGGGCCCTGGGGCCCCACAGGAACTCATAGCGTGCAGGATCACTATTGGGCACCTGGCGGTACACCAGGTACTGTTCCTGCACCCAAACTTTGGTGATGAGCTCCCTGGGCTCCCCATAGAGCCAATGTACCTCCCCATCATGCACCCCTAAATCATTCAGTACAGCCCAGATTTTCTCCTCAGTGGCACAATCACCCCCTGAGGCGATCACACACAGAAGTGTGACCAGGAGGCTTGTGTTGGGAAATATGTGCTCATCGCTCACCATCCCATCATAGGTTAGCCCCAAGGCAGTGACCAGGACATAGGTGTGGGTACTGGGGTCTACTTCCCTCACAACAACACCAAATACCAACTCAATGCACTCAACGGCCGCACTGAAGAGCACAGGAAAGTGGTCCTGGTGCTCTTCGAAGACACTACTCAGTATTTCTGCCTTTGTGGTTGACTCCTTTGTACGATACTTCAGGAGCAGGAACTTCACCATTTCCATCATCTTCGCAAGCAGTGATGTGGGGAGCAATAAATCGGCATCGACTTCAGGGCCTCCCTCAGTGTTTGGACCCTCTTCATTTTGGATGCTGGCGCTCTCATCTTCAGATTGCCTGCATGGAAAGGCTTCCTTGGCATGGGGGGAGGGGCAGGCACGCTGAGGACCCTTGGGAGGACTTGGTGTCTCAGCAGCAGACACCTCCTCTAGGTTGTCTATAAACAGGACTGAGGGGGAGGAGGAGAGAGACAGGGCATCTTCCTCCTCCTCCACCTCCTCCTCCTGCATAGCCAAGAACAGCTCCCCCGCCACCAAGTCGGGGATCTCAGTTGGGTACGGAAAGTCTTACTCAGGCTTCAACGGCTCACTCATATGATGACCAGGCATGATGACTCGTGCTCGAACAGTGACTGAGTGTGAGCAGAAGATGGGCGATGAGGAACCACGGGCCTGGGGAAGAGTGGGAGAGTGAGAAGCATGAGCTGAGAAACACTTCCTAGGCGGCTCTGACAAAGGTGACTTCCAGGTCTCCCCTTTAGGGGTTTACATGGGACTCACAGGGCTCACTCCTGATCAGCCTGCCCACTAAGAACCTGAAGTAGGAAGTGACATGACTGTTCAGGGTATAGCAGGCACAGCACAGGGTTCTGTAGCTGACGGTGGGGTGTGGAGGTGTCAGGCAATGTGAGGACCCTCTGACATGGGTGGGGAGCCCAAGGGGACATATTCATGGTAGCCACCTCACCTTAATTCCTAGCACTTCCTGGCCACCTGCTGTTCTGTGACCTGAGAATATGTAGAGTAGACCAAGGCCTTCACCTCCTCCAATCCGGGGCCTCTTCTGGAGGGAACAAAGGGGCACCTCAGCATGCACATGGAAAGCACATTCCTGGGACCCCAAAGCTGACAGGAGGGGCGGCAGGACTCTGTGAGGTCCCCTCTGTTGTGGGTGGGAGGTTCCTCTGTGCACACGTAGGATACCCACCTTTCCCCTGCCAGGGCCCGGCCCGCCACTGCCTTCTGTTGGCCTAAGGTCAAATGCTCAGAACAAGGCCACACACACCTGACACTTCAGTGAAGAAACTGAGCTGGCTCCTCATGTGGTCCCTCTCCCAGAGGATCAAGAAGGGGTGACTGAAGATTTGGGTCCATCTATCCTAGGTTAAGGCTCTGATCATTTCTCACCATGACGCACTGCAGGGTTTCAGACCACTCTCTCTGCTGACTGAGCGCAATCTACTTAGACTTAGGCCTCACCTCCCTGAGGTACAGGAGTAGGAAGTGAACGGAGGTAATCCAGGCACTATTCCGAGTTTCCCCATTGCTTTCAGAGGAGGCAGGGTAGGTCTGGCTTCCCCTGTGATCTGCTCCCCTTCAGTGCTCACCTTGATTCCTTGCAGGATCTGGGAGTCTTCTCTCTGCTGACAAAATGTGGATCCTGGGGATGATACAACGTGTGGCCTCACACCAAGGTCCTCACCTTCCTGAAAGCTCTGAGACAATAGTGAACAGGAGCTCCATCTGCCCGCACCCGTGCCCAGGTTCACACACAACTGACACCAGGGCCTGGGCCCATCCGTTCTGGGTTCAGAGTTCCCTTAGTCTGGCCTAAGGATACTTGCCTTTCTTCCTGGCCTGGCCTGGGTCTGAATGCAGCTGAACTGATTTCACCCTGAATAACTGTCCTCAATGAGCAAAGCTGAGGAGGAGCAGGCATGTGGAATCGGAGAGCATGTCACACCCAGGTACCCCTGCCTGGGGAATCTGGATGCTGAACACAGGACACTCCCTGATGCTGAGGGCTCTCTTCTTTTCTCGGGGAGCACATAGCTGCAGTTTCCCACAAGAAAGCATTCACACCTTTATGACCCTTCCACAACCTCAGCTCCTCTTTGCATGAACTGAAGCCATTCCCTCTGACCAAGGCCCTATCCTTCCCGAGTGCCCTCAGACAAACCTGTGAAGGAACCAGCTCTGCAGACCCATGCCAGGCCTTTCCCAGGGCTGACAGCAGCACAGGCTGGGTTCAGGGCACCCATTGTCTGGAGTGTGGTATCCTCCTTCCTCCCCGAGCTACCCAGGTTTACTCAGAGAGTGCCTGGGAACTTTCCCTTCTGCTGAACTGAGAATGAATACTGCAGGCCATGTCCACCATCTCTCTGTGACCTCCAAGGTGGACTTCAAGATACACCACATTAACTATCGTGCCGAGTGACCAAGTTGTGCCAGCAGAGCCTAAGCCAGCTGGTCCCTGTTTTTACTGGGGTGGGAGGTACCACCATCCTGCCTCAAGACCCACACTTTAATTTCCAGCATTGCCTGGCACACCTCCCATGTTGCCCTGAATCCAGCCCCTTCAGGAAAATGCCCTCCCCTCCCTTTGCCACTCCCAAGGTAGAAGTCTGGAAGCAACCCAAATCCACAGGCCTACCATGAGGCTTGCAGGTGCTGCTGGCAGGAACAGGCACACTGCGGACACTTATGGCCCTGGCCAAGCCTCAGGCATACATATTTCAAGGTGTGCTAGGGGCTTCCTGAGTCCTAACTCGGGTCCTTACCTGGTATCCTGGCAGAGCCCTGCAGCCCTTCTTTGCCTACCTGGAGCCTGACCCCTCAGCCCTCAGGGGGTGGAGTCCGCTTGTCTTCCTGCAGGATCCTCACCGTGACTCCTGGCTGGAGCTGGAACCTTCTCTCTGTCAACATGAGATGCCCAAGTCAGGAAGAGAGCATGTGGTCATGGACCAGGGACCTCCCAGGGTTCACAGTAGGGGTAATGTGGGGCAACTCTGTTGTGGGGTCCCGGGTCCCTCAGTCTTCCCTTTGCATGTTCACCTGGACTTGGGGCAAGACCCGGGTCCTCCCCTCTGCCACATATGTCATTTCCCTGAATTCCAAGGGCTGACATCAGGCCTGGGCTTCTGCGCTTCCTCTCTGCATGGTCATCCACCATAGGGCCTCCCAACACTTTGAGCAGGGCAGACTTCTGTGGACTCCCCTCCGGTTAGGGTTCCTGGATTCCCTCAGTCCTCCCTGGGGGTTCTCACCTTGACTCTTCCCTCTGCCCACCTGAGGTCCTGCTCCTTACACCGAACCCCAGAGCTTGTCAGACCCGGATGCAAAAGTCAAGAAAAGCACCTTGACTCTGGGCAATGCTTCTGCATCCCTTCTGTGGACCTGAGGGAGGCCCTATAGGTTTTATCAAGTTTCCAGTCTTCCTCAGACCTGAATGCTGTAATCAGGAGACACCCCATGGGGTCACCAGCCCTGTGGCCTTCCAAGGCCGAGAGCAAGGTAGGGTTTTGTGCAGCCTCTACATTGCGAGTCCTGGGTCCCCTCTGTCCTGACACAGGGTCCACACAGTTACACTGGCAGGTCCTGGGTCCTTCCTCAGCCTCCCTGGGGTTGGTTTGTGTACGAAACCCCACAGTGTCACAGAGCCTGATTTGAAGGCATTACATGCCACTTGAGTCTGGGTAGTACTACTGCCCTCTTCTCTGTGAACCTGATTCCCTATCTGGCTTTTTTTATTTTAATTTTTTCGTAATTCTTTATTATTGAAAGAACTAGAGGCTTGATGCACGAAATTTATGCAAGAGTAGGCCTTCCTTGCCCTGGATGTCGGCACCAGCTTCCCTCTGGCACCTGAGAACTGGGCTTCCTTCACAGCCCTGGTTTCTGGCCCTGGCTTCCTGAGGAAGCACGTCCAGAAGGGTGTCCCGTCTAATTAGCATATAATGCTTTCATTTTTATAGATTACAAATGACTCCCTCCCCCCGACTCCTGTCCTCTTGCCCCGCCCTCACCACCCAAATGTCTGTGTCCATGGGCCATGCATATATGCACACAAGGTTCTTGGTTGATTACTTCCCACCCTTCCCACCTTCCCTCTGAGATTCCCTAATCTGTCCCATGCTTGCATGTGTCTGTATCTATGTGGTTCATGAGTTAACTTTGTATATTCAACTCCACATATGAGTGTGATCATGTGATATTTATCTTCCTCTGACTGGCTTATTTCACTTAGCACGATACTCTCCAGGTCCCTCCATGAAGTCTCAAAGGGTAAGAGACCCTTCCCTTTATACAGCTGCATAGTATTCCATGGCATACATGTACCACGGCTTTTTCATCAGGTCATTGATGGGCACCTGGCTGTTTCCACATCTTAGCTATTGTAAATTGGGCTGCTGTGAACATAGGGGTGCCTACATTCTTTCTAATTGGTATTTCCGCTTTCTTAGGGAAATATTCCTAGAAGTGTGATTCCCTACACTTTTCACCAAGTCCTGAGTCTCACTCAGTCCTGGATACAGAGGTCAGGAAACTCGGCACTTGGTCTTTTACCAGGGAACATCCCAAGGCTGATAGCAGGGTAGGGTTTATGGGGTCCCCTGGTTGTGGGATTCAGGGTGCCCTCCATCCTCCTGTGGCTGTGTTCATTACAGTGAGCCCCAGCGTATCTAAGACCTGCATGCCAAAGTCAGGACACACCTCACAGGGTCATCTAACATGGGGTCTCCCATGGCTCATAGCAGGGGAGGCCGTTTTATGGGATCCCCTATATTGTGGGGTCCTGGGTCCCGTCTGTTGTCTCTCAGCGGACCTGTGGCTCTGCTCCTTACACCAAATGCAATGCGTGAGATCACCCCTCCCCCACCCCCAGGAGGCCTGCCCAATGGACACAGTTATGGGGTCCAGGGCCCACAATCTCCCTCAGGGTCCTCAACTTGACAGCAGCAGGATCTGGGGTCCCCCCTGTGCTGCCTGAAGCCCTGCTGCTTCTACCAAACCCTCCGTGTCTCACAGACCCAATACAGAAGTCACAAAGCGCAATGCTTGGCTCACCCCTCCCCCACCCCCAGGAGGCCTGCCGGGTGGACACTGTTTCCGGGTCCAGCCCCCCAGTCTCCCTCAGGGTCCCCACACTGACGCCGAGCAGTTCCCGGACCCCCTCTGCCGACCTGAGACGCTGCCATGACACGTAGCCGCCCGAGGGTCTCAGAACTGGAGGACCTGGAATTCAGGCCTCGCCTCTCGTGGTCACCCTGTGCCTTGGGGCTCCCGGGACTGACTGCTCTGGGTCTAGAGTCACCTTGTCCCCACCACGGCCTCACCATGAGGCCTGCAGGTCATGGGACCCTCCCTCTGTGAACCGGGAGGCTGGACCCCCACGCGGAGGCCCTTACCCCGAGACCCCAGGGGAGGCTTGTGGGCCTCACTCGCCAGGGCTCTCAGCAGGGTATGAACTAGCTCCCCGGGGACCTCCGTCTGGTCCTCACCCTGATTCCAGGCAGTGCCTGAGCCCTGGCTATGCTGACCTGAGGTGCTCCCCTCAGCGCCTGTCCTGCCGCCCCTCCCCACGTTCTCTGAGGAGGTAGGCAAGGGGGGCAGGAAGTAGTTCCCATTAAAACGCCCCACTGAGGACCCTCAGTGCTGACAGGACGGCCTCCCTGGTCCTGGGGCCTCCGTCGTCTGTCAGGGTCATACCTGGACTCTGTAGCACTGGGCTCCTGCCCCCTACGGACCCGAAGCAGGCCTCCCAAAGATGGCGCTCAGCTCCCTCAAGTTTCTCAGGAGGAAGTCAGTGAGTCAGTGACATCACTTTTGGAAACCAATTGTGGGGTCACCCAGGCCTGCTGACTGGCACAGAGTTCCGCTCCTTTGTGCCCAACCCCCCTTCTGGTCCCTACCATGGCTGGATGGCCTGGGCCCCCACCCTGTGCTGACCTGGGTCTGTGCCCCTCAGGCCAAGTGTCAGCCACCCCAGGCGCCTCTGGGTCCTAGAGTCCAGGATTTGGGCGGGAGTGCACAGCCAGACAGCCCTGCCTGAGGTACCCGGATCTGACAGCAGCACCAGCCTGGGTCCTGGGGTGGGCCCCACCAGACCGCCTGGCACTATGGAAACATTGTGTTCTACATGTTTCCTTTCATTATAGTCGCTGAGCTACAGCAGGGATTTGGAGCGGGCCTATGGTTTCAGGGTTATCTGTCTACCTTTGCTTGTCATTGCAGGCTTTTTTCCTTTTTGATCTTCATTCATAGTAATTATTATATTTTGCACCTCTACCTAGTTTGTATACCTTTCATTTATGCATACATCTTTGCATATATGTATATGCATGTATAAATCTAGATATATAGTGTATGTGTACACATATAGTCTAAATGTTGATCAGGCGTGTTTATATATCTATAGGTACTCATACTATATATACATATATATATTTATATTTATATTCATATATATGCATGGATGTCTACGTCCTATGTATTTCCATATAATAGACAAGTTACTTTATGAAAGCTTACCTAGTCTTACTATGCATGATTTACTCTGATACTTGCTTTTCTACTCCTTCTCTATTCTTTATAATCTATTGAAACAATACTTTTTGAAAGGCCAATCCTCAACCATTTCCCAGCTCCCCCACACAACCACCTCACCCACAAATGCCAGCTCACCAGTTTTGTCTCCCCGTGGGGCTTGCTCATATTAAGTTGTTTAGATTTTATTGTTAAATACTCCCCCAGCCCTTGCCCTCCAATCTCTTCCTTAGATATTTTCCCTCCGTTTATTTAGGGAGCAGATGTCATCAGTCCAAGCTTAATTGTTATTTGGGCAACACCTGTATAGCACTAAACTTGTAAAATTTTAAGCAGAATCAACATATTTGCAATATTGTGTTTCCCATGAATGAATATGGAAACTGGTCCATTAGTTTAGCGCTTTTTTTTTTTTTAACCTGAATCCCTCAGTATTGTTTTTAGTTGACTCTTTTTAAATTAGGATACTTCTTGGTTAAGTTTTGGCTTTGATAACTGTGGTCAACGAGATTTTTGTATTCCATGTTCTAATTAGTTATTGCTTTGTGTGGGAAGGTTTTGTTATTGCTATGGTGATCTTCCATACAGTTTATTATGCATTTGAGTAATCCACGTCTCCATTTTTGAATTTTCTAGCTAGATGATCATATTATCAACAGATACTCTTCGTGTCTCTTCCATATTCATACCTCATATTTACTTTTATTCCCACAGCCTGCATCTCTGACTTGTCCCTGGCTTTAATGGAAATGCTTTCAATGTTTCACACTTAAGCAGGTTGCTCTCAATTTTAGGAAATGGAAATTCCCTTTTGGCTGAGTTTGTTCAAAGTTATTTCCCTGAACTCATATTAAAGTTTTTTGTTTGTTTGTCTGGTTTTTTTTGTCGGATTTTTTTGGTGTGCTTTGTGTGTGTGTGTGTGTGTGTGTGTGTGTGTGTGTTGCAAGGATCTCTCTCTGTAGCCATTGGCATGGAAAATTATTATTCTACTGTATTTTGTGTGCATAGACTTGCAATAGAATTGTTTATAACATTAAATCCTCATTTTATTTATTGGATATAGGCTGATAGGCTGCTTGTTCACATAATGCACTGTTGAGTTGAATATGCCATTAGAATGTACAGGCTATTTTATGCTATGTGAGTGAACTTGTTCCAAAAGCTCCGTTTGTGGGAATTTCTCAGGATTTTGAATAAAAGAAAGGTAGTCTGGGAGGACGAGTTGTACAATTGCCCATCTTTTTGTATGCTTTGGAAAAGTCAGCATGAGAGTCTGATGAGTTCTCCCTGACCATTTGATAGGACTTCCCTTTGAACCTTTCTTTTTTCTGGAACATTTGAGGGTGGCCTCAGCTTTGAATCCAAGTTTCAGTTTGTGGCTTTATCACAGTTTATTCATGAATTCACCTCTTGAAGGAAGACTTGGTTGGGAATTATGAATCAAACTGCTCTAATCATGCATCGTTTTGGTGTTTTCTATGGACCCCAAATTCACTTGATAAAGCTGACGACTAGGGTTTCTGAATCGAATGGCAAGTTCATGTTTGACTTTATAAGAATATGCCAAACTTTCTTCTAAAGTGGCTGTAACGTTTTCTTCCCTATTAACAATGAAGAAGAATTCCTCATCCTCTCCCAAGTTTGGCACTTTCAGGTTTGGGGATTCTAGCCATTCTGACAGCTTTGCAGTTGAATATTTTCTGTAGTTTCCATTTGCATTTTCTTCATGAGAAACGATGCTGAGCATGCTTATGTGTGCCTTTAATTTTCTTTAGTGTGTGATCTCTGGTATATATCCTGTTTGGTGAAGTGTCCTTAACTCAGTTATGTATTTGTACTGGTTTGTTTATTTCCATCAGGTAGTTAAAATTATGTATTTGTGCCATGAGTCCCTCAGGAGATATGGGACTTAAAATATTTTCTCCCGGTCTGTGATTTGCCCAACTTGAGATAGTTTTCATCAGGTATCTCCTCTATAAAGTTACTATTGTTCCTCCCATTTAGAAGGAAGTCACTAGACACAAGAGACCCTTAAAGAGTGGGGTTATGCCCTAACCGGTTTGGCTCAGTGGATAGAGTGTCAGCCTGTGGACTCAAGGATCCCAGGTTCAATTCCAGTCAAGGGCATGTACCTTGGTTGCGGGCACATCCCCAGTAGTGGGTGAGCAAGAGGCAGCTGATCGATGTTTCTCTCTCATTGACGTTTCTAACTCTCTATCCCTCTCCCTTCCTCTCTGTAAAAAATCAATAAAATACATTTAAAAACTAAAGAGTGGTGTAATGGCCCACCTCATTGGAGAGTCGGTATCTACATGACTGGTTTAGAATGCAGGTACTCCAAAGGAGATTTTTCTACTCTTACACATTTATGGACTTACTCAAACCCTGCTTTGTCTCAGTAGGATATTTGCTTTTTGCTTTGTATGACAATCAATACTACTTTATTTTTGTGTTCAACTTTTTTCTTTTTTGGCCATTTGAAGTTCTTTCCATTGGTTCTTATGTCCCCTTGACCTACTTCCAGTATTGTATTTTTTAGCACCGCTTCACTTTCGGCCACTACAAGATGTTGTAGGCTGTCTTGTCTGTTCCCTGCTCTAGTCATAGCATAAGCCATCTCCCCATGGATTTCTGCTTCTTTCTATTACAGAATGGTATTAGAAACCTAGATGTGGGCACTTGGTGGGCTCATGATTCCTGGAGCGTTTTTGTTCTAGCTGTCTCAGCTGAGAGTGAAAGTAAACATAAGTGTGTTTATTAGCCTATGTATATACATATATCTATAAATATATATGTCACTATAGGTATCTGTGTTAAGCTTAACACAAATTCATACTGATGTCTCCAGCTCTAACCCATTATTACCGCAAGGGACCTCTGGTCTGCTCCCTAGGATTATTTCTAACCTTTTACTCTATCAGTGAGAATTCTGGCTCCCAACATCCACAATCCTTATCATTCCTTGGCCACCTCCAGGATATATGTATAGTGGTTTCAGAT
The DNA here is from genome assembly GCF_964212035.1 of Myotis nattereri. NCBI lineage: Eukaryota > Metazoa > Chordata > Mammalia > Chiroptera > Vespertilionidae > Myotis > Myotis nattereri. The sequence goes on along the minus strand of NC_138078.1, from coordinate 129,828,710 downwards.
TGAAAACTAATACCCCTGTGGGAAATACATCTACATTTATGATCCATATATGCTTCTACTCATTAAGGAGTGACAGACAGAATTAAGGGACATGAAAAATGCAATGTATAACCTAATTTGGTTTCATTACGAACATAGAAATATGTGAGAGAATTGCAGCCATCTGACTGTGAAAGGAATACTACAAGATACACTGGATTGTTGGGTTGTCTGGATGATAAAAAATTATGTTTTAAAGTCCTTATGTTTTCAGAGTTTTCACCCTCAGGTATAAAGGAGTGAGCTGACTTGGTATCTGAGATTTGGTTCAAAGAGCTTCAGCAAGAAAATTAAAAATGAAGGAAGGAAGGAAGTAAAGGAGAAAGGAACAAAGGGAGAAAGGAAGGAATGGAGTGGGTAAGCAAGGAAGAGGAAAAAGAAAAGGAGGAAGCAAAACAAGAAAAAATGAGTGAAGCACATAAGGCACCACATCAATGCTCCTGGGTGATAGGAAAACTGGAGTTTTTATTGTTTTCTCCAGTGTTGAGTATGTTTGACAGTTTTATGGAGCAGTTAAACGTGGAGACTTAGCACCATATCAGGAAATAGCGTAGATAATTACACATATAATGGGCAATGATAAGGAGGTTATTTAGGTCCTCAGATGGAGCCAATCATCAGAGTTTAGGGACATTCTGGTGGCTCCTTCTGTCTGTTCCAATATGGTTTGTCCCTGTGGCCTGGCTTATTTTCAATAAGGAAAACCCTTTTAAAACCTTATCAGAGAAATACATGGAAATGCGTTTCATCTAGAAGGCATCAAATGCATGCGGGCTGAATTGTATTTGCACCAAACAGGAACCGGCTTTCATGGTGAGAGCACAAGGGGCCAAGTCAGAGGGAGTCTTGTGGACAAGCATATGTGATGTGCAGCCTACCTGTGGGGGAAGTGCAAACAAGCCTGTAGGAGTTGAGGGTGTGGTCCTGAGCAAGGCCTCCAGGGACCTCACCATGGCCTTGAGCCATTGATGGACACAGAAAGGCTCTGCCTCCAGGACGTGGACAGTGCTGTTCAGAGGCACAGGTTCAAAAGCTGCCCAGAAAATCATGTCAATACTGAAAGGGGAAGCCTGGGACAGGAACACAGTGTGGGCCACAGCCAAGATGCAAAGCAGGTGAGGATGCACTCTGAGCTGCCATGAATAACTCACATCTTTCATATGCTGATTCTAACCTCTGCACCACCCAAAGAAAACACTGACTTTGATTAAGGGGTAGGGACACATGGCAGCTCAAGAGGGCACAGGGAGGCTTTGAGGAGATGATCCCTGTGTCTTGCTGGGCATAGTACATGGTCTATGGTGAGCTGTCAACTGACATTAATTTGGATTTCAAAGACGCTGTGTTGCGATTCTTTACTCCAGAGACTATCGCAACTTAAAAGCATCTTGGCCCCCTTAGGGGAATGTCCTCACCTCCTTCCATAAACCATTAATTTCAAGCTCCACAGCCAGGATCTGCAGGTGTTTGGAGTCCCAGGCCACAGATTCAGCAACCAGAGGGTCATCACAACTAGATACCAGATTTCTGGAATGTTCTCCCATTGACATCCAGGACACAAACCCCTTTGGAGTAGACACTGCCTTGTCCAAGCTCTGCTATCCCTCTCCTGCGCCCATTGTGAGACTTTGGCACCCTGCATACACAGCCTATGATACATGTGGGAGCACTTGTTTGAAATGACCTTGCTGCTCAGCAAAGACTTGTGATCAGCCCTGTCATAGAACCACCAGATGTCATCAGACAGGCCTCTGTTGTGTTCTGGATCCATTCAGTGAGGCAGGAACCTTCCTCCTGCCCTCTGCAGTGCTGCTATACTGTACACCAAGAGCCTTGCCCATTCCAGGACAACCTTGCCTTACCTTCCCTTCATCTCAGAAACGGGTCACTGGGCTTCTGCACCTGCACTCCGGCCCAACCCTGCCAAGTCAAGTCAGAAACCTGGTGGTGGGGCTTCTCTTCCTGTTGTCTTTCCCTCCACAGGTTCCAGTTCTTCCAGTCTACCTCCATTTCCAGTCCAAGTCCAGAGTGTCCCAATAGCCCGATAAAACTACCATCCCTCTGGATGATGACAGCAGATTCCCTATGGTCTCTTGGTCCCTCCTATGGGTTTCCCACTCTCTTTTGCACCCACTAGTCAGATAAATCTTTTAAACATGCAAGATGAATGTGCTGCCTTGGCTACTTTTCTCATAGAATCCTTCAGGCATATTTTTGAGGCAGAAAGTGGAAGTGGGGAGCTTGTTTGGATCATGGGCACTTGCAATGAATATACTGCCATGGGTGGGCAGGAGGGGAGGGGGGCAACTAGGACTTGGGAGCAATTCATGTGGAGCTGTCAAGTGATGAAGGTCCCTGAGTGCAGGGTAATAGAGTGAAGATGGGAGTGCTTGCGTTTTCCCCCCATTTTCTCCACCTGCCTGGGCCTCCTGGAATCCAGCGATACCTTCCCCTTCCCTTACACAAAAGGCAAATCCTGATCAGGAGGACAAGAGTGTCAGGGAGGGTGGATGAGTCTCGCTTCTTTGAGAAACTGAACCCAACCATGTAAACATAGAGTTCTAATAAGGAATTGTCTCACGTGGTTATGGAGGCTCAAGATGCTTTGGGTAAAACTCTCAAAAGGCTTACTTGTGCTTTTTCCGCGGTTGACAACAGCCATCTGAAGCTTTGAGGTGTCTCTTAATAATGTCACACACACCCAATAAATAAACACTTATGACAATGGCCAATATCTGGTACAGTGACAACACCAAATGCTGTCAAGGATATGGAATGGCGGGAACTTGCATTCATTACCTGTGGGAACGTGAAATAGTACAGCCGCATTGGAAGCTGTTTGGGCAGTTTCTTAGAATAGTAAGCATAATTTTAACATATGACTCAGCAACTCCATAAATATTACCCCAAGTTGATGATGCTGTATCTGTGTAGGCACATCTATTGTTAAAAATGTACCACTCTGGTTGGGGACATTGATAATGGCAGAGGGGCATTATCCATGTGAGGGAGTAAGGACTTACTAGGATATCTGTATACCATCATATTCATTTTTCTCTGCCATCTAAAAGTGTTGTAAAAAAATTAAGTTCTAAAACAAACACAGTATGAACCATAGTATCCGAACAACAAAATTTGAGCAGGCCCTAAGGGAGACTGAAAATTGTGATGAGCTGGCACTTGAGTCTGGGGTGGGTGTAGGGGGAGTGGGGAAGTTGGGAGGGGCTATAGGCTGTATGACACAGATGACAAGGAAAATAGGAAGAAGTATTTTAAACTTATGCTCTATATCGTGGCACAAATGTGGGGCATTCAGACCACAAATGCCAGTAACCTTAGGGGAATACCACTGCCTTGGGAAAGCTGGGACAGTTGAGGTATGTTATTCAGAGTCTATGCTAATAACCACCTGACAACCATCTTGGTGGGTTAGTGCTGGCTTTTCAAAAATTATTATCTGAATAGTATGTAAAGAACAGACTAATTAGAATTGTGAGTAGCAGAATAAATCATGTATGTTTAGAGTAAGTATTCTCTTATAAAATACCTGGGATAGTATATCATACAGAAATAAACATACAAATGCTTATGTTCCATCCTATACTAATGAAAGGCAAACTTGCACATTGACCATGCTTTCCGTACACGTTAAGCCACGCCCACCAGCCAAGCATAGCGACTACATGCAAATTAACCCAACGAAGATGGCCGCCAGCAGCCAAGGAGCTGGAGCCAGCAGGAGGCTTGCTTGCTCCAGTGATGGAGGAAGCCAAGATTCCCCGCCTGCCATAGCCCGGCTCTGAGCTCCACTGAAAGCAACAAAGTTTCAATTACAGAAGGTAAACAAACCCTAGATACCTGCTTTTAGCCAGTCATGGCAACGGAGCTGGAGCAAGCAGGAGTGACTTGGCCCTCCTGATGGAGGAATCCCAGCTTTCCGCAGGCCTCTGCTAAAGGCAACAAAGTTTCAATTATACAAGGAAATAAATCCCAGAATAAAAAAGAAAGAAAGAAAAAAGGAGAGGCTGGAACTTACGTCGCCATGGTGCTTGGCCAGCCTGAAAATGGCCCTTAGCCCCTCACCCAGACTGACCAGGCACCCCAGTGGGAACCCCCCACCCTAAAGGGGGTGTGGCCAGCCTGAAAACAGCCATCAGGCCCTTACCCAGGCTGGCAAAACATCCATGGGGTTGAGGGTCCCCACTGGGGTGGACATACTCCGAGGGGTCCCACACTGCAAGAGGGCCTGAGCCAGGCTGAGGGACCCCCAGATTGCACAAATTTTTGTGCACCGGGCCTCGAATAAATATATATATCTCACATACATCTGTGGGTATATAAGCACATGTAACCTATATTTATGTTACATGTATTGAAGTAATGCACGCAAGCCAGATAGCGATGTAGAATGTATTACTGAGAATGAGGAATGAAAGTGTAAACACCTGCAGTGGACAAGGGAACTGTAGACAGACAACCACAATTCCACACCTCCCCAAATCCCTGCTGCTGCTCAGCATCTTTAGTAGTAGCTAACTTTTAGAACCCACAGTTTCCACAGGATCATCTGAGCTGGTGAAGACACCCCATAGTAAGGGGGGCTTCTCTACTCCCCTCCATGTCCTGGGAACAACAGCACCACTCCAGCATCGGTCCTGGTACTGCAGCAATCTCTGCAAGGGGTGTGAGGCTCTCGTGGGTGAGGACTTTGGGGTCCACTGGCTTCAGAACAGAGGGCACTACAGCATCCATCTCCTGGTGCTCCTGTCAGCTCTAGGGACCCAGGGTGGCCATCCTGTCAGCCCTGAGGGTCCTCCGTGCTGCGTCTTACTGAGAACTACTTCCTGCCCCCCTCCCCCACCTCCTCAGAGAACGGGGGAGGGGTGGCAGGACAGGCTCTGAGGAGGTGCAGTCTCAGGTTGGCAGGGCCCAGGCTCTGCCTGGAATCAGGGTGAGGACCAGAAGGAGGGCCCCGGCAGCTAGTTCAGCCCCTGCTGGGAGCCCTGGCGAGTGAGGCCCACAGGCCTCCCCTGGGGTATCGGGGTGAGGGCCTCCGCATGGGGGTCCAGCCTCCCGGTTCACAGAGGGAGGGTCCCAGGACCTGCAAGCCTTGTGGTGAGGCCGTGGGGGGAACAAGGTGACTCTGGGCACAGAGAAGTCAGTCCCGGGGGACCCAAGGCGCGGGGGACCACAAGCGGCGAGGCCTGACTTTCAGGTCCTCCAGTTCTGAGACCTTCGGGCTGCTCTGTGTCATGGCAGCGTCTCAGGTCCGTAGAGCGGGTCTGGGACCTGCCCAGACTCAGTGTGGGGACCCTGAGGGAGATTGCGGGGCCTGGAACCCGGAACAGTGTCCCCCTGGCAGGCTGGGGGAGGGGCGAGCTCAGGCATTGTGCTTTGTGATTTCTGCATTGGGTCTGTGAGACATGGGGGTTTGGTAGAAGCAGCAGGGCTACAGGCAGCACAGGGGGGACCCCAGGTCCTGCTGCTGTCAAGTTGAGGGCTCTGAGGGAGATTGGGGACCCTGGACCCCAGAATCCTCAGTCCTGGGAGGACCAGTGTGCCGGGAACTACAGGGTGGGGTGGGGTGACTGCTGCATCAGGTGGAGGACGTGAGGGACAGCACGGCTAGCCACCATGTTCCACTTTCTCTCGTGGCTGACAGAAGTGGCAAAGTAAGGCTGGGACTCCCCCTGTTGTGATGTGAGGGGTTCCCTCAGTCCTCAGCTGAACCTTGAAAGGAGACAGCAAGACTCGGGAGCAGGGGAGGAGCATTAGGGTTCCTTCTGTCTTTCCTCAGATTGCACACCTGCAAAGAGGTCAGGGCCCGGGCCACCTCCCGTCCCTCCTTTGCTGACCTGCATGTGCTCCCCTCAGTCCAGGTCTCTCACCTACCTGAGCCCCCTCCCCCGCCTCCCCACCGCCACATCAGAGTGCTCTCAGTTGGACAGCCCTGCCTGGTGTGTCAGAGCTGAAAGTGGAAGTGGGGTGCATGTCCGTGTTGCCCACATTTGTTCTGGAGGACAATTCCCCATCCTTCCTCCCGCATGGCCAATAGCTTGGCCACCTGCAGTGCCCGAGTGTCCTGGCTCTGCTGTCCATAGGCCTCACCCTTTGTGTAAGGCCCCACCTCTTTCATCTTCCTGAGAGCAAAGGGAGCGGGAGAAGCCATGGGAAAGCGATGCCAGAAATCCCAGGGCTGAGAGCAAGTGCGGGCGTCTGTGGGGTTCCCACTGTGGTGGGATCCAAGGTTCCCTCAGTTCTCCCTTAAGATCCTCCCTTGACTCTGGCAGGTGCTGTCCCCACCCTCTGCTGATGTGAGGTCCTGCTCTTTATACCCAAGCCCCAGACTGTCAGACCCAGATGCCCCAATGAGGAAATGCCCCCTAGGATCATCCTCCACGAGGCCTGGCCGATGGACCGTGGAGGGCCCTGGGCCCACCCTCTGCCGTTCTCAAGTATTGTTCCCGGTACCGACCCGGGGGTGCAAGTCAGCACAAGCTGTGTGTGGTCATCCTCCAGCGGGATCCCAGCACTGACTCTGGTTTGGTTTCCAGGGTCCCTGCGTCCTGCCTCAGGGTCCTCACCTCAACTCTGGCAGGTCCCTGGCCCACCATCTGCGAGATGGGGTCCTCCTCCCCGTACAGAACCCCCAGAGTCTCTGAGACCGGGACTGACTCTGGTCTAGGTTCCAGGGTCCCTGGCCCACCATCTGCCGAGATGGGGTCCTCCTCCCTGTACGGAACCCCCAGAGTCTCTGAGACCGGGACTGACTCTGGTCTAGGTTCCAGGGTCCCTGGCCCACCATCTGCGAGATGGGGTCTTCCTCCCTGTACTGAACCCCCAGAGTCTCTAGGACCGGGACTGACTCTGGTCTAGGTTCCAGGGTCCCTGGCCCACCATCTGCCGAGATGGGGTCCTCCTCCCTGTACGGAACCCCCAGAGTCTCTGAGGCCAGGACTGACTCTGGTCTAGGTTCCAGGGTCCCTGGCCCACCATCTGCCGAGATGGGGTCCTCCTCCCTGTACTGAACCCCCAGAGTCTCTGAGACCGGGACTGACTCTGGTCTAGGTTCCAGGGTCCCTGGCCCACCATCTGCCGAGATGGGGTCCTCCTCCCTGTACGGAACCCCCAGAGTCTCTGAGACCGGGACTGACTCTGGTCTAGGTTCCAGGGTCCCTGGCCCACCATCTGCGAGATGGGGTCCTCCTCCCTGTACTGAACCCCCAGAGTCTCTAGGACCGGGACTGACTCTGGTCTAGGTTCCAGGGTCCCTGGCCCACCATCTGCCGAGATGGGGTCCTCCTCCCTGTACGGAACCCCCAGAGTCTCTGAGGCCAGGACTGACTCTGGTCTAGGTTCCAGGGTCCCTGGCCCACCATCTGCCGAGATGGGGTCCTCCTCCCTGTACTGATCCCCCAGAGTCTCTGAGACCGGGACTGGAAGCGGAAGGGAGGAAGGGGGTGTGGTCATCCTCCCACATGGCCCCCGCCCTGTGCTGACAGGGGTCCTCATCCTCACAGCCACCCCCACAGACTCTCAGACCCGCCTGCGGAGGTCACGTCATGTCCCGTGTGCCCCCCTCCCGAGTCCTGCGGGTTGGCTCTGTGGGGGTCTGGGGACCTCCCATCCCCTACTGCGAGCTGACCGGGACTCTGGGAAGCTGCTTTGGCCTCCATGCGGAGGAGAGGCCCAGCTCCTTACCACCGCCCCTTCGCAGCCCCAGCTGTGCAGTCGGGGCCCCCCGCATGGCCACCCGCCACGGGGCCCCTCGCAGAGGACAGCAGGGGCACCTGTGCGGCTTCCCTCTGCGGTGCGGTGGGACCCGGGTGCTCACCGGGACTCCCGCAGGGCGCGGCCTACCGCTGTGGGCTTCACCCCCTGCGGGCCCGGGGCTGGCTCTGCTCCTGACGACAGGGGCCCTGGGGCCAGCCCAGTCTGCGGGACCCGGGTGGCCTCGGGCCTCCTCCCACGCAGCCGCCCACCACGTGGACCCTGGAGGCCCTGGGCCCGCCTGGGCCCTGTGGAGGGACGCGCCTCGCCCCTCACCCCCGAGTCCCCTGACCTGGCTGCGCCAACCACAACCGGCCGCGTGTGGCCACCCCCACGGGCTCCCAGGACGGAAACCGTTGTCCCAGGGCCCGGGGTCCCTCGCCCTCCGGGGCACCCTCACCTGGACTCGGGCGGGTCCCGGGCCGCCCTTCGGGATGTGAGCGCGCTCAGGATCTCCTGGGCATCCCCAGGGTCTCAGAGACCCGGATGCGGAAGTGAGGCACGTGCTGGGGCAGCGTCTCTGAGACCCGGATGAGGCGTGTGTGGTCCCCCTCCCAGAAGCCCTTCCATGTTGAGCCTGTGGTGGGGGCAGGGTCTCTTCCTCCCCCGCTGCTCACCCTGACTCTACGCAGCTTCTGCCCCCCTCTGCTAACCAGAAGCCCTGCTCTTGATGGGTGTCCCCACCTGACGCCCGTCCTGGAAGGCAGGTGGACCCGAACAGAATCGGAGGTTCTGCTGCCTGCCTCAACGACAGCCAAAAGCAGGGGGCGGGTGCTGCGGAGAAAGGAAAGGATTGATTCCCGAGTCACCTGACCTGGGCCAATGGTGGACTCCTGTCCCAAAGACCACTGTCCTCCTCCTACCTAAGCCCGCCTTTCTTGTTGTTGTCTTCATTGCCAACCGTGTTACAGAGGTCCCCTATTCCTCATGGACCCCTTCCAGCCGGAACCAGCCCCTGCCCCAGGCCTTCACTACACTATTGCCTGTGTCCATAGGTTATGCACCCAAGTTCTTTCTATGTCTCAGGATCTATTTTCTTCATCAGTTAATTTGCTCTTTGGACCCCACATATGAGTGAGATCCTGTGACACTTGCCTTTCTGGCTTATTTTGCTTAGCATAATAGCCCCTGGGTCCCTCCATGATGTCTCAAAGGGCAACAGAGCCTTCTTTTTGACTGCTGTATAGTGTTCCATGGTATAGATGTACCACAGCTTTTTTACCCACTCATCTGCTGATGGGCACTTAGGCTGTTTCCAGATCTTAGCTATTGTAAATTGTGCTGCTACGACTATAGCGGTGCGTATATTCTTCCGGATTGGTGTTTCGGGTTCCTTGGGATATATTTCCAGAAGTGGGATTACTGGGCCAAATGGGAGTTCTATTTTTAATTTTTTGAGGAAACTCCATACTGTTTTCCACAGTGGCTGCGCAAGTCTGCATTCCTACCAGCAGTGGACTACGGCTCCCGTTTTTCCACATCCTTGCCAGCACTTGTCATTTGTTGATTGGTTGATGGCAGCTATCCTAACAGGTGTGAGGTGATACCTCATTGTCATTTTAATCTGCACCTCTCCGGTGATCAGGGACTTTGAGTATTTTATCATGTGTCTTTTAGCCATCTGTATGTCCACTTTGGAGAAGTGTCTATTTAGTCCTCTGCCCATTTTAAAATTGGATTGTCTTCCTTTTGTTAAGTTGCATGAGTTCCTCATATATTTTTCGTTATTAACCCTTTACCTGATGAACATATTGGCAAATATGCTCTTCCATACATGAGCTCCCTTTTCATTTTGTTGATGTTGTCTTTTGCTGTGCACAAGCTTTGTATTTTGATATAGTCCCATTTGTTTATTTTCTCTTTTGTTTCCCTTATCCTAGGTCTTAGGCGATGCATTGGCGAACATATTGCTAAGAGAGAAGTCTGAGATTTTGCTGCCTTTGGTTTCTTCTAGGATTTTTATGGTTTCACAACTGATGCTTAAGCCTTTAATCCATTTTTGAGTTTATTCTTGTGTATGATGCAAATTGGTGGTCGAGTTTCATTGTTTCGCAAGTGCCTGTCCAACTTTCCCAACAGTGTTTGTTGAAGAGCATGTCTTGATTCCATTGTATCCTCTTGTATCCTTTGTCAGATATTAATTGAATGTAATGTCTTGGGTTGATTTTTGGCATCTCTGTTTTGTTGCATTGATCTATATGCCTGTTCTTCTGCCAGTACCAAGCTGTTTTGATTACAGCGGTTTTGCAGTATAACTTGATATCTGACAGTGTGATCACTCCAACTTTGTTCTTCTTTCTCAAGATGGCTCTGGCTATTCAGGGTCCTTTTTGCTTCCATGTAAACTTTTAGAGTATTTGTTCTAGATCTGTAAATATGCCATTGGTATTTTAATAGGGTTTGCATCTAATCTATAGATTGCTTTGGGTGGTATGGACATTTCAATGATATTAATTCTAGCAATCCATGAACACGGTATATTCTTCCACTTCTGTATATCACCCCCTATCTCTTTTTTCAATGTCCTGTAGTTTTCTGAGTACAATTCTTTTATCTCCTCGGTTAACTTTATTCCTCAGTAACTTATTTTTTTTTGTTTCAAAGGTAAGTGGGATTTTTTTTTTTTTTTAGTTTAGTTTCTCTTTCTGAGAGTTCATTGTTGGTGTGTAAAGCTGCCATCTAGGTCAGGGTATTAATTTTGTATCCTGCAACATTGCTAAAGTCATTTATTAAGCCCAGTAGTTGGTTGGTGGAGTCCTAGGGTTTTCTATGTAGAATATCATGTCATCTGCAAATAATGATAATTTTACTTCCTCCTTTCCCATTTGGATGCCTTTTGTTTCTTCCTCTTGTCTGACTGCTGCGGCTGAGACTTCCAGTACTATTTATAATAATAAAAGTGTAATATGCTAATTAGGCCAGACCCCTGAATGAACTTCTGTACTTCATTCCCTGCGTCCTTCTGGAGGAAGCCACTGTGGCGGGGGCTGGGGCAGAGGCAGTTACAGGTGATCAGGCTGGTAGGCGAGCAGTTATGGGCAATGAGGCAGGCAGGCAGAGTCACTAGGGGCGATCAGGTAGGCAGGCAAGTGGTAAGGGTCATGAGGCAGGTAGGCAGAGATGGTTGGTGCAATTAGGCAGGCAGGCGAGTGGTTAGGGGAGATCAGGCCATCATGTGAGCAGTTAGGTGCAACCAGGCAGGCAGAGGGTAGGTGAGTGGTTAAGAGCCAGCAGCCCCAGATTGAAAGATGGATTCTCACTGATTCAGTTTTGGAAGATTGTATATTTCTGTGAATTTGTCCACTTAATCCACATTGTTCAGCTTATTGGCATAAAGATTTTCATAGTATTCTCTTACAATCCTTTGTATTTCTGTGGAGTCAATTGTTACCTCACTTCTTTTGTTTCTGATTTTACTTATTTGGGTCTTCTCTCTGTTTCTTGAATGTGGTTAAAGGTTCCTCAGTCTTGTTTATATTTTCAAAGAATTAACTCTTGGTTTCATTGATCGTTTATATTATATTTTTCATCTGTATGTCATTAATTTCTGCTCTGACTTTTATGTATTTACTTCCTCCTACTTGCTCAGAGCTTTTCTTGTTGTTTCCTTTCTAATTTTTAAGTTGTATGGTTAAATATTTTATTAAAATATTTTCTTGTTTTTTGATGTAGGTTTGTAAGTGCTATGAACTTCCCTCTCAGGACTACTTTGCTGTGTCCCATAGATTTTGATTTGTCGTGTGTTACTTTTCTTTTGTTTCCAGGACGTTTTTTATTTCTTTTTTGATCTTATTAGTAAGTCACTCATTGTTTAGTAACATGCTATTTAGCCTCCATGTGTTTGAATATTTTTGAGCGTTTTTACTGTAACTGATTTTTAATTTCCTGCCATTTATTTAGGAGCACCTAAATAAAGAAAATTTAAAAAACTTATAGAGGGCTTTAAGGGAAAGGTCAACAGCAATAAAGTAATAGTAGGGGACTTTAATAGCGCACAGGCTTCACTGGATAGATGTTCCAGACAAAAAATTACCAAGAAAACAGTGACTCTAAATGGCAGACAGGTTCAGGTGAATTTAAATGACACTTACAGAATATTTCATCCCAAAGCTGCAGAATATATGTTCTTCTGATGTTCACATGTGTTATTCTCAAAGATAGATCACATGTTAAAACACAAAACAAGTCTCTACAAGTTCAAGAAGATTAAAATCATAACAAGCATCTTCTCCGATAACAGTGGCATGAAATTAGAAAAAGCTGCCACCCCCAGCTTCTTTATAATCTACCCCAGCAGAGGGAATCGCAGTTTCCCAAGTACGCTGGCTCAGGCCATGCACATCATTTTTTAACTAAGGTATTACATATGTGTCCCTATCCCCACATTGCCCTCCTCCACCACCCACTCATGCCCTCACCCCCTGGCCTCTGTGTCCATTGGTTAGGCCGATATGCTTGCATACAAGTCCTTTGGTTGATCTCCCACCCTTACCTCCACTCTGCCCTACCTTCCCTCTGAGGTTTGATGGTCTGATCGATGCTTCTCTGTATTTGGATATGTTTTTGTTCATCCATTTATGTCGGTCATTATATTCCATATATGAGTGAAACCATGTGATATTTACCGTCCTCTGACTAGGTTATTTCGCTTAGTATAATGCTCTCTCCAATTCCATTCATGCTGTTGCAAGCACGCTGCGGTACAAATGAAGTCCACTCACTAGTGAGTGCTGGTCGCTGGAGGCCCACCGCCTCACCTCTTCTGTGACTTGTTTGTAGGATTAAGGAGACACCTAACCCCTTCCTTATATGACTTCAGCTCCTACACTATCATCCTGTGGGTGGATATGCCCTGCTTATGTTAGTGTGCCCACTACTAACACAGGGCCTTCCAGAGGACATAGGATCAGTGAATGTCTGGGGATTAAATGAACCACTGAGCAGGGGTCGTCTTTATTCAGATGAAATCCCCCCACTTTCTTGCCAGAACCAAGGATCCTTGGAGAAGCTGTTTCATGGAAAGACAGATGAGAAGATATAAGAAGCAAAAATTAACAACCTTTTGCTTTTATTTTTCTATTTCTTAACTCCATGGATTTTACTGCTGAGTTCTTACACATTTCCAAGGAAATTCTATTATAATGTCATGTTATCTAGATTGGGATCACAAACTAGGATGGGAAGGGTCCCAATTTTCATTACACAGTAGCAAATCTCTTACTCTTGAGCTGGACATGTAGAAATATATATGTGATCAATGTCATTCACAAACTTACATGCGAAAAGTTTATGAAAACTTCTACGTAAAGGAACATTAGAAAATTTCCTTAAAAATTCACAAAATAATAAATCATAAATTTCTCAATCACAAAAGGAGCCTAAACCTTTCCCTGGGCCTCACTACTGGTTTGTTCTGAAACAGAGTTGAAAATTGGACGCACTTTATGCCCAGCAAAAGAAGTTAATGCACATGGACCTGAAAAGTGCCTGGATGCAACTCTGGCTCAGGCATAGTGTTTCTCATTGCACTCAGGCTCTTCAGGCAGGGATGGGAGGAGACGGAAATCCCTATTAACCGTGTGCATAAACGTGAGGGCTTTCTCCGTGGTGGTCTCAGCGTGGGCCCTGGGGCCCCACAGGAACTCATAGCGTGCAGGATCACTATTGGGCACCTGGCGGTACACCAGGTACTGTTCCTGCACCCAAACTTTGGTGATGAGCTCCCTGGGCTCCCCATAGAGCCAATGTACCTCCCCATCATGCACCCCTAAATCATTCAGTACAGCCCAGATTTTCTCCTCAGTGGCACAATCACCCCCTGAGGCGATCACACACAGAAGTGTGACCAGGAGGCTTGTGTTGGGAAATATGTGCTCATCGCTCACCATCCCATCATAGGTTAGCCCCAAGGCAGTGACCAGGACATAGGTGTGGGTACTGGGGTCTACTTCCCTCACAACAACACCAAATACCAACTCAATGCACTCAACGGCCGCACTGAAGAGCACAGGAAAGTGGTCCTGGTGCTCTTCGAAGACACTACTCAGTATTTCTGCCTTTGTGGTTGACTCCTTTGTACGATACTTCAGGAGCAGGAACTTCACCATTTCCATCATCTTCGCAAGCAGTGATGTGGGGAGCAATAAATCGGCATCGACTTCAGGGCCTCCCTCAGTGTTTGGACCCTCTTCATTTTGGATGCTGGCGCTCTCATCTTCAGATTGCCTGCATGGAAAGGCTTCCTTGGCATGGGGGGAGGGGCAGGCACGCTGAGGACCCTTGGGAGGACTTGGTGTCTCAGCAGCAGACACCTCCTCTAGGTTGTCTATAAACAGGACTGAGGGGGAGGAGGAGAGAGACAGGGCATCTTCCTCCTCCTCCACCTCCTCCTCCTGCATAGCCAAGAACAGCTCCCCCGCCACCAAGTCGGGGATCTCAGTTGGGTACGGAAAGTCTTACTCAGGCTTCAACGGCTCACTCATATGATGACCAGGCATGATGACTCGTGCTCGAACAGTGACTGAGTGTGAGCAGAAGATGGGCGATGAGGAACCACGGGCCTGGGGAAGAGTGGGAGAGTGAGAAGCATGAGCTGAGAAACACTTCCTAGGCGGCTCTGACAAAGGTGACTTCCAGGTCTCCCCTTTAGGGGTTTACATGGGACTCACAGGGCTCACTCCTGATCAGCCTGCCCACTAAGAACCTGAAGTAGGAAGTGACATGACTGTTCAGGGTATAGCAGGCACAGCACAGGGTTCTGTAGCTGACGGTGGGGTGTGGAGGTGTCAGGCAATGTGAGGACCCTCTGACATGGGTGGGGAGCCCAAGGGGACATATTCATGGTAGCCACCTCACCTTAATTCCTAGCACTTCCTGGCCACCTGCTGTTCTGTGACCTGAGAATATGTAGAGTAGACCAAGGCCTTCACCTCCTCCAATCCGGGGCCTCTTCTGGAGGGAACAAAGGGGCACCTCAGCATGCACATGGAAAGCACATTCCTGGGACCCCAAAGCTGACAGGAGGGGCGGCAGGACTCTGTGAGGTCCCCTCTGTTGTGGGTGGGAGGTTCCTCTGTGCACACGTAGGATACCCACCTTTCCCCTGCCAGGGCCCGGCCCGCCACTGCCTTCTGTTGGCCTAAGGTCAAATGCTCAGAACAAGGCCACACACACCTGACACTTCAGTGAAGAAACTGAGCTGGCTCCTCATGTGGTCCCTCTCCCAGAGGATCAAGAAGGGGTGACTGAAGATTTGGGTCCATCTATCCTAGGTTAAGGCTCTGATCATTTCTCACCATGACGCACTGCAGGGTTTCAGACCACTCTCTCTGCTGACTGAGCGCAATCTACTTAGACTTAGGCCTCACCTCCCTGAGGTACAGGAGTAGGAAGTGAACGGAGGTAATCCAGGCACTATTCCGAGTTTCCCCATTGCTTTCAGAGGAGGCAGGGTAGGTCTGGCTTCCCCTGTGATCTGCTCCCCTTCAGTGCTCACCTTGATTCCTTGCAGGATCTGGGAGTCTTCTCTCTGCTGACAAAATGTGGATCCTGGGGATGATACAACGTGTGGCCTCACACCAAGGTCCTCACCTTCCTGAAAGCTCTGAGACAATAGTGAACAGGAGCTCCATCTGCCCGCACCCGTGCCCAGGTTCACACACAACTGACACCAGGGCCTGGGCCCATCCGTTCTGGGTACGGAGTTCCCTTAGTCTGGCCTAAGGATACTTGCCTTTCTTCCTGGCCTGGCCTGGGTCTGAATGCAGCTGAACTGATTTCACCCTGAATAACTGTCCTCAATGAGCAAAGCTGAGGAGGAGCAGGCATGTGGAATCGGAGAGCATGTCACACCCAGGTACCCCTGCCTGGGGAATCTGGATGCTGAACACAGGACACTCCCTGATGCTGAGGGCTCTCTTCTTTTCTCGGGGAGCACATAGCTGCAGTTTCCCACAAGAAAGCATTCACACCTTTATGACCCTTCCACAACCTCAGCTCCTCTTTGCATGAACTGAAGCCATTCCCTCTGACCAAGGCCCTATCCTTCCCGAGTGCCCTCAGACAAACCTGTGAAGGAACCAGCTCTGCAGACCCATGCCAGGCCTTTCCCAGGGCTGACAGCAGCACAGGCTGGGTTCAGGGCACCCATTGTCTGGAGTGTGGTATCCTCCTTCCTCCCCGAGCTACCCAGGTTTACTCAGAGAGTGCCTGGGAACTTTCCCTTCTGCTGAACTGAGAATGAATACTGCAGGCCATGTCCACCATCTCTCTGTGACCTCCAAGGTGGACTTCAAGATACACCACATTAACTATCGTGCCGAGTGACCAAGTTGTGCCAGCAGAGCCTAAGCCAGCTGGTCCCTGTTTTTACTGGGGTGGGAGGTACCACCATCCTGCCTCAAGACCCACACTTTAATTTCCAGCATTGCCTGGCACACCTCCCATGTTGCCCTGAATCCAGCCCCTTCAGGAAAATGCCCTCCCCTCCCTTTGCCACTCCCAAGGTAGAAGTCTGGAAGCAACCCAAATCCACAGGCCTACCATGAGGCTTGCAGGTGCTGCTGGCAGGAACAGGCACACTGCGGACACTTATGGCCCTGGCCAAGCCTCAGGCATACATATTTCAAGGTGTGCTAGGGGCTTCCTGAGTCCTAACTCGGGTCCTTACCTGGTATCCTGGCAGAGCCCTGCAGCCCTTCTTTGCCTACCTGGAGCCTGACCCCTCAGCCCTCAGGGGGTGGAGTCCGCTTGTCTTCCTGCAGGATCCTCACCGTGACTCCTGGCTGGAGCTGGAACCTTCTCTCTGTCCACATGAGATGCCCAAGTCAGGAAGAGAGCATGTGGTCATGGACCAGGGACCTCCCAGGGTTCACAGTAGGGGTAATGTGGGGCAACTCTGTTGTGGGGTCCTGGGTCCCTCAGTCTTCCCTTTGCATGTTCACCTGGACTTGGGGCAAGACCCGGGTCCTCCCCTCTGCCACATATGTCATTTCCCTGAATTCCAAGGGCTGACATCAGGCCTGGGCTTCTGCGCTTCCTCTCTGCATGGTCATCCACCATAGGGCCTCCCAACACTTTGAGCAGGGCAGACTTCTGTGGACTCCCCTCCGGTTAGGGTTCCTGGATTCCCTCAGTCCTCCCTGGGGGTTCTCACCTTGACTCTTCCCTCTGCCCACCTGAGGTCCTGCTCCTTACACCGAACCCCAGAGCTTGTCAGACCCGGATGCAAAAGTCAAGAAAAGCACCTTGACTCTGGGCAATGCTTCTGCATCCCTTCTGTGGACCTGAGGGAGGCCCTATAGGTTTTATCAAGTTTCCAGTCTTCCTCAGACCTGAATGCTGTAATCAGGAGACACCCCATGGGGTCACCAGCCCTGTGGCCTTCCAAGGCCGAGAGCAAGGTAGGGTTTTGTGCAGCCTCTACATTGCGAGTCCTGGGTCCCCTCTGTCCTGACACAGGGTCCACACAGTTACACTGGCAGGTCCTGGGTCCTTCCTCAGCCTCCCTGGGGTTGGTTTGTGTACGAAACCCCACAGTGTCACAGAGCCTGATTTGAAGGCATTACATGCCACTTGAGTCTGGGTAGTACTACTGCCCTCTTCTCTGTGAACCTGATTCCCTATCTGGCTTTTTTTATTTTAATTTTTTCGTAATTCTTTATTATTGAAAGAACTAGAGGCTTGATGCACGAAATTTATGCAAGAGTAGGCCTTCCTTGCCCTGGATGTCGGCACCAGCTTCCCTCTGGCACCTGAGAACTGGGCTTCCTTCACAGCCCTGGTTTCTGGCCCTGGCTTCCTGAGGAAGCACGTCCAGAAGGGTGTCCCGTCTAATTAGCATATAATGCTTTCATTTTTATAGATTACAAATGACTCCCTCCCCCCGACTCCTGTCCTCTTGCCCCGCCCTCACCACCCAAATGTCTGTGTCCATGGGCCATGCATATATGCACACAAGGTTCTTGGTTGATTACTTCCCACCCTTCCCACCTTCCCTCTGAGATTCCCTAATCTGTCCCATGCTTGCATGTGTCTGTATCTATGTGGTTCATGAGTTAACTTTGTATATTCAACTCCACATATGAGTGTGATCATGTGATATTTATCTTCCTCTGACTGGCTTATTTCACTTAGCACGATACTCTCCAGGTCCCTCCATGAAGTCTCAAAGGGTAAGAGACCCTTCCCTTTATACAGCTGCATAGTATTCCATGGCATACATGTACCACGGCTTTTTCATCAGGTCATTGATGGGCACCTGGCTGTTTCCACATCTTAGCTATTGTAAATTGGGCTGCTGTGAACATAGGGGTGCCTACATTCTTTCTAATTGGTATTTCCGCTTTCTTAGGGAAATATTCCTAGAAGTGTGATTCCCTACACTTTTCACCAAGTCCTGAGTCTCACTCAGTCCTGGATACAGAGGTCAGGAAACTCGGCACTTGGTCTTTTACCAGGGAACATCCCAAGGCTGATAGCAGGGTAGGGTTTATGGGGTCCCCTGGTTGTGGGATTCAGGGTGCCCTCCATCCTCCTGTGGCTGTGTTCATTACAGTGAGCCCCAGCGTATCTAAGACCTGCATGCCAAAGTCAGGACACACCTCACAGGGTCATCTAACATGGGGTCTCCCATGGCTCATAGCAGGGGAGGCCGTTTTATGGGATCCCCTATATTGTGGGGTCCTGGGTCCCGTCTGTTGTCTCTCAGCGGACCTGTGGCTCTGCTCCTTACACCAAATGCAATGCGTGAGATCACCCCTCCCCCACCCCCAGGAGGCCTGCCCAATGGACACAGTTATGGGGTCCAGGGCCCACAATCTCCCTCAGGGTCCTCAACTTGACAGCAGCAGGATCTGGGGTCCCCCCTGTGCTGCCTGAAGCCCTGCTGCTTCTACCAAACCCTCCGTGTCTCACAGACCCAATACAGAAGTCACAAAGCGCAATGCTTGGCTCACCCCTCCCCCACCCCCAGGAGGCCTGCCGGGTGGACACTGTTTCCGGGTCCAGCCCCCCAGTCTCCCTCAGGGTCCCCACACTGACGCCGAGCAGTTCCCGGACCCCCTCTGCCGACCTGAGATGCTGCCATGACACGTAGCCGCCCGAGGGTCTCAGAACTGGAGGACCTGGAATTCAGGCCTCGCCTCTCGTGGTCACCCTGTGCCTTGGGGCTCCCGGGACTGACTGCTCTGGGTCTAGAGTCACCTTGTCCCCACCACGGCCTCACCATGAGGCCTGCAGGTCATGGGACCCTCCCTCTGTGAACCGGGAGGCTGGACCCCCACGCGGAGGCCCTTACCCCGAGACCCCAGGGGAGGCTTGTGGGCCTCACTCGCCAGGGCTCTCAGCAGGGTATGAACTAGCTCCCCGGGGACCTCCGTCTGGTCCTCACCCTGATTCCAGGCAGTGCCTGAGCCCTGGCTATGCTGACCTGAGGTGCTCCCCTCAGCGCCTGTCCTGCCGCCCCTCCCCACGTTCTCTGAGGAGGTAGGCAAGGGGGGCAGGAAGTAGTTCCCATTAAAACGCCCCACTGAGGACCCTCAGTGCTGACAGGACGGCCTCCCTGGTCCTGGGGCCTCCGTCGTCTGTCAGGGTCATACCTGGACTCTGTAGCACTGGGCTCCTGCCCCCTACGGACCCGAAGCAGGCCTCCCAAAGATGGCGCTCAGCTCCCTCAAGTTTCTCAGGAGGAAGTCAGTGAGTCAGTGACATCACTTTTGGAAACCAATTGTGGGGTCACCCAGGCCTGCTGACTGGCACAGAGTTCCGCTCCTTTGTGCCCAACCCCCCTTCTGGTCCCTACCATGGCTGGATGGCCTGGGCCCCCACCCTGTGCTGACCTGGGTCTGTGCCCCTCAGGCCAAGTGTCAGCCACCCCAGGCGCCTCTGGGTCCTAGAGTCCAGGATTTGGGCGGGAGTGCACAGCCAGACAGCCCTGCCTGAGGTACCCGGATCTGACAGCAGCACCAGCCTGGGTCCTGGGGTGGGCCCCACCAGACCGCCTGGCACTATGGAAACATTGTGTTCTACATGTTTCCTTTCATTATAGTCGCTGAGCTACAGCAGGGATTTGGAGCGGGCCTATGGTTTCAGGGTTATCTGTCTACCTTTGCTTGTCATTGCAGGCTTTTTTCCTTTTTGATCTTCATTCATAGTAATTATTATATTTTGCACCTCTACCTAGTTTGTATACCTTTCATTTATGCATACATCTTTGCATATATGTATATGCATGTATAAATCTAGATATATAGTGTATGTGTACACATATAGTCTAAATGTTGATCAGGCGTGTTTATATATCTATAGGTACTCATACTATATATACATATATATATTTATATTTATATTCATATATATGCATGGATGTCTACGTCCTATGTATTTCCATATAATAGACAAGTTACTTTATGAAAGCTTACCTAGTCTTACTATGCATGATTTACTCTGATACTTGCTTTTCTACTCCTTCTCTATTCTTTATAATCTATTGAAACAATACTTTTTGAAAGGCCAATCCTCAACCATTTCCCAGCTCCCCCACACAACCACCTCACCCACAAATGCCAGCTCACCAGTTTTGTCTCCCCGTGGGGCTTGCTCATATTAAGTTGTTTAGATTTTATTGTTAAATACTCCCCCAGCCCTTGCCCTCCAATCTCTTCCTTAGATATTTTCCCTCCGTTTATTTAGGGAGCAGATGTCATCAGTCCAAGCTTAATTGTTATTTGGGCAACACCTGTATAGCACTAAACTTGTAAAATTTTAAGCAGAATCAACATATTTGCAATATTGTGTTTCCCATGAATGAATATGGAAACTGGTCCATTAGTTTAGCGCTTTTTTTTTTTTTAACCTGAATCCCTCAGTATTGTTTTTAGTTGACTCTTTTTAAATTAGGATACTTCTTGGTTAAGTTTTGGCTTTGATAACTGTGGTCAACGAGATTTTTGTATTCCATGTTCTAATTAGTTATTGCTTTGTGTGGGAAGGTTTTGTTATTGCTATGGTGATCTTCCATACAGTTTATTATGCATTTGAGTAATCCACGTCTCCATTTTTGAATTTTCTAGCTAGATGATCATATTATCAACAGATACTCTTCGTGTCTCTTCCATATTCATACCTCATATTTACTTTTATTCCCACAGCCTGCATCTCTGACTTGTCCCTGGCTTTAATGGAAATGCTTTCAATGTTTCACACTTAAGCAGGTTGCTCTCAATTTTAGGAAATGGAAATTCCCTTTTGGCTGAGTTTGTTCAAAGTTATTTCCCTGAACTCATATTAAAGTTTTTTGTTTGTTTGTCTGGTTTTTTTTGTCGGATTTTTTTGGTGTGCTTTGTGTGTGTGTGTGTGTGTGTGTGTGTGTGTTGCAAGGATCTCTCTCTGTAGCCATTGGCATGGAAAATTATTATTCTACTGTATTTTGTGTGCATAGACTTGCAATAGAATTGTTTATAACATTAAATCCTCATTTTATTTATTGGATATAGGCTGATAGGCTGCTTGTTCACATAATGCACTGTTGAGTTGAATATGCCATTAGAATGTACAGGCTATTTTATGCTATGTGAGTGAACTTGTTCCAAAAGCTCCGTTTGTGGGAATTTCTCAGGATTTTGAATAAAAGAAAGGTAGTCTGGGAGGACGAGTTGTACAATTGCCCATCTTTTTGTATGCTTTGGAAAAGTCAGCATGAGAGTCTGATGAGTTCTCCCTGACCATTTGATAGGACTTCCCTTTGAACCTTTCTTTTTTCTGGAACATTTGAGGGTGGCCTCAGCTTTGAATCCAAGTTTCAGTTTGTGGCTTTATCACAGTTTATTCATGAATTCACCTCTTGAAGGAAGACTTGGTTGGGAATTATGAATCAAACTGCTCTAATCATGCATCGTTTTGGTGTTTTCTATGGACCCCAAATTCACTTGATAAAGCTGACGACTAGGGTTTCTGAATCGAATGGCAAGTTCATGTTTGACTTTATAAGAATATGCCAAACTTTCTTCTAAAGTGGCTGTAACGTTTTCTTCCCTATTAACAATGAAGAAGAATTCCTCATCCTCTCCCAAGTTTGGCACTTTCAGGTTTGGGGATTCTAGCCATTCTGACAGCTTTGCAGTTGAATATTTTCTGTAGTTTCCATTTGCATTTTCTTCATGAGAAACGATGCTGAGCATGCTTATGTGTGCCTTTAATTTTCTTTAGTGTGTGATCTCTGGTATATATCCTGTTTGGTGAAGTGTCCTTAACTCAGTTATGTATTTGTACTGGTTTGTTTATTTCCATCAGGTAGTTAAAATTATGTATTTGTGCCATGAGTCCCTCAGGAGATATGGGACTTAAAATATTTTCTCCCGGTCTGTGATTTGCCCAACTTGAGATAGTTTTCATCAGGTATCTCCTCTATAAAGTTACTATTGTTCCTCCCATTTAGAAGGAAGTCACTAGACACAAGAGACCCTTAAAGAGTGGGGTTATGCCCTAACCGGTTTGGCTCAGTGGATAGAGTGTCAGCCTGTGGACTCAAGGATCCCAGGTTCAATTCCAGTCAAGGGCATGTACCTTGGTTGCGGGCACATCCCCAGTAGTGGGTGAGCAAGAGGCAGCTGATCGATGTTTCTCTCTCATTGACGTTTCTAACTCTCTATCCCTCTCCCTTCCTCTCTGTAAAAAATCAATAAAATACATTTAAAAACTAAAGAGTGGTGTAATGGCCCACCTCATTGGAGAGTCGGTATCTACATGACTGGTTTAGAATGCAGGTACTCCAAAGGAGATTTTTCTACTCTTACACATTTATGGACTTACTCAAACCCTGCTTTGTCTCAGTAGGATATTTGCTTTTTGCTTTGTATGACAATCAATACTACTTTATTTTTGTGTTCAACTTTTTTCTTTTTTGGCCATTTGAAGTTCTTTCCATTGGTTCTTATGTCCCCTTGACCTACTTCCAGTATTGTATTTTTTAGCACCGCTTCACTTTCGGCCACTACAAGATGTTGTAGGCTGTCTTGTCTGTTCCCTGCTCTAGTCATAGCATAAGCCATCTCCCCATGGATTTCTGCTTCTTTCTATTACAGAATGGTATTAGAAACCTAGATGTGGGCACTTGGTGGGCTCATGATTCCTGGAGCGTTTTTGTTCTAGCTGTCTCAGCTGAGAGTGAAAGTAAACATAAGTGTGTTTATTAGCCTATGTATATACATATATCTATAAATATATATGTCACTATAGGTATCTGTGTTAAGCTTAACACAAATTCATACTGATGTCTCCAGCTCTAACCCATTATTACCGCAAGGGACCTCTGGTCTGCTCCCTAGGATTATTTCTAACCTTTTACTCTATCAGTGAGAATTCTGGCTCCCAACATCCACAATCCTTATCATTCCTTGGCCACCTCCAGGATATATGTATAGTGGTTTCAGATTGAAAACTAATACCCCTGTGGGAAATACATCTACATTTATGATCCATATATGCTTCTACTCATTAAGGAGTGACAGACAGAATTAAGGGACATGAAAAATGCAATGTATAACCTAATTTGGTTTCATTACGAACATAGAAATATGTGAGAGAATTGCAGCCATCTGACTGTGAAAGGAATACTACAAGATACACTGGATTGTTGGGTTGTCTGGATGATAAAAAATTATGTTTTAAAGTCCTTATGTTTTCAGAGTTTTCACCCTCAGGTATAAAGGAGTGAGCTGACTTGGTATCTGAGATTTGGTTCAAAGAGCTTCAGCAAGAAAATTAAAAATGAAGGAAGGAAGGAAGTAAAGGAGAAAGGAACAAAGGGAGAAAGGAAGGAATGGAGTGGGTAAGCAAGGAAGAGGAAAAAGAAAAGGAGGAAGCAAAACAAGAAAAAATGAGTGAAGCACATAAGGCACCACATCAATGCTCCTGGGTGATAGGAAAACTGGAGTTTTTATTGTTTTCTCCAGTGTTGAGTATGTTTGACAGTTTTATGGAGCAGTTAAACGTGGAGACTTAGCACCATATCAGGAAATAGCGTAGATAATTACACATATAATGGGCAATGATAAGGAGGTTATTTAGGTCCTCAGATGGAGCCAATCATCAGAGTTTAGGGACATTCTGGTGGCTCCTTCTGTCTGTTCCAATATGGTTTGTCCCTGTGGCCTGGCTTATTTTCAATAAGGAAAACCCTTTTAAAACCTTATCAGAGAAATACATGGAAATGCGTTTCATCTAGAAGGCATCAAATGCATGCGGGCTGAATTGTATTTGCACCAAAAAGGAACCGGCTTTCATGGTGAGAGCACAAGGGGCCAAGTCAGAGGGAGTCTTGTGGACAAGCATATGTGATGTGCAGCCTACCTGTGGGGGAAGTGCAAACAAGCCTGTAGGAGTTGAGGGTGTGGTCCTGAGCAAGGCCTCCAGGGACCTCACCATGGCCTTGAGCCATTGATGGACACAGAAAGGCTCTGCCTCCACGACATGGACAGTGCTGTTCAGAGGCACAGGTTCAAAAGCTGCCCAGAAAATCATGTCAATACTGAAAGGGGAAGCCTGGGACAGGAACACAGTGTGGGCCACAGCCAAGATGCAAAGCAGGTGAGGATGCACTCTGAGCTGCCATGAATAACTCACATCTTTCATATGCTGATTCTAACCTCTGCACCACCCAAAGAAAACACTGACTTTGATTAAGGGGTAGGGACACATGGCAGCTCAAGAGGGCACAGGGAGGCTTTGAGGAGATGATCCCTGTGTCTTGCTGGGCATAGTACATGGTCTATGGTGAGCTGTCAACTGACATTAATTTGGATTTCAAAGACGCTGTGTTGCGATTCTTTACTCCAGAGACTATCGCAACTTAAAAGCATCTTGGCCCCCTTAGGGGAATGTCCTCACCTCCTTCCATAAACCATTAATTTCAAGCTCCACAGCCAGGATCTGCAGGTGTTTGGAGTCCCAGGCCACAGATTCAGCAACCAGAGGGTCATCACAACTAGATACCAGATTTCTGGAATGTTCTCCCATTGACATCCAGGACACAAACCCCTTTGGAGTAGACACTGCCTTGTCCAAGCTCTGCTATCCCTCTCCTGCGCCCATTGTGAGACTTTGGCACCCTGCATACACAGCCTATGATACATGTGGGAGCACTTGTTTGAAATGACCTTGCTGCTCAGCAAAGACTTGTGATCAGCCCTGTCATAGAACCACCAGATGTCATCAGACAGGCCTCTGTTGTGTTCTGGATCCATTCAGTGAGGCAGGAACCTTCCTCCTGCCCTCTGCAGTGCTGCTATACTGTACACCAAGAGCCTTGCCCATTCCAGGACAACCTTGCCTTACCTTCCCTTCATCTCAGAAACGGGTCACTGGGCTTCTGCACCTGCACTCCGGCCCAACCCTGCCAAGTCAAGTCAGAAACCTGGTGGTGGGGCTTCTCTTCCTGTTGTCTTTCCCTCCACAGGTTCCAGTTCTTCCAGTCTACCTCCATTTCCAGTCCAAGTCCAGAGTGTCCCAATAGCCCGATAAAACTACCATCCCTCTGGATGATGACAGCAGATTCCCTATGGTCTCTTGGTCCCTCCTATGGGTTTCCCACTCTCTTTTGCACCCACTAGTCAGATAAATCTTTTAAACATGCAAGATGAATGTGCTGCCTTGGCTACTTTTCTCATAGAATCCTTCAGGCATATTTTTGAGGCAGAAAGTGGAAGTGGGGAGCTTGTTTGGATCATGGGCACTTGCAATGAATATACTGCCATGGGTGGGCAGGAGGGGAGGGGGGCAACTAGGACTTGGGAGCAATTCATGTGGAGCTGTCAAGTGATGAAGGTCCCTGAGTGCAGGGTAATAGAGTGAAGATGGGAGTGCTTGCGTTTTCCCCCCATTTTCTCCACCTGCCTGGGCCTCCTGGAATCCAGCGATACCTTCCCCTTCCCTTACACAAAAGGCAAATCCTGATCAGGAGGACAAGAGTGTCAGGGAGGGTGGATGAGTCTCGCTTCTTTGAGAAACTGAACCCAACCATGTAAACATAGAGTTCTAATAAGGAATTGTCTCACGTGGTTATGGAGGCTCAAGATGCTTTGGGTAAAACTCTCAAAAGGCTTACTTGTGCTTTTTCCGCGGTTGACAACAGCCATCTGAAGCTTTGAGGTGTCTCTTAATAATGTCACACACACCCAATAAATAAACACTTATGACAATGGCCAATATCTGGTACAGTGACAACACCAAATGCTGTCAAGGATATGGAATGGCGGGAACTTGCATTCATTACCTGTGGGAACGTGAAATAGTACAGCCGCATTGGAAGCTGTTTGGGCAGTTTCTTAGAATAGTAAGCATAATTTTAACATATGACTCAGCAACTCCATAAATATTACCCCAAGTTGATGATGCTGTATCTGTGTAGGCACATCTATTGTTAAAAATGTACCACTCTGGTTGGGGACATTGATAATGGCAGAGGGGCATTATCCATGTGAGGGAGTAAGGACTTACTAGGATATCTGTATACCATCATATTCATTTTTCTCTGCCATCTAAAAGTGTTGTAAAAAAATTAAGTTCTAAAACAAACACAGTATGAACCATAGTATCCGAACAACAAAATTTGAGCAGGCCCTAAGGGAGACTGAAAATTGTGATGAGCTGGCACTTGAGTCTGGGGTGGGTGTAGGGGGAGTGGGGAAGTTGGGAGGGGCTATAGGCTGTATGACACAGATGACAAGGAAAATAGGAAGAAGTATTTTAAACTGATGCTCTATATCGTGGCACAAATGTGGGGCATTCAGACCACAAATGCCAGTAACCTTAGGGGAATACCACTGCCTTGGGAAAGCTGGGACAGTTGAGGTATGTTATTCAGAGTCTATGCTAATAACCACCTGACAACCATCTTGGTGGGTTAGTGCTGGCTTTTCAAAAATTATTATCTGAATAGTATGTAAAGAACAGACTAATTAGAATAGTGAGTAGCAGAATAAATCATGTATGTTTAGAGTAAGTATTCTCTTATAAAATACCTGGGATAGTATATCATACAGAAATAAACATATAAATGCTTATGTTCCATCCTATACTAATGAAAGGCAAACTTGCACATTGACCATGCTTTCCGTACACGTTAAGCCACGCCCACCAGCCAAGCATAGCGACTACATGCAAATTAACCCAACGAAGATGGCCGCCAGCAGCCAAGGAGCTGGAGCCAGCAGGAGGCTTGCTTGCTCCAGTGATGGAGGAAGCCAAGATTCCCCGCCTGCCATAGCCCGGCTCTGAGCTCCACTGAAAGCAACAAAGTTTCAATTACAGAAGGTAAACAAACCCTAGATACCTGCTTTTAGCCAGTCATGGCAACGGAGCTGGAGCAAGCAGGAGTGACTTGGCCCTCCTGATGGAGGAATCCCAGCTTTCCGCAGGCCTCTGCTAAAGGCAACAAAGTTTCAATTATACAAGGAAATAAATCCCAGAATAAAAAAAAAAGAAAGAAAAAAGGAGAGGCTGGAACTTACGTCGCCATGGTGCTTGGCCAGCCTGAAAATGGCCCTTAGCCCCTCACCCAGACTGACCAGGCACCCCAGTGGGAACCCCCCACCCTAAAGGGGGTGTGGCCAGCCTGAAAACAGCCATCAGGCCCTTACCCAGGCTGGCAAAACATCCATGGGGTTGAGGGTCCCCACTGGGGTGGACATACTCCGAGGGGTCCCACACTGCAAGAGGGCCTGAGCCAGGCTGAGGGACCCCCAGATTGCACAAATTTTTGTGCACCGGGCCTCGAATAAATATATATATCTCACATACATCTGTGGGTATATAAGCACATGTAACCTATATTTATGTTACATGTATTGAAGTAATGCACACAAGCCAGATAGCGATGTAGAATGTATTACTGAGAATGAGGAATGAAAGTGTAAACACCTGCAGTGGACAAGGGAACTGTAGACAGACAACCACAATTCCACACCTCCCCAAATCCCTGCTGCTGCTCAGCATCTTTAGTAGTAGCTAACTTTTAGAACCCACAGTTTCCACAGGATCATCTGAGCTGGTGAAGACACCCCATAGTAAGGGGGGCTTCTCTACTCCCCTCCATGTCCTGGGAACAACAGCACCACTCCAGCATCGGTCCTGGTACTGCAGCAATCTCTGCAAGGGGTGTGAGGCTCTCGTGGGTGAGGACTTTGGGGTCCACTGGCTTCAGAACAGAGGGCACTACAGCATCCATCTCCTGGTGCTCCTGTCAGCTCTAGGGACCCAGGGTGGCCATCCTGTCAGCCCTGAGGGTCCTCTGTGCTGCGTCTTACTGAGAACTACTTCCTGCCCCCCTCCCCCACCTCCTCAGAGAACGGGGGAGGGGTGGCAGGACAGGCTCTGAGGAGGTGCAGTCTCAGGTTGGCAGGGCCCAGGCTCTGCCTGGAATCAGGGTGAGGACCAGAAGGAGGGCCCCGGCAGCTAGTTCAGCCCCTGCTGGGAGCCCTGGCGAGTGAGGCCCACAGGCCTCCCCTGGGGTATCGGGGTGAGGGCCTCCGCATGGGGGTCCAGCCTCCCGGTTCACAGAGGGAGGGTCCCAGGACCTGCAAGCCTTGTGGTGAGGCCGTGGGGGGAACAAGGTGACTCTGGGCACAGAGAAGTCAGTCCCGGGGGACCCAAGGCGCGGGGGACCACAAGCGGCGAGGCCTGACTTTCAGGTCCTCCAGTTCTGAGACCTTCGGGCTGCTCTGTGTCATGGCAGCGTCTCAGGTCCGTAGAGCGGGTCTGGGACCTGCCCAGACTCAGTGTGGGGACCCTGAGGGAGATTGCGGGGCCTGGAACCCGGAACAGTGTCCCCCTGGCAGGCTGGGGGAGGGGCGAGCTCAGGCATTGTGCTTTGTGATTTCTGCATTGGGTCTGTGAGACATGGGGGTTTGGTAGAAGCAGCAGGGCTACAGGCAGCACAGGGGGGACCCCAGGTCCTGCTGCTGTCAAGTTGAGGGCTCTGAGGGAGATTGGGGACCCTGGACCCCAGAATCCTCAGTCCTGGGAGGACCAGTGTGCCGGGAACTACAGGGTGGGGTGGGGTGACTGCTGCATCAGGTGGAGGACGTGAGGGACAGCACGGCTAGCCACCATGTTCCACTTTCTCTCGTGGCTGACAGAAGTGGCAAAGTAAGGCTGGGACTCCCCCTGTTGTGATGTGAGGGGTTCCCTCAGTCCTCAGCTGAACCTTGAAAGGAGACAGCAAGACTCGGGAGCAGGGGAGGAGCATTAGGGTTCCTTCTGTCTTTCCTCAGATTGCACACCTGCAAAGAGGTCAGGGCCCGGGCCACCTCCCGTCCCTCCTTTGCTGACCTGCATGTGCTCCCCTCAGTCCAGGTCTCTCACCTACCTGAGCCCCCTCCCCCCCTCCCCACCGCCACATCAGAGTGCTCTCAGTTGGACAGCCCTGCCTGGTGTGTCAGAGCTGAAAGTGGAAGTGGGGTGCATGTCCGTGTTGCCCACATTTGTTCTGGAGGACAATTCCCCATCCTTCCTCCCGCATGGCCAATAGCTTGGCCACCTGCAGTGCCCGAGTGTCCTGGCTCTGCTGTCCATAGGCCTCACCCTTTGTGTAAGGCCCCACCTCTTTCATCTTCCTGAGAGCAAAGGGAGCGGGAGAAGCCATGGGAAAGCGATGCCAGAAATCCCAGGGCTCAGAGCAAGTGCGGGCGTCTGTGGGGTTCCCACTGTGGTGGGATCCAAGGTTCCCTCAGTTCTCCCTTAAGATCCTCCCTTGACTCTGGCAGGTGCTGTCCCCACCCTCTGCTGATGTGAGGTCCTGCTCTTTATACCCAAGCCCCAGACTGTCAGACCCAGATGCCCCAATGAGGAAATGCCCCCTAGGATCATCCTCCACGAGGCCTGGCCGATGGACCGTGGAGGGCCCTGGGCCCACCCTCTGCCGTTCTCAAGTATTGTTCCCGGTACCGACCCGGGGGTGCAAGTCAGCACAAGCTGTGTGTGGTCATCCTCCAGCGGGATCCCAGCACTGACTCTGGTTTGGTTTCCAGGGTCCCTGCGTCCTGCCTCAGGGTCCTCACCTCAACTCTGGCAGGTCCCTGGCCCACCATCTGCGAGATGGGGTCCTCCTCCCCGTACAGAACCCCCAGAGTCTCTGAGACCGGGACTGACTCTGGTCTAGGTTCCAGGGTCCCTGGCCCACCATCTGCGAGATGGGGTCCTCCTCCCTGTACTGAACCCCCAGAGTCTCTAGGACCGGGACTGACTCTGGTCTAGGTTCCAGGGTCCCTGGCCCACCATCTGCCGAGATGGGGTCCTCCTCCCTGTACGGAACCCCCAGAGTCTCTGAGGCCAGGACTGACTCTGGTCTAGGTTCCAGGGTCCCTGGCCCACCATCTGCCGAGATGGGGTCCTCCTCCCTGTACTGAACCCCCAGAGTCTCTGAGACCGGGACTGACTCTGGTCTAGGTTCCAGGGTCCCTGGCCCACCATCTGCCGAGATGGGGTCCTCCTCCCTGTACGGAACCCCCAGAGTCTCTGAGACCGGGACTGACTCTGGTCTAGGTTCCAGGGTCCCTGGCCCACCATCTGCGAGATGGGGTCCTCCTCCCTGTACTGAACCCCCAGAGTCTCTAGGACCGGGACTGACTCTGGTCTAGGTTCCAGGGTCCCTGGCCCACCATCTGCCGAGATGGGGTCCTCCTCCCTGTACGGAACCCCCAGAGTCTCTGAGGCCAGGACTGACTCTGGTCTAGGTTCCAGGGTCCCTGGCCCACCATCTGCCGAGATGGGGTCCTCCTCCCTGTACTGATCCCCCAGAGTCTCTGAGACCGGGACTGGAAGCGGAAGGGAGGAAGGGGGTGTGGTCATCCTCCCACATGGCCCCCGCCCTGTGCTGACAGGAGTCCTCATCCTCACAGCCACCCCCACAGACTCTCAGACCCGCGTGCGGAGGTCACGTCATGTCCCGTGTGCCCCCCTCCCGAGTCCTGCGGGTTGGCTCTGTGGGGGTCTGGGGACCTCCCATCCCCTACTGCGAGCTGACCGGGACTCTGGGAAGCTGCTTTGGCCTCCATGCGGAGGAGAGGCCCAGCTCCTTACCACCGCCCCTTCCCAGCCCCAGCTGTGCAGTCGGGCCCCCCCCGCATGGCCACCCGCCACGGGGCCCCTCGCAGAGGACAGCAGGGGCACCTGTGCGGCTTCCCGCTGCGGTGCGGTGGGACCCGGGTGCTCACCGGGACTCCCGCAGGGCGCGGCCTACCGCTGTGGGCTTCACCCCCTGCGGGCCCGGGGCTGGCTCTGCTCCTGACGACAGGGGCCCTGGGGCCAGCCCAGTCTGCGGGACCCGGGTGGCCTCGGGCCTCCTCCCACGCAGCCGCCCACCACGTGGACCCTGGAGGCCCTGGGCCCGCCTGGGCCCTGTGGAGGGACGCGCCTCGCCCCTCACCCCCGAGTCCCCTGACCTGGCTGCGCCAACCACAACCGGCCGCGTGTGGCCACCCCCACGGGCTCCCAGGACGGAAACCGTTGTCCCAGGGCTGGGGTCCCTTGCCCTCCGGGGCACCCTCACCTGGACTCGGGCGGGTCCCGGGCCGCCCTCGGGATGTGAGCGCGCTCAGGATCTCCTGGGCATCCCCAGGGTCTCAGAGACCCGGATGCGGAAGTGAGGAACGTGCTCGGGCAGCGTCTCTGAGACCCGGATGAGGCGTGTGTGGTCCCCCTCCCAGAAGCCCTTCCATGTTGAGCCTGTGGTGGGGGCAGGGTCTCTTCCTCCCCCGCTGCTCACCCTGACTCTACGCAGCTTCTGCCCCCCTCTGCTAACCAGAAGCCCTGCTCTTGATGGGTGTCCCCACCTGACGCCCGTCCTGGAAGGCAGGTGGACCCGAACAGAATCGGAGGTTCTGCTGCCTGCCTCAACGACAGCCAAAAGCAGGGGGCGGGTGCTGCGGAGAAAGGAAAGGATTGATTCCCGAGTCACCTGACCTGGGCCAATGGTGGACTCCTGTCCCAAAGACCACTGTCCTCCTCCTACCTAAGCCCGCCTTTCTTGTTGTTGTCTTCATTGCCAACCGTGTTACAGAGGTCCCCTATTCCTCATGGACCCCTTCCAGCCGGAACCAGCCCCTGCCCCAGGCCTTCACTACACTATTGCCTGTGTCCATAGGTTATGCACCCAAGTTCTTTCTATGTCTCAGGATCTATTTTCTTCATCAGTTAATTTGCTCTTTGGACCCCACATATGAGTGAGATCCTGTGACACTTGCCTTTCTGGCTTATTTTGCTTAGCATAATAGCCCCTGGGTCCCTCCATGATGTCTCAAAGGGCAACAGAGCCTTCTTTTTGACTGCTGTATAGTGTTCCATGGTATAGATGTACCACAGCTTTTTTACCCACTCATCTGCTGATGGGCACTTAGGCTGTTTCCAGATCTTAGCTATTGTAAATTGTGCTGCTACGACTATAGCGGTGCGTATATTCTTCCGGATTGGTGTTTCGGGTTCCTTGGGATATATTTCCAGAAGTGGGATTACTGGGCCAAATGGGAGTTCTATTTTTAATTTTTTGAGGAAACTCCATACTGTTTTCCACAGTGGCTGCGCAAGTCTGCATTCCTACCAGCAGTGGACTACGGCTCCCGTTTTTCCACATCCTTGCCAGCACTTGTCATTTGTTGATTGGTTGATGGCAGCTATCCTAACAGGTGTGAGGTGATACCTCATTGTCATTTTAATCTGCACCTCTCCGGTGATCAGGGACTTTGAGTATTTTATCATGTGTCTTTTAGCCATCTGTATGTCCACTTTGGAGAAGTGTCTATTTAGTCCTCTGCCCATTTTAAAATTGGATTGTCTTCCTTTTGTTAAGTTGCATGAGTTCCTCATATATTTTTCGTTATTAACCCTTTACCTGATGAACATATTGGCAAATATGCTCTTCCATACATGAGCTCCCTTTTCATTTTGTTGATGTTGTCTTTTGCTGTGCACAAGCTTTGTATTTTGATATAGTCCCATTTGTTTATTTTCTCTTTTGTTTCCCTTATCCTAGGTCTTAGGCGATGCATTGGCGAACATATTGCTAAGAGAGAAGTCTGAGATTTTGCTGCCTTTGGTTTCTTCTAGGATTTTTATGGTTTCACAACTGATGCTTAAGCCTTTAATCCATTTTTGAGTTTATTCTTGTGTATGATGCAAATTGGTGGTCGAGTTTCATTGTTTCGCAAGTGCCTGTCCAACTTTCCCAACAGTGTTTGTTGAAGAGCATGTCTTGATTCCATTGTATCCTCTTGTATCCTTTGTCAGATATTAATTGAATGTAATGTCTTGGGTTGATTTTTGGCATCTCTGTTTTGTTGCATTGATCTATATGCCTGTTCTTCTGCCAGTACCAAGCTGTTTTGATTACAGCGGTTTTGCAGTATAACTTGATATCTGACAGTGTGATCACTCCAACTTTGTTCTTCTTTCTCAAGATGGCTCTGGCTATTCAGGGTCTTTTTTGCTTCCATGTAAACTTTTAGAGTATTTGTTCTAGATCTGTAAATATGCCATTGGTATTTTAATAGGGTTTGCATCTAATCTATAGATTGCTTTGGGTGGTATGGACATTTCAATGATATTAATTCTAGCAATCCATGAACACGGTATATTCTTCCACTTCTGTATATCACCCCCTATCTCTTTTTTCAATGTCCTGTAGTTTTCTGAGTACAATTCTTTTATCTCCTCGGTTAACTTTATTCCTCAGTAACTTATTTATTTTGTTTCAAAGGTAAGTGGGATTTTTTTTTTTTTTTTAGTTTAGTTTCTCTTTCTGAGAGTTCATTGTTGGTGTGTAAAGCTGCCATCTAGGTCAGGGTATTAATTTTGTATCCTGCAACATTGCTAAAGTCATTTATTAAGCCCAGTAGTTGGTTGGTGGAGTCCTAGGGTTTTCTATGTAGAATATCATGTCATCTGCAAATAATGATAATTTTACTTCCTCCTTTCCCATTTGGATGCCTTTTGTTTCTTCCTCTTGTCTGACTGCTGCGGCTGAGACTTCCAGTACTATTTATAATAATAAAAGTGTAATATGCTAATTAGGCCAGACCCCTGAATGAACTTCTGTACTTCATTCCCTGCGTCCTTCTGGAGGAAGCCACTGTGGCGGGGGCTGGGGCAGAGGCAGTTACAGGTGATCAGGCTGGTAGGCGAGCAGTTATGGGCAATGAGGCAGGCAGGCAGAGTCACTAGGGGCGATCAGGTAGGCAGGCAAGTGGTAAGGGTCATGAGGCAGGTAGGCAGAGATGGTTGGTGCAATTAGGCAGGCAGGCGAGTGGTTAGGGGAGATCAGGCCATCATGTGAGCAGTTAGGTGCAACCAGGCAGGCAGAGGGTAGGTGAGTGGTTAAGAGCCAGCAGCCCCAGATTGAAAGATGGATTCTCACTGATTCAGTTTTGGAAGATTGTATATTTCTGTGAATTTGTCCACTTAATCCACATTGTTCAGCTTATTGGCATAAAGATTTTCATAGTATTCTCTTACAATCCTTTGTATTTCTGTGGAGTCAATTGTTACCTCACTTCTTTTGTTTCTGATTTTACTTATTTGGGTCTTCTCTCTGTTTCTTGAATGTGGTTAAAGGTTCCTCAGTCTTGTTTATATTTTCAAAGAATTAACTCTTGGTTTCATTGATCGTTTATATTATATTTTTCATCTGTATGTCATTAATTTCTGCTCTGACTTTTATGTATTTACTTCCTCCTACTTGCTCAGAGCTTTTCTTGTTGTTTCCTTTCTAATTTTTAAGTTGTATGGTTAAATATTTTATTAAAATATTTTCTTGTTTTTTGATGTAGGTTTGTAAGTGCTATGAACTTCCCTCTCAGGACTACTTTGCTGTGTCCCATAGATTTTGATTTGTCGTGTGTTACTTTTCTTTTGTTTCCAGGACGTTTTTTATTTCTTTTTTGATCTTATTAGTAAGTCACTCATTGTTTAGTAACATGCTATTTAGCCTCCATGTGTTTGAATATTTTTGAGCGTTTTTACTGTAACTGATTTTTAATTTCCTGCCATTTATTTAGGAGCACCTAAATAAAGAAAATTTAAAAAACTTATAGAGGGCTTTAAGGGAAAGGTCAACAGCAATAAAGTAATAGTAGGGGACTTTAATAGCGCACAGGCTTCACTGGATAGATGTTCCAGACAAAAAATTACCAAGAAAACAGTGACTCTAAATGGCAGACAGGTTCAGGTGAATTTAAATGACACTTACAGAATATTTCATCCCAAAGCTGCAGAATATATGTTCTTCTGATGTTCACATGTGTTATTCTCAAAGATAGATCACATGTTAAAACACAAAACAAGTCTCTACAAGTTCAAGAAGATTAAAATCATAACAAGCATCTTCTCCGATAACAGTGGCATGAAATTAGAAAAAGCTGCCACCCCCAGCTTCTTTATAATCTACCCCAGCAGAGGGAATCGCAGTTTCCCAAGTACGCTGGCTCAGGCCATGCACATCATTTTTTAACTAAGGTATTACATATGTGTCCCTATCCCCACATTGCCCTCCTCCACCACCCACTCATGCCCTCACCCCCTGGCCTCTGTGTCCATTGGTTAGGCCGATATGCTTGCATACAAGTCCTTTGGTTGATCTCCCACCCTTACCTCCACTCTGCCCTACCTTCCCTCTGAGGTTTGATGGTCTGATCGATGCTTCTCTGTATTTGGATATGTTTTTGTTCATCCATTTATGTCGGTCATTATATTCCATATATGAGTGAAACCATGTGATATTTACCGTCCTCTGACTAGGTTATTTCGCTTAGTATAATGCTCTCTCCAATTCCATTCATGCTGTTGCAAGCACGCTGCGGTACAAATGAAGTCCACTCACTAGTGAGTGCTGGTCGCTGGAGGCCCACCGCCTCACCTCTTCTGTGACTTGTTTGTAGGATTAAGGAGACACCTAACCCCTTCCTTATATGACTTCAGCTCCTACACTATCATCCTGTGGGTGGATATGCCCTGCTTATGTTAGTGTGCCCACTACTAACACAGGGCCTTCCAGAGGACATAGGATCAGTGAATGTCTGGGGATTAAATGAACCACTGAGCAGGGGTCGTCTTTATTCAGATGAAATCCCCCCACTTTCTTGCCAGAACCAAGGATCCTTGGAGAAGCTGTTTCATGGAAAGACAGATGAGAAGACATAAGAAGCAAAAATTAACAACCTTTTGCTTTTATTTTTCTATTTCTTAACTCCATGGATTTTACTGCTGAGTTCTTACACATTTCCAAGGAAATTCTATTATAATGTCATGTTATCTAGATTGGGATCACAAACTAGGATGGGAAGGGTCCCAATTTTCATTACACAGTAGCAAATCTCTTACTCTTGAGCTGGACATGTAGAAATATATATGTGATCAATGTCATTCACAAACTTACATGCGAAAAGTTTATGAAAACTTCTACGTAAAGGAACATTAGAAAATTTCCTTAAAAATTCACAAAATAATAAATCATAAATTTCTCAATCACAAAAGGAGCCTAAACCTTTCCCTGGGCCTCACTACTGGTTTGTTCTGAAACAGAGTTGAAAATTGGACGCACTTTATGCCCAGCAAAAGAAGTTAATGCACATGGACCTGAAAAGTGCCTGGATGCAACTCTGGCTCAGGCATAGTGTTTCTCATTGCACTCAGGCTCTTCAGGCAGGGATGGGAGGAGACGGAAATCCCTATTAACCGTGTGCATAAACGTGAGGGCTTTCTCCGTGGTGGTCTCAGCGTGGGCCCTGGGGCCCCACAGGAACTCATAGCGTGCAGGATCACTATTGGGCACCTGGCGGTACACCAGGTACTGTTCCTGCACCCAAACTTTGGTGATGAGCTCCCTGGGCTCCCCATAGAGCCAATGTACCTCCCCATCATGCACCCCTAAATCATTCAGTACAGCCCAGATTTTCTCCTCAGTGGCACAATCACCCCCTGAGGCGATCACACACAGAAGTGTGACCAGGAGGCTTGTGTTGGGAAATATGTGCTCATCGCTCACCATCCCATCATAGGTTAGCCCCAAGGCAGTGACCAGGACATAGGTGTGGGTACTGGGGTCTACTTCCCTCACAACAACACCAAATACCAACTCAATGCACTCAACGGCCGCACTGAAGAGCACAGGAAAGTGGTCCTGGTGCTCTTCGAAGACACTACTCAGTATTTCTGCCTTTGTGGTTGACTCCTTTGTACGATACTTCAGGAGCAGGAACTTCACCATTTCCATCATCTTCGCAAGCAGTGATGTGGGGAGCAATAAATCGGCATCGACTTCAGGGCCTCCCTCAGTGTTTGGACCCTCTTCATTTTGGATGCTGGCGCTCTCATCTTCAGATTGCCTGCATGGAAAGGCTTCCTTGGCATGGGGGGAGGGGCAGGCACGCTGAGGACCCTTGGGAGGACTTGGTGTCTCAGCAGCAGACACCTCCTCTAGGTTGTCTATAAACAGGACTGAGGGGGAGGAGGAGAGAGACAGGGCATCTTCCTCCTCCTCCACCTCCTCCTCCTGCATAGCCAAGAACAGCTCCCCCGCCACCAAGTCGGGGATCTCAGTTGGGTACGGAAAGTCTTACTCAGGCTTCAACGGCTCACTCATATGATGACCAGGCATGATGACTCGTGCTCGAACAGTGACTGAGTGTGAGCAGAAGATGGGCGATGAGGAACCACGGGCCTGGGGAAGAGTGGGAGAGTGAGAAGCATGAGCTGAGAAACACTTCCTAGGCGGCTCTGACAAAGGTGACTTCCAGGTCTCCCCTTTAGGGGTTTACATGGGACTCACAGGGCTCACTCCTGATCAGCCTGCCCACTAAGAACCTGAAGTAGGAAGTGACATGACTGTTCAGGGTATAGCAGGCACAGCACAGGGTTCTGTAGCTGACGGTGGGGTGTGGAGGTGTCAGGCAATGTGAGGACCCTCTGACATGGGTGGGGAGCCCAAGGGGACATATTCATGGTAGCCACCTCACCTTAATTCCTAGCACTTCCTGGCCACCTGCTGTTCTGTGACCTGAGAATATGTAGAGTAGACCAAGGCCTTCACCTCCTCCAATCCGGGGCCTCTTCTGGAGGGAACAAAGGGGCACCTCAGCATGCACATGGAAAGCACATTCCTGGGACCCCAAAGCTGACAGGAGGGGCGGCAGGACTCTGTGAGGTCCCCTCTGTTGTGGGTGGGAGGTTCCTCTGTGCACACGTAGGATACCCACCTTTCCCTTGCCAGGGCCCGGCCCGCCACTGCCTTCTGTTGGCCTAAGGTCAAATGCTCAGAACAAGGCCACACACACCTGACACTTCAGTGAAGAAACTGAGCTGGCTCCTCATGTGGTCCCTCTCCCAGAGGATCAAGAAGGGGTGACTGAAGATTTGGGTCCATCTATCCTAGGTTAAGGCTCTGATCATTTCTCACCATGACGCACTGCAGGGTTTCAGACCACTCTCTCTGCTGACTGAGCGCAATCTACTTAGACTTAGGCCTCACCTCCCTGAGGTACAGGAGTAGGAAGTGAACGGAGGTAATCCAGGCACTATTCCGAGTTTCCCCATTGCTTTCAGAGGAGGCAGGGTAGGTCTGGCTTCCCCTGTGATCTGCTCCCCTTCAGTGCTCACCTTGATTCCTTGCAGGATCTGGGAGTCTTCTCTCTGCTGACAAAATGTGGATCCTGGGGATGATACAACGTGTGGCCTCACACCAAGGTCCTCACCTTCCTGAAAGCTCTGAGACAATAGTGAACAGGAGCTCCATCTGCCCGCACCCGTGCCCAGGTTCACACACAACTGACACCAGGGCCTGGGCCCATCCGTTCTGGGTTCAGAGTTCCCTTAGTCTGGCCTAAGGATACTTGCCTTTCTTCCTGGCCTGGCCTGGGTCTGAATCCAGCTGAACTGATTTCACCCTGAATAACTGTCCTCAGTGAGCAAAGCTGAGGAGGAGCAGGCATGTGGAATCGGAGAGCATGTCACACCCAGGTACCCCTGCCTGGGGAATCTGGATGCTGAACACAGGACACTCCCTGATGCTGAGGGCTCTCTTCTTTTCTCGGGGAGCACATAGCTGCAGTTTCCCACAAGAAAGCATTCACACCTTTATGACCCTTCCACAACCTCAGCTCCTCTTTGCATGAACTGAAGCCATTCCCTCTGACCAAGGCCCTATCCTTCCCGAGTGCCCTCAGACAAACCTGTGAAGGAACCAGCTCTGCAGACCCATGCCAGGCCTTTCCCAGGGCTGACAGCAGCACAGGCTGGGTTCAGGGCACCCATTGTCTGGAGTGTGGTATCCTCCTTCCTCCCCGAGCTACCCAGGTTTACTCAGAGAGTGCCTGGGAACTTTCCCTTCTGCTGAACTGAGAATGAATACTGCAGGCCATGTCCACCATCTCTCTGTGACCTCCAAGGTGGACTTCAAGATACACCACATTAACTATCGTGCCGAGTGACCAAGTTGTGCCAGCAGAGCCTAAGCCAGCTGGTCCCTGTTTTTACTGGGGTGGGAGGTACCACCATCCTGCCTCAAGACCCACACTTTAATTTCCAGCATTGCCTGGCACACCTCCCATGTTGCCCTGAATCCAGCCCCTTCAGGAAAATGCCCTCACCCCCCTTTGCCACTCCTAAGGTAGAAGTCTGGAAGCAACCCAAATCCACAGGCTTACCATGAGGCTTGCAGGTGCTGCTGGCAGGAACAGGCACACTGCGGACACTTATGGCCCTGGCCAAGCCTCAGGCATACATATTTCAAGGTGTGCTAGGGGCTTCCTGAGTCCTAACTCGGGTCCTTACCTGGTATCCTGGCAGAGCCCTGCAGCCCTTCTTTGCCTACCTGGAGCCTGACCCCTCAGCCCTCAGGGGGTGGAGTCCGCTTGTCTTCCTGCAGGATCCTCACCGTGACACCTGGCTGGAGCTGGAACTTCCTCTCTGTCAACATGAGATGCCCAAGTCAGGAAGAGAGCATGTGGACATGGACCAGGGACCTCCCAGGGTTCACAGTAGGGGTAATGTGGGGCAACTCTGTTGTGGGGTCCTGGGTCCCTCAGTCTTCCCTTTGCATGTTCACCTGGACTTGGGGCAAGACCCGGGTCCTCCCCTCTGCCACATATGTCATTTCCCTGAATTCCAAGGGCTGACATCAGGCCTGGGCTTCTGCGCTTCCTCTCTGCATGGTCATCCACCATAGGGCCTCCCAACACTTTGAGCAGGGCAGACTTCTGTGGACTCCCCTCCGGTTAGGGTTCCTGGATTCCCTCAGTCCTCCCTGGGGGTCCTCACCTTGACTCTTCCCTCTGCCCACCTGAGGTCCTGCTCCTTACACCGAACCCCAGAGCTTGTCAGACCCGGATGCAAAAGTCAAGAAAAGCACCTTGACTCTGGGCAATGCTTCTGCATCCCTTCTGTGGACCTGAGGGAGGCCCTATAGGTTTTATCAAGTTTCCAGTCTTCCTCAGACCTGAATGCTGTAATCAGGAGACACTCCATGGGGTCACCAGCCCAGTGGCCTTCCAAGGCTGAGAGCCAGGTAGGGTTTTGTGCAGCCTCTACATTGCGAGTCCTGGGTCCCCTCCGTCCTGACACAGGGTCCACACAGTTACACTGGCAGGTCCTGGGTCCTTCCTCAGCCTCCCTGGGGTTGGTTTGTGTACGAAACCCCACACTGTCACAGAGCCTGATTTGAAGGCATTACATGCCACTTGAGTCTGGGTAGTACTACTGCCCTCTTCTCTGTGAACCTGATTCCCTATCTGGCTTTTTTTATTTTAATTTTTTCGTAATTCTTTATTATTGAAAGAACTAGAGGCTTGATGCACGAAATTTATGCAAGAGTAGGCCTTCCTTGCCCTGGATGTCGGCACCAGCTTCCCTCTGGCACCTGAGAACTGGGCTTCCTTCACAGCCCTGGTTTCTGGCCCTGGCTTCCTGAGGAAGCACGTCCAGAAGGGTGTCCCGTCTAATTAGCATATAATGCTTTCATTTTTATAGATTACAAATGACTCCCTCCCCCCGACTCCTGTCCTCTTGCCCCGCCCTCACCACCCAAATGTCTGTGTCCATGGGCCATGCATATATGCACACAAGGTTCTTGGTTGATTACTTCCCACCCTTCCCACCTTCCCTCTGAGATTCCCTAATCTGTCCCATGCTTGCATGTGTCTGTATCTATGTGGTTCATGAGTTAACTTTGTATATTCAACTCCACATATGAGTGTGATCATGTGATATTTATCTTCCTCTGACTGGCTTATTTCACTTAGCACGATACTCTCCAGGTCCCTCCATGAAGTCTCAAAGGGTAAGAGACCCTTCCCTTTATACAGCTGCATAGTATTCCATGGCATACATGTACCACGGCTTTTTCATCAGGTCATTGATGGGCACCTGGCTGTTTCCACATCTTAGCTATTGTAAATTGGGCTGCTGTGAACATAGGGGTGCCTACATTCTTTCTAATTGGTATTTCCGGTTTCTTAGGGAAATATTCCTAGAAGTGTGATTCCCTACACTTTTCACCAAGTCCTGAGTCTCACTCAGTCCTGGATACAGAGGTCAGGAAACTCGGCACTTGGTCTTTTACCAGGGAACATCCCAAGGCTGATAGCAGGGTAGGGTTTATGGGGTCCCCTGGTTGTGGGATTCAGGGTGCCCTCCATCCTCCTGTGGCTGTGTTCCTTACAGTGAGCCCCAGCGTATCTCAGACCTGCATGCCAAAGTCAGGACACACCTCACAGGGTCATCTAACATGGGGTCTCCCATGGCTCATAGCAGGGGAGGCCGTTTTATGGGATCCCCTATATTGTGGGGTCCTGGGTCCCGTCTGTTGTCTCTCAGCGGACCTGTGGCTCTGCTCCTTACACCAAATGCAATGCGTGAGATCACCCCTCCCCCACCCCCAGGAGGCCTGCCCAATGGACACAGTTATGGGGTCCAGGGCCCACAATCTCCCTCAGGGTCCTCAACTTGACAGCAGCAGGATCTGGGGTCCCCCCTGTGCTGCCTGAAGCCCTGCTGCTTCTACCAAACCCTCCGTGTCTCACAGACCCAATACAGAAGTCACAAAGCGCAATGCTTGGCTCACCCCTCCCCCACCCCCAGGAGGCCTGCCGGGTGGACACTGTTTCCGGGTCCAGCCCCCCAGTCTCCCTCAGGGTCCCCACACTGACGCCGGGCAGTTCCCGGACCCCCTCTGCCGACCTGAGACGCTGCCATGACACGTAGCCGCCCGAGGGTCTCAGAACTGGAGGACCCGGAAGTCAGGCCTCGCCTCTCGTGGTCACCCTGTGCCTTGGGGCTCCCGGGACTGACTGCTCTGGGTCTAGAGTCACCTTGTCCCCCCCACGGCCTCACCATGAGGCCTGCAGGTCATGGGACCCTCCCTCTGTGAACCGGGAGGCTGGACCCCCACGCGGAGGCCCTTACCCCGAGACCCCAGGGGAGGCTTGTGGGCCTCACTCGCCAGCGCTCTCAGCAGGGTATGAACTAGCTCCCCGGGGACCTCCGTCTGGTCCTCACCCTGATTCCAGGCAGTGCCTGGGCCCCGGCGATGCTGACCTGAGGTGCTCCCCTCAGCGCCTGTCCTGCCGCCCCTCCCCCCGTTCTCTGAGGAGGTAGGCAAGGGGGGCAGGAAGTAGTTCCCATTAAAACGCCCCACTGAGGACCCTCAGTGCTGACAGGACGGCCTCCCTGGTCCTGGGGCCTCCGTCGTCTGTCAGGGTCATACCTGGACTCTGTAGCACTGGGCTCCTGCCCCCTACTGACCCGAAGACGGCCTCCCAAAGATGGCGCTCAGCTCCCTCAGGTTTCTCAGGAGGAAGTCAGTGAGTCAGTGACATCACTTCTGGAAACCAATTGTGGGGTCACCCAGGCCTGCTGACTGGGGCAGAGTTCCGCTCCTTTGTGCCCAACCCCCCTTCTGGTCCCTACCATGGCTGGATGGCCTGGGCCCCCACCCTGTGCTGACCTGGGTCTGTGCCCCTCAGGCCAAGTGTCAGCCACCCCAGGCGCCTCTGGGTCCTAGAGTCCAGGATTTGGGCGGGAGTGCACAGCCAGACAGCCCTGCCTGAGGTACCCGGATCTGACAGCAGCACTAGCCTGGGTCCTGGGGTGGGCCCCACCAGACCGCCTGGCACTATGGAAACATTGTGTTCTACATGTTTCCTTTCATTATAGTCGCTGAGCTACAGCAGGGATTTGGAGCGGGCCTATGGTTTCAGGGTTATCTGTCTACCTTTGTTTGTCATTGCAGGCTTTTTTCCTTTTTGATCTTCATTCATAGTAATTATTATATTTTGCACCTCTACCTAGTTTGTATACCTTTCATTTATGCATACATCTTTGCATATATGTATATGCATGTATAAATCTAGATATATAGTGTATGTGTACACATATAGTCTAAATGTTGATCAGGCGTGTTTATATATCTATAGGTACTCATACTATATATACATATATATATTTATATTTATATTTATATTCATATATATGCATGGATGTCTACGTCCTATGTATTTCCATATAATAGACAAGTTACTTTATGAAAG
Organism: Myotis nattereri; assembly: GCF_964212035.1. NCBI lineage: Eukaryota > Metazoa > Chordata > Mammalia > Chiroptera > Vespertilionidae > Myotis > Myotis nattereri. The sequence continues at coordinate 129,785,340 of NC_138078.1, read as the reverse complement.
CTTACCTAGTCTTACTATGCATGATTTACTCTGATACTTGCTTTTCTACTCCTTCTCTATTCTTTATAATCTATTGAAACAATACTTTTTGAAAGGCCAATCCTCAACCATTTCCCAGCTCCCCCACACAACCACCTCACCCACAAATGCCAGCTCACCAGTTTTGTCTCCCCGTGGGGCTTGCTCATATTAAGTTGTTTAGATTTTATTGTTAAATACTCCCCCAGCCCTTGCCCTCCAATCTCTTCCTTAGATATTTTCCCTCCGTTTATTTAGGGAGCAGATGTCATCAGTCCAAGCTTAATTGTTATTTGGGCAACACCTGTATAGCACTAAACTTGTAAAATTTTAAGCAGAATCAACATATTTGCAATATTGTGTTTCCCATGAATGAATATGGAAACTGGTCCATTAGTTTAGCGCTTTTTTTTTTTTAACCTGAATCCCTCAGTATTATTTTTAGTTGACTCTTTTTAAATTAGGATACTTCTTGGTTAAGTTTTGGCTTTGATAACTGTGGTCAACGAGATTTTTGTATTCCATGTTCTAATTAGTTATTGCTTTGTGTGGGAAGGTTTTGTTATTGCTATGGTGATCTTCCATACAGTTTATTATGCATTTGAGTAATCCACGTCTCCATTTTTGAATTTTCTAGCTAGATGATCATATTATCAACAGATACTGTTCGTGTCTCTTCCATATTCATACCTCATATTTACTTTTATTCCCACAGCCTGCATCTCTGACTTGTCCCTGGCTTTAATGGAAATGCTTTCAATGTTTCACACTTAAGCAGGTTGCTCTCAATTTTAGGAAATGGAAATTCCCTTTTGGCTGAGTTTGTTCAAAGTTATTTCCCTGAACTCATATTAAAGTTTTTTGTTTGTTTGTCTGGTTTTTTTTGTCGGATTTTTTTGGTGTGCTTTGTGTGTGTGTGTGTGTGTGTGTGTGTGTGTGTGTGTGTGTGTGTGTTGCAAGGATCTCTCTCTGTAGCCATTGGCATGGAAAATTATTATTCTACTGTATTTTGTGTGCATAGACTTGCAATAGAATTGTTTATAACATTAAATCCTCATTTTATTTATTGGATATAGGCTGATAGGCTGCTTGTTCACATAATGCACTGTTGAGTTGAATATGCCATTAGAATGTACAGGCTATTTTATGCTATGTGAGTGAACTTGTTCCAAAAGCTCCGTTTGTGGGAATTTCTCAGGATTTTGAATAAAAGAAAGGTAGTCTGGGAGGACGAGTTGTACAATTGCCCATCTTTTTGTATGCTTTGGAAAAGTCAGCATGAGAGTCTGATGAGTTCTCCCTGACCATTTGATAGGACTTCCCTTTGAACCTTTCTTTTTTCTGGAACATTTGAGGGTGGCCTCAGCTTTGAATCCAAGTTTCAGTTTGTGGCTTTATCACAGTTTATTCATGAATTCACCTCTTGAAGGAAGACTTGGTTGGGAATTATGAATCAAACTGCTCTAATCATGCATCGTTTTGGTGTTTTCTATGGACCCCAAATTCACTTGATAAAGCTGACGACTAGGGTTTCTGAATCGAATGGCAAGTTCATGTTTGACTTTATAAGAATATGCCAAACTTTCTTCTAAAGTGGCTGTAACGTTTTCTTCCCTATTAACAATGAAGGAGAATTCCTCATCCTCTCCCAAGTTTGGCACTTTCAGGTTTGGGGATTCTAGCCATTCTGACAGCTTTGCAGTTGAATATTTTCTGTAGTTTCCATTTGCATTTTCTTCATGAGAAACGATGCTGAGCATGCTTATGTGTGCCTTTAATTTTCTTTAGTGTGTGATCTCTGGTATATATCCTGTTTGGTGAAGTGTCCTTAACTCAGTTATGTATTTGTACTGGTTTGTTTATTTCCATCAGGTAGTTAAAATTATGTATTTGTGCCATGAGTCCCTCAGGAGATATGGGACTTAAAATATTTTCTCCCAGTCTGTGATTTGCCCAACTTGAGATAGTTTTCATCAGGTATCTCCTCTATAAAGTTACTATTGTTCCTCCCATTTAGAAGGAAGTCACTAGACACAAGAGACCCTTAAAGAGTGGGGTTATGCCCTAACCGGTTTGGCTCAGTGGATAGAGTGTCAGCCTGTGGACTCAAGGATCCCAGGTTCAATTCCAGTCAAGGGCATGTACCTTGGTTGCGGGCACATCCCCAGTAGTGGGTGAGCAAGAGGCAGCTGATCGATGTTTCTCTCTCATTGACGTTTCTAACTCTCTATCCCTCTCCCTTCCTCTCTGTAAAAAATCAATAAAATACATTTAAAAACTAAAGAGTGGTGTAATGGCCCACCTCATTGGAGAGTCGGTATCTACATGACTGGTTTAGAATGCAGGTACTCCAAAGGAGATTTTTCTACTCTTACACATTTATGGACTTACTCAAACCCTGCTTTGTCTCAGTAGGATATTTGCTTTTTGCTTTGTATGACAATCAATACTACTTTATTTTTGTGTTCAACTTTCTTCTTTTTTGGCCATTTGAAGTTCTTTCCATTGGTTCTTATGTCCCCTTGACCTACTTCCAGTATTGTATTTTTTAGCACCGCTTCACTTTCGGCCACTACAAGATGTTGTAGGCTGTCTTGTCTGTTCCCTGCTCTAGTCATAGCATAAGCCATCTCCCCATGGATTTCTGCTTCTTTCTATTACAGAATGGTATTAGAAACCTAGATGTGGGCACTTGGTGGGCTCATGATTCCTGGAGCGTTTTTGTTCTAGCTGTCTCAGCTGAGAGTGAAAGTAAACATAAGTGTGTTTATTAGCCTATGTATATACATATATCTATAAATATATATGTCACTATAGGTATCTGTGTTAAGCTTAACACAAATTCATACTGATGTCTCCAGCTCTAACCCATTATTACCGCAAGGGACCTCTGGTCTGCTCCCTAGGATTATTTCTAACCTTTTACTCTATCAGTGAGAATTCTGGCTCCCAACATCCACAATCCTTATCATTCCTTGGCCACCTCCAGGATATATGTATAGTGGTTTCAGATTGAAAACTAATACCCCTGTGGGAAATACATCTACATTTATGATCCATATATGCTTCTACTCATTAAGGAGTGACAGACAGAATTAAGGGACATGAAAAATGCAATGTATAACCTAATTTGGTTTCATTACGAACATAGAAATATGTGAGAGAATTGCAGCCATCTGACTGTGAAAGGAATACTACAAGATACACTGGATTGTTGGGTTGTCTGGATGATAAAAAATTATGTTTTAAAGTCCTTATGTTTTCAGAGTTTTCACCCTCAGGTATAAAGGAGTGAGCTGACTTGGTATCTGAGATTTGGTTCAAAGAGCTTCAGCAAGAAAATTAAAAATGAAGGAAGGAAGGAAGTAAAGGAGAAAGGAACAAAGGGAGAACGGAAGGAATGGAGTGGGTAAGCAAGGAAGAGGAAAAAGAAAAGGAGGAAGCAAAACAAGAAAAAATGAGTGAAGCACATAAGGCACCACATCAATGCTCCTGGGTGATAGGAAAACTGGAGTTTTTATTGTTTTCTCCAGTGTTGAGTATGTTTGACAGTTTTATGGAGCAGTTAAACGTGGAGACTTAGCACCATATCAGGAAATAGCGTAGATAATTACACATATAATGGGCAATGATAAGGAGGTTATTTAGGTCCTCAGATGGAGCCAATCATCAGAGTTTAGGGACATTCTGGTGGCTCCTTCTGTCTGTTCCAATATGGTTTGTCCCTGTGGCCTGGCTTATTTTCAATAAGGAAAACCCTTTTAAAACCTTATCAGAGAAATACATGGAAATGCGTTTCATCTAGAAGGCATCAAATGCATGCGGGCTGAATTGTATTTGCACCAAAAAGGAACCGGCTTTCATGGTGAGAGCACAAGGGGCCAAGTCAGAGGGAGTCTTGTGGACAAGCATATGTGATGTGCAGCCTACCTGTGGGGGAAGTGCAAACAAGCCTGTAGGAGTTGAGGGTGTGGTCCTGAGCAAGGCCTCCAGGGACCTCACCATGGCCTTGAGCCATTGATGGACACAGAAAGGCTCTGCCTCCACGACATGGACAGTGCTGTTCAGAGGCACAGGTTCAAAAGCTGCCCAGAAAATCATGTCAATACTGAAAGGGGAAGCCTGGGACAGGAACACAGTGTGGGCCACAGCCAAGATGCAAAGCAGGTGAGGATGCACTCTGAGCTGCCATGAATAACTCACATCTTTCATATGCTGATTCTAACCTCTGCACCACCCAAAGAAAACACTGACTTTGATTAAGGGGTAGGGACACATGGCAGCTCAAGAGGGCACAGGGAGGCTTTGAGGAGATGATCCCTGTGTCTTGCTGGGCATAGTACATGGTCTATGGTGAGCTGTCAACTGACATTAATTTGGATTTCAAAGACGCTGTGTTGCGATTCTTTACTCCAGAGACTATCGCAACTTAAAAGCATCTTGGCCCCCTTAGGGGAATGTCCTCACCTCCTTCCATAAACCATTAATTTCAAGCTCCACAGCCAGGATCTGCAGGTGTTTGGAGTCCCAGGCCACAGATTCAGCAACCAGAGGGTCATCACAACTAGATACCAGATTTCTGGAATGTTCTCCCATTGACATCCAGGACACAAACCCCTTTGGAGTAGACACTGCCTTGTCCAAGCTCTGCTATCCCTCTCCTGCGCCCATTGTGAGACTTTGGCACCCTGCATACACAGCCTATGATACATGTGGGAGCACTTGTTTGAAATGACCTTGCTGCTCAGCAAAGACTTGTGATCAGCCCTGTCATAGAACCACCAGATGTCATCAGACAGGCCTCTGTTGTGTTCTGGATCCATTCAGTGAGGCAGGAACCTTCCTCCTGCCCTCTGCAGTGCTGCTATACTGTACACCAAGAGCCTTGCCCATTCCAGGACAACCTTGCCTTACCTTCCCTTCATCTCAGAAACGGGTCACTGGGCTTCTGCACCTGCACTCCGGCCCAACCCTGCCAAGTCAAGTCAGAAACCTGGTGGTGGGGCTTCTCTTCCTGTTGTCTTTCCCTCCACAGGTTCCAGTTCTTCCAGTCTACCTCCATTTCCAGTCCAAGTCCAGAGTGTCCCAATAGCCCGATAAAACTACCATCCCTCTGGATGATGACAGCAGATTCCCTATGGTCTCTTGGTCCCTCCTATGGGTTTCCCACTCTCTTTTGCACCCACTAGTCAGATAAATCTTTTAAACATGCAAGATGAATGTGCTGCCTTGGCTACTTTTCTCATAGAATCCTTCAGGCATATTTTTGAGGCAGAAAGTGGAAGTGGGGAGCTTGTTTGGATCATGGGCACTTGCAATGAATATACTGCCATGGGTGGGCAGGAGGGGAGGGGGGCAACTAGGACTTGGGAGCAATTCATATGGAGCTGTCAAGTGATGAAGGTCCCTGAGTGCAGGGTAATAGAGTGAAGATGGGAGTGCTTGCGTTTTCCCCCCATTTTCTCCACCTGCCTGGGCCTCCTGGAATCCAGCGATACCTTCCCCTTCCCTTACACAAAAGGCAAATCCTGATCAGGAGGACAAGAGTGTCAGGGAGGGTGGATGAGTCTCGCTTCTTTGAGAAACTGAACCCAACCATGTAAACATAGAGTTCTAATAAGGAATTGTCTCACGTGGTTATGGAGGCTCAAGATGCTTTGGGTAAAACTCTCAAAAGGCTTACTTGTGCTTTTTCCGCGGTTGACAACAGCCATCTGAAGCTTTGAGGTGTCTCTTAATAATGTCACACACACCCAATAAATAAACACTTATGACAATGGCCAATATCTGGTACAGTGACAACACCAAATGCTGTCAAGGATATGGAATGGCGGGAACTTGCATTCATTACCTGTGGGAACGTGAAATAGTACAGCCGCATTGGAAGCTGTTTGGGCAGTTTCTTAGAATAGTAAGCATAATTTTAACATATGACTCAGCAACTCCATAAATATTACCCCAAGTTGATGATGCTGTATCTGTGTAGGCACATCTATTGTTAAAAATGTACCACTCTGGTTGGGGACATTGATAATGGCAGAGGGGCATTATCCATGTGAGGGAGTAAGGACTTACTAGGATATCTGTATACCATCATATTCATTTTTCTCTGCCATCTAAAAGTGTTGTAAAAAAATTAAGTTCTAAAACAAACACAGTATGAACCATAGTATCCGAACAACAAAATTTGAGCAGGCCCTAAGGGAGACTGAAAATTGTGATGAGCTGGCACTTGAGTCTGGGGTGGGTGTAGGGGGAGTGGGGAAGTTGGGAGGGGCTATAGGCTGTATGACACAGATGACAAGGAAAATAGGAAGAAGTATTTTAAACTGATGCTCTATATCGTGGCACAAATGTGGGGCATTCAGACCACAAATGCCAGTAACCTTAGGGGAATACCACTGCCTTGGGAAAGCTGGGACAGTTGAGGTATGTTATTCAGAGTCTATGCTAATAACCACCTGACAACCATCTTGGTGGGTTAGTGCTGGCTTTTCAAAAATTATTATCTGAATAGTATGTAAAGAACAGACTAATTAGAATAGTGAGTAGCAGAATAAATCATGTATGTTTAGAGTAAGTATTCTCTTATAAAATACCTGGGATAGTATATCATACAGAAATAAACATATAAATGCTTATGTTCCATCCTATACTAATGAAAGGCAAACTTGCACATTGACCATGCTTTCCGTACACGTTAAGCCACGCCCACCAGCCAAGCATAGCGACTACATGCAAATTAACCCAACGAAGATGGCCGCCAGCAGCCAAGGAGCTGGAGCCAGCAGGAGGCTTGCTTGCTCCAGTGATGGAGGAAGCCAAGATTCCCCGCCTGCCATAGCCCGGCTCTGAGCTCCACTGAAAGCAACAAAGTTTCAATTACAGAAGGTAAACAAACCCTAGATACCTGCTTTTAGCCAGTCATGGCAACGGAGCTGGAGCAAGCAGGAGTGACTTGGCCCTCCTGATGGAGGAATCCCAGCTTTCCGCAGGCCTCTGCTAAAGGCAACAAAGTTTCAATTATACAAGGAAATAAATCCCAGAATAAAAAAAAAAGAAAGAAAAAAGGAGAGGCTGGAACTTACGTCGCCATGGTGCTTGGCCAGCCTGAAAATGGCCCTTAGCCCCTCACCCAGACTGACCAGGCACCCCAGTGGGGACCCCCCACCCTAAAGGGGGTGTGGCCAGCCTGAAAACAGCCATCAGGCCCTTACCCAGGCTGGCAAAACATCCATGGGGTTGAGGGTCCCCACTGGGGTGGACATACTCCGAGGGGTCCCACACTGCAAGAGGGCCTGAGCCAGGCTGAGGGACCCCCAGATTGCACAAATTTTTGTGCACCGGGCCTCGAATAAATATATATATCTCACATACATCTGTGGGTATATAAGCACATGTAACCTATATTTATGTTACATGTATTGAAGTAATGCACACAAGCCAGATAGCGATGTAGAATGTATTACTGAGAATGAGGAATGAAAGTGTAAACACCTGCAGTGGACAAGGGAACTGTAGACAGACAACCACAATTCCACACCTCCCCAAATCCCTGCTGCTGCTCAGCATCTTTAGTAGTAGCTAACTTTTAGAACCCACAGTTTCCACAGGATCATCTGAGCTGGTGAAGACACCCCATAGTAAGGGGGGCTTCTCTACTCCCCTCCATGTCCTGGGAACAACAGCACCACTCCAGCATCGGTCCTGGTACTGCAGCAATCTCTGCAAGGGGTGTGAGGCTCTCGTGGGTGAGGACTTTGGGGTCCACTGGCTTCAGAACAGAGGGCACTACAGCATCCATCTCCTGGTGCTCCTGTCAGCTCTAGGGACCCAGGGTGGCCATCCTGTCAGCCCTGAGGGTCCTCCGTGCTGCGTCTTACTGAGAACTACTTCCTGCCCCCCTCCCCCACCTCCTCAGAGAACGGGGGAGGGGTGGCAGGACAGGCTCTGAGGAGGTGCAGTCTCAGGTTGGCAGGGCCCAGGCTCTGCCTGGAATCAGGGTGAGGACCAGAAGGAGGGCCCCGGCAGCTAGTTCAGCCCCTGCTGGGAGCCCTGGCGAGTGAGGCCCACAGGCCTCCCCTGAGGTATCGGGGTGAGGGCCTCCGCATGGGGGTCCAGCCTCCCGGTTCACAGAGGGAGGGTCCCAGGACCTGCAAGCCTTGTGGTGAGGCCGTGGGGGGAACAAGGTGACTCTGGGCACAGAGAAGTCAGTCCCGGGGGACCCAAGGCGCGGGGGACCACAAGCGGCGAGGCCTGACTTTCAGGTCCTCCAGTTCTGAGACCTTCGGGCTGCTCTGTGTCATGGCAGCGTCTCAGGTCCGTAGAGCGGGTCTGGGACCTGCCCAGACTCAGTGTGGGGACCCTGAGGGAGATTGCGGGGCCTGGAACCCGGAACAGTGTCCCCCTGGCAGGCTGGGGGAGGGGCGAGCTCAGGCATTGTGCTTTGTGATTTCTGCATTGGGTCTGTGAGACATGGGGGTTTGGTAGAAGCAGCAGGGCTACAGGCAGCACAGGGGGGACCCCAGGTCCTGCTGCTGTCAAGTTGAGGGCTCTGAGGGAGATTGGGGACCCTGGACCCCAGAATCCTCAGTCCTGGGAGGACCAGTGTGCCGGGAACTACAGGGTGGGGTGGGGTGACTGCTGCATCAGGTGGAGGACGTGAGGGACAGCACGGCTAGCCACCATGTTCCACTTTCTCTCGTGGCTGACAGAAGTGGCAAAGTAAGGCTGGGACTCCCCCTGTTGTGATGTGAGGGGTTCCCTCAGTCCTCAGCTGAACCTTGAAAGGAGACAGCAAGACTCGGGAGCAGGGGAGGAGCATTAGGGTTCCTTCTGTCTTTCCTCAGATTGCACACCTGCAAAGAGGTCAGGGCCCGGGCCACCTCCCGTCCCTCCTTTGCTGACCTGCATGTGCTCCCCTCAGTCCAGGTCTCTCACCTACCTGAGCCCCCTCCCCCGCCTCCCCACCGCCACATCAGAGTGCTCTCAGTTGGACAGCCCTGCCTGGTGTGTCAGAGCTGAAAGTGGAAGTGGGGTGCATGTCCGTGTTGCCCACATTTGTTCTGGAGGACAATTCCCCATCCTTCCTCCCGCATGGCCAATAGCTTGGCCACCTGCAGTGCCCGAGTGTCCTGGCTCTGCTGTCCATAGGCCTCACCCTTTGTGTAAGGCCCCACCTCTTTCATCTTCCTGAGAGCAAAGGGAGCGGGAGAAGCCATGGGAAAGCGATGCCAGAAATCCCAGGGCTGAGAGCAAGTGCGGGCGTCTGTGGGGTTCCCACTGTGGTGGGATCCAAGGTTCCCTCAGTTCTCCCTTAAGATCCTCCCTTGACTCTGGCAGGTGCTGTCCCCACCCTCTGCTGATGTGAGGTCCTGCTCTTTATACCCAAGCCCCAGACTGTCAGACCCAGATGCCCCAATGAGGAAATGCCCCCTAGGATCATCCTCCACGAGGCCTGGCCGATGGACCGTGGAGGGCCCTGGGCCCACCCTCTGCCGTTCTCAAGTATTGTTCCCGGTACCGACCCGGGGGTGCAAGTCAGCACAAGCTGTGTGTGGTCATCCTCCAGCGGGATCCCAGCACTGACTCTGGTTTGGTTTCCAGGGTCCCTGCGTCCTGCCTCAGGGTCCTCACCTCAACTCTGGCAGGTCCCTGGCCCACCATCTGCGAGATGGGGTCCTCCTCCCCGTACAGAACCCCCAGAGTCTCTGAGACCGGGACTGACTCTGGTCTAGGTTCCAGGGTCCCTGGCCCACCATCTGCGAGATGGGGTCCTCCTCCCTGTACTGAACCCCCAGAGTCTCTAGGACCGGGACTGACTCTGGTCTAGGTTCCAGGGTCCCTGGCCCACCATCTGCCGAGATGGGGTCCTCCTCCCTGTACGGAACCCCCAGAGTCTCTGAGGCCAGGACTGACTCTGGTCTAGGTTCCAGGGTCCCTGGCCCACCATCTGCCGAGATGGGGTCCTCCTCCCTGTACTGAACCCCCAGAGTCTCTGAGACCGGGACTGACTCTGGTCTAGGTTCCAGGGTCCCTGGCCCACCATCTGCCGAGATGGGGTCCTCCTCCCTGTACGGAACCCCCAGAGTCTCTGAGACCGGGACTGACTCTGGTCTAGGTTCCAGGGTCCCTGGCCCACCATCTGCGAGATGGGGTCCTCCTCCCTGTACTGAACCCCCAGAGTCTCTGAGACCGGGACTGACTCTGGTCTAGGTTCCAGGGTCCCTGGCCCACCATCTGCCGAGATGGGGTCCTCCTCCCTGTACGGAACCCCCAGAGTCTCTGAGGCCAGGACTGACTCTGGTCTAGGTTCCAGGGTCCCTGGCCCACCATCTGCCGAGATGGGGTCCTCCTCCCTGTACTGATCCCCCAGAGTCTCTGAGACCGGGACTGGAAGCGGAAGGGAGGAAGGGGGTGTGGTCATCCTCCCACATGGCCCCCGCCCTGTGCTGACAGGGGTCCTCATCCTCACAGCCACCCCCACAGACTCTCAGACCCGCGTGCGGAGGTCACGTCATGTCCCGTGTGCCCCCCTCCCGAGTCCTGCGGGTTGGCTCTGTGGGGGTCTGGGGACCTCCCATCCCCTACTGCGAGCTGACGGGGACTCTGGGAAGCTGCTTTGGCCTCCATGCGGAGGAGAGGCCCAGCTCCTTACCACCGCCCCTTCCCAGCCCCAGCTGTGCAGTCGGGGCCCCCCCGCATGGCCACCCGCCACGGGGCCCCTCGCAGAGGACAGCAGGGGCACCTGTGCGGCTTCCCGCTGCGGTGCGGTGGGACCCGGGTGCTCACCGGGACTCCCGCAGGGCGCGGCCTACCGCTGTGGGCTTCACCCCCTGCGGGCCCGGGGCTGGCTCTGCTCCTGACGACAGGGGCCCTGGGGCCAGCCCAGTCTGCGGGACCCGGGTGGCCTCGGGCCTCCTCCCACGCAGCCGCCCACCACGTGGACCCTGGAGGCCCTGGGCCCGCCTGGGCCCTGTGGAGGGACGCGCCTCGCCCCTCACCCCCGAGTCCCCTGACCTGGCTGCGCCAACCACAACCGGCCGCGTGTGGCCACCCCCACGGGCTCCCAGGACGGAAACCGTTGTCCCAGGGCCCGGGGTCCCTCGCCCTCCGGGGCACCCTCACCTGGACTCGGGCGGGTCCCGGGCCGCCCTTCGGGATGTGAGCGCGCTCAGGATCTCCTGGGCATCCCCAGGGTCTCAGAGACCCGGATGCGGAAGTGAGGCACGTGCTCGGGCAGCGTCTCTGAGACCCGGATGAGGCGTGTGTGGTCCCCCTCCCAGAAGCCCTTCCATGTTGAGCCTGTGGTGGGGGCAGGGTCTCTTCCTCCCCCGCTGCTCACCCTGACTCTACGCAGCTTCTGCCCCCCTCTGCTAACCAGAAGCCCTGCTCTTGATGGGTGTCCCCACCTGACGCCCGTCCTGGAAGGCAGGTGGACCCGAACAGAATCGGAGGTTCTGCTGCCTGCCTCAACGACAGCCAAAAGCAGGGGGCGGGTGCTGCGGAGAAAGGAAAGGATTGATTCCCGAGTCACCTGACCTGGGCCAATGGTGGACTCCTGTCCCAAAGACCACTGTCCTCCTCCTACCTAAGCCCGCCTTTCTTGTTGTTGTCTTCATTGCCAACCGTGTTACAGAGGTCCCCTATTCCTCATGGACCCCTTCCAGCCGGAACCAGCCCCTGCCCCAGGCCTTCACTACACTATTGCCTGTGTCCATAGGTTATGCACCCAAGTTCTTTCTATGTCTCAGGATCTATTTTCTTCATCAGTTAATTTGCTCTTTGGACCCCACATATGAGTGAGATCCTGTGACACTTGCCTTTCTGGCTTATTTTGCTTAGCATAATAGCCCCTGGGTCCCTCCATGATGTCTCAAAGGGCAACAGAGCCTTCTTTTTGACTGCTGTATAGTGTTCCATGGTATAGATGTACCACAGCTTTTTTACCCACTCATCTGCTGATGGGCACTTAGGCTGTTTCCAGATCTTAGCTATTGTAAATTGTGCTGCTACGACTATAGCGGTGCGTATATTCTTCCGGATTGGTGTTTCGGGTTCCTTGGGATATATTTCCAGAAGTGGGATTACTGGGCCAAATGGGAGTTCTATTTTTAATTTTTTGAGGAAACTCCATACTGTTTTCCACAGTGGCTGCGCAAGTCTGCATTCCTACCAGCAGTGGACTACGGCTCCCGTTTTTCCACATCCTTGCCAGCACTTGTCATTTGTTGATTGGTTGATGGCAGCTATCCTAACAGGTGTGAGGTGATACCTCATTGTCATTTTAATCTGCACCTCTCCGGTGATCAGGGACTTTGAGTATTTTATCATGTGTCTTTTAGCCATCTGTATGTCCACTTTGGAGAAGTGTCTATTTAGTCCTCTGCCCATTTTAAAATTGGATTGTCTTCCTTTTGTTAAGTTGCATGAGTTCCTCATATATTTTTCGTTATTAACCCTTTACCTGATGAACATATTGGCAAATATGCTCTTCCATACATGAGCTCCCTTTTCATTTTGTTGATGTTGTCTTTTGCTGTGCACAAGCTTTGTATTTTGATATAGTCCCATTTGTTTATTTTCTCTTTTGTTTCCCTTATCCTAGGTCTTAGGCGATGCATTGGCGAACATATTGCTAAGAGAGAAGTCTGAGATTTTGCTGCCTTTGGTTTCTTCTAGGATTTTTATGGTTTCACAACTGATGCTTAAGCCTTTAATCCATTTTTGAGTTTATTCTTGTGTATGATGCAAATTGGTGGTCGAGTTTCATTGTTTCGCAAGTGCCTGTCCAACTTTCCCAACAGTGTTTGTTGAAGAGCATGTCTTGATTCCATTGTATCCTCTTGTATCCTTTGTCAGATATTAATTGAATGTAATGTCTTGGGTTGATTTTTGGCATCTCTGTTTTGTTGCATTGATCTATATGCCTGTTCTTCTGCCAGTACCAAGCTGTTTTGATTACAGCGGTTTTGCAGTATAACTTGATATCTGACAGTGTGATCACTCCAACTTTGTTCTTCTTTCTCAAGATGGCTCTGGCTATTCAGGGTCTTTTTTGCTTCCATGTAAACTTTTAGAGTATTTGTTCTAGATCTGTAAATATGCCATTGGTATTTTAATAGGGTTTGCATCTAATCTATAGATTGCTTTGGGTGGTATGGACATTTCAATGATATTAATTCTAGCAATCCATGAACACGGTATATTCTTCCACTTCTGTATATCACCCCCTATCTCTTTTTTCAATGTCCTGTAGTTTTCTGAGTACAATTCTTTTATCTCCTCGGTTAACTTTATTCCTCAGTAACTTATTTATTTTGTTTCAAAGGTAAGTGGGATTTTTTTTTTTTTTTAGTTTAGTTTCTCTTTCTGAGAGTTCATTGTTGGTGTGTAAAGCTGCCATCTAGGTCAGGGTATTAATTTTGTATCCTGCAACATTGCTAAAGTCATTTATTAAGCCCAGTAGTTGGTTGGTGGAGTCCTAGGGTTTTCTATGTAGAATATCATGTCATCTGCAAATAATGACAATTTTACTTCCTCCTTTCCCATTTGGATGCCTTTTGTTTCTTCCTCTTGTCTGACTGCTGCGGCTGAGACTTCCAGTACTATTTATAATAATAAAAGTGTAATATGCTAATTAGGCCAGACCCCTGAATGAACTTCTGTACTTCATTCCCTGCGTCCTTCTGGAGGAAGCCACTGTGGCGGGGGCTGGGGCAGAGGCAGTTACAGGTGATCAGGCTGGTAGGCGAGCAGTTATGGGCAATGAGGCAGGCAGGCAGAGTCACTAGGGGCGATCAGGTAGGCAGGCAAGTGGTAAGGGTCATGAGGCAGGTAGGCAGAGATGGTTGGTGCAATTAGGCAGGCAGGCGAGTGGTTAGGGGAGATCAGGCCATCATGTGAGCAGTTAGGTGCAACCAGGCAGGCAGAGGGTAGGTGAGTGGTTAAGAGCCAGCAGCCCCAGATTGAAAGATGGATTCTCACTGATTCAGTTTTGGCAGATTGTATATTTCTGTGAATTTGTCCACTTAATCCACATTGTTCAGCTTATTGGCATAAAGATTTTCATAGTATTCTCTTACAATCCTTTGTATTTCTGTGGAGTCAATTGTTACCTCACTTCTTTTGTTTCTGATTTTACTTATTTGGGTCTTCTCTCTGTTTCTTGAATGTGGTTAAAGGTTCCTCAGTCTTGTTTATATTTTCAAAGAATTAACTCTTGGTTTCATTGATCGTTTATATTATATTTTTCATCTGTATGTCATTAATTTCTGCTCTGACTTTTATGTATTTACTTCCTCCTACTTGCTCAGAGCTTTTCTTGTTGTTTCCTTTCTAATTTTTAAGTTGTATGGTTAAATATTTTATTAAAATATTTTCTTGTTTTTTGATGTAGGTTTGTAAGTGCTATGAACTTCCCTCTCAGGACTACTTTGCTGTGTCCCATAGATTTTGATTTGTCGTGTGTTACTTTTCTTTTGTTTCCAGGACGTTTTTTATTTCTTTTTTGATCTTATTAGTAAGTCACTCATTGTTTAGTAACATGCTATTTAGCCTCCATGTGTTTGAATATTTTTGAGCGTTTTTACTGTAACTGATTTTTAATTTCCTGCCATTTATTTAGGAGCACCTAAATAAAGAAAATTTAAAAAACTTATAGAGGGCTTTAAGGGAAAGGTCAACAGCAATAAAGTAATAGTAGGGGACTTTAATAGCGCACAGGCTTCACTGGATAGATGTTCCAGACAAAAAATTACCAAGAAAACAGTGACTCTAAATGGCAGACAGGTTCAGGTGAATTTAAATGACACTTACAGAATATTTCATCCCAAAGCTGCAGAATATATGTTCTTCTGATGTTCACATGTGTTATTCTCAAAGATAGATCACATGTTAAAACACAAAACAAGTCTCTACAAGTTCAAGAAGATTAAAATCATAACAAGCATCTTCTCCGATAACAGTGGCATGAAATTAGAAAAAGCTGCCACCCCCAGCTTCTTTATAATCTACCCCAGCAGAGGGAATCGCAGTTTCCCAAGTACGCTGGCTCAGGCCATGCACATCATTTTTTAACTAAGGTATTACATATGTGTCCCTATCCCCACATTGCCCTCCTCCACCACCCACTCATGCCCTCACCCCCTGGCCTCTGTGTCCATTGGTTAGGCCGATATGCTTGCATACAAGTCCTTTGGTTGATCTCCCACCCTTACCTCCACTCTGCCCTACCTTCCCTCTGAGGTTTGATGGTCTGATCGATGCTTCTCTGTATTTGGATATGTTTTTGTTCATCCATTTATGTCGGTCATTATATTCCATATATGAGTGAAACCATGTGATATTTACCGTCCTCTGACTAGGTTATTTCGCTTAGTATAATGCTCTCTCCAATTCCATTCATGCTGTTGCAAGCACGCTGCGGTACAAATGAAGTCCACTCACTAGTGAGTGCTGGTCGCTGGAGGCCCACCGCCTCACCTCTTCTGTGACTTGTTTGTAGGATTAAGGAGACACCTAACCCCTTCCTTATATGACTTCAGCTCCTACACTATCATCCTGTGGGTGGATATGCCCTGCTTATGTTAGTGTGCCCACTACTAACACAGGGCCTTCCAGAGGACATAGGATCAGTGAATGTCTGGGGATTAAATGAACCACTGAGCAGGGGTCGTCTTTATTCAGATGAAATCCCCCCACTTTCTTGCCAGAACCAAGGATCCTTGGAGAAGCTGTTTCATGGAAAGACAGATGAGAAGACATAAGAAGCAAAAATTAACAACCTTTTGCTTTTATTTTTCTATTTCTTAACTCCATGGATTTTACTGCTGAGTTCTTACACATTTCCAAGGAAATTCTATTATAATGTCATGTTATCTAGATTGGGATCACAAACTAGGATGGGAAGGGTCCCAATTTTCATTACACAGTAGCAAATCTCTTACTCTTGAGCTGGACATGTAGAAATATATATGTGATCAATGTCATTCACAAACTTACATGCGAAAAGTTTATGAAAACTTCTACGTAAAGGAACATTAGAAAATTTCCTTAAAAATTCACAAAATAATAAATCATAAATTTCTCAATCACAAAAGGAGCCTAAACCTTTCCCTGGGCCTCACTACTGGTTTGTTCTGAAACAGAGTTGAAAATTGGACGCACTTTATGCCCAGCAAAAGAAGTTAATGCACATGGACCTGAAAAGTGCCTGGATGCAACTCTGGCTCAGGCATAGTGTTTCTCATTGCACTCAGGCTCTTCAGGCAGGGATGGGAGGAGACGGAAATCCCTATTAACCGTGTGCATAAACGTGAGGGCTTTCTCCGTGGTGGTCTCAGCGTGGGCCCTGGGGCCCCACAGGAACTCATAGCGTGCAGGATCACTATTGGGCACCTGGCGGTACACCAGGTACTGTTCCTGCACCCAAACTTTGGTGATGAGCTCCCTGGGCTCCCCATAGAGCCAATGTACCTCCCCATCATGCACCCCTAAATCATTCAGTACAGCCCAGATTTTCTCCTCAGTGGCACAATCACCCCCTGAGGCGATCACACACAGAAGTGTGACCAGGAGGCTTGTGTTGGGAAATATGTGCTCATCGCTCACCATCCCATCATAGGTTAGCCCCAAGGCAGTGACCAGGACATAGGTGTGGGTACTGGGGTCTACTTCCCTCACAACAACACCAAATACCAACTCAATGCACTCAACGGCCGCACTGAAGAGCACAGGAAAGTGGTCCTGGTGCTCTTCGAAGACACTACTCAGTATTTCTGCCTTTGTGGTTGACTCCTTTGTACGATACTTCAGGAGCAGGAACTTCACCATTTCCATCATCTTCGCAAGCAGTGATGTGGGGAGCAATAAATCGGCATCGACTTCAGGGCCTCCCTCAGTGTTTGGACCCTCTTCATTTTGGATGCTGGCGCTCTCATCTTCAGATTGCCTGCATGGAAAGGCTTCCTTGGCATGGGGGGAGGGGCAGGCACGCTGAGGACCCTTGGGAGGACTTGGTGTCTCAGCAGCAGACACCTCCTCTAGGTTGTCTATAAACAGGACTGAGGGGGAGGAGGAGAGAGACAGGGCATCTTCCTCCTCCTCCACCTCCTCCTCCTGCATAGCCAAGAACAGCTCCCCCGCCACCAAGTCGGGGATCTCAGTTGGGTACGGAAAGTCTTACTCAGGCTTCAACGGCTCACTCATATGATGACCAGGCATGATGACTCGTGCTCGAACAGTGACTGAGTGTGAGCAGAAGATGGGCGATGAGGAACCACGGGCCTGGGGAAGAGTGGGAGAGTGAGAAGCATGAGCTGAGAAACACTTCCTAGGCGGCTCTGACAAAGGTGACTTCCAGGTCTCCCCTTTAGGGGTTTACATGGGACTCACAGGGCTCACTCCTGATCAGCCTGCCCACTAAGAACCTGAAGTAGGAAGTGACATGACTGTTCAGGGTATAGCAGGCACAGCACAGGGTTCTGTAGCTGACGGTGGGGTGTGGAGGTGTCAGGCAATGTGAGGACCCTCTGACATGGGTGGGGAGCCCAAGGGGACATATTCATGGTAGCCACCTCACCTTAATTCCTAGCACTTCCTGGCCACCTGCTGTTCTGTGACCTGAGAATATGTAGAGTAGACCAAGGCCTTCACCTCCTCCAATCCGGGGCCTCTTCTGGAGGGAACAAAGGGGCACCTCAGCATGCACATGGAAAGCACATTCCTGGGACCCCAAAGCTGACAGGAGGGGCGGCAGGACTCTGTGAGGTCCCCTCTGTTGTGGGTGGGAGGTTCCTCTGTGCACACGTAGGATACCCACCTTTCCCCTGCCAGGGCCCGGCCCGCCACTGCCTTCTGTTGGCCTAAGGTCAAATGCTCAGAACAAGGCCACACACACCTGACACTTCAGTGAAGAAACTGAGCTGGCTCCTCATGTGGTCCCTCTCCCAGAGGATCAAGAAGGGGTGACTGAAGATTTGGGTCCATCTATCCTAGGTTAAGGCTCTGATCATTTCTCACCATGACGCACTGCAGGGTTTCAGACCACTCTCTCTGCTGACTGAGCGCAATCTACTTAGACTTAGGCCTCACCTCCCTGAGGTACAGGAGTAGGAAGTGAACGGAGGTAATCCAGGCACTATTCCGAGTTTCCCCATTGCTTTCAGAGGAGGCAGGGTAGGTCTGGCTTCCCCTGTGATCTGCTCCCCTTCAGTGCTCACCTTGATTCCTTGCAGGATCTGGGAGTCTTCTCTCTGCTGACAAAATGTGGATCCTGGGGATGATACAACGTGTGGCCTCACACCAAGGTCCTCACCTTCCTGAAAGCTCTGAGACAATAGTGAACAGGAGCTCCATCTGCCCGCACCCGTGCCCAGGTTCACACACAACTGACACCAGGGCCTGGGCCCATCCGTTCTGGGTTCAGAGTTCCCTTAGTCTGGCCTAAGGATACTTGCCTTTCTTCCTGGCCTGGCCTGGGTCTGAATCCAGCTGAACTGATTTCACCCTGAATAACTGTCCTCAGTGAGCAAAGCTGAGGAGGAGCAGGCATGTGGAATCGGAGAGCATGTCACACCCAGGTACCCCTGCCTGGGGAATCTGGATGCTGAACACAGGACACTCCCTGATGCTGAGGGCTCTCTTCTTTTCTCGGGGAGCACATAGCTGCAGTTTCCCACAAGAAAGCATTCACACCTTTATGACCCTTCCACAACCTCAGCTCCTCTTTGCATGAACTGAAGCCATTCCCTCTGACCAAGGCCCTATCCTTCCCGAGTGCCCTCAGACAAACCTGTGAAGGAACCAGCTCTGCAGACCCATGCCAGGCCTTTCCCAGGGCTGACAGCAGCACAGGCTGGGTTCAGGGCACCCATTGTCTGGAGTGTGGTATCCTCCTTCCTCCCCGAGCTACCCAGGTTTACTCAGAGAGTGCCTGGGAACTTTCCCTTCTGCTGAACTGAGAATGAATACTGCAGGCCATGTCCACCATCTCTCTGTGACCTCCAAGGTGGACTTCAAGATACACCACATTAACTATCGTGCCGAGTGACCAAGTTGTGCCAGCAGAGCCTAAGCCAGCTGGTCCCTGTTTTTACTGGGGTGGGAGGTACCACCATCCTGCCTCAAGACCCACACTTTAATTTCCAGCATTGCCTGGCACACCTCCCATGTTGCCCTGAATCCAGCCCCTTCAGGAAAATGCCCTCACCCCCCTTTGCCACTCCTAAGGTAGAAGTCTGGAAGCAACCCAAATCCACAGGCTTACCATGAGGCTTGCAGGTGCTGCTGGCAGGAACAGGCACACTGCGGACACTTATGGCCCTGGCCAAGCCTCAGGCATACATATTTCAAGGTGTGCTAGGGGCTTCCTGAGTCCTAACTCGGGTCCTTACCTGGTATCCTGGCAGAGCCCTGCAGCCCTTCTTTGCCTACCTGGAGCCTGACCCCTCAGCCCTCAGGGGGTGGAGTCCGCTTGTCTTCCTGCAGGATCCTCACCGTGACACCTGGCTGGAGCTGGAACCTTCTCTCTGTCCACATGAGATGCCCAGTCAGGAAGAGAGCATGTGGACATGGACCAGGGACCTCCCAGGGTTCACAGTAGGGGTAATGTGGGGCAACTCTGTTGTGGGGTCCTGGGTCCCTCAGTCTTCCCTTTGCATGTTCACCTGGACTTGGGGCAAGACCCGGGTCCTCCCCTCTGCCACATATGTCATTTCCCTGAATTCCAAGGGCTGACATCAGGCCTGGGCTTCTGCGCTTCCCCTCTGCATGGTCATCCACCATAGGGCCTCCCAACACTTTGAGCAGGGCAGACTTCTGTGGACTCCCCTCCGGTTAGGGTTCCTGGATTCCCTCAGTCCTCCCTGGGGGTTCTCACCTTGACTCTTCCCTCTGCCCACCTGAGGTCCTGCTCCTTACACCGAACCCCAGAGCTTGTCAGACCCGGATGCAAAAGTCAAGAAAAGCACCTTGACTCTGGGCAATGCTTCTGCATCCCTTCTGTGGACCTGAGGGAGGCCCTATAGGTTTTATCAAGTTTCCAGTCTTCCTCAGACCTGAATGCTGTAATCAGGAGACACTCCATGGGGTCACCAGCCCAGTGGCCTTCCAAGGCTGAGAGCCAGGTAGGGTTTTGTGCAGCCTCTACATTGCGAGTCCTGGGTCCCCTCCGTCCTGACACAGGGTCCACACAGTTACACTGGCAGGTCCTGGGTCCTTCCTCAGCCTCCCTGGGGTTGGTTTGTGTACGAAACCCCACAGTGTCACAGAGCCTGATTTGAAGGCATTACATGCCACTTGAGTCTGGGTAGTACTACTGCCCTCTTCTCTGTGAACCTGATTCCCTATCTGGCTTTTTTTATTTTAATTTTTTCGTAATTCTTTATTATTGAAAGAACTAGAGGCTTGATGCACGAAATTTATGCAAGAGTAGGCCTTCCTTGCCCTGGATGTCGGCACCAGCTTCCCTCTGGCACCTGAGAACTGGGCTTCCTTCACAGCCCTGGTTTCTGGCCCTGGCTTCCTGAGGAAGCACGTCCAGAAGGGTGTCCCGTCTAATTAGCATATAATGCTTTCATTTTTATAGATTACAAATGACTCCCTCCCCCCGACTCCTGTCCTCTTGCCCCGCCCTCACCACCCAAATGTCTGTGTCCATGGGCCATGCATATATGCACACAAGGTTCTTGGTTGATTACTTCCCACCCTTCCCACCTTCCCTCTGAGATTCCCTAATCTGTCCCATGCTTGCATGTGTCTGTATCTATGTGGTTCATGAGTTAACTTTGTATATTCAACTCCACATATGAGTGTGATCATGTGATATTTATCTTCCTCTGACTGGCTTATTTCACTTAGCACGATACTCTCCAGGTCCCTCCATGAAGTCTCAAAGGGTAAGAGACCCTTCCCTTTATACAGCTGCATAGTATTCCATGGCATACATGTACCACGGCTTTTTCATCAGGTCATTGATGGGCACCTGGCTGTTTCCACATCTTAGCTATTGTAAATTGGGCTGCTGTGAACATAGGGGTGCCTACATTCTTTCTAATTGGTATTTCCGGTTTCTTAGGGAAATATTCCTAGAAGTGTGATTCCCTACACTTTTCACCAAGTCCTGAGTCTCACTCAGTCCTGGATACAGAGGTCAGGAAACTCGGCACTTGGTCTTTTACCAGGGAACATCCCAAGGCTGATAGCAGGGTAGGGTTTATGGGGTCCCCTGGTTGTGGGATTCAGGGTGCCCTCCATCCTCCTGTGGCTGTGTTCCTTACAGTGAGCCCCAGCGTATCTCAGACCTGCATGCCAAAGTCAGGACACACCTCACAGGGTCATCTAACATGGGGTCTCCCATGGCTCATAGCAGGGGAGGCCGTTTTATGGGATCCCCTATATTGTGGGGTCCTGGGTCCCGTCTGTTCTCTCTCAGCGGACCTGTGGCTCTGCTCCTTACACCAACTGCAATGCGTGAGATCACCCCTCCCCCACCCCCAGGAGGCCTGCCCAATGGACACAGTTATGGGGTCCAGGGCCCACAATCTCCCTCAGGGTCCTCAACTTGACAGCAGCAGGATCTGGGGTCCCCGCTGTGCTGCCTGAAGCCCTGCTGCTTCTACCAAACCCTCCGTGTCTCACAGACCCAATACAGAAGTCACAAAGCGCAATGCTTGGCTCACCCCTCCCCCACCCCCAGGAGGCCTGCCGGGTGGACACTGTTTCCGGGTCCAGCCCCCCAGTCTCCCTCAGGGTCCCCACACTGACGCCGGGCAGTTCCCGGACCCCCTCTGCCGACCTGAGACGCTGCCATGACACGTAGCCGCCCGAGGGTCTCAGAACTGGAGGACCCGGAAGTCAGGCCTCGCCTCTCGTGGTCACCCTGTGCCTTGGGGCTCCCGGGACTGACTGCTCTGGGTCTAGAGTCACCTTGTCCCCCCCACGGCCTCACCATGAGGCCTGCAGGTCATGGGACCCTCCCTCTGTGAACCGGGAGGCTGGACCCCCACGCGGAGGCCCTTACCCCGAGACCCCAGGGGAGGCTTGTGGGCCTCACTCGCCAGGGCTCTCAGCAGGGTATGAACTAGCTCCCCGGGGACCTCCGTCTGGTCCTCACCCTGATTCCAGGCAGTGCCTGGGCCCCGGAGATGCTGACCTGAGGTGCTCCCCTCAGCGCCTGTCCTGCCGCCCCTCCCCCCGTTCTCTGAGGAGGTAGGCAAGGGGGGCAGGAAGTAGTTCCCATTAAAACGCCCCACTGAGGACCCTCAGTGCTGACAGGACGGCCTCCCTGGTCCTGGGGCCTCCGTCGTCTGTCAGGGTCATACCTGGACTCTGTAGCACTGGGCTCCTGCCCCCTACTGACCCGAAGACGGCCTCCCAAAGATGGCGCTCAGCTCCCTCAGGTTTCTCAGGAGGAAGTCAGTGAGTCAGTGACATCACTTCTGGAAACCAATTGTGGGGTCACCCAGGCCTGCTGACTGGGGCAGAGTTCCACTCCTTTGTGCCCAACCCCCCTTCTGGTCCCTACCATGGCTGGATGGCCTGGGCCCCCACCCTGTGCTGACCTGGGTCTGTGCCCCTCAGGCCAAGTGTCAGCCACCCCAGGCGCCTCTGGGTCCTAGAGTCCAGGATTTGGGCGGGAGTGCACAGCCAGACAGCCCTGCCTGAGGTACCCGGATCTGACAGCAGCACTAGCCTGGGTCCTGGGGTGGGCCCCACCAGACCGCCTGGCACTATGGAAACATTGTGTTCTACATGTTTCCTTTCATTATAGTCGCTGAGCTACAGCAGGGATTTGGAGCGGGCCTATGGTTTCAGGGTTATCTGTCTACCTTTGTTTGTCATTGCAGGCTTTTTTCCTTTTTGATCTTCATTCATAGTAATTATTATATTTTGCACCTCTACCTAGTTTGTATACCTTTCATTTATGCATACATCTTTGCATATATGTATATGCATGTATAAATCTAGATATATAGTGTATGTGTACACATATAGTCTAAATGTTGATCAGGCGTGTTTATATATCTATAGGTACTCATACTATATATACATATATATATTTATATTTATATTTATATTTATATTCATATATATGCATGGATGTCTACGTCCTATGTATTTCCATATAATAGACAAGTTACTTTATGAAAGCTTACCTAGTCTTACTATGCATGATTTACTCTGATACTTGCTTTTCTACTCC
The DNA here is from genome assembly GCF_964212035.1 of Myotis nattereri. Classification (NCBI taxonomy): domain Eukaryota; kingdom Metazoa; phylum Chordata; class Mammalia; order Chiroptera; family Vespertilionidae; genus Myotis; species Myotis nattereri. The sequence continues at coordinate 129,762,119 of NC_138078.1, read as the reverse complement.
TTCTCTATTCTTTATAATCTATTGAAACAATACTTTTTGAAAGGCCAATCCTCAACCATTTCCCAGCTCCCCCACACAACCACCTCACCCACAAATGCCAGCTCACCAGTTTTGTCTCCCCGTGGGGCTTGCTCATATTAAGTTGTTTAGATTTTATTGTTAAATACTCCCCCAGCCCTTGCCCTCCAATCTCTTCCTTAGATATTTTCCCTCCGTTTATTTAGGGAGCAGATGTCATCAGTCCAAGCTTAATTGTTATTTGGGCAACACCTGTATAGCACTAAACTTGTAAAATTTTAAGCAGAATCAACATATTTGCAATATTGTGTTTCCCATGAATGAATATGGAAACTGGTCCATTAGTTTAGCGCTTTTTTTTTTTTAACCTGAATCCCTCAGTATTATTTTTAGTTGACTCTTTTTAAATTAGGATACTTCTTGGTTAAGTTTTGGCTTTGATAACTGTGGTCAACGAGATTTTTGTATTCCATGTTCTAATTAGTTATTGCTTTGTGTGGGAAGGTTTTGTTATTGCTATGGTGATCTTCCATACAGTTTATTATGCATTTGAGTAATCCACGTCTCCATTTTTGAATTTTCTAGCTAGATGATCATATTATCAACAGATACTCTTCGTGTCTCTTCCATATTCATACCTCATATTTACTTTTATTCCCACAGCCTGCATCTCTGACTTGTCCCTGGCTTTAATGGAAATGCTTTCAATGTTTCACACTTAAGCAGGTTGCTCTCAATTTTAGGAAATGGAAATTCCCTTTTGGCTGAGTTTGTTCAAAGTTATTTCCCTGAACTCATATTAAAGTTTTTTGTTTGTTTGTCTGGTTTTTTTTGTCGGATTTTTTTGGTGTGCTTTGTGTGTGTGTGTGTGTGTGTGTGTGTGTGTGTGTGTGTTGCAAGGATCTCTCTCTGTAGCCATTGGCATGGAAAATTATTATTCTACTGTATTTTGTGTGCATAGACTTGCAATAGAATTGTTTATAACATTAAATCCTCATTTTATTTATTGGATATAGGCTGATAGGCTGCTTGTTCACATAATGCACTGTTGAGTTGAATATGCCATTAGAATGTACAGGCTATTTTATGCTATGTGAGTGAACTTGTTCCAAAAGCTCCGTTTGTGGGAATTTCTCAGGATTTTGAATAAAAGAAAGGTAGTCTGGGAGGACGAGTTGTACAATTGCCCATCTTTTTGTATGCTTTGGAAAAGTCAGCATGAGAGTCTGATGAGTTCTCCCTGACCATTTGATAGGACTTCCCTTTGAACCTTTCTTTTTTCTGGAACATTTGAGGGTGGCCTCAGCTTTGAATCCAAGTTTCAGTTTGTGGCTTTATCACAGTTTATTCATGAATTCACCTCTTGAAGGAAGACTTGGTTGGGAATTATGAATCAAACTGCTCTAATCATGCATCGTTTTGGTGTTTTCTATGGACCCCAAATTCACTTGATAAAGCTGACGACTAGGGTTTCTGAATCGAATGGCAAGTTCATGTTTGACTTTATAAGAATATGCCAAACTTTCTTCTAAAGTGGCTGTAACGTTTTCTTCCCTATTAACAATGAAGAAGAATTCCTCATCCTCTCCCAAGTTTGGCACTTTCAGGTTTGGGGATTCTAGCCATTCTGACAGCTTTGCAGTTGAATATTTTCTGTAGTTTCCATTTGCATTTTCTTCATGAGAAACGATGCTGAGCATGCTTATGTGTGCCTTTAATTTTCTTTAGTGTGTGATCTCTGGTATATATCCTGTTTGGTGAAGTGTCCTTAACTCAGTTATGTATTTGTACTGGTTTGTTTATTTCCATCAGGTAGTTAAAATTATGTATTTGTGCCATGAGTCCCTCAGGAGATATGGGACTTAAAATATTTTCTCCCGGTCTGTGATTTGCCCAACTTGAGATAGTTTTCATCAGGTATCTCCTCTATAAAGTTACTATTGTTCCTCCCATTTAGAAGGAAGTCACTAGACACAAGAGACCCTTAAAGAGTGGGGTTATGCCCTAACCGGTTTGGCTCAGTGGATAGAGTGTCAGCCTGTGGACTCAAGGATCCCAGGTTCAATTCCAGTCAAGGGCATGTACCTTGGTTGCGGGCACATCCCCAGTAGTGGGTGAGCAAGAGGCAGCTGATCGATGTTTCTCTCTCATTGACGTTTCTAACTCTCTATCCCTCTCCCTTCCTCTCTGTAAAAAATCAATAAAATACATTTAAAAACTAAAGAGTGGTGTAATGGCCCACCTCATTGGAGAGTCGGTATCTACATGACTGGTTTAGAATGCAGGTACTCCAAAGGAGATTTTTCTACTCTTACACATTTATGGACTTACTCAAACCCTGCTTTGTCTCAGTAGGATATTTGCTTTTTGCTTTGTATGACAATCAATACTACTTTATTTTTGTGTTCAACTTTCTTCTTTTTTGGCCATTTGAAGTTCTTTCCATTGGTTCTTATGTCCCCTTGACCTACTTCCAGTATTGTATTTTTTAGCACCGCTTCACTTTCGGCCACTACAAGATGTTGTAGGCTGTCTTGTCTGTTCCCTGCTCTAGTCATAGCATAAGCCATCTCCCCATGGATTTCTGCTTCTTTCTATTACAGAATGGTATTAGAAACCTAGATGTGGGCACTTGGTGGGCTCATGATTCCTGGAGCGTTTTTGTTCTAGCTGTCTCAGCTGAGAGTGAAAGTAAACATAAGTGTGTTTATTAGCCTATGTATATACATATATCTATAAATATATATGTCACTATAGGTATCTGTGTTAAGCTTAACACAAATTCATACTGATGTCTCCAGCTCTAACCCATTATTACCGCAAGGGACCTCTGGTCTGCTCCCTAGGATTATTTCTAACCTTTTACTCTATCAGTGAGAATTCTGGCTCCCAACATCCACAATCCTTATCATTCCTTGGCCACCTCCAGGATATATGTATAGTGGTTTCAGATTGAAAACTAATACCCCTGTGGGAAATACATCTACATTTATGATCCATATATGCTTCTACTCATTAAGGAGTGACAGACAGAATTAAGGGACATGAAAAATGCAATGTATAACCTAATTTGGTTTCATTACGAACATAGAAATATGTGAGAGAATTGCAGCCATCTGACTGTGAAAGGAATACTACAAGATACACTGGATTGTTGGGTTGTCTGGATGATAAAAAATTATGTTTTAAAGTCCTTATGTTTTCAGAGTTTTCACCCTCAGGTATAAAGGAGTGAGCTGACTTGGTATCTGAGATTTGGTTCAAAGAGCTTCAGCAAGAAAATTAAAAATGAAGGAAGGAAGGAAGTAAAGGAGAAAGGAACAAAGGGAGAAAGGAAGGAATGGAGTGGGTAAGCAAGGAAGAGGAAAAAGAAAAGGAGGAAGCAAAACAAGAAAAAATGAGTGAAGCACATAAGGCACCACATCAATGCTCCTGGGTGATAGGAAAACTGGAGTTTTTATTGTTTTCTCCAGTGTTGAGTATGTTTGACAGTTTTATGGAGCAGTTAAACGTGGAGACTTAGCACCATATCAGGAAATAGCGTAGATAATTACACATATAATGGGCAATGATAAGGAGGTTATTTAGGTCCTCAGATGGAGCCAATCATCAGAGTTTAGGGACATTCTGGTGGCTCCTTCTGTCTGTTCCAATATGGTTTGTCCCTGTGGCCTGGCTTATTTTCAATAAGGAAAACCCTTTTAAAACCTTATCAGAGAAATGCATGGAAATGCTTTTCATCTAGAAGGCATCAAATGCATGCGGGCTGAATTGTATTTGCACCAAAAAGGAACCGGCTTTCATGGTGAGAGCACAAGGGGCCAAGTCAGAGGGAGTCTTGTGGACAAGCATATGTGATGTGCAGCCTACCTGTGGGGGAAGTGCAAACAAGCCTGTAGGAGTTGAGGGTGTGGTCCTGAGCAAGGCCTCCAGGGACCTCACCATGGCCTTGAGCCATTGATGGACACAGAAAGGCTCTGCCTCCAGGACGTGGACAGTGCTGTTCAGAGGCACAGGTTCAAAAGCTGCCCAGAAAATCATGTCAATACTGAAAGGGGAAGCCTGGGACAGGAACACAGTGTGGGCCACAGCCAAGATGCAAAGCAGGTGAGGATGCACTCTGAGCTGCCATGAATAACTCGCATCTTTCATATGCTGATTCTAACCTCTGCACCACCCAAAGAAAACACTGACTTTGATTAAGGGGTAGGGACACATGGCAGCTCAAGAGGGCACAGGGAGGCTTTGAGGAGATGATCCCTGTGTCTTGCTGGGCATAGTACATGGTCTATGGTGAGCTGTCAACTGACATTAATTTGGATTTCAAAGACGCTGTGTTGCGATTCTTTACTCCAGAGACTATCGCAACTTAAAAGCATCTTGGCCCCCTTAGGGGAATGTCCTCACCTCCTTCCATAAACCATTAATTTCAAGCTCCACAGCCAGGATCTGCAGGTGTTTGGAGTCCCAGGCCACAGATTCAGCAACCAGAGGGTCATCACAACTAGATACCAGATTTCTGGAATGTTCTCCCATTGACATCCAGGACACAAACCCCTTTGGAGTAGACACTGCCTTGTCCAAGCTCTGCTATCCCTCTCCTGCGCCCATTGTGAGACTTTGGCACCCTGCATACACAGCCTATGATACATGTGGGAGCACTTGTTTGAAATGACCTTGCTGCTCAGCAAAGACTTGTGATCAGCCCTGTCATAGAACCACCAGATGTCATCAGACAGGCCTCTGTTGTGTTCTGGATCCATTCAGTGAGGCAGGAACCTTCCTCCTGCCCTCTGCAGTGCTGCTATACTGTACACCAAGAGCCTTGCCCATTCCAGGACAACCTTGCCTTACCTTCCCTTCATCTCAGAAACGGGTCACTGGGCTTCTGCACCTGCACTCCGGCCCAACCCTGCCAAGTCAAGTCAGAAACCTGGTGGTGGGGCTTCTCTTCCTGTTGTCTTTCCCTCCACAGGTTCCAGTTCTTCCAGTCTACCTCCATTTCCAGTCCAAGTCCAGAGTGTCCCAATAGCCCGATAAAACTACCATCCCTCTGGATGATGACAGCAGATTCCCTATGGTCTCTTGGTCCCTCCTATGGGTTTCCCACTCTCTTTTGCACCCACTAGTCAGATAAATCTTTTAAACATGCAAGATGAATGTGCTGCCTTGGCTACTTTTCTCATAGAATCCTTCAGGCATATTTTTGAGGCAGAAAGTGGAAGTGGGGAGCTTGTTTGGATCATGGGCACTTGCAATGAATATACTGCCATGGGTGGGCAGGAGGGGAGGGGGGCAACTAGGACTTGGGAGCAATTCATATGGAGCTGTCAAGTGATGAAGGTCCCTGAGTGCAGGGTAATAGAGTGAAGATGGGAGTGCTTGCGTTTTCCCCCCATTTTCTCCACCTGCCTGGGCCTCCTGGAATCCAGCGATACCTTCCCCTTCCCTTACACAAAAGGCAAATCCTGATCAGGAGGACAAGAGTGTCAGGGAGGGTGGATGAGTCTCGCTTCTTTGAGAAACTGAACCCAACCATGTAAACATAGAGTTCTAATAAGGAATTGTCTCACGTGGTTATGGAGGCTCAAGATGCTTTGGGTAAAACTCTCAAAAGGCTTACTTGTGCTTTTTCCGCGGTTGACAACAGCCATCTGAAGCTTTGAGGTGTCTCTTAATAATGTCACACACACCCAATAAATAAACACTTATGACAATGGCCAATATCTGGTACAGTGACAACACCAAATGCTGTCAAGGATATGGAATGGCGGGAACTTGCATTCATTACCTGTGGGAACGTGAAATAGTACAGCCGCATTGGAAGCTGTTTGGGCAGTTTCTTAGAATAGTAAGCATAATTTTAACATATGACTCAGCAACTCCATAAATATTACCCCAAGTTGATGATGCTGTATCTGTGTAGGCACATCTATTGTTAAAAATGTACCACTCTGGTTGGGGACATTGATAATGGCAGAGGGGCATTATCCATGTGAGGGAGTAAGGACTTACTAGGATATCTGTATACCATCATATTCATTTTTCTCTGCCATCTAAAAGTGTTGTAAAAAAATTAAGTTCTAAAACAAACACAGTATGAACCATAGTATCCGAACAACAAAATTTGAGCAGGCCCTAAGGGAGACTGAAAATTGTGATGAGCTGGCACTTGAGTCTGGGGTGGGTGTAGGGGGAGTGGGGAAGTTGGGAGGGGCTATAGGCTGTATGACACAGATGACAAGGAAAATAGGAAGAAGTATTTTAAACTGATGCTCTATATCGTGGCACAAATGTGGGGCATTCAGACCACAAATGCCAGTAACCTTAGGGGAATACCACTGCCTTGGGAAAGCTGGGACAGTTGAGGTATGTTATTCAGAGTCTATGCTAATAACCACCTGACAACCATCTTGGTGGGTTAGTGCTGGCTTTTCAAAAATTATTATCTGAATAGTATGTAAAGAACAGACTAATTAGAATAGTGAGTAGCAGAATAAATCATGTATGTTTAGAGTAAGTATTCTCTTATAAAATACCTGGGATAGTATATCATACAGAAATAAACATATAAATGCTTATGTTCCATCCTATACTAATGAAAGGCAAACTTGCACATTGACCATGCTTTCCGTACACGTTAAGCCACGCCCACCAGCCAAGCATAGCGACTACATGCAAATTAACCCAACGAAGATGGCCGCCAGCAGCCAAGGAGCTGGAGCCAGCAGGAGGCTTGCTTGCTCCAGTGATGGAGGAAGCCAAGATTCCCCGCCTGCCATAGCCCGGCTCTGAGCTCCACTGAAAGCAACAAAGTTTCAATTACAGAAGGTAAACAAACCCTAGATACCTGCTTTTAGCCAGTCATGGCAACGGAGCTGGAGCAAGCAGGAGTGACTTGGCCCTCCTGATGGAGGAATCCCAGCTTTCCGCAGGCCTCTGCTAAAGGCAACAAAGTTTCAATTATACAAGGAAATAAATCCCAGAATAAAAAAAAAAGAAAGAAAAAAGGAGAGGCTGGAACTTACGTCGCCATGGTGCTTGGCCAGCCTGAAAATGGCCCTTAGCCCCTCACCCAGACTGACCAGGCACCCCAGTGGGGACCCCCCACCCTAAAGGGGGTGTGGCCAGCCTGAAAACAGCCATCAGGCCCTTACCCAGGCTGGCAAAACATCCATGGGGTTGAGGGTCCCCACTGGGGTGGACATACTCCGAGGGGTCCCACACTGCAAGAGGGCCTGAGCCAGGCTGAGGGACCCCCAGATTGCACAAATTTTTGTGCACCGGGCCTCGAATAAATATATATATCTCACATACATCTGTGGGTATATAAGCACATGTAACCTATATTTATGTTACATGTATTGAAGTAATGCACACAAGCCAGATAGCGATGTAGAATGTATTACTGAGAATGAGGAATGAAAGTGTAAACACCTGCAGTGGACAAGGGAACTGTAGACAGACAACCACAATTCCACACCTCCCCAAATCCCTGCTGCTGCTCAGCATCTTTAGTAGTAGCTAACTTTTAGAACCCACAGTTTCCACAGGATCATCTGAGCTGGTGAAGACACCCCATAGTAAGGGGGGCTTCTCTACTCCCCTCCATGTCCTGGGAACAACAGCACCACTCCAGCATCGGTCCTGGTACTGCAGCAATCTCTGCAAGGGGTGTGAGGCTCTCGTGGGTGAGGACTTTGGGGTCCACTGGCTTCAGAACAGAGGGCACTACAGCATCCATCTCCTGGTGCTCCTGTCAGCTCTAGGGACCCAGGGTGGCCATCCTGTCAGCCCTGAGGGTCCTCCGTGCTGCGTCTTACTGAGAACTACTTCCTGCCCCCCTCCCCCACCTCCTCAGAGAACGGGGGAGGGGTGGCAGGACAGGCTCTGAGGAGGTGCAGTCTCAGGTTGGCAGGGCCCAGGCTCTGCCTGGAATCAGGGTGAGGACCAGAAGGAGGGCCCCGGCAGCTAGTTCAGCCCCTGCTGGGAGCCCTGGCGAGTGAGGCCCACAGGCCTCCCCTGGGGTATCGGGGTGAGGGCCTCCGCATGGGGGTCCAGCCTCCCGGTTCACAGAGGGAGGGTCCCAGGACCTGCAAGCCTTGTGGTGAGGCCGTGGGGGGAACAAGGTGACTCTGGGCACAGAGAAGTCAGTCCCGGGGGACCCAAGGCGCGGGGGACCACAAGCGGCGAGGCCTGACTTTCAGGTCCTCCAGTTCTGAGACCTTCGGGCTGCTCTGTGTCATGGCAGCGTCTCAGGTCCGTAGAGCGGGTCTGGGACCTGCCCAGACTCAGTGTGGGGACCCTGAGGGAGATTGCGGGGCCTGGAACCCGGAACAGTGTCCCCCTGGCAGGCTGGGGGAGGGGCGAGCTCAGGCATTGTGCTTTGTGATTTCTGCATTGGGTCTGTGAGACATGGGGGTTTGGTAGAAGCAGCAGGGCTACAGGCAGCACAGGGGGGACCCCAGGTCCTGCTGCTGTCAAGTTGAGGGCTCTGAGGGAGATTGGGGACCCTGGACCCCAGAATCCTCAGTCCTGGGAGGACCAGTGTGCCGGGAACTACAGGGTGGGGTGGGGTGACTGCTGCATCAGGTGGAGGACGTGAGGGACAGCACGGCTAGCCACCATGTTCCACTTTCTCTCGTGGCTGACAGAAGTGGCAAAGTAAGGCTGGGACTCCCCCTGTTGTGATGTGAGGGGTTCCCTCAGTCCTCAGCTGAACCTTGAAAGGAGACAGCAAGACTCGGGAGCAGGGGAGGAGCATTAGGGTTCCTTCTGTCTTTCCTCAGATTGCACACCTGCAAAGAGGTCAGGGCCCGGGCCACCTCCCGTCCCTCCTTTGCTGACCTGCATGTGCTCCCCTCAGTCCAGGTCTCTCACCTACCTGAGCCCCCTCCCCCGCCTCCCCACCGCCACATCAGAGTGCTCTCAGTTGGACAGCCCTGCCTGGTGTGTCAGAGCTGAAAGTGGAAGTGGGGTGCATGTCCGTGTTGCCCACATTTGTTCTGGAGGACAATTCCCCATCCTTCCTCCCGCATGGCCAATAGCTTGGCCACCTGCAGTGCCCGAGTGTCCTGGCTCTGCTGTCCATAGGCCTCACCCTTTGTGTAAGGCCCCACCTCTTTCATCTTCCTGAGAGCAAAGGGAGCGGGAGAAGCCATGGGAAAGCGATGCCAGAAATCCCAGGGCTCAGAGCAAGTGCGGGCGTCTGTGGGGTTCCCACTGTGGTGGGATCCAAGGTTCCCTCAGTTCTCCCTTAAGATCCTCCCTTGACTCTGGCAGGTGCTGTCCCCACCCTCTGCTGATGTGAGGTCCTGCTCTTTATACCCAAGCCCCAGACTGTCAGACCCAGATGCCCCAATGAGGAAATGCCCCCTAGGATCATCCTCCACGAGGCCTGGCCGATGGACCGTGGAGGGCCCTGGGCCCACCCTCTGCCGTTCTCAAGTATTGTTCCCGGTACCGACCCGGGGGTGCAAGTCAGCACAAGCTGTGTGTGGTCATCCTCCAGCGGGATCCCAGCACTGACTCTGGTTTGGTTTCCAGGGTCCCTGCGTCCTGCCTCAGGGTCCTCACCTCAACTCTGGCAGGTCCCTGGCCCACCATCTGCGAGATGGGGTCCTCCTCCCCGTACAGAACCCCCAGAGTCTCTGAGACCGGGACTGACTCTGGTCTAGGTTCCAGGGTCCCTGGCCCACCATCTGCGAGATGGGGTCCTCCTCCCTGTACTGAACCCCCAGAGTCTCTAGGACCGGGACTGACTCTGGTCTAGGTTCCAGGGTCCCTGGCCCACCATCTGCCGAGATGGGGTCCTCCTCCCTGTACGGAACCCCCAGAGTCTCTGAGGCCAGGACTGACTCTGGTCTAGGTTCCAGGGTCCCTGGCCCACCATCTGCCGAGATGGGGTCCTCCTCCCTGTACTGAACCCCCAGAGTCTCTGAGACCGGGACTGACTCTGGTCTAGGTTCCAGGGTCCCTGGCCCACCATCTGCCGAGATGGGGTCCTCCTCCCTGTACGGAACCCCCAGAGTCTCTGAGACCGGGACTGACTCTGGTCTAGGTTCCAGGGTCCCTGGCCCACCATCTGCGAGATGGGGTCCTCCTCCCTGTACTGAACCCCCAGAGTCTCTGAGACCGGGACTGACTCTGGTCTAGGTTCCAGGGTCCCTGGCCCACCATCTGCCGAGATGGGGTCCTCCTCCCTGTACGGAACCCCCAGAGTCTCTGAGGCCAGGACTGACTCTGGTCTAGGTTCCAGGGTCCCTGGCCCACCATCTGCCGAGATGGGGTCCTCCTCCCTGTACTGATCCCCCAGAGTCTCTGAGACCGGGACTGGAAGCGGAAGGGAGGAAGGGGGTGTGGTCATCCTCCCACATGGCCCCCGCCCTGTGCTGACAGGGGTCCTCATCCTCACAGCCACCCCCACAGACTCTCAGACCCGCCTGCGGAGGTCACGTCATGTCCCGTGTGCCCCCCTCCCGAGTCCTGCGGGTTGGCTCTGTGGGGGTCTGGGGACCTCCCATCCCCTACTGCGAGCTGACGGGGACTCTGGGAAGCTGCTTTGGCCTCCATGCGGAGGAGAGGCCCAGCTCCTTACCACCGCCCCTTCCCAGCCCCAGCTGTGCAGTCGGGGCCCCCCCGCATGGCCACCCGCCACGGGGCCCCTCGCAGAGGACAGCAGGGGCACCTGTGCGGCTTCCCGCTGCGGTGCGGTGGGACCCGGGTGCTCACCGGGACTCCCGCAGGGCGCGGCCTACCGCTGTGGGCTTCACCCCCTGCGGGCCCGGGGCTGGCTCTGCTCCTGACGACAGGGGCCCTGGGGCCAGCCCAGTCTGCGGGACCCGGGTGGCCTCGGGCCTCCTCCCACGCAGCCGCCCACCACGTGGACCCTGGAGGCCCTGGGCCCGCCTGGGCCCTGTGGAGGGACGCGCCTCGCCCCTCACCCCCGAGTCCCCTGACCTGGCTGCGCCAACCACAACCGGCCGCGTGTGGCCACCCCCACGGGCTCCCAGGACGGAAACCGTTGTCCCAGGGCCCGGGGTCCCTCGCCCTCCGGGGCACCCTCACCTGGACTCGGGCGGGTCCCGGGCCGCCCTTCGGGATGTGAGCGCGCTCAGGATCTCCTGGGCATCCCCAGGGTCTCAGAGACCCGGATGCGGAAGTGAGGCACGTGCTCGGGCAGCGTCTCTGAGACCCGGATGAGGCGTGTGTGGTCCCCCTCCCAGAAGCCCTTCCATGTTGAGCCTGTGGTGGGGGCAGGGTCTCTTCCTCCCCCGCTGCTCACCCTGACTCTACGCAGCTTCTGCCCCCCTCTGCTAACCAGAAGCCCTGCTCTTGATGGGTGTCCCCACCTGACGCCCGTCCTGGAAGGCAGGTGGACCCGAACAGAATCGGAGGTTCTGCTGCCTGCCTCAACGACAGCCAAAAGCAGGGGGCGGGTGCTGCCGAGAAAGGAAAGGATTGATTCCCGAGTCACCTGACCTGGGCCAATGGTGGACTCCTGTCCCAAAGACCACTGTCCTCCTCCTACCTAAGCCCGCCTTTCTTGTTGTTGTCTTCATTGCCAACCGTGTTACAGAGGTCCCCTATTCCTCATGGACCCCTTCCAGCCGGAACCAGCCCCTGCCCCAGGCCTTCACTACACTATTGCCTGTGTCCATAGGTTATGCACCCAAGTTCTTTCTATGTCTCAGGATCTATTTTCTTCATCAGTTAATTTGCTCTTTGGACCCCACATATGAGTGAGATCCTGTGACACTTGCCTTTCTGGCTTATTTTGCTTAGCATAATAGCCCCTGGGTCCCTCCATGATGTCTCAAAGGGCAACAGAGCCTTCTTTTTGACTGCTGTATAGTGTTCCATGGTATAGATGTACCACAGCTTTTTTACCCACTCATCTGCTGATGGGCACTTAGGCTGTTTCCAGATCTTAGCTATTGTAAATTGTGCTGCTACGACTATAGCGGTGCGTATATTCTTCCGGATTGGTGTTTCGGGTTCCTTGGGATATATTTCCAGAAGTGGGATTACTGGGCCAAATGGGAGTTCTATTTTTAATTTTTTGAGGAAACTCCATACTGTTTTCCACAGTGGCTGCGCAAGTCTGCATTCCTACCAGCAGTGGACTACGGCTCCCGTTTTTCCACATCCTTGCCAGCACTTGTCATTTGTTGATTGGTTGATGGCAGCTATCCTAACAGGTGTGAGGTGATACCTCATTGTCATTTTAATCTGCACCTCTCCGGTGATCAGGGACTTTGAGTATTTTATCATGTGTCTTTTAGCCATCTGTATGTCCACTTTGGAGAAGTGTCTATTTAGTCCTCTGCCCATTTTAAAATTGGATTGTCTTCCTTTTGTGAAGTTGCATGAGTTCCTCATATATTTTTCGTTATTAACCCTTTACCTGATGAACATATTGGCAAATATGCTCTTCCATACATGAGCTCCCTTTTCATTTTGTTGATGTTGTCTTTTGCTGTGCACAAGCTTTGTATTTTGATATAGTCCCATTTGTTTATTTTCTCTTTTGTTTCCCTTATCCTAGGTCTTAGGCGATGCATTGGCGAACATATTGCTAAGAGAGAAGTCTGAGATTTTGCTGCCTTTGGTTTCTTCTAGGATTTTTATGGTTTCACAACTGATGCTTAAGCCTTTAATCCATTTTTGAGTTTATTCTTGTGTATGATGCAAATTGGTGGTCGAGTTTCATTGTTTCGCAAGTGCCTGTCCAACTTTCCCAACAGTGTTTGTTGAAGAGCATGTCTTGATTCCATTGTATCCTCTTGTATCCTTTGTCAGATATTAATTGAATGTAATGTCTTGGGTTGATTTTTGGCATCTCTGTTTTGTTGCATTGATCTATATGCCTGTTCTTCTGCCAGTACCAAGCTGTTTTGATTACAGCGGTTTTGCAGTATAACTTGATATCTGACAGTGTGATCACTCCAACTTTGTTCTTCTTTCTCAAGATGGCTCTGGCTATTCAGGGTCTTTTTTGCTTCCATGTAAACTTTTAGAGTATTTGTTCTAGATCTGTAAATATGCCATTGGTATTTTAATAGGGTTTGCATCTAATCTATAGATTGCTTTGGGTGGTATGGACATTTCAATGATATTAATTCTAGCAATCCATGAACACGGTATATTCTTCCACTTCTGTATATCACCCCCTATCTCTTTTTTCAATGTCCTGTAGTTTTCTGAGTACAATTCTTTTATCTCCTCGGTTAACTTTATTCCTCAGTAACTTATTTATTTTGTTTCAAAGGTAAGTGGGATTTTTTTTTTTTTTAGTTTAGTTTCTCTTTCTGAGAGTTCATTGTTGGTGTGTAAAGCTGCCATCTAGGTCAGGGTATTAATTTTGTATCCTGCAACATTGCTAAAGTCATTTATTAAGCCCAGTAGTTGGTTGGTGGAGTCCTAGGGTTTTCTATGTAGAATATCATGTCATCTGCAAATAATGACAATTTTACTTCCTCCTTTCCCATTTGGATGCCTTTTGTTTCTTCCTCTTGTCTGACTGCTGCGGCTGAGACTTCCAGTACTATTTATAATAATAAAAGTGTAATATGCTAATTAGGCCAGACCCCTGAATGAACTTCTGTACTTCATTCCCTGCGTCCTTCTGGAGGAAGCCACTGTGGCGGGGGCTGGGGCAGAGGCAGTTACAGGTGATCAGGCTGGTAGGCGAGCAGTTATGGGCAATGAGGCAGGCAGGCAGAGTCACTAGGGGCGATCAGGTAGGCAGGCAAGTGGTAAGGGTCATGAGGCAGGTAGGCAGAGATGGTTGGTGCAATTAGGCAGGCAGGCGAGTGGTTAGGGGAGATCAGGCCATCATGTGAGCAGTTAGGTGCAACCAGGCAGGCAGAGGGTAGGTGAGTGGTTAAGAGCCAGCAGCCCCAGATTGAAAGATGGATTCTCACTGATTCAGTTTTGGCAGATTGTATATTTCTGTGAATTTGTCCACTTAATCCACATTGTTCAGCTTATTGGCATAAAGATTTTCATAGTATTCTCTTACAATCCTTTGTATTTCTGTGGAGTCAATTGTTACCTCACTTCTTTTGTTTCTGATTTTACTTATTTGGGTCTTCTCTCTGTTTCTTGAATGTGGTTAAAGGTTCCTCAGTCTTGTTTATATTTTCAAAGAATTAACTCTTGGTTTCATTGATCGTTTATATTATATTTTTCATCTGTATGTCATTAATTTCTGCTCTGACTTTTATGTATTTACTTCCTCCTACTTGCTCAGAGCTTTTCTTGTTGTTTCCTTTCTAATTTTTAAGTTGTATGGTTAAATATTTTATTAAAATATTTTCTTGTTTTTTGATGTAGGTTTGTAAGTGCTATGAACTTCCCTCTCAGGACTACTTTGCTGTGTCCCATAGATTTTGATTTGTCGTGTGTTACTTTTCTTTTGTTTCCAGGACGTTTTTTATTTCTTTTTTGATCTTATTAGTAAGTCACTCATTGTTTAGTAACATGCTATTTAGCCTCCATGTGTTTGAATATTTTTGAGCGTTTTTACTGTAACTGATTTTTAATTTCCTGCCATTTATTTAGGAGCACCTAAATAAAGAAAATTTAAAAAACTTATAGAGGGCTTTAAGGGAAAGGTCAACAGCAATAAAGTAATAGTAGGGGACTTTAATAGCGCACAGGCTTCACTGGATAGATGTTCCAGACAAAAAATTACCAAGAAAACAGTGACTCTAAATGGCAGACAGGTTCAGGTGAATTTAAATGACACTTACAGAATATTTCATCCCAAAGCTGCAGAATATATGTTCTTCTGATGTTCACATGTGTTATTCTCAAAGATAGATCACATGTTAAAACACAAAACAAGTCTCTACAAGTTCAAGAAGATTAAAATCATAACAAGCATCTTCTCCGATAACAGTGGCATGAAATTAGAAAAAGCTGCCACCCCCAGCTTCTTTATAATCTACCCCAGCAGAGGGAATCGCAGTTTCCCAAGTACGCTGGCTCAGGCCATGCACATCATTTTTTAACTAAGGTATTACATATGTGTCCCTATCCCCACATTGCCCTCCTCCACCACCCACTCATGCCCTCACCCCCTGGCCTCTGTGTCCATTGGTTAGGCCGATATGCTTGCATACAAGTCCTTTGGTTGATCTCCCACCCTTACCTCCACTCTGCCCTACCTTCCCTCTGAGGTTTGATGGTCTGATCGATGCTTCTCTGTATTTGGATATGTTTTTGTTCATCCATTTATGTCGGTCATTATATTCCATATATGAGTGAAACCATGTGATATTTACCGTCCTCTGACTAGGTTATTTCGCTTAGTATAATGCTCTCTCCAATTCCATTCATGCTGTTGCAAGCACGCTGCGGTACAAATGAAGTCCACTCACTAGTGAGTGCTGGTCGCTGGAGGCCCACCGCCTCACCTCTTCTGTGACTTGTTTGTAGGATTAAGGAGACACCTAACCCCTTCCTTATATGACTTCAGCTCCTACACTATCATCCTGTGGGTGGATATGCCCTGCTTATGTTAGTGTGCCCACTACTAACACAGGGCCTTCCAGAGGACATAGGATCAGTGAATGTCTGGGGATTAAATGAACCACTGAGCAGGGGTCGTCTTTATTCAGATGAAATCCCCCCACTTTCTTGCCAGAACCAAGGATCCTTGGAGAAGCTGTTTCATGGAAAGACAGATGAGAAGACATAAGAAGCAAAAATTAACAACCTTTTGCTTTTATTTTTCTATTTCTTAACTCCATGGATTTTACTGCTGAGTTCTTACACATTTCCAAGGAAATTCTATTATAATGTCATGTTATCTAGATTGGGATCACAAACTAGGATGGGAAGGGTCCCAATTTTCATTACACAGTAGCAAATCTCTTACTCTTGAGCTGGACATGTAGAAATATATATGTGATCAATGTCATTCACAAACTTACATGCGAAAAGTTTATGAAAACTTCTACGTAAAGGAACATTAGAAAATTTCCTTAAAAATTCACAAAATAATAAATCATAAATTTCTCAATCACAAAAGGAGCCTAAACCTTTCCCTGGGCCTCACTACTGGTTTGTTCTGAAACAGAGTTGAAAATTGGACGCACTTTATGCCCAGCAAAAGAAGTTAATGCACATGGACCTGAAAAGTGCCTGGATGCAACTCTGGCTCAGGCATAGTGTTTCTCATTGCACTCAGGCTCTTCAGGCAGGGATGGGAGGAGACGGAAATCCCTATTAACCGTGTGCATAAACGTGAGGGCTTTCTCCGTGGTGGTCTCAGCGTGGGCCCTGGGGCCCCACAGGAACTCATAGCGTGCAGGATCACTATTGGGCACCTGGCGGTACACCAGGTACTGTTCCTGCACCCAAACTTTGGTGATGAGCTCCCTGGGCTCCCCATAGAGCCAATGTACCTCCCCATCATGCACCCCTAAATCATTCAGTACAGCCCAGATTTTCTCCTCAGTGGCACAATCACCCCCTGAGGCGATCACACACAGAAGTGTGACCAGGAGGCTTGTGTTGGGAAATATGTGCTCATCGCTCACCATCCCATCATAGGTTAGCCCCAAGGCAGTGACCAGGACATAGGTGTGGGTACTGGGGTCTACTTCCCTCACAACAACACCAAATACCAACTCAATGCACTCAACGGCCGCACTGAAGAGCACAGGAAAGTGGTCCTGGTGCTCTTCGAAGACACTACTCAGTATTTCTGCCTTTGTGGTTGACTCCTTTGTACGATACTTCAGGAGCAGGAACTTCACCATTTCCATCATCTTCGCAAGCAGTGATGTGGGGAGCAATAAATCGGCATCGACTTCAGGGCCTCCCTCAGTGTTTGGACCCTCTTCATTTTGGATGCTGGCGCTCTCATCTTCAGATTGCCTGCATGGAAAGGCTTCCTTGGCATGGGGGGAGGGGCAGGCACGCTGAGGACCCTTGGGAGGACTTGGTGTCTCAGCAGCAGACACCTCCTCTAGGTTGTCTATAAACAGGACTGAGGGGGAGGAGGAGAGAGACAGGGCATCTTCCTCCTCCTCCACCTCCTCCTCCTGCATAGCCAAGAACAGCTCCCCCGCCACCAAGTCGGGGATCTCAGTTGGGTACGGAAAGTCTTACTCAGGCTTCAACGGCTCACTCATATGATGACCAGGCATGATGACTCGTGCTCGAACAGTGACTGAGTGTGAGCAGAAGATGGGCGATGAGGAACCACGGGCCTGGGGAAGAGTGGGAGAGTGAGAAGCATGAGCTGAGAAACACTTCCTAGGCGGCTCTGACAAAGGTGACTTCCAGGTCTCCCCTTTAGGGGTTTACATGGGACTCACAGGGCTCACTCCTGATCAGCCTGCCCACTAAGAACCTGAAGTAGGAAGTGACATGACTGTTCAGGGTATAGCAGGCACAGCACAGGGTTCTGTAGCTGACGGTGGGGTGTGGAGGTGTCAGGCAATGTGAGGACCCTCTGACATGGGTGGGGAGCCCAAGGGGACATATTCATGGTAGCCACCTCACCTTAATTCCTAGCACTTCCTGGCCACCTGCTGTTCTGTGACCTGAGAATATGTAGAGTAGACCAAGGCCTTCACCTCCTCCAATCCGGGGCCTCTTCTGGAGGGAACAAAGGGGCACCTCAGCATGCACATGGAAAGCACATTCCTGGGACCCCAAAGCTGACAGGAGGGGCGGCAGGACTCTGTGAGGTCCCCTCTGTTGTGGGTGGGAGGTTCCTCTGTGCACACGTAGGATACCCACCTTTCCCCTGCCAGGGCCCGGCCCGCCACTGCCTTCTGTTGGCCTAAGGTCAAATGCTCAGAACAAGGCCACACACACCTGACACTTCAGTGAAGAAACTGAGCTGGCTCCTCATGTGGTCCCTCTCCCAGAGGATCAAGAAGGGGTGACTGAAGATTTGGGTCCATCTATCCTAGGTTAAGGCTCTGATCATTTCTCACCATGACGCACTGCAGGGTTTCAGACCACTCTCTCTGCTGACTGAGCGCAATCTACTTAGACTTAGGCCTCACCTCCCTGAGGTACAGGAGTAGGAAGTGAACGGAGGTAATCCAGGCACTATTCCGAGTTTCCCCATTGCTTTCAGAGGAGGCAGGGTAGGTCTGGCTTCCCCTGTGATCTGCTCCCCTTCAGTGCTCACCTTGATTCCTTGCAGGATCTGGGAGTCTTCTCTCTGCTGACAAAATGTGGATCCTGGGGATGATACAACGTGTGGCCTCACACCAAGGTCCTCACCTTCCTGAAAGCTCTGAGACAATAGTGAACAGGAGCTCCATCTGCCCGCACCCGTGCCCAGGTTCACACACAACTGACACCAGGGCCTGGGCCCATCCGTTCTGGGTTCAGAGTTCCCTTAGTCTGGCCTAAGGATACTTGCCTTTCTTCCTGGCCTGGCCTGGGTCTGAATCCAGCTGAACTGATTTCACCCTGAATAACTGTCCTCAGTGAGCAAAGCTGAGGAGGAGCAGGCATGTGGAATCGGAGAGCATGTCACACCCAGGTACCCCTGCCTGGGGAATCTGGATGCTGAACACAGGACACTCCCTGATGCTGAGGGCTCTCTTCTTTTCTCGGGGAGCACATAGCTGCAGTTTCCCACAAGAAAGCATTCACACCTTTATGACCCTTCCACAACCTCAGCTCCTCTTTGCATGAACTGAAGCCATTCCCTCTGACCAAGGCCCTATCCTTCCCGAGTGCCCTCAGACAAACCTGTGAAGGAACCAGCTCTGCAGACCCATGCCAGGCCTTTCCCAGGGCTGACAGCAGCACAGGCTGGGTTCAGGGCACCCATTGTCTGGAGTGTGGTATCCTCCTTCCTCCCCGAGCTACCCAGGTTTACTCAGAGAGTGCCTGGGAACTTTCCCTTCTGCTGAACTGAGAATGAATACTGCAGGCCATGTCCACCATCTCTCTGTGACCTCCAAGGTGGACTTCAAGATACACCACATTAACTATCGTGCCGAGTGACCAAGTTGTGCCAGCAGAGCCTAAGCCAGCTGGTCCCTGTTTTTACTGGGGTGGGAGGTACCACCATCCTGCCTCAAGACCCACACTTTAATTTCCAGCATTGCCTGGCACACCTCCCATGTTGCCCTGAATCCAGCCCCTTCAGGAAAATGCCCTCACCCCCCTTTGCCACTCCTAAGGTAGAAGTCTGGAAGCAACCCAAATCCACAGGCTTACCATGAGGCTTGCAGGTGCTGCTGGCAGGAACAGGCACACTGCGGACACTTATGGCCCTGGCCAAGCCTCAGGCATACATATTTCAAGGTGTGCTAGGGGCTTCCTGAGTCCTAACTCGGGTCCTTACCTGGTATCCTGGCAGAGCCCTGCAGCCCTTCTTTGCCTACCTGGAGCCTGACCCCTCAGCCCTCAGGGGGTGGAGTCCGCTTGTCTTCCTGCAGGATCCTCACCGTGACACCTGGCTGGAGCTGGAACTTCCTCTCTGTCAACATGAGATGCCCAAGTCAGGAAGAGAGCATGTGGACATGGACCAGGGACCTCCCAGGGTTCACAGTAGGGGTAATGTGGGGCAACTCTGTTGTGGGGTCCTGGGTCCCTCAGTCTTCCCTTTGCATGTTCACCTGGACTTGGGGCAAGACCCGGGTCCTCCCCTCTGCCACATATGTCATTTCCCTGAATTCCAAGGGCTGACATCAGGCCTGGGCTTCTGCGCTTCCCCTCTGCATGGTCATCCACCATAGGGCCTCCCAACACTTTGAGCAGGGCAGACTTCTGTGGACTCCCCTCCGGTTAGGGTTCCTGGATTCCCTCAGTCCTCCCTGGGGGTTCTCACCTTGACTCTTCCCTCTGCCCACCTGAGGTCCTGCTCCTTACACCGAACCCCAGAGCTTGTCAGACCCGGATGCAAAAGTCAAGAAAAGCACCTTGACTCTGGGCAATGCTTCTGCATCCCTTCTGTGGACCTGAGGGAGGCCCTATAGGTTTTATCAAGTTTCCAGTCTTCCTCAGACCTGAATGCTGTAATCAGGAGACACTCCATGGGGTCACCAGCCCAGTGGCCTTCCAAGGCTGAGAGCCAGGTAGGGTTTTGTGCAGCCTCTACATTGCGAGTCCTGGGTCCCCTCCGTCCTGACACAGGGTCCACACAGTTACACTGGCAGGTCCTGGGTCCTTCCTCAGCCTCCCTGGGGTTGGTTTGTGTACGAAACCCCACACTGTCACAGAGCCTGATTTGAAGGCATTACATGCCACTTGAGTCTGGGTAGTACTACTGCCCTCTTCTCTGTGAACCTGATTCCCTATCTGGCTTTTTTTATTTTAATTTTTTCGTAATTCTTTATTATTGAAAGAACTAGAGGCTTGATGCACGAAATTTATGCAAGAGTAGGCCTTCCTTGCCCTGGATGTCGGCACCAGCTTCCCTCTGGCACCTGAGAACTGGGCTTCCTTCACAGCCCTGGTTTCTGGCCCTGGCTTCCTGAGGAAGCACGTCCAGAAGGGTGTCCCGTCTAATTAGCATATAATGCTTTCATTTTTATAGATTACAAATGACTCCCTCCCCCCGACTCCTGTCCTCTTGCCCCGCCCTCACCACCCAAATGTCTGTGTCCATGGGCCATGCATATATGCACACAAGGTTCTTGGTTGATTACTTCCCACCCTTCCCACCTTCCCTCTGAGATTCCCTAATCTGTCCCATGCTTGCATGTGTCTGTATCTATGTGGTTCATGAGTTAACTTTGTATATTCAACTCCACATATGAGTGTGATCATGTGATATTTATCTTCCTCTGACTGGCTTATTTCACTTAGCACGATACTCTCCAGGTCCCTCCATGAAGTCTCAAAGGGTAAGAGACCCTTCCCTTTATACAGCTGCATAGTATTCCATGGCATACATGTACCACGGCTTTTTCATCAGGTCATTGATGGGCACCTGGCTGTTTCCACATCTTAGCTATTGTAAATTGGGCTGCTGTGAACATAGGGGTGCCTACATTCTTTCTAATTGGTATTTCCGGTTTCTTAGGGAAATATTCCTAGAAGTGTGATTCCCTACACTTTTCACCAAGTCCTGAGTCTCACTCAGTCCTGGATACAGAGGTCAGGAAACTCGGCACTTGGTCTTTTACCAGGGAACATCCCAAGGCTGATAGCAGGGTAGGGTTTATGGGGTCCCCTGGTTGTGGGATTCAGGGTGCCCTCCATCCTCCTGTGGCTGTGTTCCTTACAGTGAGCCCCAGCGTATCTCAGACCTGCATGCCAAAGTCAGGACACACCTCACAGGGTCATCTAACATGGGGTCTCCCATGGCTCATAGCAGGGGAGGCCGTTTTATGGGATCCCCTATATTGTGGGGTCCTGGGTCCCGTCTGTTCTCTCTCAGCGGACCTGTGGCTCTGCTCCTTACACCAACTGCAATGCGTGAGATCACCCCTCCCCCACCCCCAGGAGGCCTGCCCAATGGACACAGTTATGGGGTCCAGGGCCCACAATCTCCCTCAGGGTCCTCAACTTGACAGCAGCAGGATCTGGGGTCCCCGCTGTGCTGCCTGAAGCCCTGCTGCTTCTACCAAACCCTCCGTGTCTCACAGACCCAATACAGAAGTCACAAAGCGCAATGCTTGGCTCACCCCTCCCCCACCCCCAGGAGGCCTGCCGGGTGGACACTGTTTCCGGGTCCAGCCCCCCAGTCTCCCTCAGGGTCCCCACACTGACGCCGGGCAGTTCCCGGACCCCCTCTGCCGACCTGAGACGCTGCCATGACACGTAGCCGCCCGAGGGTCTCAGAACTGGAGGACCCGGAAGTCAGGCCTCGCCTCTCGTGGTCACCCTGTGCCTTGGGGCTCCCGGGACTGACTGCTCTGGGTCTAGAGTCACCTTGTCCCCCCCACGGCCTCACCATGAGGCCTGCAGGTCATGGGACCCTCCCTCTGTGAACCGGGAGGCTGGACCCCCACGCGGAGGCCCTTACCCCGAGACCCCAGGGGAGGCTTGTGGGCCTCACTCGCCAGGGCTCTCAGCAGGGTATGAACTAGCTCCCCGGGGACCTCCGTCTGGTCCTCACCCTGATTCCAGGCAGTGCCTGGGCCCCGGCGATGCTGACCTGAGGTGCTCCCCTCAGCGCCTGTCCTGCCGGCCCTCCCCCCGTTCTCTGAGGAGGTAGGCAAGGGGGGCAGGAAGTAGTTCCCATTAAAACGCCCCACTGAGGACCCTCAGTGCTGACAGGACGGCCTCCCTGGTCCTGGGGCCTCCGTCGTCTGTCAGGGTCATACCTGGACTCTGTAGCACTGGGCTCCTGCCCCCTACTGACCCGAAGACGGCCTCCCAAAGATGGCGCTCAGCTCCCTCAGGTTTCTCAGGAGGAAGTCAGTGAGTCAGTGACATCACTTCTGGAAACCAATTGTGGGGTCACCCAGGCCTGCTGACTGGGGCAGAGTTCCACTCCTTTGTGCCCAACCCCCCTTCTGGTCCCTACCATGGCTGGATGGCCTGGGCCCCCACCCTGTGCTGACCTGGGTCTGTGCCCCTCAGGCCAAGTGTCAGCCACCCCAGGCGCCTCTGGGTCCTAGAGTCCAGGATTTGGGCGGGAGTGCACAGCCAGACAGCCCTGCCTGAGGTACCCGGATCTGACAGCAGCACCAGCCTGGGTCCTGGGGTGGGCCCCACCAGACCGCCTGGCACTATGGAAACATTGTGTTCTACATGTTTCCTTTCATTATAGTCGCTGAGCTACAGCAGGGATTTGGAGCGGGCCTATGGTTTCAGGGTTATCTGTCTACCTTTGTTTGTCATTGCAGGCTTTTTTCCTTTTTGATCTTCATTCATAGTAATTATTATATTTTGCACCTCTACCTAGTTTGTATACCTTTCATTTATGCATACATCTTTGCATATATGTATATGCATGTATAAATCTAGATATATAGTGTATGTGTACACATATAGTCTAAATGTTGATCAGGCGTGTTTATATATCTATAGGTACTCATACTATATATACATATATATATTTATATTTATATTTATATTTATATTCATATATATGCATGGATGTCTACGTCCTATGTATTTCCATATAATAGACAAGTTACTTTATGAAAGCTTACCTAGTCTTACTATGCATGATTTACTCTGATACTTGCTTTTCTACTCCTTCTCTATTCTTTATAATCTATTGAAACAATACTTTTTGAAAGGCCAATCCTCAACCATTTCCCAGCTCCCCCACACAACCACCTCACCCACAAATGCCAGCTCACCAGTTTTGTCTCCCCGTGGGGCTTGCTCATATTAAGTTGTTTAGATTTTATTGTTAAATACTCCCCCAGCCCTTGCCCTCCAATCTCTTCCTTAGATATTTTCCCTCCGTTTATTTAGGGAGCAGATGTCATCAGTCCAAGCTTAATTGTTATTTGGGCAACACCTGTATAGCACTAAACTTGTAAAATTTTAAGCAGAATCAACATATTTGCAATATTGTGTTTCCCATGAATGAATATGGAAACTGGTCCATTAGTTTAGCGCTTTTTTTTTTTTTAACCTGAATCCCTCAGTATTATTTTTAGTTGACTCTTTTTAAATTAGGATACTTCTTGGTTAAGTTTTGGCTTTGATAACTGTGGTCAACGAGATTTTTGTATTCCATGTTCTAATTAGTTATTGCTTTGTGTGGGAAGGTTTTGTTATTGCTATGGTGATCTTCCATACAGTTTATTATGCATTTGAGTAATCCACGTCTCCATTTTTGAATTTTCTAGCTAGATGATCATATTATCAACAGATACTCTTCGTGTCTCTTCCATATTCATACCTCATATTTACTTTTATTCCCACAGCCTGCATCTCTGACTTGTCCCTGGCTTTAATGGAAATGCTTTCAATGTTTCACACTTAAGCAGGTTGCTCTCAATTTTAGGAAATGGAAATTCCCTTTTGGCTGAGTTTGTTCAAAGTTATTTCCCTGAACTCATATTAAAGTTTTTTGTTTGTTTGTCTGGTTTTTTTTGTCGGATTTTTTTGGTGTGCTTTGTGTGTGTGTGTGTGTGTGTGTGTGTGTGTGTGTGTGTGTTGCAAGGATCTCTCTCTGTAGCCATTGGCATGGAAAATTATTATTCTACTGTATTTTGTGTGCATAGACTTGCAATAGAATTGTTTATAACATTAAATCCTCATTTTATTTATTGGATATAGGCTGATAGGCTGCTTGTTCACATAATGCACTGTTGAGTTGAATATGCCATTAGAATGTACAGGCTATTTTATGCTATGTGAGTGAACTTGTTCCAAAAGCTCCGTTTGTGGGAATTTCTCAGGATTTTGAATAAAAGAAAGGTAGTCTGGGAGGACGAGTTGTACAATTGCCCATCTTTTTGTATGCTTTGGAAAAGTCAGCATGAGAGTCTGATGAGTTCTCCCTGACCATTTGATAGGACTTCCCTTTGAACCTTTCTTTTTTCTGGAACATTTGAGTGTGGCCTCAGCTTTGAATCCAAGTTTCAGTTTGTGGCTTTATCACAGTTTATTCATGAATTCACCTCTTGAAGGAAGACTTGGTTGGGAATTATGAATCAAACTGCTCTAATCATGCATCGTTTTGGTGTTTTCTATGGACCCCAAATTCACTTGATAAAGCTGACGACTAGGGTTTCTGAATCGAATGGCAAGTTCATGTTTGACTTTATAAGAATATGCCAAACTTTCTTCTAAAGTGGCTGTAACGTTTTCTTCCCTATTAACAATGAAGAAGAATTCCTCATCCTCTCCCAAGTTTGGCACTTTCAGGTTTGGGGATTCTAGCCATTCTGACAGCTTTGCAGTTGAATATTTTCTGTAGTTTCCATTTGCATTTTCTTCATGAGAAACGATGCTGAGCATGCTTATGTGTGCCTTTAATTTTCTTTAGTGTGTGATCTCTGGTATATATCCTGTTTGGTGAAGTGTCCTTAACTCAGTTATGTATTTGTACTGGTTTGTTTATTTCCATCAGGTAGTTAAAATTATGTATTTGTGCCATGAGTCCCTCAGGAGATATGGGACTTAAAATATTTTCTCCCGGTCTGTGATTTGCCCAACTTGAGATAGTTTTCATCAGGTATCTCCTCTATAAAGTTACTATTGTTCCTCCCATTTAGAAGGAAGTCACTAGACACAAGAGACCCTTAAAGAGTGGGGTTATGCCCTAACCGGTTTGGCTCAGTGGATAGAGTGTCAGCCTGTGGACTCAAGGATCCCAGGTTCAATTCCAGTCAAGGGCATGTACCTTGGTTGCGGGCACATCCCCAGTAGTGGGTGAGCAAGAGGCAGCTGATCGATGTTTCTCTCTCATTGACGTTTCTAACTCTCTATCCCTCTCCCTTCCTCTCTGTAAAAAATCAATAAAATACATTTAAAAACTAAAGAGTGGTGTAATGGCCCACCTCATTGGAGAGTCGGTATCTACATGACTGGTTTAGAATGCAGGTACTCCAAAGGAGATTTTTCTACTCTTACACATTTATGGACTTACTCAAACCCTGCTTTGTCTCAGTAGGATATTTGCTTTTTGCTTTGTATGACAATCAATACTACTTTATTTTTGTGTTCAACTTTCTTCTTTTTTGGCCATTTGAAGTTCTTTCCATTGGTTCTTATGTCCCCTTGACCTACTTCCAGTATTGTATTTTTTAGCACCGCTTCACTTTCGGCCACTACAAGATGTTGTAGGCTGTCTTGTCTGTTCCCTGCTCTAGTCATAGCATAAGCCATCTCCCCATGGATTTCTGCTTCTTTCTATTACAGAATGGTATTAGAAACCTAGATGTGGGCACTTGGTGGGCTCATGATTCCTGGAGCGTTTTTGTTCTAGCTGTCTCAGCTGAGAGTGAAAGTAAACATAAGTGTGTTTATTAGCCTATGTATATACATATATCTATAAATATATATGTCACTATAGGTATCTGTGTTAAGCTTAACACAAATTCATACTGATGTCTCCAGCTCTAACCCATTATTACCGCAAGGGACCTCTGGTCTGCTCCCTAGGATTATTTCTAACCTTTTACTCTATCAGTGAGAATTCTGGCTCCCAACATCCACAATCCTTATCATTCCTTGGCCACCTCCAGGATATATGTATAGTGGTTTCAGATTGAAAACTAATACCCCTGTGGGAAATACATCTACATTTATGATCCATATATGCTTCTACTCATTAAGGAGTGACAGACAGAATTAAGGGACATGAAAAATGCAATGTATAACCTAATTTGGTTTCATTACGAACATAGAAATATGTGAGAGAATTGCAGCCATCTGACTGTGAAAGGAATACTACAAGATACACTGGATTGTTGGTTTGTCTGGATGATAAAAAATTATGTTTTAAAGTCCTTATGTTTTCAGAGTTTTCACCCTCAGGTATAAAGGAGTGAGCTGACTTGGTATCTGAGATTTGGTTCAAAGAGCTTCAGCAAGAAAATTAAAAATGAAGGAAGGAAGGAAGTAAAGGAGAAAGGAACAAAGGGAGAAAGGAAGGAATGGAGTGGGTAAGCAAGGAAGAGGAAAAAGAAAAGGAGGAAGCAAAACAAGAAAAAATGAGTGAAGCACATAAGGCACCACATCAATGCTCCTGGGTGATAGGAAAACTGGAGTTTTTATTGTTTTCTCCAGTGTTGAGTATGTTTGACAGTTTTATGGAGCAGTTAAACATGGAGACTTAGCACCATATCAGGAAATAGCGTAGATAATTACACATATAATGGGCAATGATAAGGAGGTTATTTAGGTCCTCAGATGGAGCCAATCATCAGAGTTTAGGGACATTCTGGTGGCTCCTTCTGTCTGTTCCAATATGGTTTGTCCCTGTGGCCTGGCTTATTTTCAATAAGGAAAACCCTTTTAAAACCTTATCAGAGAAATACATGGAAATGCGTTTCATCTAGAAGGCATCAAATGCATGCGGGCTGAATTGTATTTGCACCAAAAAGGAACCGGCTTTCATGGTGAGAGCACAAGGGGCCAAGTCAGAGGGAGTCTTGTGGACAAGCATATGTGATGTGCAGCCTACCTGTGGGGGAAGTGCAAACAAGCCTGTAGGAGTTGAGGGTGTGGTCCTGAGCAAGGCCTCCAGGGACCTCACCATGGCCTTGAGCCATTGATGGACACAGAAAGGCTCTGCCTCCACGACATGGACAGTGCTGTTCAGAGGCACAGGTTCAAAAGCTGCCCAGAAAATCATGTCAATACTGAAAGGGGAAGCCTGGGACAGGAACACAGTGTGGGCCACAGCCAAGATGCAAAGCAGGTGAGGATGCACTCTGAGCTGCCATGAATAACTCACATCTTTCATATGCTGATTCTAACCTCTGCACCACCCAAAGAAAACACTGACTTTGATTAAGGGGTAGGGACACATGGCAGCTCAAGAGGGCACAGGGAGGCTTTGAGGAGATGATCCCTGTGTCTTGCTGGGCATAGTACATGGTCTATGGTGAGCTGTCAACTGACATTAATTTGGATTTCAAAGACGCTGTGTTGCGATTCTTTACTCCAGAGACTATCGCAACTTAAAAGCATCTTGGCCCCCTTAGGGGAATGTCCTCACCTCCTTCCATAAACCATTAATTTCAAGCTCCACAGCCAGGATCTGCAGGTGTTTGGAGTCCCAGGCCACAGATTCAGCAACCAGAGGGTCATCACAACTAGATACCAGATTTCTGGAATGTTCTCCCATTGACATCCAGGACACAAACCCCTTTGGAGTAGACACTGCCTTGTCCAAGCTCTGCTATCCCTCTCCTGCGCCCATTGTGAGACTTTGGCACCCTGCATACACAGCCTATGATACATGTGGGAGCACTTGTTTGAAATGACCTTGCTGCTCAGCAAAGACTTGTGATCAGCCCTGTCATAGAACCACCAGATGTCATCAGACAGGCCTCTGTTGTGTTCTGGATCCATTCAGTGAGGCAGGAACCTTCCTCCTGCCCTCTGCAGTGCTGCTATACTGTACACCAAGAGCCTTGCCCATTCCAGGACAACCTTGCCTTACCTTCCCTTCATCTCAGAAACGGGTCACTGGGCTTCTGCACCTGCACTCCGGCCCAACCCTGCCAAGTCAAGTCAGAAACCTGGTGGTGGGGCTTCTCTTCCTGTTGTCTTTCCCTCCACAGGTTCCAGTTCTTCCAGTCTACCTCCATTTCCAGTCCAAGTCCAGAGTGTCCCAATAGCCCGATAAAACTACCATCCCTCTGGATGATGACAGCAGATTCCCTATGGTCTCTTGGTCCCTCCTATGGGTTTCCCACTCTCTTTTGCACCCACTAGTCAGATAAATCTTTTAAACATGCAAGATGAATGTGCTGCCTTGGCTACTTTTCTCATAGAATCCTTCAGGCATATTTTTGAGGCAGAAAGTGGAAGTGGGGAGCTTGTTTGGATCATGGGCACTTGCAATGAATATACTGCCATGGGTGGGCAGGAGGGGAGGGGGGCAACTAGGACTTGGGAGCAATTCATGTGGAGCTGTCAAGTGATGAAGGTCCCTGAGTGCAGGGTAATAGAGTGAAGATGGGAGTGCTTGCGTTTTCCCCCCATTTTCTCCACCTGCCTGGGCCTCCTGGAATCCAGCGATACCTTCCCCTTCCCTTACACAAAAGGCAAATCCTGATCAGGAGGACAAGAGTGTCAGGGAGGGTGGATGAGTCTCGCTTCTTTGAGAAACTGAACCCAACCATGTAAACATAGAGTTCTAATAAGGAATTGTCTCACGTGGTTATGGAGGCTCAAGATGCTTTGGGTAAAACTCTCAAAAGGCTTACTTGTGCTTTTTCCGCGGTTGACAACAGCCATCTGAAGCTTTGAGGTGTCTCTTAATAATGTCACACACACCCAATAAATAAACACTTATGACAATGGCCAATATCTGGTACAGTGACAACACCAAATGCTGTCAAGGATATGGAATGGCGGGAACTTGCATTCATTACCTGTGGGAACGTGAAATAGTACAGCCGCATTGGAAGCTGTTTGGGCAGTTTCTTAGAATAGTAAGCATAATTTTAACATATGACTCAGCAACTCCATAAATATTACCCCAAGTTGATGATGCTGTATCTGTGTAGGCACATCTATTGTTAAAAATGTACCACTCTGGTTGGGGACATTGATAATGGCAGAGGGGCATTATCCATGTGAGGGAGTAAGGACTTACTAGGATATCTGTATACCATCATATTCATTTTTCTCTGCCATCTAAAAGTGTTGTAAAAAAATTAAGTTCTAAAACAAACACAGTATGAACCATAGTATCCGAACAACAAAATTTGAGCAGGCCCTAAGGGAGACTGAAAATTGTGATGAGCTGGCACTTGAGTCTGGGGTGGGTGTAGGGGGAGTGGGGAAGTTGGGAGGGGCTATAGGCTGTATGACACAGATGACAAGGAAAATAGGAAGAAGTATTTTAAACTGATGCTCTATATCGTGGCACAAATGTGGGGCATTCAGACCACAAATGCCAGTAACCTTAGGGGAATACCACTGCCTTGGGAAAGCTGGGACAGTTGAGGTATGTTATTCAGAGTCTATGCTAATAACCACCTGACAACCATCTTGGTGGGTTAGTGCTGGCTTTTCAAAAATTATTATCTGAATAGTATGTAAAGAACAGACTAATTAGAATAGTGAGTAGCAGAATAAATCATGTATGTTTAGAGTAAGTATTCTCTTATAAAATACCTGGGATAGTATATCATACAGAAATAAACATATAAATGCTTATGTTCCATCCTATACTAATGAAAGGCAAACTTGCACATTGACCATGCTTTCCGTACACGTTAAGCCACGCCCACCAGCCAAGCATAGCGACTACATGCAAATTAACCCAACGAAGATGGCCGCCAGCAGCCAAGGAGCTGGAGCCAGCAGGAGGCTTGCTTGCTCCAGTGATGGAGGAAGCCAAGATTCCCCGCCTGCCATAGCCCGGCTCTGAGCTCCACTGAAAGCAACAAAGTTTCAATTACAGAAGGTAAACAAACCCTAGATACCTGCTTTTAGCCAGTCATGGCAACGGAGCTGGAGCAAGCAGGAGTGACTTGGCCCTCCTGATGGAGGAATCCCAGCTTTCCGCAGGCCTCTGCTAAAGGCAACAAAGTTTCAATTATACAAGGAAATAAATCCCAGAATAAAAAAAAAAGAAAGAAAAAAGGAGAGGCTGGAACTTACGTCGCCATGGTGCTTGGCCAGCCTGAAAATGGCCCTTAGCCCCTCACCCAGACTGACCAGGCACCCCAGTGGGGACCCCCCACCCTAAAGGGGGTGTGGCCAGCCTGAAAACAGCCATCAGGCCCTTACCCAGGCTGGCAAAACATCCATGGGGTTGAGGGTCCCCACTGGGGTGGACATACTCCGAGGGGTCCCACACTGCAAGAGGGCCTGAGCCAGGCTGAGGGACCCCCAGATTGCACAAATTTTTGTGCACCGGGCCTCGAATAAATATATATATCTCACATACATCTGTGGGTATATAAGCACATGTAACCTATATTTATGTTACATGTATTGAAGTAATGCACACAAGCCAGATAGCGATGTAGAATGTATTACTGAGAATGAGGAATGAAAGTGTAAACACCTGCAGTGGACAAGGGAACTGTAGACAGACAACCACAATTCCACACCTCCCCAAATCCCTGCTGCTGCTCAGCATCTTTAGTAGTAGCTAACTTTTAGAACCCACAGTTTCCACAGGATCATCTGAGCTGGTGAAGACACCCCATAGTAAGGGGGGCTTCTCTACTCCCCTCCATGTCCTGGGAACAACAGCACCACTCCAGCATCGGTCCTGGTACTGCAGCAATCTCTGCAAGGGGTGTGAGGCTCTCGTGGGTGAGGACTTTGGGGTCCACTGGCTTCAGAACAGAGGGCACTACAGCATCCATCTCCTGGTGCTCCTGTCAGCTCTAGGGACCCAGGGTGGCCATCCTGTCAGCCCTGAGGGTCCTCCGTGCTGCGTCTTACTGAGAACTACTTCCTGCCCCCCTCCCCCACCTCCTCAGAGAACGGGGGAGGGGTGGCAGGACAGGCTCTGAGGAGGTGCAGTCTCAGGTTGGCAGGGCCCAGGCTCTGCCTGGAATCAGGGTGAGGACCAGAAGGAGGGCCCCGGCAGCTAGTTCAGCCCCTGCTGGGAGCCCTGGCGAGTGAGGCCCACAGGCCTCCCCTGGGGTATCGGGGTGAGGGCCTCCGCATGGGGGTCCAGCCTCCCGGTTCACAGAGGGAGGGTCCCAGGACCTGCAAGCCTTGTGGTGAGGCCGTGGGGGGAACAAGGTGACTCTGGGCACAGAGAAGTCAGTCCCGGGGGACCCAAGGCGCGGGGGACCACAAGCGGCGAGGCCTGACTTTCAGGTCCTCCAGTTCTGAGACCTTCGGGCTGCTCTGTGTCATGGCAGCGTCTCAGGTCCGTAGAGCGGGTCTGGGACCTGCCCAGACTCAGTGTGGGGACCCTGAGGGAGATTGCGGGGCCTGGAACCCGGGACAGTGTCCCCCTGGCAGGCTGGGGGAGGGGCGAGCTCAGGCATTGTGCTTTGTGATTTCTGCATTGGGTCTGTGAGACATGGGGGTTTGGTAGAAGCAGCAGGGCTACAGGCAGCACAGGGGGGACCCCAGGTCCTGCTGCTGTCAAGTTGAGGGCTCTGAGGGAGATTGGGGACCCTGGACCCCAGAATCCTCAGTCCTGGGAGGACCAGTGTGCCGGGAACTACAGGGTGGGGTGGGGTGACTGCTGCATCAGGTGGAGGACGTGAGGGACAGCACGGCTAGCCACCATGTTCCACTTTCTCTCGTGGCTGACAGAAGTGGCAAAGTAAGGCTGGGACTCCCCCTGTTGTGATGTGAGGGGTTCCCTCAGTCCTCAGCTGAACCTTGAAAGGAGACAGCAAGACTCGGGAGCAGGGGAGGAGCATTAGGGTTCCTTCTGTCTTTCCTCAGATTGCACACCTGCAAAGAGGTCAGGGCCCGGGCCACCTCCCGTCCCTCCTTTGCTGACCTGCATGTGCTCCCCTCAGTCCAGGTCTCTCACCTACCTGAGCCCCCTCCCCCCCCTCCCCACCGCCACATCAGAGTGCTCTCAGTTGGACAGCCCTGCCTGGTGTGTCAGAGCTGAAAGTGGAAGTGGGGTGCATGTCCGTGTTGCCCACATTTGTTCTGGAGGACAATTCCCCATCCTTCCTCCCGCATGGCCAATAGCTTGGCCACCTGCAGTGCCCGAGTGTCCTGGCTCTGCTGTCCATAGGCCTCACCCTTTGTGTACGGCCCCACCTCTTTCATCTTCCTGAGAGCAAAGGGAGCGGGAGAAGCCATGGGAAAGCGATGCCAGAAATCCCAGGGCTGAGAGCAAGTGCGGGCGTCTGTGGGGTTCCCACTGTGGTGGGATCCAAGGTTCCCTCAGTTCTCCCTTAAGATCCTCCCTTGACTCTGGCAGGTGCTGTCCCCACCCTCTGCTGATGTGAGGTCCTGCTCTTTATACCCAAGCCCCAGACTGTCAGACCCAGATGCCCCAATGAGGAAATGCCCCCTAGGATCATCCTCCACGAGGCCTGGCCGATGGACCGTGGAGGGCCCTGGGCCCACCTTCTGCCGTTCTCAAGTATTGTTCCCGGTACCGACCCGGGGGTGCAAGTCAGCACAAGCTGTGTGTGGTCATCCTCCAGCGGGATCCCAGCACTGACTCTGGTTTGGTTTCCAGGGTCCCTGCGTCCTGCCTCAGGGTCCTCACCTCAACTCTGGCAGGTCCCTGGCCCACCATCTGCGAGATGGGGTCCTCCTCCCCGTACAGAACCCCCAGAGTCTCTGAGACCGGGACTGACTCTGGTCTAGGTTCCAGGGTCCCTGGCCCACCATCTGCGAGATGGGGTCCTCCTCCCTGTACTGAACCCCCAGAGTCTCTAGGACCGGGACTGACTCTGGTCTAGGTTCCAGGGTCCCTGGCCCACCATCTGCCGAGATGGGGTCCTCCTCCCTGTACGGAACCCCCAGAGTCTCTGAGGCCAGGACTGACTCTGGTCTAGGTTCCAGGGTCCCTGGCCCACCATCTGCCGAGATGGGGTCCTCCTCCCTGTACTGAACCCCCAGAGTCTCTGAGACCGGGACTGACTCTGGTCTAGGTTCCAGGGTCCCTGGCTCACCATCTGCCGAGATGGGGTCCTCCTCCCTGTACTGAACCCCCAGAGTCTCTGAGACCGGGACTGACTCTGGTCTAGGTTCCAGGGTCCCTGGCCCACCATCTGCCGAGATGGGGTCCTCCTCCCTGTACTGATCCCCCAGAGTCTCTGAGACCGGGACTGGAAGCGGAAGGGAGGAAGGGGGTGTGGTCATCCTCCCACATGGCCCCCGCCTTGTGCTGACAGGGGTCCTCATCCTCACAGCCACCCCCACAGACTCTCAGACCCGCCTGCGGAGGTCACGTCATGTCCCGTGTGCCCCCCTCCCGAGTCCTGCGGGTTGGCTCTGTGGGGGTCTGGGGACCTCCCATCCCCTACTGCGAGCTGACCGGGACTCTGGGAAGCTGCTTTGGCCTCCATGCGGAGGAGAGGCCCAGCTCCTTACCACCGCCCCTTCCCAGCCCCAGCTGTGCAGTCGGGGCCCCCGCATGGCCACCCGCCACGGGGCCCCTCGCAGAGGACAGCAGGGGCACCTGTGCGGCTTCCCGCTGCGGTGCGGTGGGACCCGGGTGCTCACCGGGACTCCCGCAGGACGCGGCCTACCGCTGTGGGCTTCACCCCCTGCGGGCCCGGGGCTGGCTCTGCTCCTGACGACAGGGGCCCTGGGGCCAGCCCAGTCTGCGGGACCCGGGTGGCCTCGGGCCTCCTCCCACGCAGCCGCCCACCACGTGGACCCTGGAGGCCCTGGGCCCGCCTGGGCCCTGTGGAGGGACGCGCCTCGCCCCTCACCCCCGAGTCCCCTGACCTGGCTGCGCCAACCACAACCGGCCGCGTGTGGCCACCCCCACGGGCTCCCAGGACGGAAACCGTTGTCCCAGGGCCCGGGGTCCCTCGCCCTCCGGGGCACCCTCACCTGGACTCGGGCGGGTCCCGGGCCGCCCTTCGGGATGTGAGCGCGCTCAGGATCTCCTGGGCATCCCCAGGGTCTCAGAGACCCGGATGCGGAAGTGAGGCACGTGCTCGGGCAGCGTCTCTGAGACCCGGATGAGGCGTGTGTGGTCCCCCTCCCAGAAGCCCTTCCATGTTGAGCCTGTGGTGGGGGCAGGGTCTCTTCCTCCCCCGCTGCTCACCCTGACTCTACGCAGCTTCTGCCCCCCTCTGCTAACCAGAAGCCCTGCTCTTGATGGGTGTCCCCACCTGACGCCCGTCCTGGAAGGCAGGTGGACCCGAACAGAATCGGAGGTTCTGCTGCCTGCCTCAACGACAGCCAAAAGCAGGGGGCGGGTGCTGCCGAGAAAGGAAAGGATTGATTCCCGAGTCACCTGACCTGGGCCAATGGTGGACTCCTGTCCCAAAGACCACTGTCCTCCTCCTACCTAAGCCCGCCTTTCTTGTTGTTGTCTTCATTGCCAACCGTGTTACAGAGGTCCCCTATTCCTCATGGACCCCTTCCAGCCGGAACCAGCCCCTGCCCCAGGCCTTCACTACACTATTGCCTGTGTCCATAGGTTATGCACCCAAGTTCTTTCTATGTCTCAGGATCTATTTTCTTCATCAGTTAATTTGCTCTTTGGACCCCACATATGAGTGAGATCCTGTGACACTTGCCTTTCTGGCTTATTTTGCTTAGCATAATAGCCCCTGGGTCCCTCCATGATGTCTCAAAGGGCAACAGAGCCTTCTTTTTGACTGCTGTATAGTGTTCCATGGTATAGATGTACCACAGCTTTTTTACCCACTCATCTGCTGATGGGCACTTAGGCTGTTTCCAGATCTTAGCTATTGTAAATTGTGCTGCTACGACTATAGCGGTGCGTATATTCTTCCGGATTGGTGTTTCGGGTTCCTTGGGATATATTTCCAGAAGTGGGATTACTGGGCCAAATGGGAGTTCTATTTTTAATTTTTTGAGGAAACTCCATACTGTTTTCCACAGTGGCTGCGCAAGTCTGCATTCCTACCAGCAGTGGACTACGGCTCCCGTTTTTCCACATCCTTGCCAGCACTTGTCATTTGTTGATTGGTTGATGGCAGCTATCCTAACAGGTGTGAGGTGATACCTCATTGTCATTTTAATCTGCACCTCTCCGGTGATCAGGGACTTTGAGTATTTTATCATGTGTCTTTTAGCCATCTGTATGTCCACTTTGGAGAAGTGTCTATTTAGTCCTCTGCCCATTTTAAAATTGGATTGTCTTCCTTTTGTTAAGTTGCATGAGTTCCTCATATATTTTTCGTTATTAACCCTTTACCTGATGAACATATTGGCAAATATGCTCTTCCATACATGAGCTCCCTTTTCATTTTGTTGATGTTGTCTTTTGCTGTGCACAAGCTTTGTATTTTGATATAGTCCCATTTGTTTATTTTCTCTTTTGTTTCCCTTATCCTAGGTCTTAGGCGATGCATTGGCGAACATATTGCTAAGAGAGAAGTCTGAGATTTTGCTGCCTTTGGTTTCTTCTAGGATTTTTATGGTTTCACAACTGATGCTTAAGCCTTTAATCCATTTTGAGTTTATTCTTGTGTATGATGCAAATTGGTGGTCGAGTTTCATTGTTTCGCAAGTGCCTGTCCAACTTTCCCAACAGTGTTTGTTGAAGAGCATGTCTTGATTCCATTGTATCCTCTTGTATCCTTTGTCAGATATTAATTGAATGTAATGTCTTGGGTTGATTTTTGGCATCTCTGTTTTGTTGCATTGATCTATATGCCTGTTCTTCTGCCAGTACCAAGCTGTTTTGATTACAGCGGTTTTGCAGTATAACTTGATATCTGACAGTGTGATCACTCCAACTTTGTTCTTCTTTCTCAAGATGGCTCTGGCTATTCAGGGTCTTTTTTGCTTCCATGTAAACTTTTAGAGTATTTGTTCTAGATCTGTAAATATGCCATTGGTATTTTAATAGGGTTTGCATCTAATCTATAGATTGCTTTGGGTGGTATGGACATTTCAATGATATTAATTCTAGCAATCCATGAACACGGTATATTCTTCCACTTCTGTATATCACCCCCTATCTCTTTTTTCAATGTCCTGTAGTTTTCTGAGTACAATTCTTTTATCTCCTCGGTTAACTTTATTCCTCAGTAACTTATTTTTTTTTTGTTTCAAAGGTAAGTGGGATTTTTTTTTTTTTAGTTTAGTTTCTCTTTCTGAGAGTTCATTGTTGGTGTGTAAAGCTGCCATCTAGGTCAGGGTATTAATTTTGTATCCTGCAACATTGCTAAAGTCATTTATTAAGCCCAGTAGTTGGTTGGTGGAGTCCTAGGGTTTTCTATGTAGAATATCATGTCATCTGCGAATAATGACAATTTTACTTCCTCCTTTCCCATTTGGATGCCTTTTGTTTCTTCCTCTTGTCTGACTGCTGCGGCTGAGACTTCCAGTACTATTTATAATAATAAAAGTGTAATATGCTAATTAGGCCAGACCCCTGAATGAACTTCTGTACTTCATTCCCTGCGTCCTTCTGGAGGAAGCCACTGTGGCGGGGGCTGGGGCAGAGGCAGTTACAGGTGATCAGGCTGGTAGGCGAGCAGTTATGGGCAATGAGGCAGGCAGGCAGAGTCACTAGGGGCGATCAGGTAGGCAGGCAAGTGGTAAGGGTCATGAGGCAGGTAGGCAGAGATGGTTGGTGCAATTAGGCAGGCAGGCGAGTGGTTAGGGGAGATCAGGCCATCATGTGAGCAGTTAGGTGCAACCAGGCAGGCAGAGGGTAGGTGAGTGGTTAAGAGCCAGCAGCCCCAGATTGAAAGATGGATTCTCACTGATTCAGTTTTGGAAGATTGTATATTTCTGTGAATTTGTCCACTTAATCCACATTGTTCAGCTTATTGGCATAAAGATTTTCATAGTATTCTCTTACAATCCTTTGTATTTCTGTGGAGTCAATTGTTACCTCACTTCTTTTGTTTCTGATTTTACTTATTTGGGTCTTCTCTCTGTTTCTTGAATGTGGTTAAAGGTTCCTCAGTCTTGTTTATATTTTCAAAGAATTAACTCTTGGTTTCATTGATCGTTTATATTATATTTTTCATCTGTATGTCATTAATTTCTGCTCTGACTTTTATGTATTTACTTCCTCCTACTTGCTCAGAGCTTTTCTTGTTGTTTCCTTTCTAATTTTTAAGTTGTATGGTTAAATATTTTATTAAAATATTTTCTTGTTTTTTGATGTAGGTTTGTAAGTGCTATGAACTTCCCTCTCAGGACTACTTTGCTGTGTCCCATAGATTTTGATTTGTCGTGTGTTACTTTTCTTTTGTTTCCAGGACGTTTTTTATTTCTTTTTTGATCTTATTAGTAAGTCACTCATTGTTTAGTAACATGCTATTTAGCCTCCATGTGTTTGAATATTTTTGAGCGTTTTTACTGTAACTGATTTTTAATTTCCTGCCATTTATTTAGGAGCACCTAAATAAAGAAAATTTAAAAAACTTATAGAGGGCTTTAAGGGAAAGGTCAACAGCAATAAAGTAATAGTAGGGGACTTTAATAGCGCACAGGCTTCACTGGATAGATGTTCCAGACAAAAAATTACCAAGAAAACAGTGACTCTAAATGGCAGACAGGTTCAGGTGAATTTAAATGACACTTACAGAATATTTCATCCCAAAGCTGCAGAATATATGTTCTTCTGATGTTCACATGTGTTATTCTCAAAGATAGATCACATGTTAAAACACAAAACAAGTCTCTACAAGTTCAAGAAGATTAAAATCATAACAAGCATCTTCTCCGATAACAGTGGCATGAAATTAGAAAAAGCTGCCACCCCCAGCTTCTTTATAATCTACCCCAGCAGAGGGAATCGCAGTTTCCCAAGTACGCTGGCTCAGGCCATGCACATCATTTTTTAACTAAGGTATTACATATGTGTCCCTATCCCCACATTGCCCTCCTCCACCACCCACTCATGCCCTCACCCCCTGGCCTCTGTGTCCATTGGTTAGGCCGATATGCTTGCATACAAGTCCTTTGGTTGATCTCCCACCCTTACCTCCACTCTGCCCTACCTTCCCTCTGAGGTTTGATGGTCTGATCGATGCTTCTCTGTATTTGGATATGTTTTTGTTCATCCATTTATGTCGGTCATTATATTCCATATATGAGTGAAACCATGTGATATTTACCGTCCTCTGACTAGGTTATTTCGCTTAGTATAATGCTCTCTCCAATTCCATTCATGCTGTTGCAAGCACGCTGCGGTAAAAATGAAGTCCACTCACTAGTGAGTGCTGGTCGCTGGAGGCCCACCGCCTCACCTCTTCTGTGACTTGTTTGTAGGATTAAGGAGACACCTAACCCCTTCCTTATATGACTTCAGCTCCTACACTATCATCCTGTGGGTGGATATGCCCTGCTTATGTTAGTGTGCCCACTACTAACACAGGGCCTTCCAGAGGACATAGGATCAGTGAATGTCTGGGGATTAAATGAACCACTGAGCAGGGGTCGTCTTTATTCAGATGAAATCCCCCCACTTTCTTGCCAGAACCAAGGATCCTTGGAGAAGCTGTTTCATGGAAAGACAGATGAGAAGATATAAGAAGCAAAAATTAACAACCTTTTGCTTTTATTTTTCTATTTCTTAACTCCATGGATTTTACTGCTGAGTTCTTACACATTTCCAAGGAAATTCTATTATAATGTCATGTTATCTAGATTGGGATCACAAACTAGGATGGGAAGGGTCCCAATTTTCATTACACAGTAGCAAATCTCTTACTCTTGAGCTGGACATGTAGAAATATATATGTGATCAATGTCATTCACAAACTTACATGCGAAAAGTTTATGAAAACTTCTACGTAAAGGAACATTAGAAAATTTCCTTAAAAATTCACAAAATAATAAATCATAAATTTCTCAATCACAAAAGGAGCCTAAACCTTTCCCTGGGCCTCACTACTGGTTTGTTCTGAAACAGAGTTGAAAATTGGACGCACTTTATGCCCAGCAAAAGAAGTTAATGCACATGGACCTGAAAAGTGCCTGGATGCAACTCTGGCTCAGGCATAGTGTTTCTCATTGCACTCAGGCTCTTCAGGCAGGGATGGGAGGAGACGGAAATCCCTATTAACCGTGTGCATAAACGTGAGGGCTTTCTCTGTGGTGGTCTCAGCGTGGGCCCTGGGGCCCCACAGGAACTCATAGCGTGCAGGATCACTATTGGGCACCTGGCGGTACACCAGGTACTGTTCCTGCACCCAAACTTTGGTGATGAGCTCCCTGGGCTCCCCATAGAGCCAATGTACCTCCCCATCATGCACCCCTAAATCATTCAGTACAGCCCAGATTTTCTCCTCAGTGGCACAATCACCCCCTGAGGCGATCACACACAGAAGTGTGACCAGGAGGCTTGTGTTGGGAAATATGTGCTCATCGCTCACCATCCCATCATAGGTTAGCCCCAAGGCAGTGACCAGGACATAGGTGTGGGTACTGGGGTCTACTTCCCTCACAACAACACCAAATACCAACTCAATGCACTCAACGGCCGCACTGAAGAGCACAGGAAAGTGGTCCTGGTGCTCTTCGAAGACACTACTCAGTATTTCTGCCTTTGTGGTTGACTCCTTAGTATGATACTTCAGGAGCAGGAACTTCACCATTTCCATCATCTTCGCAAGCAGTGATGTGGGGAGCAATAAATCGGCATCGACTTCAGGGCCTCCCTCAGTGTTTGGACCCTCTTCATTTTGGATGCTGGCGCTCTCATCTTCAGATTGCCTGCATGGAAAGGCTTCCTTGGCATGGGGGGAGGGGCAGGCACGCTGAGGACCCTTGGGAGGACTTGGTGTCTCAGCAGCAGACACCTCCTCTAGGTTGTCTATAAACAGGACTGAGGGGGAGGAGGAGAGAGACAGGGCATCTTCCTCCTCCTCCACCTCCTCCTCCTGCATAGCCAAGAACAGCTCCCCCGCCACCAAGTCGGGGATCTCAGTTGGGTACGGAAAGTCTTACTCAGGCTTCAACGGCTCACTCATATGATGACCAGGCATGATGACTCGTGCTCGAACAGTGACTGAGTGTGAGCAGAAGATGGGCGATGAGGAACCACGGGCCTGGGGAAGAGTGGGAGAGTGAGAAGCATGAGCTGAGAAACACTTCCTAGGCGGCTCTGACAAAGGTGACTTCCAGGTCTCCCCTTTAGGGGTTTACATGGGACTCACAGGGCTCACTCCGGATCAGCCTGCCCACTAAGAACCTGAAGTAGGAAGTGACATGACTGTTCAGGGTATAGCAGGCACAGCACAGGGTTCTGTAGCTGACGGTGGGGTGTGGAGGTGTCAGGCAATGTGAGGACCCTCTGACATGGGTGGGGAGCCCAAGGGGACATATTCATGGTAGCCACCTCACCTTAATTCCTAGCACTTCCTGGCCACCTGCTGTTCTGTGACCTGAGAATATGTAGAGTAGACCAAGGCCTTCACCTCCTCCAATCCGGGGCCTCTTCTGGAGGGAACAAAGGGGCACCTCAGCATGCACATGGAAAGCACATTCCTGGGACCCCAAAGCTGACAGGAGGGGCGGCAGGACTCTGTGAGGTCCCCTCTGTTGTGGGTGGGAGGTTCCTCTGTGCACACGTAGGATACCCACCTTTCCCCTGCCAGGGCCCGGCCCGCCACTGCCTTCTGTTGGCCTAAGGTCAAATGCTCAGAACAAGGCCACACACACCTGACACTTCAGTGAAGAAACTGAGCTGGCTCCTCATGTGGTCCCTCTCCCAGAGGATCAAGAAGGGGTGACTGAAGATTTGGGTCCATCTATCCTAGGTTAAGGCTCTGATCATTTCTCACCATGACGCACTGCAGGGTTTCAGACCACTCTCTCTGCTGACTGAGCGCAATCTACTTAGACTTAGGCCTCACCTCCCTGAGGTACAGGAGTAGGAAGTGAACGGAGGTAATCCAGGCACTATTCCGAGTTTCCCCATTGCTTTCAGAGGAGGCAGGGTAGGTCTGGCTTCCCCTGTGCTCTGCTCCCCTTCAGTGCTCACCTTGATTCCTTGCAGGATCTGGGAGTCTTCTCTCTGCTGACAAAATGTGGATCCTGGGGATGATACAACGTGTGGCCTCACACCAAGGTCCTCACCTTCCTGAAAGCTCTGAGACAATAGTGAACAGGAGCTCCATCTGCCCGCACCCGTGCCCAGGTTCACACACAACTGACACCAGGGCCTGGGCCCATCCGTTCTGGGTACAGAGTTCCCTTAGTCTGGCCTAAGGATACTTGCCTTTCTTCCTGGCCTGGCCTGGGTCTGAATGCAGCTGAACCGATTTCACCCTGAATAACTGTCCTCAGTGAGCAAAGCTGAGGAGGAGCAGGCATGTGGAATCGGAGAGCATGTCACACCCAGGTACCCCTGCCTGGGGAATCTGGATGCTGAACACAGGACACTCCCTGATGCTGAGGGCTCTCTTCTTTTCTCGGGGAGCACATAGCTGCAGTTTCCCACAAGAAAGCATTCACACCTTTATGACCCTTCCACAACCTCAGCTCCTCTTTGCATGAACTGAAGCCATTCCCTCTGACCAAGGCCCTATCCTTCCCGAATGCCCTCAGACAAACCTGTGAAGGAACCAGCTCTGCAGACCCATGCCAGGCCTTTCCCAGGGCTGACAGCAGCACAGGCTGGGTTCAGGGCACCCATTGTCTGGAGTGTGGTATCCTCCTTCCTCCCCGAGCTACCCAGGTTTACTCAGAGAGTGCCTGGGAACTTTCCCTTCTGCTGAACTGAGAATGAATACTGCAGGCCATGTCCACCATCTCTCTGTGACCTCCAAGGTGGACTTCAAGATACACCACATTAACTATCGTGCCGAGTGACCAAGTTGTGCCAGCAGAGCCTAAGCCAGCTGGTCCCTGTTTTTACTGGGGTGGGAGGTACCACCATCCTGCCTCAAGACCCACACTTTAATTTCCAGCATTGCCTGGCACACCTCCCATGTTGCCCTGAATCCAGCCCCTTCAGGAAAATGCCCTCCCCTCCCTTTGCCACTCCCAAGGTAGAAGTCTGGAAGCAACCCAAATCCACAGGCCTACCATGAGGCTTGCAGGTGCTGCTGGCAGGAACAGGCACACTGCGGACACTTATGGCCCTGGCCAAGCCTCAGGCATACATACTTCAAGGTGTGCTAGGGGCTTCCTGAGTCCTAACTCGGGTCCTTACCTGGTATCCTGGCAGAGCCCTGCAGCCCTTCTTTGCCTACCTGGAGCCTGACCCCTCAGCCCTCAGGGGGTGGAGTCCGCTTGTCTTCCTGCAGGATCCTCACCGTGACTCCTGGCTGGAGCTGGAACCTTCTCTCTGTCAACATGAGATGCCCAAGTCAGGAAGAGAGCATGTGGACATGGACCAGGGACCTCCCAGGGTTCACAGTAGGGGTAATGTGGGGCAACTCTGTTGTGGGGTCCTGGGTCCCTCAGTCTTCCCTTTGCATGTTCACCTGGACTTGGGGCAAGACCCGGGTCCTCCCCTCTGCCACATATGTCATTTCCCTGAATCCCAAGGGCTGACATCAGGCCTGGGCTTCTGCGCTTCCTCTCTGCATGGTCATCCACCATAGGGCCTCCCAACACTTTGAGCAGGGCAGACTTCTGTGGACTCCCCTCCGGTTAGGGTTCCTGGATTCCCTCAGTCCTCCCTGGGGGTCCTCACCTTGACTCTTCCCTCTGCCCACCTGAGGTCCTGCTCCTTACACCGAACCCCAGAGCTTGTCAGACCCGGAAGCAAAAGCCAAGAAAAGCACCTTGACTCTGGGCAGTGCTTCTGCATCCCTTCTGTGGACCTGAGGGAGGCCCTGCAGTTCTTATCAAGTTTCCCGTCTCCCTCAGACCTGCATGCAGAAGTCAGGAGACAGCTCACGGGGCCATCTGATGTGGGGTCTCCCATGGCTTGTAGCAATGGAGGCCCTTTATGGGCTCCCATACATTGTGGACTAGAGGGTTCTGTCTGTTCTCCTTAAGTTTACTTGTCGCACTGGTCCTTACAGCAAATCCAAGTTCTCACACCTGATGCAGCAGTCACCCCACCCCACCCTGTAGTACCCTGCACACTGGTCCTCCCAGGACTGAGGATTCTGGGGTCCAGGGCCCTCAATCT
This sequence comes from Myotis nattereri, assembly GCF_964212035.1. Taxonomy (NCBI): domain Eukaryota; kingdom Metazoa; phylum Chordata; class Mammalia; order Chiroptera; family Vespertilionidae; genus Myotis; species Myotis nattereri. The sequence goes on along the minus strand of NC_138078.1, from coordinate 129,718,867 downwards.
CCCTCAGATCCCTCAACTTGACAGCAGCAGGACCTGGGGTCCCCCCTGTGCTGCCTGTAGCCCTGCTGCTTCTACCAAACCCCCATGTCTCACAGACCCAATGCAGAAATCACAAAGCACAATGCCTGAGCTCGCCCCTCCCCCAGCCTGCCAGGGGGACACTGTTCCGGGTTCCAGGCCCCGCAATCTCCCTCAGGGTCCCCACACTGAGTCTGGGCAGGTCCCAGACCCGCTCTACGGACCTGAGACGCTGCCATGACACAGAGCAGCCCGAAGGTCTCAGAACTGGAGGACCTGAAAGTCAGGCCTCGCCGCTTGTGGTCCCCCGCGCCTTGGGTCCCCCGGGACTGACTTCTCTGTGCCCAGAGTCACCTTGTTCCCCCCACGGCCTCACCACAAGGCTTGCAGGTCCTGGGACCCTCCCTCTGTGAACCGGGAGGCTGGACCCCCATGCGGAGGCCCTCACCCCGATACCCCAGGGGAGGCCTGTGGGCCTCACTCGCCAGGGCTCCCAGCAGGGGCTGAACTAGCTGCCGGGGCCCTCCTTCTGGTCCTCACCCTGATTCCAGGCAGAGCCTGGGCCCTGCCAACCTGAGACTGCACCTCCTCAGAGCCTGTCCTGCCACCCCTCCCCCGTTCTCTGAGGAGGTGGGGGAGGGGGGCAGGAAGTAGTTCTCAGTAAGACGCAGCACGGAGGACCCTCAGGGCTGACAGGATGGCCACCCTGGGTCCCTAGAGCTGACAGGAGCACCAGTAGATGGATGCTGTAGTGCCCTCTGTTCTGAAGCCAGTGGACCCCAAAGTCCTCACCCACGAGAGCCTCACACCCCTTGCAGAGATTGCTGCAGTACCAGGACCGATGCTGGAGTGGTGCTGTTGTTCCCAGGACATGGAGGGGAGTAGAGAAGCCCCCCTTACTATGGGGTGTCTTCACCAGCTCAGATGATCCTGTGGAAACTGTGGGTTCTAAAAGTTAGCTACTACTAAAGATGCTGAGCAGCAGCAGGGATTTGGGGAGGTGTGGAATTGTGGTTGTCTGTCTACAGTTCCCTTGTCCACTGCAGGTGTTTACACTTTCATTCCTCATTCTCAGTAATACATTCTACATCGCTATCTAGCTTGTGTGCATTACTTCAATACATGTAACATAAATATAGGTTACATGTGCTTATATACCCACAGATGTATGTGAGATATACATATTTATTCGAGGCCCGGTGCACAAAAATTTGTGCAATCTGGGGGTCCCTCAGCCTGGCTCAGGCCCTCTTGCAGTGTGGGACCCCTCGGAGTATGTCCACCCCAGTGGGGACCCTCAACCCCATGGATGTTTTGCCAGCCTGGGTAAGGGCCTGATGGCTGTTTTCAGGCTGGCCACACCCCCTTTAGGGTGGGGGGTTCCCACTGGGGTGCCTGGTCAGTCTGGGTGAGGGGCTAAGGGCCATTTTCAGGCTGGCCAAGCACCATGGCGACGTAAGTTCCAGCCTCTCCTTTTTTCTTTCTTTTTTTTTTATTCTGGGATTTATTTCCTTGTATAATTGAAACTTTGTTGCCTTTAGCAGAGGCCTGCGGAAAGCTGGGATTCCTCCATCAGGAGGGCCAAGTCACTCCTGCTTGCTCCAGCTCCGTTGCCATGACTGGCTAAAAGCAGGTATCTAGGGTTTGTTTACCTTCTGTAATTGAAACTTTGTTGCTTTCAGTGGAGCTCAGAGCCGGGCTATGGCAGGCGGGGAATCTTGGCTTCCTCCATCACTGGAGCAAGCAAGCCTCCTGCTGGCTCCAGCTCCTTGGCTGCTGGCGGCCATCTTCGTTGGGTTAATTTGCATGTAGTCGCTATGCTTGGCTGGTGGGCGTGGCTTAACGTGTACGGAAAGCATGGTCAATGTGCAAGTTTGCCTTTCATTAGTATAGGATGGAACATAAGCATTTATATGTTTATTTCTGTATGATATACTATCCCAGGTATTTTATAAGAGAATACTTACTCTAAACATACATGATTTATTCTGCTACTCACTATTCTAATTAGTCTGTTCTTTACATACTATTCAGATAATAATTTTTGAAAAGCCAGCACTAACCCACCAAGATGGTTGTCAGGTGGTTATTAGCATAGACTCTGAATAACATACCTCAACTGTCCCAGCTTTCCCAAGGCAGTGGTATTCCCCTAAGGTTACTGGCATTTGTGGTCTGAATGCCCCACATTTGTGCCACGATATAGAGCATAAGTTTAAAATACTTCTTCCTATTTTCCTTGTCATCTGTGTCATACAGCCTATAGCCCCTCCCAACTTCCCCACTCCCCCTACACCCACCCCAGACTCAAGTGCCAGCTCATCACAATTTTCAGTCTCCCTTAGGGCCTGCTCAAATTTTGTTGTTCGGATACTATGGTTCATACTGTGTTTGTTTTAGAACTTAATTTTTTTACAACACTTTTAGATGGCAGAGAAAAATGAATATGATGGTATACAGATATCCTAGTAAGTCCTTACTCCCTCACATGGATAATGCCCCTCTGCCATTATCAATGTCCCCAACCAGAGTGGTACATTTTTAACAATAGATGTGCCTACACAGATACAGCATCATCAACTTGGGGTAATATTTATGGAGTTGCTGAGTCATATGTTAAAATTATGCTTACTATTCTAAGAAACTGCCCAAACAGCTTCCAATGCGGCTGTACTATTTCACGTTCCCACAGGTAATGAATGCAAGTTCCCGCCATTCCATATCCTTGACAGCATTTGGTGTTGTCACTGTACCAGATATTGGCCATTGTCATAAGTGTTTATTTATTGGGTGTGTGTGACATTATTAAGAGACACCTCAAAGCTTCAGATGGCTGTTGTCAACCGCGGAAAAAGCACAAGTAAGCCTTTTGAGAGTTTTACCCAAAGCATCTTGAGCCTCCATAACCACGTGAGACAATTCCTTATTAGAACTCTATGTTTACATGGTTGGGTTCAGTTTCTCAAAGAAGCGAGACTCATCCACCCTCCCTGACACTCTTGTCCTCCTGATCAGGATTTGCCTTTTGTGTAAGGGAAGGGGAAGGTATCGCTGGATTCCAGGAGGCCCAGGCAGGTGGAGTAAATGGGGGGAAAACGCAAGCACTCCCATCTTCACTCTATTACCCTGCACTCAGGGACCTTCATCACTTGACAGCTCCACATGAATTGCTCCCAAGTCCTAGTTGCCCCCCTCCCCTCCTGCCCACCCATGGCAGTATATTCATTGCAAGTGCCCATGATCCAAACAAGCTCCCCACTTCCACTTTCTGCCTCAAAAATATGCCTGAAGGATTCTATGAGAAAAGTAGCCAAGGCAGCACATTCATCTTGCATGTTTAAAAGATTTATCTGACTAGTGGGTGCAAAAGAGAGTGGGAAACCCATAGGAGGGACCAAGAGACCATAGGGAATCTGCTGTCATCATCCAGAGGGATGGTAGTTTTATCGGGCTATTGGGACACTCTGGACTTGGACTGGAAATGGAGGTAGACTGGAAGAACTGGAACCTGTGGAGGGAAAGACAACAGGAAGAGAAGCCCCACCACCAGGTTTCTGACTTGACTTGGCAGGGTTGGGCCGGAGTGCAGGTGCAGAAGCCCAGTGACCCGTTTCTGAGATGAAGGGAAGGTAAGGCAAGGTTGTCCTGGAATGGGCAAGGCTCTTGGTGTACAGTATAGCAGCACTGCAGAGGGCAGGAGGAAGGTTCCTGCCTCACCGAATGGATCCAGAACACAACAGAGTCCTGTCTGATGACATCTGGTGGTTCTATGACAGGGCTGATCACAAGTCTTTGCTGAGCAGCAAGGTCATTTCAAACAAGTGCTCCCACATGTATCATAGGCTGTGTATGCAGGGTGCCAAAGTCTCACAATGGGCGCAGGAGAGGGATAGCAGAGCTTGGACAAGGCAGTGTCTACTCCAAAGGGGTTTGTGTCCTGGATGTCAATGGGAGAACATTCCAGAAATCTGGTATCTAGTTGTGATGACCCTCTGGTTGCTGAATCTGTGGCCTGGGACTCCAAACACCTGCAGATCCTGGCTGTGGAGCTTGAAATTAATGGTTTATGGAAGGAGGTGAGGACATTCCCCTAAGGGGGCCAAGATGCTTTTAAGTTGCGATAGTCTCTGGAGTAAAGAATCGCAACACAGCGTCTTTGAAATCCAAATTAATGTCAGTTGACAGCTCACCATAGACCATGTACTATGCCCAGCAAGACACAGGGATCATCTCCTCAAAGCCTCCCTATTCCCTCTTGAGCTGCCATGTGTCCCTACCCCTTAATCAAAGTCAGTGTTTTCTTTGGGTGGTGCAGAGGTTAGAATGAGCATATGAAAGATGCGAGTTATTCATGGCAGCTCAGAGTGCATCCTCACCTGCTTTGCATCTTGGCTGTGGCCCACACTGTGTTCCTGTCCCAGGCTTCCCCTTTCAGTATTGACATGATTTTCTGGGCAGCTTTTGAACCTGTGCCTCTGAACAGCACTGTCCACGTCGTGGAGGCAGAGCCTTTCTGTGTCCATCAATGGCTCAAGGCCATGGTGAGGTCCCTGGAGGCCTTGCTCAGGACCACACCCTCAACTCCTACAGGCTTGTTTGCACTTCCCCCACAGGTAGGCTGCACATCACATATGCTTGTCCACAAGACTCCCTCTGACTTGGCCCCTTGTGCTCTCACCATGAAAGCCGGTTCCTTTTTGGTGCAAATACAATTCAGCCCGCATGCATTTGATGCCTTCTAGATGAAAAGCATTTCCATGCATTTCTCTGATAAGGTTTTAAAAGGGTTTTCCTTATTGAAAATAAGCCAGGCCACAGGGACAAACCATATTGGAACAGACAGAAGGAGCCACCAGAATGTCCCTAAACTCTGATGATTGGCTCCATCTGAGGACCTAAATAACCTCCTTATCATTGCCCATTATATGTGTAATTATCTACGCTATTTCCTGATATGGTGCTAAGTCTCCACGTTTAACTGCTCCATAAAACTGTCAAACATACTCAACACTAGAGAAAACAATAAAAACTCCAGTTTTCCTATCACCCAGGAGCATTGATGTGGTGCCTTATGTGCTTCACTCATTTCTTCTTGTTTTGCTTCCTCCTTTTCTTTTTCCTCTTCCTTGCTTACCCACTCCATTCCTTCCTTTCTCCCTTTGTTCCTTTCTCCTTTACTTCCTTCCTTCCTTCATTTTTAATTTTCTTGCTGAAGCTCTTTGAACCAAATCTCAGATACCAAGTCAGCTCACTCCTTTATACCTGAGGGTGAAAACTCTGAAAACATAAGGACTTTAAAACATAATTTTTTATCATCCAGACAACCCAACAATCCAGTGTATCTTGTAGTATTCCTTTCACAGTCAGATGGCTGCAATTCTCTCACATATTTCTATGTTCGTAATGAAACCAAATTAGGTTATACATTGCATTTTTCATGTCCCTTAATTCTGTCTGTCACTCCTTAATGAGTAGAAGCATATATGGATCATAAATGTAGATGTATTTCCCACAGGGGTATTAGTTTTCAATCTGAAACCACTATACATATATCCTGGAGGTGGCCAAGGAATGATAAGGATTGTGGATGTTGGGAGCCAGAATTCTCACTGATAGAGTAAAAGGTTAGAAATAATCCTAGGGAGCAGACCAGAGGTCCCTTGCGGTAATAATGGGTTAGAGCTGGAGACATCAGTATGAATTTGTGTTAAGCTTAACACAGATACCTATAGTGACATATATATTTATAGATATATGTATATACATAGGCTAATAAACACACTTATGTTTACTTTCACTCTCAGCTGAGACAGCTAGAACAAAAACGCTCCAGGAATCATGAGCCCACCAAGTGCCCACATCTAGGTTTCTAATACCATTCTGTAATAGAAAGAAGCAGAAATCCATGGGGAGATGGCTTATGCTATGACTAGAGCAGGGAACAGACAAGACAGCCTACAACATCTTGTAGTGGCCGAAAGTGAAGCGGTGCTAAAAAAATACAATACTGGAAGTAGGTCAAGGGGACATAAGAACCAATGGAAAGAACTTCAAATGGCCAAAAAAGAAGAAAGTTGAACACAAAAATAAAGTAGTATTGATTGTCATACAAAGCAAAAAGCAAATATCCTACTGAGACAAAGCAGGGTTTGAGTAAGTCCATAAATGTGTAAGAGTAGAAAAATCTCCTTTGGAATACCTGCATTCTAAACCAGTCATGTAGATACCGACTCTCCAATGAGGTGGACCATTACACCACTCTTTAGTTTTTAAATGTATTTTATTGATTTTTTACAGAGAGGAAGGGAGAGGGATAGAGAGTTAGAAACGTCAATGAGAGAGAAACATCGATCAGCTGCCTCTTGCTCACCCACTACTGGGGATGTGCCCGCAACCAAGGTACATGCCCTTGACTGGAATTGAACCTGGGATCCTTGAGTCCACAGGCTGACACTCTATCCACTGAGCCAAACCGGTTAGGGCATAACCCCACTCTTTAAGGGTCTCTTGTGTCTAGTGACTTCCTTCTAAATGGGAGGAACAATAGTAACTTTATAGAGGAGATACCTGATGAAAACTATCTCAAGTTGGGCAAATCACAGACCGGGAGAAAATATTTTAAGTCCCATATCTCCTGAGGGACTCATGGCACAAATACATAATTTTAACTACCTGATGGAAATAAACAAACCAGTACAAATACATAACTGAGTTAAGGACACTTCACCAAACAGGATATATACCAGAGATCACACACTAAAGAAAATTAAAGGCACACATAAGCATGCTCAGCATCGTTTCTCATGAAGAAAATGCAAATGGAAACTACAGAAAATATTCAACTGCAAAGCTGTCAGAATGGCTAGAATCCCCAAACCTGAAAGTGCCAAACTTGGGAGAGGATGAGGAATTCTCCTTCATTGTTAATAGGGAAGAAAACGTTACAGCCACTTTAGAAGAAAGTTTGGCATATTCTTATAAAGTCAAACATGAACTTGCCATTCGATTCAGAAACCCTAGTCGTCAGCTTTATCAAGTGAATTTGGGGTCCATAGAAAACACCAAAACGATGCATGATTAGAGCAGTTTGATTCATAATTCCCAACCAAGTCTTCCTTCAAGAGGTGAATTCATGAATAAACTTTGATAAAGCCACAAACTGAAACTTGGATTCAAAGCTGAGGCCACCCTCAAATGTTCCAGAAAAAAGAAAGGTTCAAAGGGAAGTCCTATCAAATGGTCAGGGAGAACTCATCAGACTCTCATGCTGACTTTTCCAAAGCATACAAAAAGATGGGCAATTGTACAACTCGTCCTCCCAGACTACCTTTCTTTTATTCAAAATCCTGAGAAATTCCCACAAACGGAGCTTTTGGAACAAGTTCACTCACATAGCATAAAATAGCCTGTACATTCTAATGGCATATTCAACTCAACAGTGCATTATGTGAACAAGCAGCCTATCAGCCTATATCCAATAAATAAAATGAGGATTTAATGTTATAAACAATTCTATTGCAAGTCTATGCACACAAAATACAGTAGAATAATAATTTTCCATGCCAATGGCTACAGAGAGAGATCCTTGCAACACACACACACACACACACACACACACAAAGCACACCAAAAAAATCCGACAAAAAAAACCAGACAAACAAACAAAAAACTTTAATATGAGTTCAGGGAAATAACTTTGAACAAACTCAGCCAAAAGGGAATTTCCATTTCCTAAAATTGAGAGCAACCTGCTTAAGTGTGAAACATTGAAAGCATTTCCATTAAAGCCAGGGACAAGTCAGAGATGCAGGCTGTGGGAATAAAAGTAAATATGAGGTATGAATATGGAAGAGACACGAAGAGTATCTGTTGATAATATGATCATCTAGCTAGAAAATTCAAAAATGGAGACGTGGATTACTCAAATGCATAATAAACTGTATGGAAGATCACCATAGCAATAACAAAACCTTCCCACACAAAGCAATAACTAATTAGAACATGGAATACAAAAATCTCGTTGACCACAGTTATCAAAGCCAAAACTTAACCAAGAAGTATCCTAATTTAAAAAGAGTCAACTAAAAATAATACTGAGGGATTCAGGTTAAAAAAAAAAAAAAGCACTAAACTAATGGACCAGTTTCCATATTCATTCATGGGAAACACAATATTGCAAATATGTTGATTCTGCTTAAAATTTTACAAGTTTAGTGCTATACAGGTGTTGCCCAAATAACAATTAAGCTTGGACTGATGACATCTGCTCCCTAAATAAACGGAGGGAAAATATCTAAGGAAGAGATTGGAGGGCAAGGGCTGGGGGAGTATTTAACAATAAAATCTAAACAACTTGATATGAGCAAGCCCCACGGGGAGACAAAACTGGTGAGCTGGCATTTGTGGGTGAGGTGGTTGTGTGGGGGAGCTGGGAAATGGTTGAGGATTGGCCTTTCAAAAAGTATTGTTTCAATAGATTATAAAGAATAGAGAAGGAGTAGAAAAGCAAGTATCAGAGTAAATCATGCATAGTAAGACTAGGGAAGCTTTCATAAAGTAACTTGTCTATTATATGGAAATACATAGGACGTAGACATCCATGCATATATATGAATATAAATATAAATATAAATATAAATATAATTATATATATGTATATATAGTATGAGTACCTATAGATATATAAACACGCCTGATCAACATTTAGACTATATGTGTACACATACACTATATATCTAGATTTATACATGCATATACATATATGCAAAGATGTATGCATAAATGAAAGGTATACAAACTAGGTAGAGGTGCAAAATATAATAATTACTATGAATGAAGATCAAAAAGGAAAAAAGCCTGCAATGACAAGCAAAGGTAGACAGATAACCCTGAAACCATAGGCCCGCTCCAAATCCCTGCTGTAGCTCAGCGACTATAATGAAAGGAAACATGTAGAACACAATGTTTCCATAGTGCCAGGCGGTCTGGTGGGGCCCACCCCAGGACCCAGGCTGGTGCTGCTGTCAGATCCGGGTACCTCAGGCAGGGCTGTCTGGCTGTGCACTCCCGCCCAAATCCTGGACTCTAGGACCCAGAGGCGCCTGGGGTGGCTGACACTTGGCCTGAGGGGCACAGACCCAGGTCAGCACAGGGTGGGGGCCCAGGCCATCCAGCCCAGGTAGGGACCAGAAGGGGGGGCTGGGAACAAAAGAGCAGAACTCCGCCCCGGGCATCGGGCCTGGGTGACCTCACTATTTGTTTCCAGAAGTGATGTCACCTACTCACTGACTTCCGCCTGAGAAGCCTGAGTGAGCCGAGCGCCATCTTTGGGAGGCCTGCTTCGGGTCCATAGATAGGACAGGCGCCTAGGGGAGCCTCCTCAGGTCGGCACCGCTGGGCCCAGGCTCTGCCTGGAATCAGGGTGAGGACTAGACAGAGGTCCCCGGGGAGCTAGTTCAGCCCCTGTCGGGAGCCCTGGGGAGTGAGGCCCACAGGCCTCCCCTGGGGTCTGGGCATGAGGTCCTCCAAATGGGGGTCCGGCCTCCCGGTTCCCAGAGGGAGGGTCCCAGGCCCTGCAGGCCTCATGGTGAGGCCTTGGGGGGGACAAGGTGACTCTGGGCCCAGAGCAGTCAGTCCCGGGGTACCCAAGGCGCGGGGGACCACAAGCGGCGAGGCCTGACTTCCGGGTCCTCCAGTTCTGAGACCCTCGGGCGGCTCCGTGTCATGGCAGCGTCTCAGGTCAGCAGAGGGGGTCCGGGAACTGCCCGGAGTCAGTGTGGGGACCCTGAGGGAGATTGTGGGGCGTAGACCCCAGAACAGTGTCCATCGGGCAGGCCTCCTGGGGTGGGGGAGGGGTGAGCTCACGCATTGTGCTTTGTGATTTGTATATTGGGTCTGAGAGACACTGGGGCTTTGGTAGAAGGAGCAGGGCTTCAGGCAGCACAGGGGTAACCCCAGGTCCTGCTGCTGTCAAGTTGAGGACCCTGAGGGAGATTGCGGACCCTGAACCCCAGAATCCTCAGTCCTTGGGGGACCAGTGGGCAGGGTTCTACAGGGCGGGGTGGGGTGACTTCTACATCAGGTGTGAGAGACTCGGGTTTGGTGTAAGGAGCGGAGCCACAGGTGCAGAAGTCCCCTGACCCTTTTCTGAGATAAAGGGAAGGAAAGGCAGGGTCCCTCCTAGAGGGACCTGGGGAGGCTGACAGTTGGCCTGCGGGGCACAGACCCAGGTCAGCACAGGGTGGGGGCCCAGGCCATCCAGCCCAGGTAGGGACCAGAAGGGGGGTTGGGCACAAAGGAGTGGAACTCTGCCCCAGTCAGCAGGCCTGGGTGACCCCACAATTGGTTTCCAGAAGTGATGTCACTGACTCACTGACTTCCTCCTGAGAAACCTGAGGGAGCTGAGCGCCATCTTTGGGAGGCCGTCTTCGGGTCCGTAGGGGGCAGGAGCCCAGTGCTACAGAGTCCAGGTATGACCCTGACAGACGACGGAGGCCCCAGGACCAGGGAGGCCGTCCTGTCAGCACTGAGGGTCCTCAGTGGGGCGTTTTAATGGGAACTACTTCCTGCCCCCCTTGCCTACCTCCTCAGAGAATGTGGGGTGGGGCGGTAGGACAGGCGCTGAGGGGAGCACCTCAGGTGAGCATCGCCGGGGCCCAGGCACTGCCTGGAATCAGGGTGAGGACCAGACGGAGGTCCCCGGGGAGCTAGTTCATACCCTGCTGAGAGCCCTGGCGAGTGAGGCCCACAAGCCTCCCCTGGGGTCTCGGGGTAAGGGCCTCCGCGTGGGGGTCCAGCCTCCCGGTTCACAGAGGGAGGGTCCCATGACCTGCAGGCCTCATGGTGAGGCCGTGGGGGGGACAAGGTGACTCTAGACCCAGAGCAGTCAGTCCCGGGAGCCCCAAGGCACAGGGTGACCACGAGCGGCGAGGCCTGACTTCTGGGTCCTCCAGTTCAGAGACCCTCGGGCGGCTACGTGTCATGGCAGCGTCTCAGGTCGGCAGAGGGTGTCCGGGAACTGCCCGGCGTCAGTGTGGGGACCCTGAGGGAGACTGGGGGGCTGGACCCGGAAACAGTGTCCACCCGGCAGGCCTCCTGGGGGTGGGGGAGGGGTGAGCTCAAGCATTGCGCTTTGTGACTTCTGTATTGGGTCTGTGAGACACGGAGGGTTTGGTAGAAGCAGCAGGGCTTCAGGCAGCACAAGGGGGACCCCAGATCCTGCTGCTGTCAAGTTGAGGACCCTGAGGGAGATTGGGGGCCCTGGACCCCATAACTGTGTCCATTGGGCAGGCCTCCTGGGGGTGGGGGAGGGGTGATCTCACGCATTGCATTTGGTGTAAGGAGCAGAGCCACAGGTCCGCTGAGAGAGAACAGACGGGACCCAGGACCCCACAATATAGGGGATCCCATAAAAGGGCCTCCCCTGCTATGAGCCATGGGAGACCCCATGTTAGATGACCCTGTGAGGTGTGTCCTGACTTTGGCATGCAGGTCTGAGATACGCTGGGGCTCACTGTAAGGAACACAGCCACAGGAGGATGGAGGGCACCCTGAATCCCACAACCAGGGGACCCCATAAACCCTACCCTGCTATCAGCCTTGGGATGTTCCCTGGTAAAAGACCAAGTGCCGAGTTTCCTGACCTCTGTATCCAGGACTGAGTGAGACTCCGGACTTGGTGAAAAGTGTAGGGAATCACACTTCTAGGAATATTTCCCTAAGAAACCGGAAATACCAATGAGAAAGAATGTATGCACAGCAGCCCAATTTACAATAGCTAAGATGTGGAAACAGCCAGGTGCCCATCAATGACCTGATGAAAAAGCCATGGTACATGTATGCCATGGAATACTATGCAGCTGTATAAAGGGAAGGGTCTCTTACCCTTTGAGACAGCATGGAGGGACCTGGAGAGTATCGTGCTAAGTGAAATAAGCCAGTCAGAGGAAGATAAATATCACATGATCACACTCATATGTGGAGTTGAATATACAAAGTTAACTCATGAACCACATAGATACAGACACATGCAAGCATGGGACAGATTAGGGAATCTCAGAGGGAAGGTGGGAAGGGTGGGAAGTAATCAACCAAGAACCTTGTGTGCATATATGCATGGCCCATGGACACAGACATTTGGGTGGTGAGGGCGGGGCAAGAGGACAGGAGTCGGGGGGAGGGAGTCATTTGTAATCTATAATAATGAAAGCATTATATGCTAATTAGACGGGACACCCTTCTGGACGTGCTTCCTCAGGAAGCCAGGGCCAGAAACCAGGGCTGTGAAGGAAGCCCAGTTCTCAGGTGCCAGAGGGAAGCTGGTGCCGACATCCAGGGCAAGGAAGGCCTACTCTTGCATAAATTTCGTGCATCAAGCCTCTAGTTCTTTCAATAATAAAGAATTACGAAAAAATTAAAATAAAAAATGCCAGATAGGGAATCAGGTTCACAGAGAAGAGGGCAGTAGTACTACCCAGACTCAAGTGACATGTAATGCCTTCAAATCAGGCTCTGTGACAGTGTGGGGTTTCGTACACAAACCAACCCCAGGGAGGCTGAGGAAGGACCCAGGACCTGCCAGTGTAACTGTGTGGACCCTGTGTCAGGACAGAGGGGACCCAGGACTCGCAATGTAGAGGCTGCACAAAACCCTACCTTGCTCTCGGCCTTGGAAGGCCACAGGGCTGGTGACCCCATGGGGTGTCTCCTGATTACAGCATTCAGGTCTGAGGAAGACTGGAAACTTGATAAAACCTATAGGGCCTCCCTCAGGTCCACAGAAGGGATGCAGAAGCACTGCCCAGAGTCAAGGTGCTTTTCTTGACTTTTGCATCCGGGTCTGACAAGCTCTGGGGTTCGGTGTAAGGAGCAGGACCTCAGGTGGGCAGAGGGAAGAGTCAAGGTGAGAACCCCCAGGGAGGACTGAGGGAATCCAGGAACCCTAACCGGAGGGGAGTCCACAGAAGTCTGCCCTGCTCAAAGTGTTGGGAGGCCCTATGGTGGATGACCATGCAGAGAGGAAGCGCAGAAGCCCAGGCCTGATGTCAGCCCTTGGGATTCAGGGGAATGACATATGTGGCAGAGGGGAGGACCCGGGTCTTGCCCCAAGTCCAGGTGAACATGCAAAGGGAAGACTGAGGGACCCGGGACCCCACAACAGAGTTGCCCCACATTACCCCTACTGTGAACCCTGGGAGGCCCCCGGTCCATGTCCACATGCTCTCTTCCTGACTGGGCATCTCATGTGGACAGAGAGGAGGTTCCAGCTCCAGCCAGGAGTCACGGTGAGGATCCTGCAGGAAGACAAGCGGACTCCACCCCCTGAGGGCTGAGGGGTCAGGCTCCAGGTAGGCAAAGAAGGGCTGCAGGGCTCTGCCAGGATACCAGGTGAGGACCCGAGTTAGGACTCAGGAAGCCCCTAGCACACCTTGAAATATGTATGCCTGAGGCTTGGCCAGGGCCATAAGTGTCCGCAGTGTGCCTGTTCCTGCCAGCAGCACCTGCAAGCCTCATGGTAGGCCTGTGGATTTGGGTTGCTTCCAGACTTCTACCTTGGGAGTGGCAAAGGGAGGGGAGGGCATTTTCCTGAAGGGGTTGGATTCAGGGCAACATGGGAGGTGTGCCAGGCAATGCTGGAAATTAAAGTGTGGGTCTTGAGGCAGGATGGTGGTACCTCCCACCCCAGTAAAAACAGGGACCAGCTGGCTTAGGCTCTGCTGGCACAACTTGGTCACTCGGCACGATAGTTAATGTGGTGTATCTTGAAGTCCACCTTGGAGGTCACAGAGAGATGGTGGACATGGCCTGCAGTATTCATTCTCAGTTCAGCAGAAGGGAAAGTTCCCAGGCACTCTCTGAGTAAACCTGGGTAGCTCGGGGAGGAAGGAGGATACCACACTCCAGACAATGGGTGCCCTGAACCCAGCCTGTGCTGCTGTCAGCCCTGGGAAAGGCCTGGCATGGGTCTGCAGAGCTGGTTCCTTCACAGGTTTGTCTGAGGGCACTCGGGAAGGATAGGGCCTTGGTCAGAGGGAATGGCTTCAGTTCATGCAAAGAGGAGCTGAGGTTGTGGAAGGGTCATAAAGGTGTGAATGCTTTCTTGTGGGAAACTGCAGCTATGTGCTCCCCGAGAAAAGAAGAGAGCCCTCAGCATCAGGGAGTGTCCTGTGTTCAGCATCCAGATTCCCCAGGCAGGGGTACCTGGGTGTGACATGCTCTCCCTTTCCACATGCCTGCTCCTCCTCAGCTTTGCTCACTGAGGACAGTTATTCAGGGTGAAATCGGGTCAGCTAGATTCAGACCCAGGCCAGGCCAGGAAGAAAGGCAAGTATCCTTAGGCCAGACTAAGGGAACTCTGTACCCAGAACGGATGGACCCAGGCCCTGGTGTCAGTTGTGTGGGAACCTGGGCACGGGTGCGGGCAGATGGAGCTCCTGTTCACTATTGTCTCAGAGCTTTCAGGAAGGTGAGGACCTTGGTGTGAGGCCACACGTTGTATCATCCCCAGGATCCACATTTTGTCAGCAGAGAGAAGACTCCCAGATCCTGCAAGGAATCAAGGTGAGCACTGAAGGGGACCAGAGCACAGGGGAAGCCAGACCTACCCTGCCTCCTCTGAAAGCAATGGGGAAACTCGGAATAGTGCCTGGATTACCTCAGTTCACTTCCTACTCCTGTACCTCAGGGAGGTGAGGCCTAAGTCTAAGTAGATTGCGCTCAGTCAGCAGAGAGAGTGGTCTGAAACCCTGCAGTGCGTCATGGTGAGAAATGATCAGAGCCTTAACCTAGGCTAGATGGACCCAAATCTTCAGTCACCCCTTCTTGATCCTCTGGGAGAGGGACCACATGAGGAGCCAGCTCAGTTTCTTCACTGAAGTGTCAGGTGTGTGTGGCCTTGTTCTGAGCATTTGACCTTAGGCCAACAGAAGGCAGTGACGGGCCGGGCCCTGGCAGGGGAAAGGTGGGTATCCTACGTGTACACAGAGGAACCTCCCACCCACAACAGAGGGGACCTCACAGAGTCCTGCCGCCCCTCCTGTCAGCTTTGGGGTCCCAGGAATGTGCTTTCCATGTGCATGCTGAGGTGCCCCTTTGTTCCCTCCAGAAGAGGCCCCGGATTGGAGGAGGTGAAGGCCTTGGTCTACTCTACATATTCTCAGGTCACAGAACAGCAGGTGGCCAGAAAGTGCTAGGAATTAAGGTGAGGTGGCTACCATGAATATGTCCCCTTGGGCTCCCCACCCATGTCAGAGGGTCCTCACATTGCCTGACACCTCCACACCCCACCGTCAGCTACAGAACCCTGTGCTGTGCCTGCTATACCCTGAACAGTCATGTCACTTCCTACTTCAGGTTCTTAGTGGGCAGGCTGATCAGGAGTGAGCCCTGTGAGTCCCATGTAAACCCCTAAAGGGGAGACCTGGAAGTCACCTTTGTCAGAGCCGCCTAGGATGTGTTTCTCAGCTCATGCCTCTCACTCTCCCACTCTTCCCCAGGCCCGTGGTTCCTCATCGCCCATCTTCTGCTCACACTCAGTCACTGTTCGAGCACGAGTCATCATGCCTGGCCATCATATGAGTGAGCCGTTGAAGCCTGAGTAAGACTTTCCGTACCCAACTGAGATCCCCGACTTGGTGGCGGGGGAGCTGTTCTTGGCTATGCAGGAGGAGGAGGTGGAGGAGGAGGAAGATGCCCTGTCTCTCTCCTCCTCCCCCTCAGTCCTGTTTATAGACAACCTAGAGGAGGTGTCTGCTGCTGAGACACCAAGTCCTCCCGAGAGTCCTCAGCGTGCCTGCCCCTCCCCCCATGCCAAGGAAGCCTTTCCATGCAGGCAATCTGAAGATGAGAGCGCCAACATCCAAAATGAAGAGGGTCCAAACACTGAGGGAGGCCCTGAAGTCGATGCCGATTTATTGCTCCCCACATCACTGCTTGCGAAGATGATGGAAATGGTGAAGTTCCTGCTCCTGAAGTATCGTACAAAGGAGTCAACCACAAAGGCAGAAATACTGAGTAGTGTCTTCGAAGAGCACCAGGACCACTTTCCTGTGCTCTTCAGTGCGGCCGTTGAGTGCATTGAGTTGGTATTTGGTGTTGTTGTGAGGGAAGTAGACCCCAGTACCCACACCTATGTCCTGGTCACTGCCTTGGGGCTAACCTATGATGGGATGGTGAGCGATGAGCACATATTTCCCAACACAAGCCTCCTGGTCACACTTCTGTGTGTGATCGCCTCAGAGGGTGATTGTGCCACTGAGGAGAAAATCTGGGCTGTACTGAATGATTTAGGGGTGCATGATGGGGAGGTACATTGGCTCTATGGGGAGCCCAGGGAGCTCATCACCAAAGTTTGGGTGCAGGAACAGTACCTGGTGTACCGCCAGGTGCCCAATAGTGATCCTGCACGCTATGAGTTCCTGTGGGGCCCCAGGGCCCACGCTGAGACCACCACAGAGAAAGCCCTCACGTTTATGCACACGGTTAATAGGGATTTCCGTCTCCTCCCATCCCTGCCTGAAGAGCCTGAGTGCAATGAGAAACACTATGCCTGAGCCAGAGTTGCATCCAGGCACTTTTCAGGTCCATGTGCATTAACTTCTTTTGCTGGGCATAAAGTGCGTCCAATTTTCAACTCTGTTTCAGAACAAACCAGTAGTGAGGCCCAGGGAAAGGTTTAGGCTCCTTTTGTGATTGAGAAATTTATGATTTATTATTTTGTGAATTTTTAAGGAAATTTTCTAATGTTCCTTTACGTAGAAGTTTTCATAAACTTTTCGCATGTAAGTTTGTGAATGACATTGATCACATATATATTTCTACATGTCCAGCTCAAGAGTAAGAGATTTGCTACTGTGTAATGAAAATTGGGACCCTTCCCATCCTAGTTTGTGATCCCAATCTAGATAACATGACATTATAATAGAATTTCCTTGGAAATGTGTAAGAACTCAGCAGTAAAATCCATGGAGTTAAGAAATAGAAAAATAAAAGCAAAAGGTTGTTAATTTTTGCTTCTTATATCTTCTCATCTGTCTTTCCATGAAACAGCTTCTCCAAGGATCCTTGGTTCTGGCAAGAAAGTGGGGGGATTTCATCTGAATAAAGACGACCCCTGCTCAGTGGTTCATTTAATCCCCAGACATTCACTGATCCTATGTCCTCTGGAAGGCCCTGTGTTAGTAGTGGGCACACTAACATAAGCAGGGCAAGTCCACCCACAGGATGATAGTGTAGGAGCTGAAGTCATATAAGGAAGGGGTTAGGTGTCTCCTTAATCCTACAAACAAGTCACAGAAGAGGTGAGGCGGTGGGCCTCCAGCGACCAGCACTCACTAGTGAGTGGACTTCATTTTTACCGCAGCGTGCTTGCAACAGCATGAATGGAATTGGAGAGAGCATTATACTAAGCGAAATAACCTAGTCAGAGGACGGTAAATATCACATGGTTTCACTCATATATGGAATATAATGACCGACATAAATGGATGAACAAAAACATATCCAAATACAGAGAAGCATCGATCAGACCATCAAACCTCAGAGGGAAGGTAGGGCAGAGTGGAGGTAAGGGTGGGAGATCAACCAAAGGACTTGTATGCAAGCATATCGGCCTAACCAATGGACACAGAGGCCAGGGGGTGAGGGCATGAGTGGGTGGTGGAGGAGGGCAATGTGGGGATAGGGACACATATGTAATACCTTAGTTAAAAAATGATGTGCATGGCCTGAGCCAGCGTACTTGGGAAACTGCGATTCCCTCTGCTGGGGTAGATTATAAAGAAGCTGGGGGTGGCAGCTTTTTCTAATTTCATGCCACTGTTATCGGAGAAGATGCTTGTTATGATTTTAATCTTCTTGAACTTGTAGAGACTTGTTTTGTGTTTTAACATGTGATCTATCTTTGAGAATAACACATGTGAACATCAGAAGAACATATATTCTGCAGCTTTGGGATGAAATATTCTGTAAGTGTCATTTAAATTCACCTGAACCTGTCTGCCATTTAGAGTCACTGTTTTCTTGGTAATTTTTTGTCTGGAACATCTATCCAGTGAAGCCTGTGCGCTATTAAAGTCCCCTACTATTACTTTATTGCTGTTGACCTTTCCCTTAAAGCCCTCTATAAGTTTTTTAAATTTTCTTTATTTAGGTGCTCCTAAATAAATGGCATGAAATTAGAAATCAGTTACAGTAAAAACGCTCAAAAATATTCAAACACATGGAGGCTAAATAGCATGTTACTAAACAATGAGTGACTTACTAATAAGATCAAAAAAGAAATAAAAAACGTCCTGGAAACAAAAGAAAAGTAACACACGACAAATCAAAATCTATGGGACACAGCAAAGTAGTCCTGAGAGGGAAGTTCATAGCACTTACAAACCTACATCAAAAAACAAGAAAATATTTTAATAAAATATTTAACCATACAACTTAAAAATTAGAAAGAAAACAACAAGAAAAGCTCTGAGCAAGTAGGAGGAAGTAAATACATAAAAGTCAGAGCAGAAATTAATGACATACAGATGAAAAATATAATATAAACGATCAATGAAACCAAGAGTTAATTCTTTGAAAATATAAACAAGACTGAGGAACCTTTAACCACATTCAAGAAACAGAGAGAAGACCCAAATAAGTAAAATCAGAAACAAAAGAAGTGAGGTAACAATTGACTCCACAGAAATACAAAGGATTGTAAGAAAATACTATGAAAATCTTTATGCCAATAAGCTGAACAATGTGGATTAAGTGGACAAATTCACAGAAATATACAATCTGCCAAAACTGAATCAGTGAGAATCCATCTTTCAATCTGGGGCTGCTGGCTCTTAACCACTCACCTACCCTCTGCCTGCCTGGTTGCACCTAACTGCTCACATGATGGCCTGATCTCCCCTAACCACTCGCCTGCCTGCCTAATTGCACCAACCATCTCTGCCTACCTGCCTCATGACCCTTACCACTTGCCTGCCTACCTGATCGCCCCTAGTGACTCTGCCTGCCTGCCTCATTGCCCATAACTGCTCGCCTACCAGCCTGATCACCTGTAACTGCCTCTGCCCCAGCCCCCGCCACAGTGGCTTCCTCCAGAAGGACGCAGGGAATGAAGTACAGAAGTTCATTCAGGGGTCTGGCCTAATTAGCATATTACACTTTTATTATTATAAATAGTACTGGAAGTCTCAGCCGCAGCAGTCAGACAAGAGGAAGAAACAAAAGGCATCCAAATGGGAAAGGAGGAAGTAAAATTGTCATTATTCGCAGATGACATGATATTCTACATAGAAAACCCTAGGACTCCACCAACCAACTACTGGGCTTAATAAATGACTTTAGCAATGTTGCAGGATACAAAATTAATACCCTGACCTAGAGGGCAGCTTTACACACCAACAATGAACTCTCAGAAAGAGAAACTAAACTAAAAAAAAAAAAAAAAAATCCCACTTACCATTGAAACAAAAAAAATAAGTTACTGAGGAATAAAGTTAACCGAGGAGATAACAGAATTGTACTCAGAAAACTACAGGACATTGAAAAAAGAGATAGGGGGTGATATACAGAAGTGGAAGAATATACCGTGTTCATGGATTGCTAGAATTAATATCATTGAAATGTCCATACCACCCAAAGCAATCTATAGATTAGATGCAAACCCTATTAAAATACCAATGGCATATTTACAGATCTAGAACAAATACACTAAAAGTTTACATGGAAGCAAAAAAGACCCTGAATAGCCAGAGCCATCTTGAGAAAGAAGAACAAAGTTGGAGTGATCACACTGTCAGATATCAAGTTATACTGCAAAACCGCTGTAATCAAAACAGCTTGGTACTGGCAGAAGAACAGGCATATAGATCAATGCAACAAAACAGAGATGCCAAAAATCAACCCAAGACATTACATTCAATTAATATCTGACAAAGGATACAAGAGGATACAATGGAATCAAGACATGCTCTTCAACAAACACTGTTGGGAAAGTTGGACAGGCACTTGCGAAACAATGAAACTCGACCACCAATTTGCATCATACACAAGAATAAACTCAAAATGGATTAAAGGCTTAAGCATCAGTTGTGAAACCATAAAAATCCTAGAAGAAACCAAAGGCAGCAAAATCTCAGACTTCTCTCTTAGCAATATGTTCGCCAATGCATCGCCTAAGACCTAGGATAAGGGAAACAAAAGAGAAAATAAACAAATGGGACTATATCAAAATACAAAGCTTGTGCACAGCAAAAGACAACATCAACAAAATGAAAAGGGAGCTCATGTATGGAAGAGCATATTTGCCAATATGTTCATCAGGTAAAGGGTTAATAACGAAAAATATATGAGGAACTCATGCAACTTCACAAAAGGAAGACAATCCAATTTTAAAATGGGCAGAGGACTAAATAGACACTTCTCCAAAGTGGACATACAGATGGCTAAAAGACACATGATAAAATACTCAAAGTCCCTGATCACCGGAGAGGTGCAGATTAAAATGACAATGAGGTATCACCTCACACCTGTTAGGATAGCTGCCATCAACCAATCAACAAATGACAAGTGCTGGCAAGGATGTGGAAAAACGGGAGCCGTAGTCCACTGCTGGTAGGAATGCAGACTTGCGCAGCCACTGTGGAAAACAGTATGGAGTTTCCTCAAAAAATTAAAAATAGAACTCCCATTTGGCCCAGTAATCCCACTTCTGGAAATATATCCCAAGGAACCCGAAACACCAATCCGGAAGAATATACGCACCGCTATAGTCGTAGCAGCACAATTTACAATAGCTAAGATCTGGAAACAGCCTAAGTGCCCATCAGCAGATGAGTGGGTAAAAAAGCTGTGGTACATCTATACCATGGAACACTATACAGCAGTCAAAAAGAAGGCTCTGTTGCCCTTTGAGACATCATGGAGGGACCCAGGGGCTATTATGCTAAGCAAAATAAGCCAGAAAGGCAAGTGTCACAGGATCTCACTCATATGTGGGGTCCAAAGAGCAAATTAACTGATGAAGAAAATAGATCCTGAGACATAGAAAGAACTTGGGTGCATAACCTATGGACACAGGCAATAGTGTAGTGAAGGCCTGGGGCAGGGGCTGGTTCCGGCTGGAAGGGGTCCATGAGGAACAGGGGACCTCTGTAACACGGTTGGCAATGAAGACAACAACAAGAAAGGCGGGCTTAGGTAGGAGGAGGACAGTGGTCTTTGGGACAGGAGTCCACCATTGGCCCAGGTCAGGTGACTCGGGAATCAATCCTTTCCTTTCTCGGCAGCACCCGCCCCCTGCTTTTGGCTGTCGTTGAGGCAGGCAGCAGAACCTCCGATTCTGTTCGGGTCCACCTGCCTTCCAGGACGGGCGTCAGGTGGGGACACCCATCAAGAGCAGGGCTTCTGGTTAGCAGAGGGGGGCAGAAGCTGCATAGAGTCAGGGTGAGCAGCGGGGGAGGAAGAGACCCTGCCCCCACCACAGGCTCAACATGGAAGGGCTTCTGGGAGGGGGACCACACACGCCTCATCCGGGTCTCAGAGACGCTGCCCCAGCACGTGCCTCACTTCCGCATCCGGGTCTCTGAGACCCTGGGGATGCCCAGGAGATCCTGAGCGCGCTCACATCCCGAGGGCGGCCCGGGACCCGCCCGAGTCCAGGTGAGGGTGCCCCGGAGGGCGAGGGACCCCGGGCCCTGGGACAACGTTTTCAGTCCTGGGAGCCCGTGGGGGTGGCCAAACGCGGCCGGTTGTGGTTGGCGCAGCCAGGTCAGGGGACTCGGGGGTGAGGGGCGAGGCGCGTCCCTCCACAGGGCCCAGGCGGGCCCAGGGCCTCCAGGGTCCACGTGGTGGGCGGCTGCGTGGGAGGAGGCCCGAGGCCACCCGGGTCCCGCAGACTGGGCTGGCCCCAGGGCCCCTGTCGTCAGGAGCAGAACCAGCCCCGGGCCCGCAGCGGGTGAAGCCCACAGCGGTAGGCCGCGCCCTGCGGGAGTCCCGGTGAGCACCCGGGTCCCACCGCACCGCAGCGGGAAGCCGCACAGGTGCCCCTGCTGTCCTCTGCGAGGGGCCCCGTGGCGGGTGGCCATGCGGGGGGCCCCGACTGCACAGCTGGGGCTGGGAAGGGGCGGTGGTAAGGAGCTGGGCCTCTCCTCCGCATGGAGGCCAAAGCAGCTTCCCAGAGTACCGGTCAGCTCGCAGTAGGGGATGGGAGGTCCACAGACCCCCACAGAGCCAACCCGCAGGACTCGGGAGGGGGGCACACGGGACATGACGTGACCTCCGCAGGCGGGTCTGAGAGTCTGTGGGGGTGGCTGTGAGGATGAGGACCCCCGTCAGCACAGGGCGGGGGCCATGTGGGAGGATGACCACACCCCCTTCCTCCCTTCCGATTCCAGTCCCGGTCTCAGAGACTCTGGGGGTTCAGTACAGGGAGGTGGACCCCATCTAGGCAGATGGTGGGCCAGGGACCCTGGAACCTAGACCAGAGTCAGTCCTGGCCTCAGAGACTCTGGGGGTTCCGTACAGGGAGGAGGACCCCATCTCGGCAGATGGTGGGCCAGGGACCCTGGAACCTAGACCAGAGTCAGTCCCGGTCCTAGAGACTCTGGGGGTTCAGTACAGGGAGGAGGACCCCATCTCGCAGATGGTGGGCCAGGGACCCTGGAACCTAGACCAGAGTCAGTCCTGGTCTCAGAGACTCTGGGGGTTCCGTACAGGGAGGAGGACCCCATCTCGGCAGATGGTGGGCCAGGGACCCTGGAACCTAGACCAGAGTCAGTCCCGGTCTCAGAGACTCTGGGGGTTCTGTACGGGGAGGAGGACCCCATCTCGCAGATGGTGGGCCAGGGACCTGCCAGAGTTGAGGTGAGGACCCTGAGGCAGGACGCAGGGACCCTGGAAACCAAACCAGAGTCAGTGCTGGGATCCCGCTGGAGGATGACCACACACAGCTTGTGCTGACTTGCACCCCCGGGTCGGTACCGGGAACAATACTTGAGAACGGCAGAGGGTGGGCCCAGGGCCCTCCACGGTCCATCGGCCAGGCCTCGTGGAGGATGATCCTAGGGGGCATTTCCTCATTGGGGCATCTGGGTCTGACAGTCTGGGGCTTGGGTATAAAGAGCAGGACCTCACATCAGCAGAGGGTGGGGACAGCACCTGCCAGAGTCAAGGGAGGATCTTAAGGGAGAACTGAGGGAACCTTGGATCCCACCACAGTGGGAACCCCACAGACGCCCGCACTTGCTCTGAGCCCTGGGATTTCTGGCATCGCTTTCCCATGGCTTCTCCCGCTCCCTTTGCTCTCAGGAAGATGAAAGAGGTGGGGCCTTACACAAAGGGTGAGGCCTATGGACAGCAGAGCCAGGACACTCGGGCACTGCAGGTGGCCAAGCTATTGGCCATGCGGGAGGAAGGATGGGGAATTGTCCTCCAGAACAAATGTGGGCAACACGGACATGCACCCCACTTCCACTTTCAGCTCTGACACACCAGGCAGGGCTGTCCAACTGAGAGCACTCTGATGTGGCGGTGGGGAGGGGGGGGAGGGGGCTCAGGTAGGTGAGAGACCTGGACTGAGGGGAGCACATGCAGGTCAGCAAAGGAGGGACGGGAGGTGGCCCGGGCCCTGACCTCTTTGCAGGTGTGCAATCTGAGGAAAGACAGAAGGAACCCTAATGCTCCTCCCCTGCTCCCGAGTCTTGCTGTCTCCTTTCAAGGTTCAGCTGAGGACTGAGGGAACCCCTCACATCACAACAAGGGGAGTCCCAGCCTTACTTTGCCACTTCGGTCAGCCACGAGAGAAAGTGGAACATGGTGGCTAGCCGTGCTGTCCCTCACGTCCTCCACCTGATGCAGCAGTCACCCCACCCCACCCTGTAGTTCCCCGCACACTGGTCCTCCCAGGACTGAGGATTCTGGGGTCCAGGGCCCCCAATCTCCCTCAGAGCCCTTAACTTGACAGCAGCAGGACCTGGGGTCCCCCCTGTGCTGCCTGTAGCCCTGCTGCTTCTACCAAACCCCCATGTCTCACAGACCCAATGCAGAAATCACAAAGCACAATGCCTGAGCTCGCCCCTCCCCCAGCCTGCCAGGGGGACACTGTTCCGGGTTCCAGGCCCCGCAATCTCCCTCAGGGTCCCCACACTGAGTCTGGGCAGGTCCCAGACCCGCTCTACGGACCTGAGACGCTGCCATGACACAGAGCAGCCCAAAGGTCTCAGAACTGGAGGACCTGAAAGTCAGGCCTCGCCGCTTGTGGTCCCCCGCCCCTTGGGTCCCCCGGGACTGACTTCTCTGTGCCCAGAGTCACCTTGTTCCCCCCACGGCCTCACCACAAGGCTTGCAGGTCCTGGGACCCTCCCTCTGTGAACCGGGAGGCTGGACCCCCATGCGGAGGCCCTCACCCCGATACCCCAGGGGAGGCCTGTGGGCCTCACTCGCCAGGGCTCCCAGCAGGGGCTGAACTAGCTGCCGGGGCCCTCCTTCTGGTCCTCACCCTGATTCCAGGCAGAGCCTGGGCCCTGCCAACCTGAGACTGCACCTCCTCAGAGCCTGTCCTGCCACCCCTCCCCCGTTCTCTGAGGAGGTGGGGGAGGGGGGCAGGAAGTAGTTCTCAGTAAGACGCAGCACGGAGGACCCTCAGGGCTGACAGGATGGCCACCCTGGGTCCCTAGAGCTGACAGGAGCACCAGTAGATGGATGCTGTAGTGCCCTCTGTTCTGAAGCCAGTGGACCCCAAAGTCCTCACCCACGAGAGCCTCACACCCCTTGCAGAGATTGCTGCAGTACCAGGACCGATGATGGAGTGGTGCTGTTGTTCCCAGGACATGGAGGGGAGTAGAGAAGCCCCCCTTACTATGGGGTGTCTTCACCAGCTCAGATGATCCTGTGGAAACTGTGGGTTCTAAAAGTTAGCTACTACTAAAGATGCTGAGCAGCAGCAGGGATTTGGGGAGGTGTGGAATTGTGGTTGTCTGTCTACAGTTCCCTTGTCCACTGCAGGTGTTTACACTTTCATTCCTCATTCTCAGTAATACATTCTACATCGCTATCTAGCTTGTGTGCATTACTTCAATACATGTAACATAAATATAGGTTACATGTGCTTATATACCCACAGATGTATGTGAGATATATATATTTATTCGAGGCCCGGTGCACAAAAATTTGTGCAATCTGGGGGTCCCTCAGCCTGGCTCAGGCCCTCTTGCAGTGTGGGACCCCTCGGAGTATGTCCACCCCAGTGGGGACCCTCAACCCCATGGATGTTTTGCCAGCCTGGGTAAGGGCCTGATGGCTGTTTTCAGGCTGGCCACACCCCCTTTAGGGTGGGGGGTTCCCACTGGGGTGCCTGGCCAGTCTGGGTGAGGGGCTAAGGGCCATTTTCAGGCTGGCCAAGCACCATGGCGACGTAAGTTCCAGCCTCTCCTTTTTTCTTTCTTTTTTTTTTATTCTGGGATTTATTTCCTTGTATAATTGAAACTTTGTTGCCTTTAGCAGAGGCCTGCGGAAAGCTGGGATTCCTCCATCAGGAGGGCCAAGTCACTCCTGCTTGCTCCAGCTCCGTTGCCATGACTGGCTAAAAGCAGGTATCTAGGGTTTGTTTACCTTCTGTAATTGAAACTTTGTTGCTTTCAGTGGAGCTCAGAGCCGGGCTATGGCAGGCGGGGAATCTTGGCTTCCTCCATCACTGGAGCAAGCAAGCCTCCTGCTGGCTCCAGCTCCTTGGCTGCTGGCGGCCATCTTCGTTGGGTTAATTTGCATGTAGTCGCTATGCTTGGCTGGTGGGCGTGGCTTAACGTGTACGGAAAGCATGGTCAATGTGCAAGTTTGCCTTTCATTAGTATAGGATGGAACATAAGCATTTATATGTTTATTTCTGTATGATATACTATCCCAGGTATTTTATAAGAGAATACTTACTCTAAACATACATGATTTATTCTGCTACTCACTATTCTAATTAGTCTGTTCTTTACATACTATTCAGATAATAATTTTTGAAAAGCCAGCACTAACCCACCAAGATGGTTGTCAGGTGGTTATTAGCATAGACTCTGAATAACATGCCTCAACTGTCCCAGCTTTCCCAAGGCAGTGGTATTCCCCTAAGGTTACTGGCATTTGTGGTCTGAATGCCCCACATTTGTGCCACGATATAGAGCATAAGTTTAAAATACTTCTTCCTATTTTCCTTGTCATCTGTGTCATACAGCCTATAGCCCCTCCCAACTTCCCCACTCCCCCTACACCCACCCCAGACTCAAGTGCCAGCTCATCACAATTTTCAGTCTCCCTTAGGGCCTGCTCAAATTTTGTTGTTCGGATACTATGGTTCATACTGTGTTTGTTTTAGGACTTAATTTTTTTACAACACTTTTAGATGGCAGAGAAAAATGAATATGATGGTATACAGATATCCTAGTAAGTCCTTACTCCCTCACATGTATAATGCCCCTCTGCCATTATCAATGTCCCCAACCAGAGTGGTACATTTTTAACAATAGATGTGCCTACACAGATACAGAATCATCAACTTGGGGTAATATTTATGGAGTTGCTGAGTCATATGTTAAAATTATGCTTACTATTCTAAGAAACTGCCCAAACAGCTTCCAATGCGGCTGTACTATTTCACGTTCCCACAGGTAATGAATGCAAGTTCCCGCCATTCCATATCCTTGACAGCATTTGGTGTTGTCACTGTACCAGATATTGGCCATTGTCATAAGTGTTTATTTATTGGGTGTGTGTGACATTATTAAGAGACACCTCAAAGCTTCAGATGGCTGTTGTCAACCGCGGAAAAAGCACAAGTAAGCCTTTTGAGAGTTTTACCCAAAGCATCTTGAGCCTCCATAACCACGTGAGACAATTCCTTATTAGAACTCTATGTTTACATGGTTGGGTTCAGTTTCTCAAAGAAGCGAGACTCATCCACCCTCCCTGACACTCTTGTCCTCCTGATCAGGATTTGCCTTTTGTGTAAGGGAAGGGGAAGGTATCGCTGGATTCCAGGAGGCCCAGGCAGGTGGAGAAAATGGGGGGAAAACGCAAGCACTCCCATCTTCACTCTATTACCCTGCACTCAGGGACCTTCATCACTTGACAGCTCCACATGAATTGCTCCCAAGTCCTAGTTGCCCCCCTCCCCTCCTGCCCACCCATGGCAGTATATTCATTGCAAGTGCCCATGATCCAAACAAGCTCCCCACTTCCACTTTCTGCATCAAAAATATGCCTGAAGGATTCTATGAGAAAAGTAGCCAAGGCAGCACATTCATCTTGCATGTTTAAAAGATTTATCTGACTAGTGGGTGCAAAAGAGAGTGGGAAACCCATAGGAGGGACCAAGAGACCATAGGGAATCTGCTGTCATCATCCAGAGGGATGGTAGTTTTATCGGGCTATTGGGACACTCTGGACTTGGACTGGAAATGGAGGTAGACTGGAAGAACTGGAACCTGTGGAGGGAAAGACAACAGGAAGAGAAGCCCCACCACCAGGTTTCTGACTTGACTTGGCAGGGTTGGGCCGGAGTGCAGGTGCAGAAGCCCAGTGACCCGTTTCTGAGATGAAGGGAAGGTAAGGCAAGGTTGTCCTGGAATGGGCAAGGCTCTTGGTGTACAGTATAGCAACACTGCAGAGGGCAGGAGGAAGGTTCCTGCCTCACTGAATGGATCCAGAACACAACAGAGGCCTGTCTGATGACATCTGGTGGTTCTATGACAGGGCTGATCACAAGTCTTTGCTGAGCAGCAAGGTCATTTCAAACAAGTGCTCCCACATGTATCATAGGCTGTGTATGCAGGGTGCCAAAGTCTCACAATGGGCGCAGGAGAGGGATAGCAGAGCTTGGACAAGGCAGTGTCTACTCCAAAGGGGTTTGTGTCCTGGATGTCAATGGGAGAACATTCCAGAAATCTGGTATCTAGTTGTGATGACCCTCTGGTTGCTGAATCTGTGGCCTGGGACTCCAAACACCTGCAGATCCTGGCTGTGGAGCTTGAAATTAATGGTTTATGGAAGGAGGTGAGGACATTCCCCTAAGGGGGCCAAGATGCTTTTAAGTTGCGATAGTCTCTGGAGTAAAGAATCGCAACACAGCGTCTTTGAAATCCAAATTAATGTCAGTTGACAGCTCACCATAGACCATGTACTATGCCCAGCAAGACACAGGGATCATCTCCTCAAAGCCTCCCTGTGCCCTCTTGAGCTGCCATGTGTCCCTACCCCTTAATCAAAGTCAGTGTTTTCTTTGGGTGGTGCAGAGGTTAGAATCAGCATATGAAAGATGTGAGTTATTCATGGCAGCTCAGAGTGCATCCTCACCTGCTTTGCATCTTGGCTGTGGCCCACACTGTGTTCCTGTCCCAGGCTTCCCCTTTCAGTATTGACATGATTTTCTGGGCAGCTTTTGAACCTGTGCCTCTGAACAGCACTGTCCATGTCGTGGAGGCAGAGCCTTTCTGTGTCCATCAATGGCTCAAGGCCATGGTGAGGTCCCTGGAGGCCTTGCTCAGGACCACACCCTCAACTCCTACAGGCTTGTTTGCACTTCCCCCACAGGTAGGCTGCACATCACATATGCTTGTCCACAAGACTCCCTCTGACTTGGCCCCTTGTGCTCTCACCATGAAAGCCGGTTCCTTTTTGGTGCAAATACAATTCAGCCCGCATGCATTTGATGCCTTCTAGATGAAAAGCATTTCCATGTATTTCTCTGATAAGGTTTTAAAAGGGTTTTCCTTATTGAAAATAAGCCAGGCCACAGGGACAAACCATATTGGAACAGACAGAAGGAGCCACCAGAATGTCCCTAAACTCTGATGATTGGCTCCATCTGAGGACCTAAATAACCTCCTTATCATTGCCCATTATATGTGTAATTATCTACGCTATTTCCTGATATGGTGCTAAGTCTCCACGTTTAACTGCTCCATAAAACTGTCAAACATACTCAACACTAGAGAAAACAATAAAAACTCCAGTTTTCCTATCACCCAGGAGCATTGATGTGGTGCCTTATGTGCTTCACTCATTTCTTCTTGTTTTGCTTCCTCCTTTTCTTTTTCCTCTTCCTTGCTTACCCACTCCATTCCTTCCTTTCTCCCTTTGTTCCTTTCTCCTTTACTTCCTTCCTTCCTTCATTTTTAATTTTCTTGCTGAAGCTCTTTGAACCAAATCTCAGATACCAAGTCAGCTCACTCCTTTATACCTGAGGGTGAAAACTCTGAAAACATAAGGACTTTAAAACATAATTTTTTATCATCCAGACAAACCAACAATCCAGTGTATCTTGTAGTATTCCTTTCACAGTCAGATGGCTGCAATTCTCTCACATATTTCTATGTTCGTAATGAAACCAAATTAGGTTATACATTGCATTTTTCATGTCCCTTAATTCTGTCTGTCACTCCTTAATGAGTAGAAGCATATATGAATCATAAATGTAGATGTATTTCCCACAGGGGTATTAGTTTTCAATCTGAAACCACTATACATATATCCTGGAGGAGGCCAAGGAATTATAAGGATTGTGGATGTTGGGAGCCAGAATTCTCACTGATAGAGTAAAAGGTTAGAAATAATCCTAGGGAGCAGACCAGAGGTCCCTTGCGGTAATAATGGGTTAGAGCTGGAGACATCAGTATGAATTTGTGTTAAGCTTAACACAGATACCTATAGTGACATATATATTTATAGATATATGTATATACATAGGCTAATAAACACACTTATGTTTACTTTCACTCTCAGCTGAGACAGCTAGAACAAAAACGCTCCAGGAATCATGAGCCCACCAAGTGCCCACATCTAGGTTTCTAATACCATTCTGTAATAGAAAGAAGCAGAAATCCATGGGGAGATGGCTTATGCTATGACTAGAGCAGGGAACAGACAAGACAGCCTACAACATCTTGTAGTGGCCGAAAGTGAAGCGGTGCTAAAAAATACAATACTGGAAGTAGGTCAAGGGGACATAAGAACCAATGGAAAGAACTTCAAATGGCCAAAAAAGAAGAAAGTTGAACACAAAAATAAAGTAGTATTGATTGTCATACAAAGCAAAAAGCAAATATCCTACTGAGACAAAGCAGGGTTTGAGTAAGTCCATAAATGTGTAAGAGTAGAAAAATCTCCTTTGGAGTACCTGCATTCTAAACCAGTCATGTAGATACCGACTCTCCAATGAGGTGGACCATTACACCACTCTTTAGTTTTTAAATGTATTTTATTGATTTTTTACAGAGAGGAAGGGAGAGGGATAGAGAGTTAGAAACGTCAATGAGAGAGAAACATCGATCAGCTGCCTCTTGCTCACCCACTACTGGGGATGTGCCCGCAACCAAGGTACATGCCCTTGACTGGAATTGAACCTGGGATCCTTGAGTCCACAGGCTGACACTCTATCCACTGAGCCAAACCGGTTAGGGCATAACCCCACTCTTTAAGGGTCTCTTGTGTCTAGTGACTTCCTTCTAAATGGGAGGAACAATAGTAACTTTATAGAGGAGATACCTGATGAAAACTATCTCAAGTTGGGCAAATCACAGACCGGGAGAAAATATTTTAAGTCCCATATCTCCTGAGGGACTCATGGCACAAATACATAATTTTAACTACCTGATGGAAATAAACAAACCAGTACAAATACATAACTGAGTTAAGGACACTTCACCAAACAGGATATATACCAGAGATCACACACTAAAGAAAATTAAAGGCACACATAAGCATGCTCAGCATCGTTTCTCATGAAGAAAATGCAAATGGAAACTACAGAAAATATTCAACTGCAAAGCTGTCAGAATGGCTAGAATCCCCAAACCTGAAAGTGCCAAACTTGGGAGAGGATGAGGAATTCTCCTTCATTGTTAATAGGGAAGAAAACGTTACAGCCACTTTAGAAGAAAGTTTGGCATATTCTTATAAAGTCAAACATGAACTTGCCATTCGATTCAGAAACCCTAGTCGTCAGCTTTATCAAGTGAATTTGGGGTCCATAGAAAACACCAAAACGATGCATGATTAGAGCAGTTTGATTCATAATTCCCAACCAAGTCTTCCTTCAAGAGGTGAATTCATGAATAAACTTTGATAAAGCCACAAACTGAAACTTGGATTCAAAGCTGAGGCCACCCTCAAATGTTCCAGAAAAAAGAAAGGTTCAAAGGGAAGTCCTATCAAATGGTCAGGGAGAACTCATCAGACTCTCATGCTGACTTTTCCAAAGCATACAAAAAGATGGGCAATTGTACAACTCGTCCTCCCAGACTACCTTTCTTTTATTCAAAATCCTGAGAAATTCCCACAAACGGAGCTTTTGGAACAAGTTCACTCACATAGCATAAAATAGCCTGTACATTCTAATGGCATATTCAACTCAACAGTGCATTATGTGAACAAGCAGCCTATCAGCCTATATCCAATAAATAAAATGAGGATTTAATGTTATAAACAATTCTATTGCAAGTCTATGCACACAAAATACAGTAGAATAATAATTTTCCATGCCAATGGCTACAGAGAGAGATCCTTGCAACACACACACACACACACACACACACACACACACACACACACACACAAAGCACACCAAAAAAATCCGACAAAAAAAACCAGACAAACAAACAAAAAACTTTAATATGAGTTCAGGGAAATAACTTTGAACAAACTCAGCCAAAAGGGAATTTCCATTTCCTAAAATTGAGAGCAACCTGCTTAAGTGTGAAACATTGAAAGCATTTCCATTAAAGCCAGGGACAAGTCAGAGATGCAGGCTGTGGGAATAAAAGTAAATATGAGGTATGAATATGGAAGAGACACGAAGAGTATCTGTTGATAATATGATCATCTAGCTAGAAAATTCAAAAATGGAGACGTGGATTACTCAAATGCATAATAAACTGTATGGAAGATCACCATAGCAATAACAAAACCTTCCCACACAAAGCAATAACTAATTAGAACATGGAATACAAAAATCTCGTTGACCACAGTTATCAAAGCCAAAACTTAACCAAGAAGTATCCTAATTTAAAAAGAGTCAACTAAAAATAATACTGAGGGATTCAGGTTAAAAAAAAAAAAAGCGCTAAACTAATGGACCAGTTTCCATATTCATTCATGGGAAACACAGTATTGCAAATATGTTGATTCTGCTTAAAATTTTACAAGTTTAGTGCTATACAGGTGTTGCCCAAATAACAATTAAGCTTGGACTGATGACATCTGCTCCCTAAATAAACGGAGGGAAAATATCTAAGGAAGAGATTGGAGGGCAAGGGCTGGGGGAGTATTTAACAATAAAATCTAAACAACTTAATATGAGCAAGCCCCACGGGGAGACAAAACTGGTGAGCTGGCATTTATGGGTGAGGTGGTTGTGTGGGGGAGCTGGGAAATGGTTGAGGATTGGCCTTTCAAAAAGTATTGTTTCAATAGATTATAAAGAATAGAGAAGGAGTAGAAAAGCAAGTATCAGAGTAAATCATGCATAGTAAGACTAGGGAAGCTTTCATAAAGTAACTTGTCTATTATATGGAAATACATAGGACGTAGACATCCATGCATATATATGAATATAAATATAAATATAAATATATATATGTATATATAGTATGAGTACCTATAGATATATAAACACCCCTGATCAACATTTAGACTATATGTGTACACATACACTATATATCTAGATTTATACATGCATATACATATATGCAAAGATGTATGCATAAATGAAAGGTATACAAACTAGGTAGAGGTGCAAAATATAATAATTACTATGAATGAAGATCAAAAAGGAAAAAAGCCTGCAATGACAAGCAAAGGTAGACAGATAACCCTGAAACCATAGGCCCGCTCCAAATCCCTGCTGTAGCTCAGCGACTATAATGAAAGGAAACATGTAGAACACAATGTTTCCATAGTGCCAGGCGGTCTGGTGGGGCCCACCCCAGGACCCAGGCTGGTGCTGCTGTCAGATCCGGGTACCTCAGGCAGGGCTGTCTGGCTGTGCACTCCCGCCCAAATCCTGGACTCTAGGACCCAGAGGCGCCTGGGGAGGCTGACACTTGGCCTGAGGGGCACAGACCCAGGTCAGCACAGGGTGGGGGCCCAGGCCATCCAGCCCAGGTAGGGACCAGAAGGGGGGGCTGGGAACAAAAGAGCAGAACTCCGCCCCAGTCAGTGGGCCTGGGTGACCGCACTATTTGTTTCCAGAAGTGATGTCACCTACTCACTGACTTCCACCTGAGAAGCCTGAGGGAGCTGAGTGCCATCTTTGGGAGGCCTGCTTCGGGTCCATAGACAGGACAGGCGCTGAGGGGAGCCTCCTCAGGTCGGCACCGCCGGGCCCAGGCTCTGCCTGGAATCAGGGTGAGGACTAGACAGAGGTCCCCGGGGAGCTAGTTCAGCCCCTGTCGGGAGCCCTGGGGAGTGAGGCCCACAGGCCTCCCCTGGGGTCTGGGTGTGAGGTCCTCCAAATGGGGGTCCGGCCTCCCGGTTCCCAGAGGGAGGGTCCCAGGCCCTGCAGGCCTCATGGTGAGGCCGTGGGGGGGACAAGGTGACTCTGGGCCCAGAGCAGTCAGTCCTGGGGTACCCAAGGCGCGGGGGACCACAAGCGGCGAGGCCTGACTTCCGGGTCCTCCAGTTCTGAGACCCTCGGGCGGCTCCCTGTCATGGCAGCGTCTCAGGTCAGCAGAGGGGGTCCGGGAACTGCCCGGAGTCAGTGTGGGGACCCTGAGGGAGATTGTGGGGGTGGACCCCAGAACAGTGTCCATCGGGCAGGCCTCCTGGGGTGGGGGAGGGGTGAGCTCACGCATTGTGCTTTGTGATTTGTATATTGGGTCTGAGAGACACTGGGGCTTTGGTAGAAGGAGCAGGGCTTCAGGCAGCACAGGGGTAACCCCAGGTCCTGCTGCTGTCAAGTTGAGGACCCTGAGGGAGATTGCGGACCCTGAACCCCAGAATCCTCAGTCCTTGGGGGACCAGTGGGCAGGGTTCTACAGGGCGGGGTGGGGTGACTTCTACATCAGGTGTGAGAGACTGGGGTTTGGTGTAAGGAGCGGAGCCACAGGTGCAGAAGTCCCCTGACCCTTTTCTGAGATAAAGGGAAGGAAAGGCAGGGTCCCTCCTAGAGGGACCTGGGAAGGCTGACACTTGGCCTGCGGGGCACAGACCCAGGTCAGCACAGGGTGGGGGCCCAGGCCATCCAGCCCAGGTAGGGACCAGAAGGGGGGCTGGGGGCAAAGGAGCAGAACTCTGCCCCAGTCAGCAGGCCTGGGTGACCCCACAATTGGTTTCCAGAAGTGATGTCACTGACTCACTGACTTCCTCCTGA
This sequence comes from Myotis nattereri, assembly GCF_964212035.1. NCBI lineage: Eukaryota > Metazoa > Chordata > Mammalia > Chiroptera > Vespertilionidae > Myotis > Myotis nattereri. The sequence goes on along the minus strand of NC_138078.1, from coordinate 129,684,510 downwards.
GAAACCTGAGGGAGCTGAGCGCCATCTTTGGGAGGCCGTCTTCGGGTCCGTAGGGGGCAGGAGCCCAGTGCTACAGAGTCCAGGTATGACCCTGACAGACGACGGAGGCCCCAGGACCAGGGAGGCCGTCCTGTCGGCACTGAGGGTCCTCAGTGGGGCGTTTTAATGGGAACTACTTCCTGCCCCCCTTGCCTACCTCCTCAGAGAACGGGGGGAGGGGCGGCAGGACAGGCGCTGAGGGGAGCACCTCAGGTGAGCATCGCCGGGGCCCAGGCACTGCCTGGAATCAGGGTGAGGACCAGATGGAGGTCCCCGGGAGCTAGTTCAGACCCTGCTGAGAGTCCTGGCGAGTGAGGCCCACACGCCTCGCCTGGCCTCTCGGGGTAAGGGCCTCCGCATGGGGGTCCAGCATCCCGGTTCACAGAGGGAGGGTCCCAGGCCCTGCAGGCCTCATGGTGAGGCCATGGGAGGCACAAGGTGACTCTAGACCCAGAGCAGTCAGTCCCGGGAGCCCCAAGGCACAGGGTGACCACGAGAGGCGAGGCCTGACTTCCAGGTCCTCCAGTTCTGAGACCCTCGGGCGGCTCCGTGTCATGGCAGCGTCTCAGGTCGGCAGAGGGGGTCCGGGAACTGCCCGGCGTCAGTGTGGGGACCCTGAGGGAGACTGGGGGGCTGGACCCGGAAACAGTGTCCACCCGGCAGGCCTCCTGGGGGTGGGGGAGGGGTGAGCTCAAGCATTGCGCTTTGTGACTTCTGTATTGGGTCTGTGAGACACGGAGGGTTTGGTAGAAGCAGCAGGGCTTCAGGCAGCAAAACGGGGACCCCAGATCCTGCTGCTGTCAAGTTGAGGACCCTGAGGGAGATTGGGGGCCCTGGACCCCATAACTGTGTCCATTGGGCAGGCCTCCTGGGGGTGGGGGAGGGGTGATCTCACGCATTGCATTTGGTGTAAGGAGCAGAGCCACAGGTCCGCTGAGAGAGAACAGACGGGACCCAGGACCCCACAATATAGGGGATCCCATAAAAGGGCCTCCCCTGCTATGAGCCATGGGAGACCCCATGTTAGATGACCCTGTGAGGTGTGTCCTGACTTTGGCATGCAGGTCTGAGATACGCTGGGGCTCACTGTAAGGAACACAGCCACAGGAGGATGGAGGGCACCCTGAATCCCACAACCAGGGGACCCCATAAACCCTACCCTGCTATCAGCCTTGGGATGTTCCCTGGTAAAAGACCAAGTGCCGAGTTTCCTGACCTCTGTATCCAGGACTGAGTGAGACTCCGGACTTGGTGAAAAGTGTAGGGAATCACACTTCTAGGAATATTTCCCTAAGAAACCGGAAATACCAATGAGAAAGAATGTATGCACCCCTATGTTCACAGCAGCCCAATTTACAATAGCTAAGATGTGGAAACAGCCAGGTGCCCATCAATGACCTGATGAAAAAGCCATGGTACATGTATGCCATGGAATACTATGCAGCTGTATAAAGGGAAGGGTCTCTTACCCTTTGAGACAGCATGGAGGGACCTGGAGAGTATCGTGCTAAGTGAAATAAGCCAGTCAGAGGAAGATAAATATCACATGATCACACTCATATGTGGAGTTGAATATACAAAGTTAACTCATGAACCACATAGATACAGACACATGCAAGCATGGGACAGATTAGGGAATCTCAGAGGGAAGGTGGGAAGGGTGGGAAGTAATCAACCAAGAACCTTGTGTGCATATATGCATGGCCCATGGACACAGACATTTGGGTGGTGAGGGCGGGGCAAGAGGACAGGAGTCGGGTGGAGGGAGTCATTTGTAATCTATAAAAATGAAAGCATTATATGCTAATTAGATGGGACACCCTTCTGGACGTGCTTCCTCAGGAAGCCAGGGCCAGAAACCAGGGCTGTGAAGGAAGCCCAGTTCTCAGGTGCCAGAGGGAAGCTGGTGCCGACATCCAGGGCAAGGAAGGCCTACTCTTGCATAAATTTCATGCATCAAGCCTCTAGTTCTTTCAATAATAAAGAATTACGAAAAAATTAAAATAAAAAAAGCCAGATAGGGAATCAGGTTCACAGAGAAGAGGGCAGTAGTACTACCCAGACTCAAGTGGCATGTAATGCCTTCAAATCAGGCTCTGTGACAGTGTGGGGTTTCGTACACAAACCAACCCCAGGGAGGCTGAGGAAGGACCCAGGACCTGCCAGTGTAACTGTGTGGACCCTGTGTCAGGACAGAGGGGACCCAGGACTCGCAATGTAGAGGCTGCACAAAACCCTACCTTGCTCTCGGCCTTGGAAGGCCACAGGGCTGGTGACCCCATGGGGTGTCTCCTGATTACAGCATTCAGGTCTGAGGAAGACTGGAAACTTGATAAAACCTATAGGGCCTCCCTCAGGTCCACAGAAGGGATGCAGAAGCACTGCCCAGAGTCAAGGTGCTTTTCTTGACTTTTGCATCCGGGTCTGACAAGCTCTGGGGTTCGGTGTAAGGAGCAGGACCTCAGGTGGGCAGAGGGAAGAGTCAAGGTGAGGACCCCCAGGGAGGACTGAGGGAATCCAGGAACCCTAACCGGAGGGGAGTCCACAGAAGTCTGCCCTGCTCAAAGTGTTGGGAGGCCCTATGGTGGATGACCATGCAGAGAGGAAGCGCAGAAGCCCAGGCCTGATGTCAGCCCTTGGGATTCAGGGAAATGACATATGTGGCAGAGGGGAGGACCCGGGTCTTGCCCCAAGTCCAGGTGAACATGCAAAGGGAAGACTGAGGGACCCAGGACCCCACAACAGAGTTGCCCCACATTACCCCTACTGTGAACCCTGGGAGGCCCCCGGTCCATGTCCACATGCTCTCTTCCTGACTGGGCATCTCATGTGGACAGAGAGGAGGTTCCAGCTCCAGCCAGGAGTCACGGTGAGGATCCTGCAGGAAGACAAGCGGACTCCACCCCCTGAGGGCTGAGGGGTCAGGCTCCAGGTAGGCAAAGAAGGGCTGCAGGGCTCTGCCAGGATACCAGGTAAGGACCCGAGTTAGGACTCAGGAAGCCCCTAGCACACCTTGAAGTATGTATGCCTGAGGCTTGGCCAGGGCCATAAGTGTCCGCAGTGTGCCTGTTCCTGCCAGCAGCACCTGCAAGCCTCATGGTAGGCCTGTGGATTTGGGTTGCTTCCAGACTTCTACCTTGGGAGTGGCAAAGGGAGGGGAGGGCATTTTCCTGAAGGGGCTGGATTCAGGGCAACGTGGGAGGAGTGCCAGGCAATGCTGGAAATTAAAGTGTGGGTCTTGAGGCAGGATGGTGGTACCTCCCACCCCAGTAAAAACAGGGACCAGCTGGCTTAGGCTCTGCTGGCACAACTTGGTCACTCGGCACGATAGTTAATGTGGTGTGTCTTAAAGTCCACCTTGGAGGTCACAGAGAGATGGTGGACATGGCCTGCAGTATTCATTCTCAGTTCAGCAGAAGGGAAAGTTCCCAGGCACTCTCTGAGTAAACCTAGGTAGCTCGGGGAGGAAGGAGGATACCACACTCCAGACAATGGGTGCCCGGAACCCAGCCTGTGCTGCTGTCAGCTCTGGGAAAGGCCTGGCATGGGTCTGCAGAGCTGGTTCCTTCACAGGTTTGTCTGAGGGCACTCGGGAAGGATAGGGCCTTGGTCAGAGGGAATGGCTTCAGTTCATGCAAAGAGGAGCTGAGGTTGTGGAAGGGTCATAAAGGTGTGAATGCTTTCTTGTGGGAAACTGCAGCTATGTGCTCCCCGAGAAAAGAAGAGAGCCCTCAGCATCAGGGAGTGTCCTGTGTTCAGCATCCAGATTCCCCAGGCAGGGGTACCTGGGTGTGACATGCTCTCCCTTTCCACATGCCTGCTCCTCCTCAGCTTTGCTCACTGAGGACAGTTATTCAGGGTGAAATCGGGTCAGATAGATTCAGACCCAGGCCAGGCCAGGAAGAAAGGCAAGTATCCTTAGGCCAGACTAAGGCAACTCTGTACCCAGAACGGATGGACCCAGGCCCTGGTGTCAGTTGTGTGGGAACCTGGGCACGGGTGCGGGCAGATGGAGCTCCTGTTCACTATTGTCTCAGAGCTTTCAGGAAGGTGAGGACCTTGGTGTGAGGCCACACGTTGTATCATCCCCAGGATCCACATTTTGTCAGCAGAGAGAAGAGTCCCAGATCCTGCAAGGAATCAAGGTGAGCACTGAAGGGGACCAGAGCACAGGGGAAGCCAGACCTACCCTGCCTCCTCTGAAAGCAATGGGGAAACTCGGAATAGTGCCTGGATTACCTGAGTTCACTTCCTACTCCTGTACCTCAGGGAGGTGAGGCCTAAGTCTAAGTAGATTGCGCTCAGTCAGCAGAGAGAGTGGTCTGAAACCCTGCAGTGCGTCATGGTGAGAAATGATCAGAGCCTTAACCTAGGATAGATGGACCCAAATCTTCAGTCACCCCTTCTTGATCCTCTGGGAGAGGGACCACATGAGGAGCCAGCTCAGTTTCTTCACTGAAGTGTCAGGTGTGTGTGGCCTTGTTCTGAGCATTTGACCTTAGGCCAACAGAAGGCAGTGACGGGCCAGGCCCTGGCAGGGGAAAGGCGGGTATCCTACGTGTGCACAGAGGAACCTCCCACCCACAACAGAGGGGACCTCACAGAGTCCTGCCGCCCCTCCTGTCAGCTTTGGGGTCCCAGGAATGTGCTTTCCATGTGCATGCTGAGGTGCCCCTTTGTTCCCTCCAGAAGAGGCCCCGGATTGGAGGAGGTGAAGGCCTTGGTCTACTCTACATATTCTCAGGTCACAGAACTGCAGGTGGCCAGGAAGTGCTAGGAATTAAGGTGAGGTGGCTACCATGAATATGTCCCCTTGGGCTCCCCACCCATGTCAGAGGGTCCTCACATTGCCTGACACCTCCACACCCCACCGTCAGCTACAGAACCCTGTGCTGTGCCTGCTATACCCTGAACAGTCATGTCACTTCCTACTTCAGGTTCTTAGTGGGCAGGCTGATCAGGAGTGAGCCCTGTGAGTCCCATGTAAACCCCTAAAGGGGAGACCTGGAAGTCACCTTTGTCAGAGCCGCCTAGGATGTGTTTCTCAGCTCATGCCTCTCACTCTCCCACTCTTCCCCAGGCCCGTGGTTCCTCATCGCCCATCTTCTGCTCACACTCAGTCACTGTTCGAGCACGAGTCATCATGCCTGGTCATCATATGAGTGAGCCGTTGAAGCCTGAGTAAGACTTTCCGTACCCAACTGAGATCCCCGACTTGGTGGCGGGGGAGCTGTTCTTGGCTATGCAGGAGGAGGAGGTGGAGGAGGAGGAAGATGCCCTGTCTCTCTCCTCCTCCCCCTCAGTCCTGTTTATAGACAACCTAGAGGAGGTGTCTGCTGCTGAGACACCAAGTCCTCCCGAGAGTCCTCAGCGTGCCTGCCCCTCCCCCCATGCCAAGGAAGCCTTTCCATGCAGGCAATCTGAAGATGAGAGCGCCAGCATCCAAAATGAAGAGGGTCCAAACACTGAGGGAGGCCCTGAAGTCGATGCCGATTTATTGCTCCCCACATCACTGCTTGCGAAGATGATGGAAATGGTGAAGTTCCTGCTCCTGAAGTATCGTACAAAGGAGTCAACCACAAAGGCAGAAATACTGAGTAGTGTCTTCGAAGAGCACCAGGACCACTTTCCTGTGCTCTTCAGTGCGGCCGTTGAGTGCATTGAGTTGGTATTTGGTGTTGTTGTGAGGGAAGTAGACCCCAGTACCCACACCTATGTCCTGGTCACTGCCTTGGGGCTAACCTATGATGGGATGGTGAGCGATGAGCACATATTTCCCAACACAAGCCTCCTGGTCACACTTCTGTGTGTGATCGCCTCAGAGGGTGATTGTGCCACTGAGGAGAAAATCTGGGCTGTACTGAATGATTTAGGGGTGCATGATGGGGAGGTACATTGGCTCTATGGGGAGCCCAGGGAGCTCATCACCAAAGTTTGGGTGCAGGAACAGTACCTGGTGTACCGCCAGGTGCCCAATAGTGATCCTGCACGCTATGAGTTCCTGTGGGGCCCCAGGGCCCACGCTGAGACCACCACAGAGAAAGCCCTCACGTTTATGCACACGGTTAATAGGGATTTCCGTCTCCTCCCATCCCTGCCTGAAGAGCCTGAGTGCAATGAGAAACACTATGCCTGAGCCAGAGTTGCATCCAGGCACTTTTCAGGTCCATGTGCATTAACTTCTTTTGCTGGGCATAAAGTGCGTCCAATTTTCAACTCTGTTTCAGAACAAACCAGTAGTGAGGCCCAGGGAAAGGTTTAGGCTCCTTTTGTGATTGAGAAATTTATGATTTATTATTTTGTGAATTTTTAAGGAAATTTTCTAATGTTCCTTTACGTAGAAGTTTTCATAAACTTTTCGCATGTAAGTTTGTGAATGACATTGATCACATATATATTTCTACATGTCCAGCTCAAGAGTAAGAGATTTGCTACTGTGTAATGAAAATTGGGACCCTTCCCATCCTAGTTTGTGATCCCAATCTAGATAACATGACATTATAATAGAATTTCCTTGGAAATGTGTAAGAACTCAGCAGTAAAATCCATGGAGTTAAGAAATAGAAAAATAAAAGCAAAAGGTTGTTAATTTTTGCTTCTTATATCTTCTCATCTGTCTTTCCATGAAACAGCTTCTCCAAGGATCCTTGGTTCTGGCAAGAAAGTGGGGGGGATTTCATCTGAATAAAGACGACCCCTGCTCAGTGGTTCATTTAATCCCCAGACATTCACTGATCCTATGTCCTCTGGAAGGCCCTGTGTTAGTAGTGGGCACACTAACATAAGCAGGGCATATCCACCCACAGGATGATAGTGTAGGAGCTGAAGTCATATAAGGAAGGGGTTAGGTGTCTCCTTAATCCTACAAACAAGTCACAGAAGAGGTGAGGCGGTGGGCCTCCAGCGACCAGCACTCACTAGTGAGTGGACTTCATTTGTACCGCAGCGTGCTTGCAACAGCATGAATGGAATTGGAGAGAGCATTATACTAAGCGAAATAACCTAGTCAGAGGACGGTAAATATCACATGGTTTCACTCATATATGGAATATAATGACCGACATAAATGGATGAACAAAAACATATCCAAATACAGAGAAGCATCGATCAGACCATCAAACCTCAGAGGGAAGGTAGGGCAGAGTGGAGGTAAGGGTGGGAGATCAACCAAAGGACTTGTATGCAAGCATATCGGCCTAACCAATGGACACAGAGGCCAGGGGGTGAGGGCATGAGTGGGGGGTGGAGGAGGGCAATGTGGGGATAGGGACACATATGTAATACCTTAGTTAAAAAATGATGTGCATGGCCTGAGCCAGGGTACTTGGGAAAATGTGATTCCCTCTGCAGGGGTTGATTGTAAAGAAGCTGGGGGTGGCAGCTTTTTCTAATTTCATGCCACTGTTATCGGAGAAGATGCTTCTTATGATTTTAATCTTCTTGAACTTGTAGAGACTTGTTTTGTGTTTTAACATGTGATCTATCTTTGAGAATAACACATGTGAACATCAGAAGAACATATATTCTGCAGCTTTGGGATGAAATATTCTGTAAGTGTCATTTAAATTCACCTGAACCTGTCTGCCATTTAGAGTCACTGTTTTCTTGGTAATTTTTTGTCTGGAACATCTATCCAGTGAAGCCTGTGCACTATTAAAGTCCCCTACTATTACTTTATTGCTGTTGATCTTTCCCTTAAAGTCCTCTATAAGTTTTTTAAATTTTCTTTATTTAGGTGCTCCTAAATAAATGGCATGAAATTAGAAATCAGTTAAAGTAAAAACGCTCAAAAATATTCAAACACATGGAGGCTAAATAGCATGTTACTAAACAATGAGTGACTTACTAATAAGATCAACAAAGAAATAAAAAACGTCCTGGAAACAAAAGAAAAGTAACACACGACAAATAAAAATCTATGGGACACAGCAAAGTAGTCCTGAGAGGGAAGTTCATAGCACTTACAAACCTACATCAAAAAACAAGAAAATATTTTAATAAAATATTTAACCATACAACTTAAAAATTAGAAAGAAAACAACAAGAAAAGCTCTGAGCAAGTAGGAGGAAGTAAATACATAAAAGTCAGAGCAGAAATTAATGACATACAGATGAAAAATATAATATAAACGATCAATGAAACCAAGAGTTAATTCTTTGAAAATATAAACAAGACTGAGGAACCTTTAACCACATTCAAGAAACAGAGAGAAGACCCAAATAAGTAAAATCAGAAACAAAAGAAGTGAGGTAACAATTGACCCCACAGAAATACAAAGGATTGTAAGAAAATACTATGAAAATCTTTATGCCAATAAGCAGAACAATGTGGATTAAGTGGACAAATTCACAGAAATATACAATCTTCCAAAACTGAATCAGTGAGAATCCATCTTTCAATCTGGGGCTGCTGGCTCTTAACCACTCACCTACCCTCTGCCTGCCTGGTTGCACCTAACTGCTCACATGATGGCCTGATCTCCCCTAACCACTCGCCTGCCTGCCTAATTGCACCAACCATCTCTGCCTACCTGCCTCATGACCCTTACCACTTGCCTGCCTACCTGATCGCCCCTAGTGACTCTGCCTGCCTGCCTCATTGCCCATAACTGCTCGCCTACCAGCCTGATCACCTGTAACTGCCTCTGCCCCAGCCCCCGCCACAGTGGCTTCCTCCAGAAGGACGCAGGGAATGAAGTACAGAAGTTCATTCAGGGGTCTGGCCTAATTAGCATATTACACTTTTATTATTATAAATAGTACTGGAAGTCTCAGCCGCAGCAGTCAGACAAGAGGAAGAAACAAAAGGCATCCAAATGGGAAAGGAGGAAGTAAAATTGTCATTATTCGCAGATGACATGATATTCTACATAGAAAACCCTAGGACTCCACCAACCAACTACTGGGCTTAATAAATGACTTTAGCAATGTTGCAGGATACAAAATTAATACCCTGACCTAGATGGCAGCTTTACACACCAACAATGAACTCTCAGAAAGAGAAACTAAACTAAAAAAAAAAAAAAATCCCACTTACCATTGAAACAAAAAAAATAAGTTACTGAGGAATAAAGTTAACCGAGGAGATAAAAGAATTGTACTCAGAAAACTACAGGACATTGAAAAAAGAGATAGGGGGTGATATACAGAAGTGGAAGAATATACCGTGTTCATGGATTGCTAGAATTAATATCATTGAAATGTCCATACCACCCAAAGCAATCTATAGATTAGATGCAAACCCTATTAAAATACCAATGGCATATTTACAGATCTAGAACAAATACTCTAAAAGTTTACATGGAAGCAAAAAAGACCCTGAATAGCCAGAGCCATCTTGAGAAAGAAGAACAAAGTTGGAGTGATCACACTGTCAGATATCAAGTTATACTGCAAAACCGCTGTAATCAAAACAGCTTGGTACTGGCAGAAGAACAGGCATATAGATCAATGCAACAAAACAGAGATGCCAAAAATCAACCCAAGACATTACATTCAATTAATATCTGACAAAGGATACAAGAGGATACAATGGAATCAAGACATGCTCTTCAACAAACACTGTTGGGGAAGTTGGACAGGCACTTGCGAAACAATGAAACTCGACCACCAATTTGCATCATACACAAGAATAAACTCAAAATGGATTAAAGGCTTAAGCATCAGTTGTGAAACCATAAAAATCCTAGAAGAAACCAAAGGCAGCAAAATCTCAGACTTCTCTCTTAGCAATATGTTCGCCAATGCATCGCCTAAGACCTAGGATAAGGGAAACAAAAGAGAAAATAAACAAATGGGACTATATCAAAATACAAAGCTTGTGCACAGCAAAAGACAACATCAACAAAATGAAAAGGGAGCTCATGTATGGAAGAGCATATTTGCCAATATGTTCATCAGGTAAAGGGTTAATAACGAAAAATATATGAGGAACTCATGCAACTTCACAAAAGGAAGACAATCCAATTTTAAAATGGGCAGAGGACTAAATAGACACTTCTCCAAAGTGGACATACAGATGGCTAAAAGACACATGATCAAATACTCAAAGTCCCTGATCACCGGAGAGGTGCAGATTAAAATGACAATGAGGTATCACCTCACACCTGTTAGGATAGCTGCCATCAACCAATCAACAAATGACAAGTGCTGGCAAGGATGTGGAAAAACGGGAGCCGTAGTCCACTGCTGGTAGGAATGCAGACTTGCGCAGCCACTGTGGAAAACAGTATGGAGTTTCCTCAAAAAATTAAAAATAGAACTCCCATTTGGCCCAGTAATCCCACTTCTGGAAATATATCCCAAGGAACCCGAAACACCAATCCGGAAGAATATACGCACCGCTATAGTCGTAGCAGCACAATTTACAATAGCTAAGATCTGGAAACAGCCTAAGTGCCCATCAGCAGATGAGTGGGTAAAAAAGCTGTGGTACATCTATACCATGGAACACTATACAGCAGTCAAAAAGAAGGCTCTGTTGCCCTTTGAGACATCATGGAGGGACCCAGGGGCTATTATGCTAAGCAAAATAAGCCAGAAAGGCAAGTGTCACAGGATCTCACTCATATGTGGGGTCCAAAGAGCAAATTAACTGATGAAGAAAATAGATCCTGAGACATAGAAAGAACTTGGGTGCATAACCTATGGACACAGGCAATAGTGTAGTGAAGGCCTGGGGCAGGGGCTGGTTCCGGCTGGAAGGGGTCCATGAGGAATAGGGGACCTCTGTAACACGGTTGGCAATGAAGACAACAACAAGAAAGGCGGGCTTAGGTAGGAGGAGGACAGTGGTCTTTGGGACAGGAGTCCACCATTGGCCCAGGTCAGGTGACTCGGGAATCAATCCTTTCCTTTCTCCGCAGCACCCGCCCCCTGCTTTTGGCTGTCGTTGAGGCAGGCAGCAGAACCTCCGATTCTGTTCGGGTCCACCTGCCTTCCAGGACGGGCGTCAGGTGGGGACACCCATCAAGAGCAGGGCTTCTGGTTAGCAGAGGGGGGCAGAAGCTGCGTAGAGTCAGGGTGAGCAGCGGGGGAGGAAGAGACCCTGCCCCCACCACAGGCTCAACATGGAAGGGCTTCTGGGAGGGGGACCACACACGCCTCATCCGGGTCTCAGAGACGCTGCCCGAGCACGTTCCTCACTTCCGCATCCGGGTCTCTGAGACCCTGGGGATGCCCAGGAGATCCTGAGCGCGCTCACATCCCGAGGGCGGCCCGGGACCCGCCCGAGTCCAGGTGAGGGTGCCCCGGAGGGCAAGGGACCCCAGCCCTGGGACAACGGTTTCCGTCCTGGGAGCCCGTGGGGGTGGCCACACGCGGCCGGTTGTGGTTGGCGCAGCCAGGTCAGGGGACTCGGGGGTGAGGGGCGAGGCGCGTCCCTCCACAGGGCCCAGGCGGGCCCAGGGCCTCCAGGGTCCACGTGGTGGGCGGCTGCGTGGGAGGAGGCCCGAGGCCACCCGGGTCCCGCAGACTGGGCTGGCACCAGGGCCCCTGTCTTCAGGAGCAGAGCCAGCCCCGGGCCCGCAGGGGGTGAAGCCCACAGCGGTAGGCCGCGCCCTGCAGGAGTCCCGGTGAGCACCCGGGTCCCACCGCACCGCAGCGGGAAGCCGCACAGGTGCCCCTGCTGTCCTCTGCGAGGGGCCCCGTGGCGGGTGGCCATGCGGGGGGCCCCGACTGCACAGCTGGGGCTGGGAAGGGGCGGTGGTAAGGAGCTGGGCCTCTCCTCCGCATGGAGGCCAAAGCAGCTTCCCAGAGTCCCGGTCAGCTCGCAGTAGGGGATGGGAGGTCCCCAGACCCCCACAGAGCCAACCCGCAGGACTCGGGAGGGGGGCACACGGGACATTACGTGACCTCCGCAGGCGGGTCTGAGAGTCTGTGGGGGTGGCTGTGAGGATGAGGACCCCCGTCAGCACAGGGCGGGGGCCATGTGGGAGGATGACCACACCCCCTTCCTCCCTTCCGCTTCCAGTCCGGGTCTCAGAGACTCTGGGGGTTCAGTACAGGGAGGAGGACCCCATCTAGGCAGATGGTGGGTCAGGGACCCTGGAACCTAGACCAGAGTCAGTCCCGGTCTCAGAGACTCTGGGGGTTCCGTACAGGGAAGAGGACCCCATCTCGGCAGATGGTGGGCCAGGGACCCTGGAACCTAGACCAGAGTCAGTCCCGGTCCTAGAGACTCTGGGGGTTCAGTACAGGGAGGAGGACCCCATCTCGCAGATGGTGGGCCAGGGACCCTGGAACCTAGACCAGAGTCAGTCCCGGTCTCAGAGACTCTGGGGGTTCCGTACAGGGAGGAGGACCCCATCTCGCAGATGGTGGGCCAGGGACCCTGGAATCTAGACCAGAGTCAGTCCCGGTCCTAGAGACTCTGGGGGTTCCGTACAGGGAGGAGGACCCCATCTCGCAGATGGTGGGCCAAGGACCCTGGAACCTAGACCAGAGTCAGTCCCGGTCTCAGAGACTCTGGGGGTTCTGTACGGGGAGGAGGACCCCATCTCGCAGATGGTGGGCCAGGGACCTGCCAGAGTTGAGGTGAGGACCCTGAGGCAGGACGCAGGGACCCTGGAAACCAAACCAGAGTCAGTGCTGGGATCCCGCTGGAGGATGACCACACACAGCTTGTGCTGACTTGCACCCCCGGGTCGGTACCGGGAACAATACTTGAGAACGGCAGAAGGTGGGCCCAGGGCCCTCCACGGTTCATCGGCCAGGCCTCGTGGAGGATGATCCTAGGGGGCATTTCCTCATTGGGGCATCTGGGTCTGACAGTCTGGGGCTTGGGTATAAAGAGCAGGACCTCACATCAGCAGAGGGTGGGGACAGCACCTGCCAGAGTCAAGGGAGGATCTTAAGGGAGAACTGAGGGAACCTTGGATCCCACCACAGTGGGAACCCCACAGACGCCCGCACTTGCTCTGAGCCCTGGGATTTCTGGCATCGCTTTCCCATGGCTTCTCCCGCTCCCTTTGCTCTCAGGAAGATGAAAGAGGTGGGGCCTTACACAAAGGGTGAGGCCTATGGACAGCAGAGCCAGGACACTCGGGCACTGCAGGTGGCCAAGCTATTGGCCATGCGGGAGGAAGGATGGGGAATTGTCCTCCAGAACAAATGTGGGCAACACGGACATGCACCCCACTTCCACTTTCAGCTCTGACACACCAGGCAGGGCTGTCCAACTGAGAGCACTCTGATGTGGCGGTGGGGAGGGGGGGGAGGGGGCTCAGGTAGGTGAGAGACCTGGACTGAGGGGAGCACATGCAGGTCAGCAAAGGAGGGACGGGAGGTGGCCCGGGCCCTGACCTCTTTGCAGGTGTGCAATCTGAGGAAAGACAGAAGGAACCCTAATGCTCCTCCCCTGCTCCCGAGTCTTGCTGTCTCCTTTCAAGGTTCAGCTGAGGACTGAGGGAACCCCTCACATCACAACAGGGGGAGTCCCAGCCTTACTTTGCCACTTCGGTCAGCCACGAGAGAAAGTGGAACATGGTGGCTAGCCGTGCTGTCCCTCACGTCCTCCACCTGATGCAGCAGTCACCCCACCCCACCCTGTAGTTCCCCGCACACTGGTCCTCCCAGGACTGAGGATTCTGGGGTCCAGGGTCCCCAATCTCCCTCAGAGCCCTCAACTTGACAGCAGCAGGACCTGGGGTCCCCCCTGTGCTGCCTGTAGCCCTGCTGCTTCTACCAAACCCCCATGTCTCACAGACCCAATGCAGAAATCACAAAGCACAATGCCTGAGCTCGCCCCTCCCCCAGCCTGCCAGGGGGACACTGTTCCGTGTTCCAGGCCCCGCAATCTCCCTCAGGGTCCCCACACTGAGTCTGGGCAGGTCCCAGACCCGCTCTACGGACCTGAGACGCTGCCATGACACAGAGCAGCCCGAAGGTCTCAGAACTGGAGGACCTGAAAGTCAGGCCTCGCCGCTTGTGGTCCCCCGCGCCTTGGGTCCCCCGGGACTGACTTCTCTGTGCCCAGAGTCACCTTGTTCCCCCCACGGCCTCACCACAAGGCTTGCAGGTCCTGGGACCCTCCCTCTGTGAACCGGGAGGCTGGACCCCCATGCGGAGGCCCTCACCCCGATACCCCAGGGGAGGCCTGTGGGCCTCACTCGCCAGGGCTCCCAGCAGGGGCTGAACTAGCTGCCGGGGCCCTCCTTCTGGTCCTCACCCTGATTCCAGGCAGAGCCTGGGCCCTGCCAACCTGAGACTGCACCTCCTCAGAGCCTGTCCTGCCACCCCTCCCCCGTTCTCTGAGGAGGTGGGGGAGGGGGGCAGGAAGTAGTTCTCAGTAAGACGCAGCACGGAGGACCCTCAGGGCTGACAGGATGGCCACCCTGGGTCCCTAGAGCTGACAGGAGCACCAGGAGATGGATGCTGTAGTGCCCTCTGTTCTGAAGCCTGTGGACCCCAAAGTCCTCACTCACGAGAGCCTCACACCCCTTGCAGAGATTGCTGCAGTACCAGGACCGATGCTGGAGTGGTGCTGTTGTTCCCAGGACATGGAGGGGAGTAGAGAAGCCCCCCTTACTATGGGGTGTCTTCACCAGCTCAGATGATCCTGTGGAAACTGTGGGTTCTAAAAGTTAGCTACTACTAAAGATGCTGAGCAGCAGCAGGGATTTGGGGAGGTGTGGAATTGTGGTTGTCTGTCTACAGTTCCCTTGTCCACTGCAGGTGTTTACACTTTCATTCCTCATTCTCAGTAATACATTCTACATCGCTATCTAGCTTGTGTGCATTACTTCAATACATGTAACATAAATATAGGTTACATGTGCTTATATACCCACAGATGTATGTGAGATATATATATTTATTTGAGGCCCGGTGCACAAAAATTTGTGCAATCTGGGGGTCCCTCAGCCTGGCTCAGGCCCTCTTGCAGTGTGGGACCCCTCGGAGTATGTCCACCCCAGTGGGGACCCTCAACCCCATGGATGTTTTGCCAGCCTGGGTAAGGGCCTGATGGCTGTTTTCAGGCTGGCCACACCCCCTTTAGGGTGGGGGGTTCCCACTGGGGTGCCTGGTCAGTCTGGGTGAGGGGCTAAGGGCCATTTTCAGGCTGGCCAAGCACCATGGCGACGTAAGTTCCAGCCTCTCCTTTTTTCTTTCTTTTTTTTTTATTCTGGGATTTATTTCCTTGTATAATTGAAACTTTGTTGCCTTTAGCAGAGGCCTGCGGAAAGCTGGGATTCCTCCATCAGGAGGGCCAAGTCACTCCTGCTTGCTCCAGCTCCGTTGCCATGACTGGCTAAAAGCAGGTATCTAGGGTTTGTTTACCTTCTGTAATTGAAACTTTGTTGCTTTCAGTGGAGCTCAGAGCCGGGCTATGGCAGGCGGGGAATCTTGGCTTCCTCCATCACTGGAGCAAGCAAGCCTCCTGCTGGCTCCAGCTCCTTGGCTGCTGGCGGCCATCTTCGTTGGGTTAATTTGCATGTAGTCGCTATGCTTGGCTGGTGGGCGTGGCTTAACGTGTACGGAAAGCATGGTCAATGTGCAAGTTTGCCTTTCATTAGTATAGGATGGAACATAAGCATTTATATGTTTATTTCTGTATGATATACTATCCCAGGTATTTTATAAGAGAATACTTACTCTAAACATACATGATTTATTCTGCTACTCACTATTCTTATTAGTCTGT
Organism: Myotis nattereri; assembly: GCF_964212035.1. NCBI lineage: Eukaryota > Metazoa > Chordata > Mammalia > Chiroptera > Vespertilionidae > Myotis > Myotis nattereri. Next base: position 129,668,828 of record NC_138078.1, on the reverse strand, counting down.
TCTTTACATACTATTCAGATAATAATTTTTGAAAAGCCAGCACTAACCCACCAAGATGGTTGTCAGGTGGTTATTAGCATAGACTCTGAATAACATACCTCAACTGTCCCAGCTTTCCCAAGGCAGTGGTATTCCCCTAAGGTTACTGGCATTTGTGGTCTGAATGCCCCACATTTGTGCCACGATATAGAGCATAAGTTTAAAATACTTCTTCCTATTTTCCTTGTCATCTGTGTCATACAGCCTATAGCCCCTCCCAACTTCCCCACTCCCCCTACACCCACCCCAGACTCAAGTGCCAGCTCATCACAGTTTTCAGTCTCCCTTAGGGCCTGCTCAAATTTTGTTGTTCGGATACTATGGTTCATACTGTGTTTGTTTTAGAACTTAATTTTTTTACAACACTTTTAGATGGCAGAGAAAAATGAATATGATGGTATACAGATATCCTAGTAAGTCCTTACTCCCTCACATGGATAATGCCCCTCTGCCATTATCAATGTCCCCAACCAGAGTGGTACATTTTTTTTTTAAATATATTTTATTGATTTTTTTTTTTACAGAGAGGAAGGGAGAGGGATAGAGAGTTAGAAACATCGATGAGAGAGAAACATCGATCAGCTGCCTCCTGCACATCTCCTACTGGGGATGTGCCCGCAACCCAGGTACATGCCCTTGACCGGAATCGAACCTGGGACCTTTCAGTCCGCAAGCCGACGCTCTATCCACTGAGCCAAACCGGTTTCGGCAACATTTTTAACAATAGATGTGCCTACAAAGATACAGCATCATCAACTTGGGGTAATATTTATGGAGTTGCTGAGTCATATGTTAAAATTATGCTTACTATTCTAAGAAACTGCCCAAACAGCTTCCAATGCGGCTGTACTATTTCACGTTCCCACAGGTAATGAATGCAAGTTCCCGCCATTCCATATCCTTGACAGCATTTGGTGTTGTCACTGTACCAGATATTGGCCATTGTCATAAGTGTTTATTTATTGGGTGTGTGTGACATTATTAAGAGACACCTCAAAGCTTCAGATGGCTGTTGTCAACCGCAGAAAAAGCACAAGTAAGCCTTTTGAGAGTTTTACCCAAAGCATCTTGAGCCTCCATAACCACGTGAGACAATTCCTTATTAGAACTCTATGTTTACATGGTTGGGTTCAGTTTCTCAAAGAAGCGAGACTCATCCACCCTCCCTGACACTCTTGTCCTCCTGATCAGGATTTGCCTTTTGTGTAAGGGAAGGGGAAGGTATCGCTGGATTCCAGGAGGCCCAGGCAGGTGGAGAAAATGGGGGGAAAACGCAAGCACTCCCATCTTCACTCTATTACCCTGCACTCAGGGACCTTCATCACTTGACAGCTCCACATGAATTGCTCCCAAGTCCTAGTTGCCCCCCTCCCCTCCTGCCCACCCATGGCAGTATATTCATTGCAAGTGCCCATGATCCAAACAAGCTCCCCACTTCCACTTTCTGCATCAAAAATATGCCTGAAGGATTCTATGAGAAAAGTAGCCAAGGCAGCACATTCATCTTGCATGTTTAAAAGATTTATCTGACTAGTGGGTGCAAAAGAGAGTGGGAAACCCATAGGAGGGACCAAGAGACCATAGGGAATCTGCTGTCATCATCCAGAGGGATGGTAGTTTTATCGGGCTATTGGGACACTCTGGACTTGGACTGGAAATGGAGGTAGACTGGAAGAACTGGAACCTGTGGAGGGAAAGACAACAGGAAGAGAAGCCCCACCACCAGGTTTCTGACTTGACTTGGCAGGGTTGGGCCGGAGTGCAGGTGCAGAAGCCCAGTGACCCGTTTCTGAGATGAAGGGAAGGTAAGGCAAGGTTGTCCTGGAATGGGCAAGGCTCTTGGTGTACAGTATAGCAACACTGCAGAGGGCAGGAGGAAGGTTCCTGCCTCACTGAATGGATCCAGAACACAACAGAGGCCTGTCTGATGACATCTGGTGGTTCTATGACAGGGCTGATCACAAGTCTTTGCTGAGCAGCAAGGTCATTTCAAACAAGTGCTCCCACGTGTATCATAGGCTGTGTATGCAGGGTGCCAAAGTCTCACAATGGGCGCAGGAGAGGGATAGCAGAGCTTGGACAAGGCAGTGTCTACTCCAAAGGGGTTTGTGTCCTGGATGTCAATGGGAAAACATTCCAGAAATCTGGTATCTAGTTGTGATGACCCTCTGGTTGCTGAATCTGTGGCCTGGGACTCCAAACACCTGCAGATCCTGGCTGTGGAGCTTGAAATTAATGGTTTCTGGAAGGAGGTGAGGACATTCCCCTAAGGGGGCCAAGATGCTTTTAAGTTGTGATAGTCTCTGGAGTAAAGAATCGCAACACAGCGTCTTTGAAATCCAAATTAATGTCAGTTGACAGCTCACCATAGACCATGTACTATGCCCAGCAAGACACAGGGATCATCTCCTCAAAGCCTCCCTGTGCCCTCTTGAGCTGCCATGTGTCCCTACCCCTTAATCAAAGTCAGTGTTTTCTTTGGGTGGTGCAGAGGTTAGAATCAGCATATGAAAGATGTGAGTTATTCATGGCAGCTCAGAGTGCATCCTCACCTGCTTTGCATCTTGGCTGTGGCCCACACTGTGTTCCTGTCCCAGGCTTCCCCTTTCAGTATTGACATGATTTTCTGGGCAGCTTTTGAACCTGTGCCTCTGAACAGCACTGTCCATGTCGTGGAGGCAGAGCCTTTCTGTGTCCATCAATGGCTCAAGGCCATGGTGAGGTCCCTGGAGGCCTTGCTCAGGACCACACCCTCAACTCCTACAGGCTTGTTTGCACTTCCCCCACAGGTAGGCTGCACATCACATATGCTTGTCCACAAGACTCCCTCTGACTTGGCCCCTTGTGCTCTCACCATGAAAGCCGGTTCCTTTTTGGTGCAAATACAATTCAGCCCGCATGCATTTGATGCCTTCTAGATGAAAAGCATTTCCATGCATTTCTCTGATAAGGTTTTAAAAGGGTTTTCCTTATTGAAAATAAGCCAGGCCACAGGGACAAACCATATTGGAACAGACAGAAGGAGCCACCAGAATGTCCCTAAACTCTGATGATTGGCTCCATCTGAGGACCTAAATAACCTCCTTATCATTGCCCATTATATGTGTAATTATCTACGCTATTTCCTGATATGGTGCTAAGTCTCCACGTTTAACTGCTCCATAAAACTGTCAAACATACTCAACACTAGAGAAAACAATAAAAACTCCAGTTTTCCTATCACCCAGGAGCATTGATGTGGTGCCTTATGTGC